>NC_141916.1:34644062-35273750 GCF_057802395.1 Ceratotherium simum simum
ATTTCCACTGTGAAACTTAATAAGCAGAAATCTCATTTAAAATAGAGTTGGGAGGCCAGAAGGGAGAACTCTCATGCCCTACATACATATTAGAGCCCAACAAGAAAAAGACTTCCTCTTCTTGCCTGGCAAGAAGTTCAGCCAATGAGACTGTCACAACTCAGCCAACGAAAAGCCACTACAATTTAAACTCCCAGTTTCCTCCAATAGACTCTTTGTTTACAATAGCCCTCCCAACTTCCTCTTCCCCTCTATAGAAGAGTTACTCCTCTCCTTGTTGCTCAGGACTCGCACATGGTTTGCCATGGCTGCATACCCCAAATTGCAATTCTTTGCTGATCTCGCAAAACCCCATTTTTGCTGGAGAAATAACTGGCTATTTCTTTAAGGTCAATACTTTTTTTTGCAGGGAAGGATTCCCCCCTGAGCTAACATCTGTTACCAATCTTCCTCGTTTTTTTTCTCCCCAAAGCCCCAGTGCACAGTTGTAAGTCCTTCTAGTTCTTCTATGTGAGCCACCACCACAGCATGGCAACTGACAGATGGGTGGTGTGATTCCGTGACCGGCAAATGAACCTGGGCCACAGAAGCAGTGAAAGCGCCAAACTTTAACCACTAGACCATCAGGGCTGGCTCTCAATACCACTTTTCTGAAAGTTTGGGCTTGGAAAAATGAACCCCAGATAATAGAAAGTAGGATGCTAAACAGAGTTGAATCAACATAAAGTAGACCCAAAACAGAGGGATGGAACAAACTTTTTAGGTTAGAAAATACTCTCAAGGACCTGTTTCTAATCAGAATCAGCACCTGTGAAAAATATATTGGGTAGATAGCATTTATGTAAACAAAGCACCCACCTGCAGTCAGGGGACTGGGTTCTGGGCCGAGCTTACCAAATTACCAAAATTAGTATTCAAATGCAACCAATAAGGGCTAATTTGTAGGGGAAAAAAATGTAGCCAGTGACAAAATAACAATGTATGTATATATATGTATATATGAATACTACAGTTGTATAGTAGAAATAAAATCAAAACACTTTAGAACCAGAAGAAATCAGAGAGATGTAATTAGTCTAACTGCCCCAGGGTATAAATAAGAAAACTTTCGAATCATCAGTGCCATTGTGCAACAGTATGAAAAGAATAATTTTAACTCTGATGTAAAACAATGGTTTTTTAACATTTTCAACTTTATATCAAATTAGATAATGATTACATATATATCACAAAATTAATAAATCAAGCAGATTTTTCTACATAATTCATGTCAAATTTAACAGTCTCTTCACTGATTCTTTGTACTGAGAAAGGGTATTTTCATTGTCCCCCTCGTTCTTAAGAGTGACAACAGACTTTCTGTAATCTTCAACTTCTTTAGTACCAAGGAGCTCTTCTTTATTTAATTCCAGATTTTTCTCAGCAGCTTTAATTTGGAGAAGTGTTTCCAGGACATTTTTTTCTGAGGAGCTATTTTTCCATACATACTCTTCCATGTCTGCTTCAGTCTTATTTTTCTCCCATTCTTCGGTTTTCTGAAAGGAAAAAACGAACTCTGGGAATTATTATCGAAAGACAAAGTTTTCTTTTGTTTTTAGGGGAAGAGAAGTTTGCAAACGTAGAGAGCCCCTGTCAGCACTTCGTATGTACACTCAGATTTACCTCCCTTACCCAGCACTGCTCTCCACCGGCACCAACAGCCTCAGGGCCACACACCCTATTTTATGAATACCCCATTACCACTAATTCTACCCACATTTTTACACTTTATCTGCCTTTCGAATTTCACTTATAAAGCAATACTGGTTCCCAAAAGATATAGAAATCTCATGTCCCTAAACTCTAACACATCAACATTTCACCATTTCTGAGGTTAAAAATAATGAGAATTGAGAGGAGACTATATCTTTATTAACATGCCTGTGGGATGGCATGGAAGACCAATTACTATAATAAAATTTAAAATATAAAGTACATGTGTCATAAACGATTTTTCATGATAATGACTTTATATATTTTGCAATTTTGTTTTGATATTATTTTTATTTTCTGTTCCTATAATGGAGACAATTTCTGTTACTACTTGTTTTTTACAAAAATTATTACCATGCCATTCTAGAGAACACTGGTAGGTTTTATAGTAATATAATTCAGATTTATGATTTAAATGAAGATGTAACATTCTGTGAAAAACCAAGCAACGCAGCTAATAAATATTATGTCCTGGTTCAAAGAAGTGCTGAATACCAGCCACATTCTTTCCAAATTAACACACAATATTCTGAGCTACAGGCTGATACAGAATGACTGCTATTCTTACAACTTCTGAAGGTCGTAAACTCCCCAATAACATTTTTAAAGTATTAAAAGAGAGGTAGATATGTAAGGCTGTGAGAAAAATATTTTACCTCTGAAAACTCCTCTTTAAACAGACTGAGTTTGAGCAGACCAGAGCTCTAAGGCTCCTCAGAGCTAAGTGAGCACCACAGAGGCAAGCAGTTTCCACCCGTGCCACCCTCCCATCCCCACTCCCACTACAAGAGCCCATGCGAAGAGAGAAAAGCACTGGAAATTTGTCCCGCAAAGGGTAAAGAGGAGCCCCACCAACCGCCAACAGGCCACTGGGGATGCCACTAACTCAGCAAACCCCATTCAGATCACTGAAGCCCAGGAAAGAGGCTCCCCAACCAGGAACCCACAAGAAGAAGAAATCCTCCTTTAATCTTCCAAACTGAGTACCCTTTCCTTCAAGAGACACCAATAGGATGTAGGTGTTTTCCCTGATCCCCAAATTCCTCAGCCAAAGTGGAATATCTGTACTCACAGCCCCCTGTAATGTCTGCCCCAACTCTCTATACTGAATTTATGGCTGAAGACAGTGTCCCAACTTATGTTCTAGAAATATCTTATCGGGTTGAGAATCAACTCTGTGCCCCTTTTTTATCTGGTAAGGAGGGTTGAGGCTTGTCAGAGGGGGCAGGGACAATGTGAAATAACTTCTCGTTGTGCTCTGCCCCTACAACCCTGTTGCAAATAACTTCTAACAGCCAAACTCTGAATTTTTTTTTCTTTTTTTTTTTCTCCCCAAAGCCCCAGTACATAGTTGTATATCCTAGTTGTAGGTCCTTCTAGTTCTTCTACATGGGACACCACCTCAGCATGGCCTGATGAGCGGTGAATAGGTCCGCACCCAGGATGCCAACCGGCGAACCCTGGGGCACCGAACTGGAATGCGAGAACTTAACTGCTATGCCACCGGGCCGGCCCCCAAACTCTGAATTTGTACATTTTAAAAAAAGAATTGACAAAATTATCCTACGCCACCTAGTTTTTACTGTAATATTTGGAGAAGGAACAAATGTCAGCCCCTTTAAGGAACAATTCCCCTAAATTAAATACATCATTGGGCCTATATACTCTTGGAAATGCTTTAAACGTTTCAAGACAGTGTCCTAGTTTCTTCATAATTCTAACTTACAAGTAAGTATACTTAATTTAAGAGGCCAACAAATACATTTTATAAAGCGTTAAGTAAAACAGTCACTCCATCTCATTAACTGTTAGAAGACAAGCAATTAGACTTAATTGTTTAAAAAATTATGTTTCACCTAGGTTTATCTGGATTTTCTTAACTGGTTTGAAATAGATGCTTAAACAGAGGAGGTAACCAAAGTAAATCCACTAATAATTTCCAACATTTCCTTTATCTCCCTCTTCCATTTGGTATATACAACTCTACACTGGTTTGCCAAGGTGTGTTACAGGTGTGCCACATGAGCCTGGAGTAGCAGGCGCAGCCACAGCATGCTCCTCCTGCATTTAGCTCGGTAAAGAATTTTCTGTGTGTGCAATGACATGAAAAAGGTTAGGAAATGCTGCACTATGGGATAATGTACATTTAGAGGATAAAACTCCTGTACTTCTAAACAGTAACTGGTAAGGGAAAGTAACTACATTCTGTGAAAGGCATGGCTTCCTACTAATCCTAGATAGACACAAGGCAGTGTGGGGCTTCAGCAACAAGCTAAACAAAACCCACGTGTTCAATATATTCTAGCTTTAGGATCCAACCTCTGCATGGCTGAATATAAATTTCAAGATAATGACAGTAACAATCCCAGCAAATTGAATACTTACTATGTACCAGGTACTTCAAATGCTTACATATATTAATTATTTCATATAATTCTTATTAAGACTTACTGGGTTAGAGCTTAACATCCCTGCAGATAAAAAAACTAAATATTACAGACGTAAAGGGCCATAGTCACCTGGGAATGTTTCAGATGGCAGAACTTTTTGTATTTTATAAAGTTAATGCAGTGCATATACCATATATTTTGTAACAGCTCCAGGATGCCTACAGCAGCACTCTCTCAGCAAATACATTACTATTTTTGCAACAACATGTATGAATATTCATACTAAATGGAATAAACAAAGGCTACAAATAGCTTGTCATCCATTCAGCTCTCACTCTGAAACCAAATAAGTTATGAAAAGACTAGCAATTTCCAAAGCTTTTGGTTTTAGAATTATAGGTAGAGGGCTGTGTATCTGTGATTCTCCTCCAGGTCACCCGGGGAGGTGGTAAGACACAGTATTTAACATGGGTTTTGGTGTTTTACAGAACTAAGTCTAAATCCTAGCTTCATCACTTACTACTTTTTATAAGAACTGACTCCACAGGGCTGTTGTGAGGATTAAAAGAGGTAAGGCATCTACATACTTAGAGTACCAGGCTCACAGTAACACTAAATAAATGTTTGCTATTAATAACACGACCTATTAAGAAGAATGAAGAAGAGTGGGATTCAAACCCTTGTTGGCCTATCTCCAAAATCCATGTTCCTATGTCGAGGGCACCACCATCACTATCAAGCAGTAAACTGAAACTTTAAAGGTAACACACACAATTATCCAAGTGTTCTGCCATATTATTTCCAATCACAAAAATCATATGACTGATATTAATAAAATTTAGACAAAAGAATATACAGAAACAAAAGGTCTTTATTACTGATATAAAAGTAATATTTTTCATGATGCTTGTTACTTCTTGTCATCTTTTTTTTTAAAGATATTTCATGTTTACTGGAGTTGGAACTTTTTTTTTTTTTTGGTGAGGAAGATTCACTCTGAGCTAACATCTGTGCCAATCCTCCTCCACTGCATATGTGGGTCACTGCCACAGCATGGCTTGATGAGTGCTGTAAGTCTGAGCCTGGGATCCGAATCTGTGAACCCAGGGACCGAAGTGGAGAGTGCCAGACTCAACGACTATGCCACGAGGCGGCCCCTCTTGTCTTCTTGACAAATGTATCACTAATCAGATTTAATTTTTTTTAGGTAATAGCCTGTTATTAAAAATAACTGATTTATCTCCAGTTTTCTTGTGGTCTCCTTTGGGTGCAGGCTTTTTATGACTAATCAAATGTAGATTAGAAAACACACACACACGAGACAGAGAGCATTCACCTCTTATAAAGATGTGTCTCAAGAAAATGAAATCTAGTTTTTTGAAGTCTTATGTTAAATGTAAGAAAAGATCTTTACAACATCTTTAGAATTTCTCAGTTTTTTTTTTAAATAATTTTATTTATTTATTTATTTTTCCCCCCAAGTCCCAATAGATAGTTGTATGTCATAGCTGCACATCGTTCTAGTTGCTGTATGTGGGACACGGCCTCAGCATGACTGGAGAAGCGGTGCGTCGGTGCGCGCCTGGGATCCGAACCCGGGCTGCCAGCAGCGGAGCGCGCGTACTTAACCGCTAAGCCACGGGGCTGGCCCTAGAATTTCTCAGTTTTTCAAGCAGGGAAAAAAAAGCTAATTATTATCACTATAGTTACCTTTTGAGGGAAATCTTTTCTAGTCATTAATGTGTAAGTTTTCACAGATGAGTGTCATCCAAATGGGGCTTGTCAGTGAAGAGAGAACAGAGCTAATTGGAAGAGCTGCTTATCTGTAAATGTTATATTAAGAGGCAATTCCAAAATATCTTCTAGTCTTTGTCAATGATATAAAAGCAATATTTTTCATGATGCTTGTCACTTCAGAATATTTTTCATTCAAGAGGTATAAATAAAAAAACTCCAAAATTTTTTGATTTTACGTTATGATTTCCACTTGCAAACAAGATGTGATAGGTCACAGCATGCCTCCGCTCTGGCTGCAAATGGGAAAAAGCCACGTAATTGACACAAGAAAAACAAACCCAAACTTAAAGATATCAGAGAGTTATAGGATCAATGAGGACTAGATGAATGTGAATTCCAGGCTTCAAGGATATGGGGAAGATCCTTCTGAAAATCCCTAGCCGTTTTCTTCCCTGTGGGCTTTTTCCAATTCTGTAGAGACTGGCCTTGGCCCATGCAGAAGGACGCTGCTTGGGAAAAGAGAAACAAGCAGGGTTTGAGCTGCTACCCAGGGCTTGTGTGACAGACTGGAGCTGAAGAGCCCCCAAAATGACTGGTTTTAGTTCTGGGACTACTTATGGGAAGCTAGGGAGTCTGAATTAGGCTTCTACAAAGCAGAGCGAAATCTCTCATGATCTCACAGTGTTTAAGAGACCGAGTCCCGCTAGAGGGAGAAAGTTTTGTTTCAAACCCACAACCAATCTCCCTCCCAAGACATCTGCCAGAGGTTACCAAGCTAAGCTCAAAACTGCTACAGGGCACAAGTGACTCAGACTTTCAGAGATGTGGAAGCAGACTCACCAAGTTCCCAAGCAAAAGCCTAGAAGGCTACGGCCTGAGGACAAGGCACAAATCAAAGGTAAATTAAACCTTATAAAAACCGCAAGCCAGCCTGGCCCAGCTCAATCCTCATTGGATTAAAACGATAAGCCCCTGACCCTCTCTGCCTAAGAGAAGAAAGTGGAAATTCCTCCTGACAGGTGACAGCAGTTGGAGCTTCTGTGGGTCTTTTACACACAACGTCTGGCATGCAACCATTACTAGACATCTGAAGAGAAAAAAATGTAATTAATAACCAAGGGAAAACAACAATAGAAGCAGAACTTCAGATGATCCAGGTAGTAGAGCAAGCAGATAAGAACTTTAAAATAACTATGCTTTAATGTGTTAAAGAAAATAGAGAAAAAGATTAACAATATGGATTAAATGATGAAGAATTTCAACAAAGAATTAGTATCTATAAAGAATGAACAATCAAATGACTATCTGGAATTGAAAAACACAATATCTGAAATTAATAAATCATTGAACGGGATTTAAAAGCAATCTGGATACAAAAGACAAGATCAGTGAATGCAAAACCAGAGCAATGGGAAACTACATTGTTATATTTATCAGATCTGTACTATGAGATTATAATTAAGAGATTCTGAAACCTTTTTTATATTACACTAATTAACTCCCTCTAAGGTTCCTGGTGATTCTATTTAACAAATCCCAACAAATCTAAAACTGGGAGGACAACTCTTATACGTCTGTTACAGACTAAATGCTTATGCCCCCCCACCCCCAAATTCATGTTGAAATGGAATCCCTAAAGTGATGACATTTGGAGATGGGGCCTTTGGGAGGCGATTTCGTCATGAGGGTAGAGCCCTCAGGAATAAGATTAGTGCCCTTATGAAAGAGACTCCAGGGAACGCCCTTGCTCCTTCCATCCCATGAGGACATAGCAAGAAGACTGTCATCTATGAATCAGGAAGTGTGCCTTCACTAGGCACCAAGTCGGCTGGTGTCTTGATCTTGGATATCCCAGCCTCCAGAACTGTGAGAAATAAATTTCTGTTGTTTATAAACCATTCATTCTCCGGTATTCTATTATAGCAGCCCAAACGGACTAAAACAATGTTCTATACAAATAAAAATTAAAGATTTTGGGAAATTTAGTCTGGATTAATGATTCTTAAATTTATTTTCTAGTAGTTATTACCACTGTAAAAACGTATAATTTTCACTATCAAAAACCTAAAATTTTTCTACAACTTCTAACTTGAAAAAGCTACAGTGCTGAGGCTGGCCCAGTGGCCTAGTGGTTAAGTTCGGCACGCTCCACTTTGGTGGCCCAAGTTCACGGGTTCGGATCCTGGGCGTGGACCTAAACCACTCATCAAGCCATGCTGTGGTGGTGTCCCACATATAAAATAGAGGAAGATGGGCATAGATGTTAACTCAGGGCCACTCTTCCTCAAGCAAAAAGAGGAAGACTGGCAATAGGTGTTAGCTCAGGGCCAATCTTCCTCACACACACACACACACACAAACAAAGCTATGGTGCTAAGTTCAAAGAAAGAGAGACAATCAGATATCACGTACTTCCTGGTGGAAGAAGACAATACCAACTATGCAGCAGTACTTTAAAAAAATATATCAAATTAGAATTTGATTAGGCCTCTAGATCAAACTATCAATTTTTTTTTTTGGTGAGGAAGATTGGCCCTGGGCTAACATCTTTGCCCATCTTCTTCTATTTTGTATGTGGGATGCCACCACAGCATGGCTTGATAAGCGGTGCATAGGTCTGTGCCTGGGATCCGAACCCAAGAACCCGGGGCTGCCAAAGCAGAGCGTGCGAACTTAACCACTACACCACTGGGCTGGGCCCCCCAACTTTCAACTTTTAAAATATACTACAGGGATACAATCAGCCAAATTCAAATGATGGGAAAGCCTACAGCAAAAAAACTGGGAAAGCCTACAGCAAAAAAACAAATGAGATTTCTTCAACAAATAAATTGCAAGAAAACAGCTCAATAGACAAAGCTCCCTTTTGGTTTGTGACTGCTATCGAGCATTCTCTAAAAAATATTTACTGAGAATCTACTATGTGCTGGGCAGTACTAGGAGATACTGGATGTCTCCAGGCACCCTAGCTAAAAATTAATGTTTTCATATCAAAATATTTTACAAAAAATGTACATCTGACTACTCATATTACATATCTGCTAAAATCCCCCTTCAGGCAACATAACAGAGTTGGCTAAAATAAAAACCAACTCACTACTCAAATGTGATAATACTGATTTGGAACAAAATTAATTCGATTTATAAGCCAATCACTTTATAGAAGCTATTAACTCTATTAAGTACAGTTTTGTTTTTGTGATTTAACAAAAAAGTCTATTAGAGAAAATTTCAAACATATACAACAATAAAGAGAATAGCACTATGAACTGTCCTGTACCCACCAGCCAGTTTCAACAACTAACTCATGGTCAATCTTGTTGCATACATGCCTTTACCCACTGCCTGCTTCCCATGTCCTCACTGAATTATTCTGAAGGAAATCCTAGATATTATGTCATTTCATCTGTAACACGTTAGTATTTTTCTTTAAAAAACAAGGACTATTTTAAAAATCATAACCACAATAACATAAGTAATTTGGTAGTGTTTTGATTCACAAGAACCTAACCTAGGTCAGTTAGTTCGTTCATTCATTCATTCAATCAATTCAACCAGCAGTTCCTGGGTGTAGGTTATTGGCCCCTGATAGTTATGTTTCCCTGGTATCTTCTTGCCCACCTCGCCAGTTACTGGACAATGCCTGAATGAAGCAGAGACCCTCCTTTGGAGTTTGAATGCAGAAAGAGAATTCAATTTATTTTAGTTTAGTGTTTTGTTTCCCCTCCCTTTGCCTTCTCCCCTCCCACTGGGGAGACTAGTCCTATAAATTCTGCAACAGCCAAAGCCAGGCTTTCTGACATATAGACTGGAGGAGAGGAAATCCGTCTGCAGCGAGAAAAGAATGAGGCAGCTGCCTAGAGTAACAGAGCCCAGAGACTAAAAGACAGCCCTTATACTGTCCTAGTTTCTGTTCCTTCTCATTCCTGAAAATTGTAGCATCCTTGCCTTTGTATCTTTTCTGCTTAAACGAGCTTCAGTGAGTTTCTATGACTCACAAGAAGAGGGTCTCAACTAACACAGGGCACTCAGGAGAGAGGCTTGAAAATAGAAAGATTTCGAGTTGTCAGAATATAAATTGCCTGGAAGAATGTGCAGAATGAGGTAAAAAGAGGGAAAGGACAAAACCTGGGAAACTAATTAATTTAGACTAAAACATATAGCAGACACTTCTAGAAACATGACATATTCCAATTAGAAATTAGTTAAAATGGCTCAGTATTATTTGTAAATAAGCAGTATCTTTCCAAGATGTTATACTTAAAAATGACAATTGTGAAATAAGATTTTTACATTTATGCAACTTAAATTGGCCTTTTTGGAATAGTTTCCTTTTTTAAAAAACATTATTCTTTAACTTTAATGTCTTTCAGCAAAATGTTCACTGTTATATTAAAGGCCTCTAAAAATAGAGGGTTAATACCAAAGGGATGATAATCCAGAACTGAATTTTGATACAATACCAGTAGGCTGTAGTTCTATACACATCTTCACAGAAAAGACAGAAATTACTGAAAAGTAAAAGGAAAAAATATCATCTATAATTCTACCACCTAAAGATAACCAATCAATCCTGGCGACACAGTACATGTCCTTCTAAATCCATTTTTTAAAGCACTGCCGTGATTAAATTTTATTTACAATTCTGTATCCCGACTTACAATTCACTGTCAAATTTTTAGCTTCTAAAATCACACCCAGGATTGAAGTTTTTTAAGTTTCTTTTTTTGAAGGGTAGTTGGAATGTACTAATTTTAAAGCATAAACAACCGCGTATTCAAATTACTGGGGTGCAATTAAAAATACAATGTAAGCTCAAATTGACCATCACTTAAGCAAAGAGTCTGATAATTTGCAGACTTTTATTTTAATACTTAAACCATTAAACATTTATAATTTCACCATTTAATTTATAAGTGTGTATATAATACACACACATAGATATACACAGATGTGGTCTCCCTTTTCTTCCCTGCCTACACTGAGAGAACCTGCTCTGACTTCAATCCTGGAGGAAACAACCTTCCATTCCACATGATCCTGTTCTCTCTTCCACAGCTGGCTCAATTATTCATTCACTCAATAAATATTTATTGCACAAATTCTGTGCCAGGCACTGTGCTGTCCTGGAATTGCCGGTCTAGCAGGAGACCTGGAGTTGAACAGGAGCCAGTCAGATGAACTGTGATCACAGTAGAGAAAATAGCATCCATAAAGGCCTGGAGGCAGGAAAGAGCCTAGTACATTCTGAATGTACATAATGTACTAGGACATAACTGAACGAAGGCCAAGGTGAGCAAAGTGGCATGCGATGAGTCTGAATAGCTATTAGAATACTCACTAGTCTAAGCACCGTACGTATATTAGTTCATCTCACTTTCACAACAACCCTATGAGGTAGTACTATTACCATGAGTTAGTACCATGTTTTACAAACCAGGAAATTGAGGCCCAGAGCAATTAAATAATTTGCACCAAATCATACTGCTTGTTAGTGGTAGAACAACATGTTCCAAGGAACATGGAGACGTGGTAAAGAGAATATAAAAAGAACGAAAGAATAACTTAATTTGAACCTATCATCTTTTTTCCTCTTGTAAGCATAAATTCAATACAAAGAAAAACATATAATAGCTCCCTCATGCAATGGTCAGTGTATTCTGACGTAACAGAAGGCAAAGAAATATCTGTTCCACTAAACACACAAATTTGTCACTTTCTACCATCTTATTTACAACTCTCTTGGCCTAGGACATGAATCAGAGTAATATTCCACTTCTCATGGTTACAAGTAAGGCATTGTGCTATATGAGAGAAAATAGTTTAACCGTTAAAAAAAATCCAAGTTATTAAATAGGAAGAGGTAAATATCCATAATGGATAAAAAATTACTGCCAATTCTTTCAGTTACCAAAGCTAAATTTTTAACTGAATATGTCAAGGAATTCAATTCAACCCAAACTGGTTTTAAAAAGTTTGCTGACATGCCAGACATTGTACCAGATGCTGGGAATATAAAGATGAATGAAATATGTAGTCCTTGCCCTCAGTGATCTCACAGTCTAATGGAGTTAGGCAGACACGTATATAGGCAATTACCATAAAAGTAATAAAAGGAATGCTAACTGGCAGAGGGAGGAAGGAAAAAGGATGGGCAGAGAACGTCTAAAAGAGATTACATTTGAGGTGTATTAAAGGATTCATACCAATCTGCAAGGCAGATCAATTCAAAAAAAGGATTATAAGCAAAGAGAACAGCATATGCCGCTATGAAAAAACACATTATGTTCATCATATATAGGACATATAACCTATGTTTCCAGAGTAGCTGGTAAGGAGGTGGCAAACTGCTGTGAAGAGACATGCTAAGGAGTGTAGATTTTATCCTAGATAACGGGGAACCACTGAAGGATTTTATAAAGGCCTATGACACAACGGACTTGTTTTTTAGAACAATTACTTTAATAGCAATATGAAAGATGAATGAGACAGGAAAATCAATAAGGCTATTACAGTTATTCAGGTAAAAGACCCATACTAGGGTAGCAGCAGTAGGGATAAAGAGGAGAAAACAGTTTTAACAGATATTTAAAAGCTAAAACTGAAAAGACCTGGTAACTTACTAGATATTGAGAGAGAGGGAAAAAAACAGTGTCACTCTCAGGGTTCACGACTTCAGCCACTTGGGTGAAAAAAACATGAATTTTTCTTAATGGTCTTTATCTGGCAGGCTCTTGAGCATCAGAAGTAAAAGAAAGTCTTGCCTGAAGGCAAAGAGATATGTGAAGTGTCACCTTCAGTGCATCATCATCCCGCTCAAGAATCCAGAACAGCTGCCTAGTGCCTACCACGTCAAGCCAAAAAATCTACGTATGCGTAATAAATTCCTCCATTTTCTTGCCCTTCTCATTCTAATTCCCATCCTGAACCCTTAAGTGCTGATACTGGATACATGTACAAAACCTGTCTTAAAAGAGATACCAACCTTCTACTCAGTTTCTCTATTAATGACACTCAAAGATTGAGGAAATTATTCACAGTCAGAGCTCAGCATCAGAATCATCTATAGAGCCTTTAAAATGAAACAAGCCTAGGTCCCACCATGAGAAATTTTGATTCCATAGCGTCTAAGCATCTGCAGTAGTTTAAAAAAAGCTTCACAGGTCAGTCTGATGCAACCCCCAGCTAAAAAGAGGTTATAGAGAGAGATACATTTTCAATTAGTCAATGGTTAAGTTTGAGAAGATAGCAAACTAGCAGCTAAAGTTCAGGTTTGATTTCATCTCTTTTATTTCAGAATGTTTTATAATGGAAGTCAAAACTAAATAATATGATACCATGGGAAGACTATGAAACTTTGAAGTTGCAGTTCAGGTCTGAGTTCTTTGGCTAACAAACTCTGTGACCTTGGGCAATGTACATGATCTCTCCTCTAATTTCTCAATGTATATAATGAAGAGTTTGTAAGAGATAAATTTTTTGATTCCTGACCTTCGAAGTCAGCACTAATTTAAAATTGGTGGCCACACTAAATGCTTTGAGTTTAAAAAAAAAAAAAAAGACACTATTTTAAAGCACTTTTTAAAAACAGAAGAACTCCTACCCCACCTCTCACCCCTTTTTGTATTCATCCAAGGTGATCATTTGATATAGCACAAGGTAAAAAATAAAGTCAGAGAAAGAGACACAGTTGATTCTCAGAGCAACACTGCAGATCCACTTTTAAAACAAAGGCCTGATGTGCTATTTGTTGGGAATCAAGTAAAAGATGGAATGTAAGCACTCTTTACTGTCAGGGGTCCACCATGAATGGTGCTCTGACTCATCATGGGAGTTCAATTAATGTGTTTAATTAGTTGTTTTTCTTTAACGAACACCATAATATCAGTTTATGCATAAGTTTATGCATAAATATACTTCACCTTAAAGAGACGCATCTTGCTAGGAATGGCCAATATTTTTCTAGAATATAGATTCTATTAAAATTGTCAAATATAAATTAGCATCATGAAATAAACTCATAGAAGCAAACATTGGAAGAGAACTTGCAAAGTAATGCAGGATTAGAACACTTTTTTGTTTAAATATTTGAAAAAAATATAATCAAATAAAAAAGAAACCTGACCTATACATAGCCTAAATCATACATCCATGACAATTAAGTATCTAAAACTGTTGCAAAGATATTTCTTAAAAATTGTACATAATTATTGATTGTTGATCTATTAATAACATTATTAATAGATCAACAATTTACCCCAGTAAGCTGATTATTGCTAACATCTAGTAAGTACGCTACATTCTATGTTATTGAAAAGGGAGTTTATGCCTTTGTCACCTTACTTTTGAAGTTGAAAACCTTCTATAATCATGCGCTGCATAACGACATTTCAGTCAATGACCAACTGCATATATGACGGTGGTCCCAATAAGATTAGTACCATATAGCTTAGGTGTGTAGTAGGCTAAACCATCTAGGTTTGCATAAGTACATTCTATGATGTTTGCACAACAAAATCACCTAACAAAGCATTTCTCAGACTATATCCCTGTCGTTAAGCGACACATGACTGTACTTCAAAAGTCTATTTATGGATATCCAAAAGAATAGACAATGTTTCAATAGCTGTTATTAAACATTTAGTGTTCGTACCTAGCACTGACCTAAATACTCTGAAGAACGAAATACAAAAAAGTCAGATGCATGCTAATGAGGGCCTTACAATTAGTTAGAAAGATAAAACATACATGGAACAACAAAAACAGTCTACGGAACACGGACCAAGACAACTGTCCGTAGTTAAGTGCCCTAGTGACCAATATAGGAAATAAAATAACAGTATAACTTGCTATTTATGCAAAGTAGGAATTAGAAAAAGAATAAGAGGCTCAAATATATCTGATAAGGGGTTAACACCCAAAATATATAAGGAACTCACACAACTCAAGAGCAAAAAAACAAACAACCTAATGAAAAAATGGGCAGGGGATCTGAATAGGTATTTTTCCAAAGAAGACATACAGATGGACACAGGTACCTGAAAAAGAGCTCAACATCACTAATCATCAGGGAAATGCAAATCAAAACCACAATGAGGTATCACCTCACACCTGTTAGAATGGCTGTCATCAAAAAGACAAGAAATAAGTGTTGGAGAGGATGTGGAGAAAAGGGAACCCTTGTGCAAACTGTTGGTGGGAATGTAAATTGGTGTAGTCAGTAATGAAAACAGTATGGAGTTTCCTCAAAAAATTAAAAATAAAACTACTATATGATCCAGCAATTCCACTTCTGGGTATTTATCCAAAGGAAATGAAAACACTAACAGGAAAAGGTACTTGCACCCCATGTTCACTGCAGCATTATTTACAATAACCAAGACATGGAAACAACCTATGTGTCCATCAATGGATGAATGAATAAAGAATAAATGGTATATATATATGCAATGGAATATTATTCAGCCATAAAAACAAGGAAATCCTACCAGTTCTCACAACATGGATAGACTTTGAGGGCATTATGCTAAGCAAAATAAGCCAGACAGAAAAAGACAAATACCATATTATCTCACTTACATGTGTAATCTAAAAAAACCAAAAAAACCCTGAACTCATAGAAACAGGGAACAGATTGGTGGTTGCCAGAGGCCAGGGGTGGGGGTTAGGCAAAATGGATGAAGATGGTCAAAAGGTACAAACTTCCAGTTATAAAATAAATGAGTCAGTGGATGTAATGTACAGCATGGTTACTACAGTCAATAATACTGTATTGTATTGAAAGTTGCTAAGAGAGTAGATCTTAAGTTCTCATCACAAGAAAACCTTGAAGGATATAAGAAACAAATAAGCAGAGAAGAATAAAAAATTAAATAGTAAATTATATAACCCTTACAACACTTTCGTAATGTTTATCACTAACCCAACTTGCTTCTAACTAGTATTCCTCAATGGAAGAGATGATGTTTTTCCCCTTATGTGTTAACCTTCATATCCAACAACACGAAGCAAATAGGCAACCAGTAAACATTTGCCCATCAATCAATAAACAGTTCAATTTAATGAAAGCACACTAGGTATCTGCTATAAGGATGGTTTACTCTTTCATAAACACTAAAACAGTGAAAGTGGTACCTTTTAAACAACTAGTAAAATGCTACATCAGCTTAATGTTGCCCTCTGGATACAAATCTACACTCCCTGGCTACATCAAACTTCTGCCTACTCTCTAAATCTACAAGGCCTAGAGACTCCTTCACCTACTTCTCTACTGCACAGTCCTACTCATCTTCCAAAAGCAGTCACCGCTTCTGTGAAGCTTCCAGGGAGAATTAATCGTTATCTGTACCTCTCACAGCACTATGTTCCTAGCTCCATTATCTAGTGAAACAGACTATGTGTTAATCATCAATTCCCTCTAGAAACAAAGGTACCTAAAGGCAGAGACTCATTCATTTTGATAGTCCTACCAATACGTATCACTGTGCTTGTATCCAAGAACAAAATCATTGTTGAATGCAAGAAAGAGTCAACAACATGGACATCGTTCAAGTGTTCTCTAATACAACCTGGAAATGTACGTGTCTGTGAGCACACATAATCACAATGAACTCATAAACCAAACAGACTAAATGGTAATTATGGCTCTGCAAAAGGATTCTTCATTTTTATCAGAAGTAATTGCAATAAGACCCCCTTTAAAAATGAACTCTTTTAGGGCCAGCCCCGTGGCTTAGTGGTTAAGTGCCCGCACTCCGCTGCTGGCGGCCCAGGTTCGGATCCCGGGCGCGCGCACTGACGCACCGCTTCTCCGGCCATGCTGAGGCTGCGTCCCACTTACAGCAACTACAAGGATGTGCAGCTATGACATACAACTATCTACTGGGGCTTGGGGTGTGGGGGGAAATGAACTCTTTTAGTGGGTGTAAAATTATCCAACTTAGAAGTTTTTATTTCATGACTTTTTAGAACCACTTAATTACAAAGCTAAGTATATTTTTGACTAGCAATAAGACTATCATGAAATCCAAATAAGACAGCCAAAACTTCAAACTTAAAAGAGCAGCCATTAGTAATTAAATATCAAAATCAACCAAGAATTCTTAGAATTTGATTTCAGATCTCTGTTTTCTAGAGCAAGCGCTTTTTTCTTTCTCCCGGTGTCCGTGTTTTAGTCTATCTTTTGTGCAATTTACTTTGCAAAATGTGTCATTCAGTCATGTCTTAACCAAATCACTTGTGGAAGGTTTAAAGAATATCACACAACAAAGTTAAAATTTAGGAAGTTTTGTTATTATCAATTATGTCAGAATATGAGTAGGATACATGTCCTAATAATTCAAATACAACAGGGCACAGATCTGACTACCTGTATAAAGTTTCCGTCAAGTTAAATGAAAGCTGTATGCAGAAATTGGGAAATAACTGATTGTGAAATTCTAAGATAAATCTTTCTTCATTTTAGTAGTATTAACAACAATATTAATAGCCACCATTTACCGAGAGCCCACTATCTGCCAGACATTTCACGTAAATTCTCCCTGATCCACCCAAAAACGCTTAGAAGAAAACTGAGCCTCAGAAGTTGAATGGCTGGCCAAGCCTACACAAGTAACAAGTAATGGGATTTGAATCTGTATGGTTCCAAAGGTTAAAACTTAATTCATTTCTATGCTAACAATGTGTAATACTGAAATATTAACCAAAGTACAAGTTTCTTTGCTTCTTTGAACTACTGAAGGATAAATGGTCTAATATCTATCTATCTCTTACCATGTTCCTAGCACTGCAATAATTCTTTGAAAGACTACTAAGCCTCTAAGCCTGAAGTCTATGCTTTGTGACATCTATGCTTTTTAAAGTCTACTTGGACACTTCTATAGCTGTTTTGAACAGCACACAACAATAACTTCCTTATACTGAAGTCTAGATGAACATGTTTTCAGAGAAGTCTCAGTACTCTGTGCTACACAGAACTACCAACTACTTTTCTCTCAACACTACTGAGAGGTAACATTCACGGAAAGGCTAAAAATCTAAGAAGTTAAGGGAAGCTTAGCCCTTAGGTATTAAATGCTCTGAAGCTAGTCTAAAAAATAAAGGAATGGATTAAAAGGGGGTTCTCTAAATATTTGATTAAATACTAGGAGGCAACATCTATTTCAAGTATGAATTCCACGCTGGTGAAGGAAAAAAAATTTCAATTCAATAAAAATTTTGTTCCACCAGCTCTACAAAATTCCATGGCTCATCTGCATTCTCTTAAAGCATCTTCACTGATGGTACTTGTTTAGAAAGGATCAAGAACCAAGTTTAATATAGGAATTCTTTAACTATATCTGTTTAGGACAGTTTTATATGGCTACTTATTCTAGCATCAAAATAATTAGCATTAAAGACCAAAGCCTTCTTGCGTGAATCCAGAAGATAAACTTGTTTGGATTCTATGTCATGGAACCACAGAAAGAATCCAGTAAGTCAACTTTCACTGAATTTATTTATGGCCGTCATTTCCTTTGGGGCAAATGCATTTTACAGGCTGCTGGCAAAATAAGAGACTCAAAACTGGTTGGCTTTTATTGTTTGGTATTAACTCTTTAAGCAGCAGTCATAGAGCTGTAGCTAATTCAGCCACATTGCTGGTTCAAAAGGGAACTTAATTACCTTAAGGCAAAGGCACTTATAAAATCAACTGACAGGAAGGAGTGATTAACTGCTATTATATTGTTCCTGAAGCCAGGAACTAGAAAATCCAGATGAATTATGATAATCAGAATACCTCAAAAGAAGAGAAGAGCTACCAGCTACTTTTTGTTTTTACTAACCTTATAAGAAAGTTTTATTTTCTTTTATTTTCCACTAATCCTCTTGGCTGTAACTGTTTTTATTATTAATATCAATGAAATGCTGCGATCAGTTTAGAGAAGTAAACTGCATATGTTCACAGAATTACAATATCTCAGGGATGGAAGAAGATTCTAAAGGCCATCTAATCCAACTACCTATACCCAAGACGTATGCTGCTTTTACCACATTCCCACCACAGAGCCAATGGATGGAACATTTTCTACCTATTAAAGTAGCTCACTCCATCCTTAGATGACTCTCAGAAAGCTTTTACTCAGTGAATTGAAGTCTGTCTCACTATTGCTTCTACCTCCTTATATCCCTAAACGTCTTGAAAAACCAACCTAACCCCTCTTTCATATGAAATCCTTTGAACATCCAAAGAGACGGACTCTTTCTCTTGCTATCTCTATTCCTTCAAATGTTCCTAATATGAAATGCTATTGAGTCCCATGTCTATGCTGGGCAAGCTACAAAAAATTTAATTTGTATGAATATCTAAAATTATTTTAATTTTTAAAAATAATATTTAAAATTCTGAGTTACCTAAACATATTAGTTAACCAACTTTAACTTAGATGAGTTGATCTCAAGCACAGCAACATCTTCCTTATAACTATATATTCTTATACTAAAACTCAGTAAATTCTGACACAAGACTATTTTTAATACTATTTAAATAATTAATTGCCCTTAATTGTACCTACTGTATACCAGTGAAATGTCCACACGAAAGGCTACATGTCAACTAAAAAATTTAATAAGCGTTTAAAATACCTCTCCACAAAGTTTTGGTGCTTTGTTCTGCAGTTTATTTGAATAGTAGGATGAATTATAAATTCTCAAGTTATGCAGAGGATGATTACCCTTCCACAACTTTGACAACTTTCAGCCAAAGTTAAACAAAAAAAAAGTAAAAAATTCTGAATTTTTCAACCAAAATCAGAAACTCTGAATTTTAAAGGCATTTTAGTCCTCTGATTTCTGTAAGGTCCTGAGATGGACTGTGTAATCTATTTCAAGATTCTCACTTTCAATGTGCGTAGAAACTATAACATTCACATACCCTTAGCTTATCTAGCGGTTCATTAAATACCCACTTGAGTACTTGCCACACAGTGTTTTGACAGGTTAACATCATCTAAATCACACTGACAAAATCATTCAACATTCACACACAATCACTTACCCAAGACTCATGGTATAAAACTGTTAGCAGATACACTGCATAATCATAATTCTGTCTCTTTAAAGGGCACCTTTAAAAGAGAGAGAAGGAGGAAGTCAAAATTCTAAAAATTCAGTACATAGAATAATCTGCAAAATATACAAATACTAAATACAAAAGATAACTTATATTTGGGTATTCCCTATCTGCTTTAGGAAAATTGTGTTCTTGGAATAAGAATATTCTATGTAGTTCATTATTTGAGGATATTGAAAACTGGTGTTATTTTTATTTTTATTTAGAGTATCTCTTTGCTTTCATCACCAATGGAGACATTTGTATCTGATAATAGCATTATGCTATTTTAAATATGATTGTATGCAATCCAAGTGCACTTCACGATCTCAGGGCTAAGAGTCTACTGGATGGTGTGAGCATATCTGCCAAGTTTATTTTAAATATGAGATAGACTGAAGACAGATGCTAATCTAAATGTTCATCTTCATTTCCCCAGAGCCAATTCTTTTAAAAATGAGCTACACTATACAATGCTATATTGCTGCTGTTGTATTTAAAATGGAACTAATAACCTAGTAATAGGTAAAACTTCTACATAAATATGAGATGGCATGTTTAGCTTTTAGGTTAATAAAATACTACAGAAAAGGAAACAACGACTTCCAATTTCTTTAAATATAAAATAAAACTATCATATGACAAACGACTTTAACTGCACTCTGTTTATCATATACTTAGGTTTAATAGTCCTCTACTCTAAATAGTTGTTACCATAAAACAAATACACACTGACACTTGTACTTAGAGAAAAAGAAAGCAACATTATCAGATACGTATAGAATTTCAAACAATTCTAAAGGTATTTTATGTTGCACAAACTAAAAACATGACATTATTTTACATTTTCTAAAGATAGTAAAAAGACTATTACCACTATATTTCAGATCTATTTTCCTGCATACAGTAATCATCTGAAATCATGGTTCCCAAGCTTTTTCCACCTCCACACTGTTACTATCTCGTATGTGTGTCATGCTGCTTCTTCTAAGAAGCAGGATACAAAACCTCATTGACACTGACTCCTCCAAAGGCGTTCAATCTGGCATAGGGAAGGAAAGAAGATAGCTGCCCACCTGCTTTTCTTTTTTTGTGAGGAGATCAGCCCTGTGCTAACATCTGCCAATCCTCCTCTTTTTTTTTTTGTTTTTGCTGAGGAAGACTGGCCCTGGGCTAACATCCGTGCTCATCTTCCTCCACTTTATATGGGATGCCACCACAGCATGGCTTGCCAAGTGGTGCGTCGGTGCGCACCCAGGATCTGAACTGGCGAACCCTGGGCAGCCGTAGCGGAGTGCGCGCGCTTAACCGCTTGCGCCGCCAGGCTGGCCCCTCCACTTGCTTTTCTTAAAGGCAGGTCTTTTATATTTTCACATAATTTAAAAACAACTGAAATATAATTCTAGAAATAAAATAACCATTTAGTAAAAACGTACCAATAACCTTTCCTTACCTCAAATGACCTAATTTATAAATTCATATATGATAAATTTAATACTGTTTTTACGACCTTCTATGCTAGCACTGAAATTCTGCTTATTTACAAAAGTGCCTTGGTAAATTAAATTTCCATATTTAATTTAATAATTTTAATTTTGAACTATAAGATTTTTATATACTTTGACTTTGTAAAAACCTATTTATGCATTAATCACTAGCAAATCATGCTTTGTTTTCTAACATCTTCCCTGAGTTTTACATCCATGGATATATTAAAATCAAGATTAAAAATAACAACAGTAATTTAACCCAGCTAGGCAAGCCTCTCCATGTACATACAGATCACAGCAATAGTGGGCTAGTGTCAGGATATTAAAAATACGAATTAGACAACTTCTCTGACCTAATAAGGTAATATAAGTTGATATGAAAGGCTACCTCTAATTTCAATGTCATCTCTTACAAAAAGACTGCCAGGGCACTGGAGGACAATAAAGCAACACACGTGACTGATCTGCTGCACTTTTCTTTCTTTACCTATCTGTTCTGATGGTAAGCACATCTGTGGTCTTGCAGTATCGCTCCCCTACAAGTTTAATAAGTTTCTTCTTTGCATGATCATCTAAATTCAAACTGGAAAGTTTAACCTTAAAAACACAAGAAAAAATTATTTGAAAAAAATTGTTTCACATGCTTTGTTTAATGAAAAAAACAGTAGCAATATCATTTGTATTAACATTAAACTGACCAAAAAGAAAGCTTTTCCAACTCCTTTCTGTACAGAGTTAGCAATTGGCATGCATTATGAAGCCTGATCTTACTCATGGAAAAAAAGGGAGGGGGAGAAAATTGTTTGGAGTTCTTTGACAGTTCTGGGCATTAGTACCTTTCCTGAAAGAACCAATGACATGTCTCTTAAATAAATGAAATTACGGTGCTTATGAGTAGCACTGATAAAATTAAACTCAATTAGCGTTAGTAAAGCTGAAATATAGGAATAAATGGATAAAACGTAAGAGCTTTAGGAAATTTCTACCATGCAATTATGAGACCCATATTATTGCAACTTGTTTATGGGCATTTACCTTAAAAGCTATAGATCTCTCTCATGGAGGCTAGAATACAGCATCCACGAAAGATCAAAATATTTGAAATAATTCAGCTCAACATTTCTCAAAATGTTAATGCTAGTCCCACTAGCATTTTCTGCTAAGAAAAAATATTTCTTTAAAAAGGCTATTTCTGTTGAATACATTCAAGAAAGGCTGAGTTAAATTGGGTTCTTTTTGGCAGGATTTCTTAGAGGAGGTAATATGCTACTGAGCATTCTGAAATTTCAAGATGCAGGGTTGTTATGTAATGATTCCCAAATTTATTTGACCTCAGATTCCACTTTTCAAGGGACAGTTCATGGAATTAATCTTCTTTAAAACATATTTTGGGAAATGCCAGACTAAATGAACACATTTTTTAACTTGCAGAGAATTATGGCATGGGCTGAAGGTATTATCTAGAGATGAATAGGCTTGACAAGGAAAAGAAGTTAGATACTAGAATACAGTTAAATAAGGTAAACCATAGATTATTTTTCTATGGAGCGTGTCAAGAAGAAGAAAGAGTCATAACTGCATGAAGGTGAAAAAATTAGAGTTTGAAATCCCATCCATTTCTTCTCTCTAGCTTCAACAACTCTGCACTGCCCTCAAAATACCATCGCATAAGAGCTTATTTATTTTTCCAGTCTTCCCACTAGACTGCAAACCCTTGAGGGTAAGAATGATGTCTGTTTTGTTCTTGGCAATGGCTTCGCCCTTAAAAAGAATACAACATATATTTGCTGAATGAGTACATAAATTAAAAAGAAGGGGAAGATATATATTTTTTAAGCACTGTGAATTTTTTACTTGAACTAGAGAAAATAGAAAATAAATAATATATAAATGTTCTCTTAAAGAACATAAGGAATAAAAACATTGACTATGAAATATCAATCCAACAGAATGGTCATATGTTGCACACAATGTGAATTACCACAGTCGCCTGGAAAGAATATGTATCAACAACCACATTATCAGCTTGATGGATAAAATAAGCAATTTTATGATAACTCTGATTGTTAACAATATAAAGAATTACTTATAAGAATATCATAAAATCACAGTACAGAGAAAAAAATAAATAGTTTTAACATTAGGATAGTGAGAATGTAGTGATTTTTCCTTTTAAAACTCCCTTCAATGAAATCCTGATGTTTAACAATAAATTTAAAAGTTACCATTGAAAAAATTTAAGTGTTCTAGCTTTTTATACAGTAGTCAAAAAAAATGGCAGTAATCCTGATCATTATTACAACTTGTTTAAAATCCATGTTCATATTAACATTTTAATGTTCAAAAATTACATGGAGTTTATGGCAGAAACTCCTAAATATTTCAGAAACAGCTGTGTGGTACACTCACGCCACCTGCTAGCACTCAAAGGCACTGCAAAATTGTAGTCTTTAACCTGGACTAACACTCTGACTCTGATGCTGAGTGGCATTCATTGTCATTCTTTCTCCAAAATTCAGAAGAATCCTTAGACTCTTCTTTTCTCAAGTTGCTGTATTTTAAAGCCTCAATATTGTTCTATTAACATTATCCCCAAAACAATGCTGACATTTCAAATCATAGGAGGTTGTGTTTCTATGTGTGTATCTTCAAATGCCCATATTGAAAAGAGATACATAAATTGAAAAATATCTAAATGTGTGAAATATTTTCTCTATTTACAAGTATACTGCAGTTAGTTAAAGAACTCTGGTATTACACGTAAGACAAGATTTGGGTTTGATTTCTAGATTTGCTACTTATCAGCTAAGTGACCTTAAACAAATCATTTGATCTTCCTGTCTGTTTCCTCATTCATAAAATAGAAAGGATTCACAGAATTTTTTTCAGGAATAAATGAGATTAAATAGAAGAAAGCACTTGTACGTTAGAGAGGATGTGGAGAAAACGGAACTCTCATCCACTGCTGGTGGGAGTGCACACTGGTGCAGCTACTATGGAAAACAGTATGGAGATTCCTCAAAAATTTAAAAATAGAAATACCATATGATCCAGCTACTCTACTTCTATTTATCCAAAGAACATGAAATCACTAATTCAAAAAGATATACACATCCCTATGTTCACTGCAGCATTATTCACAATAGCTAAGACATGGAAGCAACCTAAGTGCCCAGCAACGGATGAATGGATAAATAAGATGTGGTATATATATAACGGAATACTACTCAGCCATAAAAAAAACAAAATTGTGCCAACTGTGACAACATGGATGGACCTTGAGGGTATTACGCTAAGTGACATAAGTCAGACAGAAAAAGACAAATAGTCTATGATTTCACTCATATGTGTAAGATTAAAAAAACACATAGATAAAGAGAAGAGATTAGTGGTTACCGGAGGAGAATGGGGTGGGGGGAGGGCGAAAGGGATAAAGGGGCACATATGCATGGTGATGGATAAAAACTAGACTACTGGTGACAAACATGATGCAGTCTATACACAAACTGAAACATAATAATGTACACCTGAAATTTACACTATAAGACAATATGACCTCAATAAAATAGAAGAAAGCACTTTTAAAGTAAAGTCCTATAAAAATATTGTTTTTGATGTTTTGCTTTTATGACTATCAAGAAAAATATAATACCACTTTTCCTTCTCTAAATATAAAAATTTGAATATCTCTAAAATGTATTTTATAGTATGATTACTTTCACAATATTGCTTCAAATCACACCAAACTGCACATGCTCTAGTCCCACTGTTTTACCCACTTTTACACCCTTGACCTACATGACACTATTCAGGACACCACCACTGAGCTTTAACAATCAGTGGGTAGAGTGAACAGAGTCCAGAAGGGCAGACATGAGTCAGGCAGAAGGACAGAGAGAGAGAGAGAGATAAAGGTATCACACAGTGGCAAAAGACAAAAAGGAGACAAGAGGGGATGATGGCACGATATAATAAGTGATATCTGGTGGCATACTTAAAATAAAGCAATGAGATTATTTTTATATGTAATAAAATAAGCAAACTTAGAAACAGTAGGGACTTTAAATGTCTATTCTGGTACTGAAGACAAAGGCCCACAATAAGTAAGGCAAAATCTAGGTTTCCTGACTCTGAGTTCACAGATTTTTTATTACATAACACAGAGCTCAACAATTGCTGGTTGTTGTTGTTATCATTACTAAAAACAGGTAACGTTTATTAAGTTCTTAAAAATGTATCAGGTATTATTACTCCATGGGCACTTTATATGAACGTGTAGAATGATGTCAGAAGAGTAGAATTTTAAGTTCTTTTTCTTTTTTCCTTTTGTTTATCTAGATTTTCTAAAATTTACACAGTAAACATGTATTGTCTTCTATGATTTTAAAATATTTTCAATCTCTCTAAATACATAAATATATAGTTAAGATAATTAAACTGTTCTATGGAATTAAAAAAAGGCTGAGAAGCTTCATAAATTTATTTCATAAAGATGGGCAAAACCCTGAAACCAAAATCTAGCAAAGAAAGAAAAATTACAAAACCAGGGCTGTATTACTGAAAAATTTCTAGAAATTAGAGTTTGTCTATTTGTTAGCATATAATGTAAAAATGGTTGCAGAGATTTCAACATATTTTTGGAGTATACTTGGAATGTTCTGATTTAAAATATAGACTACATGGAGTACAAAAACTAATTTTTTGAGGGTCTTGGAGGCACCTCAAAAAGGTGAGTAGCCGCCTCCAGGATAGCTGAATCAGAGTACATTAGTCAGAGCTCCCTGGAGAAATGGCTGATTCTAGGAGTGGAACAGGGAATTTATAAGATGAGCCTGAAGCATTTTGTGATGCCCAAAAATAAAGAAATATTTAAAAAACAAATGATAGGGCATGGCAAAGGAACAGAGGAGCCAAATGAAAGGGTTCCCAATGGCGAAAACCAGAACAATCTGAGCAATAAAATAATGTATCATTGGATTATAACCCAAATAATAAAATAAATATCCTTGAGTCACACTGATATAAATAAATGATTGAACAAACAAGTAAACGGAGGAGAATGGACAAATCTCCCACATACAAGAATTCCAACTAATTTATGTGATATTTCTCCTTTAAGAAGCTGGAGCATAACTCCCAACTCCCTTAAGCATGGGCTGTGCACAGAGACTTCCTTCTAAAGAGCACATATGGAAAGGAAGAGAAAAACAGTAATTTTACAGTGGAGAGAACTGGCAAACACTACCTCAGCCAGGTGATCAAGGCTGCAGCATCAGTGACAAGTCACATTAGGAGCCTATACCCCTGCTATGATGTGATGAGAATGGCGCTTTACTTCTGAGGTTTTCCTCCCAAAACATGTACCATCAGTCTAACCATGAGAGAAATTCAAACAAATCTAAATTGAAGGGTATTCTACAAAATACATAACTGGTACTTCTCAAAACTGTCAATGTCATCAAAAACAAGGAAATTCCGAGAAACCATACGAGTTAAGAGGAGCCGAAGGAGACATGACAACTAAATGTAACGTGGGTACCCTGGATGGGATTCTGAACAGAAAAAGAATATTAGGCAAACACTAAAAAAATATGAATAAAGTATAGACTTTAATTAATAATGTATCAATACTGATTCATTAGTGGTAACAAATGTACCATAATAATAATCTAAGATATTAACAAACAAGAGAAATTGGGTGTGAAATATAGGGGAACTCTCTGTACTACCCTTGAAACTTTTCTGTAAATCTAAAACTATTCTAAAATAAAAAGTTTAATTAAAAAAAGGACATCGGGTAACTGCCCTATGACTGCTGTGTGAAAAAGATATGCCCTGTGTATCAAGACTCCTTTTAACAAAGGGAACTAACGGTGGTTTCAAATACTAGCTTAGAAGTTACTAGGGCAGACGCTTTGAACTGCAATGGCATGTGGCATGCTCCTGGTGAGAAACAGCAGGGATCTGATACTTCTCCAAAGCACATGAGATTAGGACAAATGATCCTAAATAAAAGACTAACAAAGCAAATCGATATACAATTAAAAGAATGATACACCATAAACTGCTCAGGTTCAGAAATGGTTTAGTACTTGAAAACCTATTCATATAAGTCATTACTTCAATAATTTAAAGTAGATCAGTTCAAAAATGCTAGTAAACTAGGACTAGGACACATTATTAACATAATAGGACTATTATCTCAAACTGAAATCCAATCTCATACCCAGAGGCTACACACTAGAGGCACACCCATTAAAGTACAGAACAGCATAAGGGATTATATAAACAATATTCTGGAAATTTTACCTAATGCAAAAGACAAAAGGAAAAAAGAAGCTATAAATATTTAAAAAGAAGAATTAAAACTACTCTATTTATCATTTATTTCCTGAGAAATCTCCAAAAGAATCAACTGAGAAGGCCTAGCATCTGGATTTTGGTCTTTTAACACCTATGTCCACTAAAAGGAATCAGAGCTCCTTGGAGAAATAGCTAATTCCAGGTCTGGGATAAGAACTACGTAAAGTGAGCCTGGCCCACCTTGTTGCCAGAATGAAGGAAACTTTCCAATGCTAACGGGATTGTCACAAAAGGACGTACGAACCAACTTAAAACAGTTCCCACCAGCCAAAGTTAGGATACACTTTTTTTTTTTTTTAAATTTTTTGTTTATTGCAGTAACATTGGTTTATAACATTGTAAAAATTTCAGGTGTACATCATTGTACTTCTATTTCTGCATAGATTACATCATGTTCACCACCACCAAAATACTAATTACAACCCGTCACCACACACATGTACCCAATTATCCCTTTCACCCTCCTCCCTCCCCCCTTCCCCTCTGGTAACCACCAATCCAATCTCTGTCCCTATGTGTTTGTTTATTGTTGTTATTATCTACTACTTAATGAAGGAAATCATACGGTATTTGACCTTCTCCCTCTGACTTATTTCACTTTGCATCATGCCCTCAATGTCCATCCATGTTGTCACAAATGGCTGGATTTCATCGTTTCTTATGTCTTTGAATACCAAAAAGAATAATGAATTTTTGGGGTCAGCCCGGTGGCGCAAGCGGTTAAGTACGCACGCTCTGTTGCAGCGGCCTGGGATTCGCAGGTTCGGATCCCGGGCGTGCACCGACGCACCACTTGGTAGGCCGTGCTGTGGTGGCGTCCCATATAAAGTGGAGGAAGATGGGCACGGATGTTAGCCCAGGGCCGGTCTTCTTCAGCAAAAAAAGAGGAGGATTGGCAGATGTTAGCACAGGGCTGATCTTCCTCCCCACCCCCACCCCCAAAAAACGAATAATGATTTTACTTGATCAAAACTTACTAAATATATCCATCTACAGACTACCTGGTCAAAGGAAAAGCAAAAAACAACACATAATTTCACAACGGAATGATCAGGTTGTCAGCCTCTTAACCAAGAGATCGACCTCAGCATACTAAGAATGAGGCAACCAGATTTCTTTATGTGCCCTAACGCAATATAAGATACAGAGCAACATCTATCAAGTATTCTTGTCAAAGCATTTAACCGAATCTTATCAGTCTATTAAATCCAACTTCCAGTTTATATGAAATACAGGAGATAGAGAAATAAGGTAAACAACATAAAGATGTATTGAGACAAATTCAGAAGGTAGGAAATGCTACAGGATAAAATATCTGTCTCTTTAACAAGTGGTGTGGGGAGAGTAGTAGTGAGGTCCTTTGCTACTCTAGATCTAAAAAGACATGAGACAGTACAAGCAAATGCAATAGTCTTTGACTGCATTCTGGTTTAAACAAAAAATTATTTTAAAAAACATTTTTGTGAGACTATGGAGAAATCTGAATGTGGAGTAGATATTTTAGATGATATTAAAGAATTATTGAAAATTTTGTTAGATGTATTAATTATATTGGAATTATACAGGAAAAATTTCTTTAATTTTTAGAGATAACACACTGAAGTATTTTAGTGTGAAATGTCAGCTATTAGTCATTTTAAACACTTAAACCAAAAACACATGCGTGTGTGTGAGTGTATGAGGCACTCAATATTTTAAATTTGTCAAAATATGAATTACTAAATCCAGGGGCAATGTGCATGGGTGTTTATTATACAACTCTACCTCTCCATACATTTGAAATTTTTCATAATGAAAGGTTGAAAAACAGAATTTAGTAATGTAGCCAGGTTAAAAGTTAAAAAATAACTAAACCATTTTGACAAGGGTACCAAGACAATTCAATGGGGAAAGAGTAGCCTTTTCAACAAATAGTGCTGAGACAGAGGAACATCCACACGTGAAAGAATGAAGTTGGATCCCTACCTTACACCATATACAAAAATTAACTAAACGGATCATAGAGCTAAATGTAAGAAACAAAACTACAAAACTCTTAGAAGAAAACATAGGAATAAATCTTCATGACCTTGAATTAGACAACGGTTTCTTACATATGACACCAAAGCACAAGAGACAAAGAAAAAATACATAAATTGGACATCAAAACTAAAACTTTGGTGCTTAAAAGGAGACCAGCAAGAAAGTGAGATGACAAACCACAGAATGAGGAAAAATATTTGCAAGTCATATATCTGATAAGGGACTGGTATCCAGAATACATAAAAAACACAAGTGAAGAATAAAGACAAATTACTCAATTAAAACATGGGCAAAGAATTTGAATAGACATTTCCCCAAAGAAGATATACAAATGGTCAATAAGCATATGAAAAGGTGCTCAACATTATTAGTCATCAGGCAAATGTAAACCAAAACCACAATGAGATACTACTTTACATCACCAGAATGGCTAAAAACTAAAAAGACCGATAATAACAATCATTGGTGAGGATGCAGAGAAATTGGAACCCTCAAACGTTGCTGATGAAATAGTAAAATAGTGCAGCCACTTTGGAAAACAGTTTGGCAGCCCCTCAAAATGTTAAACATGGAGTTACCATGTGACCCAACAATTCCACTCCTAGGTATATACTCAAGAGAACTGGAAACTTATGTCCACATAAAAACCTGTACACAAATGCTCATAACAGCATTGCTCAGAATAGCCAAAAAGTGAAAACAACCCAAATGTCTACCAACTGATGAATGGATAAATAAAATACAGTATATCCATAAAATGGAATATTATTTGACAATAAAAAGGAATGAAGATCTGATACATGCTACAACAGGTGAAACACTGAAAGTATTATTCTAAGTGAAAGAATACATATTATATGATTCATTTATATGAAATGTCAAGAAGAGGCAAATCCACAGAGACAGAAAGTAGATTAGTAGTTCACAGGGGTTTGGGGATGGTGAAGAGGAGGGAAAATGGGAAGTGACTGATAATGAGTATGGAGTTTCTTTTTATGGTGATGAAAATTTCTGGAGTTAGGTCGTGGTGATGGTTGCATAACTGTCAATATACCAAAAACCACTGAGTTGTACACTTTAAGAGGGTGAATTCTATAATATGTGAATTTTACCTCAATAAGCTCTTATTAAAAAGAAAAAATAAGTATACAAGAAATCAATATACCATCAAAATGGGCAAATAAAAAAACACTTTGCAAAGGAATAAATTCTCACCCTCTTTGGAATTCAAAGACATACAAATTTTAAATATAAGATATATTTTTTACCTATCAAATTGATAGGTAATAATAATATCTAGGTTGGTGAGGGTATAGAAAAACAGGCTTTTGCACAATCTGCTGGTGTTGTATTTTTTACATTTCCTACAGGAAGTACAATTTATAATCAAAAGACTTTTTACAATATGTATTAAAAAAACTTCAAAACATCTACATCCTTTGACCTGACAGTTCTCCTTTCAGGAAGTTATCCTAGGAACATAATTAGGAATATACACAAATATTAATCTCTAAGGATATTCATTATATTTTTCTAATAAAGAAAACTGTTAGAAAGCCTAAATGTCCCATAATGTGGATAAATTAAATAAATTACAGTAGATCTGTATTATGGAACTATTTGTTTGTATCTCCCACCTCAGTCTCAGAGGAAGGAGTATGTCTGAACTGATCAACACTGGACTCAAGCCTCAAACACTGTCTTTGCACAGAACAGACCCTCATTTACACACTATTCTATGCAGTCATTAAAAATAATATTAAAGAATGTTTAATAACATTCATAAATTTTTAATTCATATTGTTAAATGAAAAAAGCAGATAACTTATCAAATACAGTATCATCCCATTAATATACACAAAGGCTAACTGTATATATACTAAAATGAGCTCCTATAGTCATAGTACTTATGAGTGGTGGAATTATAGACAATTTTATTTTATACTTTAAAACACTTTTATATTTTCCAAATTTTCTATGGTAAATATGTATCAGTTTTATAACTACACATACAAAATGCTATTTTTAAATAATGTATTATAATAATTCTTATTTAAAAAAATATCTCTTACCCTTAAGGTTACTACTCGTGCTTTGGGGTTTCGAACAGATGGTCCTGATGAAACATAATCAGCTGTTTCAATTTCAACTGGAAAATGCTTCTCGCATTTCTCATCACTGTCCAGTGCAGCTGGCCACTCAGTGCAGAAATCTGAGAATTAAAAATTATCTCAATTATAGTTTTGCAAGTAAATTCTCATTGTAATGTATGCTACTAGACAAAATCAAATTATTGAGAGATCACTCTAAGGTGACATGAAATGAAAGAACAGATTCTCTTCTGCACTCCATTTACACATACATCATCAATCATCCCTCATCCCTTTTCTTCTTAGGTGAATCCTAATTAGGGAATTTAATTGAGGGAATGATTTCGATAGTTGAGGTTTGGTGGGGCGCAGTATGTTCAGTTAAAAGGGAACTGTGACTTGACGGAAGCTTCTTAAGAGCTTTGCACATATCTGTTATGGGACAATTTCATTCCTCCTCACCAACTAAAAGCAAACAGTTCACAGTGTCCAGAGCATGACTGCTTTTGAAAAGGCAACAGATAATATTAATTTACTCCCAAATGAAGAGTACTAAAGATCAGCTGAAGGGGACTGAAAGAAGCCCTGAAAAAGCTCTAAGAGAGAATTGCAATGTGGTCAACATTCTTTCAGAAATTGAGTTGAGTAGGGCCTCAAACTGAAACAGGTACAAAAACCTATGTCATCCTTAAATGGATCCTTACAGTAATTCATGTTTCTTCTATATGACTTCTGAGCCACTCGGGCTAAAGGAAAGAACAGACTTGTCCTCATCTTCAGGCAAGACAGCTAGCCTAGAGGGAAGGTGAGATTGGGTCTGAGGTGTAGGCCACATAGGAAATTCCAAGCACCATGAACACTCCTCACCACCTATCTCCATAACACAGAGGTGTAAACTCAGGCCTCAAATGGGGGGAGAAAACTTAAAAGGAAATGAGATAGCTTCCAGTCTCCCACAGCTATCAGCATTGAGGGAGTCCATAGATAGGTAGCTGATTTCATTTTGCCCTATCCCTATCAAGTTAGTGTGGCTCTCAGCTGGGGATGAAAATTTCTGGCACTATCAGGTTTCCCTCAATGGAAATCTCAGTTCTTAAATAGCTTCATCCTAAGAATAGCTAAAAGTGATTGGTTTCTTAGGTCAAGCACATTAGACCTCACGGATCCATGCTTTCTCCAAAAAAGCAGGACTGCAGGAGAGGCTGGTCACAATCGTAGGCAGACGGGGGCGCTCTTCTAGGTGATGGTCTAAGGGACAGTGAAGAGCACTTTGCTAATAATGTTTTCCTCAAGCTAACAATTTTCTTACAGTAGGTACTATATTTAGCTCCCATTTAGGCTTTAATTTCCGAGTCAGCAAAATGTCACTCTGGGTTAGAGAGACTCACCAAGATCTGGGAGAAAATATATGTTAGCAAATTAAGTATAGCTCACACCATTCCCCAAACACCCTGTTTAAGAGATCAATACTCAGACACTTTGAGGGGAAAGAAATATCTTTGCAATTACGAACATTTTGACATTTAAATAAAATGAACAGAGCCAAGATTACTGAGGTTAAATTTCATTGCCATTATGGATTAATTCCAATACCCTGCACTGTAAGATGCAACAGTGCCAAGCAATTTATGAGAGAGACTAGTTTGGGGAATTTTATGAGTTCATGGGTTTGTACTAAATCTTTTTTTTTTAACTTTGAATAAGTCATTTCAATCACTAGATGATAATTATAGCTTTTAAATTAAATTACCTGATTATATGTTTTAAAAAACACAGACAACTGGAAAGTACAAAATAGACCCCTATTAGCCTTTTATTCATCTGATAGGTGGAGCAATAGACTAGACTTCTGAAGACCTTGGTTTCTACTTAACTTCTGCCACTGATTATTAAAGTTTTGGTAAATTACCTAACTTTCTTGTGCTTCAGATTTTCCATTTGCAAGTTAGATATAAAATCTGAATTGACCTATTTTGAAAGAGAACTGAGAAGAAATACTTGAAAAGTCTTTGAGTTATTTGGAAGATACAATCTAAATCCAGAAGCTGGCAGAAGTGTAAAGGCAAAATTAAGATTAAAACACTCACTTTAAATACTGTAAAACATAATGCTGCTCTTCTGAATGTGCTGTATGAAAGCCTTTCATCTAAAAATTATGAAGTATTTTAGGACTATCTCATCACAATGACCAGTTTTTAGATTATAAATGCACATGTAAAAATAATGTTTAAAAAGAAGAAAAATGGAATTTATCACAGTGTAGTGTATTTGTTAACCGGCTCTACAAAGGATCAAAAAGTGACATATGATCTGTGCCAAATGGGCCACAAATATGGGAACAGTGATCAGTGTCAGTCTAATACCGGGCACTAATGAATATAGAAACATACAATCTAAAGGGATAGAAATGTATCCTAATGTGCCAAACTAGAAGACTACATAAATGAAAGGAGATAGAAGAGATTTTTCTTCCCTCATTTCAAGAGTAAGAGTATATATATATATATATATATATATATATATATATATATATATATATATATAATGAAAACACACATAGAACCATGAACAAAAAAATGTTTTTTGCCTTACTTCTATGCATGTGGGAAGAAGACAGACAGTAGTGGAAATGAATAAAATCTATGTTTTATATCTAGGAATCAACAGATATTATTGAAATTTAATAAATGTAGAACTGGAGGCATAATCACATTCAGGTGAGTACTTCCATTTTATATATATAAAACTACATATAATTTATATGACTATAGATACTATATATGGAGTATACATACTAAATACATTCTTTATATATATGGAGAGAGAATACATAATATTATATATACAAAGAGAGAGAATACATATATAAATTACCAGATCTGAATAATGATTAAAAGAGAAGACTTCTGGAATGAAGGGCTGGGGTGGAAAAGGAGAAGCATGTGACTATTGCTTTTCATCATCAGCTCTTCTACTCTATGATGTTACCGCAGGTATATATCACTTCTAATTTCTTTAACGTTTTAAACAATTTCTTTGAGATAACTCTTCTCTGCAAAGTATTCCATTACTGACCCTACTGACTACTCAGCTACTCAGATTCTTCTACACTATCTTCAGTTTGTATCACATCAGTTTGCATCTGTCGTCAACATTCTGCAATATTTTCTTCAGCCTTTTTATGTATACGCTTTCTACAATTCAACAGTAAGTCCCTAACCTACCTGAGCAAGGATTATGATTTCTGATTCTATTTATTATTCATAGCACCTTGTAGAGTGGTCTGCAAAAAAAAAAGAATTGCAGATTTGACATCTAACAATTCACTGAAAACAACTTAAAAATCCTTCTTAAAAAAAGGAGAAACCAGCAATAATTCAGAATATAAGGCTATACAGTATATTAGAAATGGGATTCCTTTTCCCGGCATCTTTATTGAGCTATAATTAAAATAAAACATTGTGTAAGTTTAAGGTATACAACTTGTTGATTTGATACACATATATTGCAAAATTATGACCCCACAGCATTAGCTAATACCTGTATCACATCATATAATTACCATTCCTTTTTTGTAGTGAATATTTAAGATCTACTCTCTTAACAACTTTCAGTTATATAACACAGTATTATTAACTGTAATCACTTATGCTGTACATTAGATCCCCAGAACTTACTCATCTTATAACTGGAAGTTTGTACTCTTTGAACAACATCTTCCTTTTCCCCTCACCCCTCAGTGCCTGGTAGCTACCACTCTACTTTCTGTTTCTATGACTTCAGCTTTTTTAGATTTCAAATATGAGTGATATCATACACTATTTGTCTTTCTGTCTGACATACTTCACTTAGCATAATGCCCTCAAGGTCCATCCATATTGTCACAAATGGCAGGATGTCTTTCTTTCTCATGACTGATTATTCCATTGTATATATATACACATCTTTATCCATTCATCCACTGATGGACACTTAGGTTGTTTCCACATCTTGGCTGTTGTGAATAATGCTGCAATGAACATGGAATTCAGATATCTCTTCAATATTCTATTTTCATTTCCTTTGGATACATACCCAGGAGTGGGATTGCTAGATCATATAGTAACTCTGTTTTTAATGTTTCCTCACTGTCTTCCACAGAGGCTGCACCAATTTACATTCCCACCAACAGTGCACAAGTGTTCTCTTTTCTCCTTGCCAACACTTATCTTTTGTCTTCTTGATGATAGCCATTCCAACAGGTGTGAGGTGATATCTCACTGTGGTTTTGATTTGCATTTCCCTGACGATTAGTGATGTTGAGCACCTTTTCATGCACCTATTGGCCATCTGTGTCTTCTTTAGAAAAATGTCTATTCAGTTCCTCCACCCATTTTTTAATCAGATTGGCTTTTTTTTTGCTATTGAGTTGTAGGAGTCCTTTATATATTTTGGATATTAGCCCCTTATCAGATAGATGATTCGCAAATATTTTCTGCCATTCCATAGACTGCCTTTTCATTATGTTAATGGTTTTCTTTACTGTACAGAAGTTTTTAGTTTGATGTAGTCCCCCTTGTTTATTTTTGCTTCTCTTGCCCTTGCTTTTGGTGTCAAATCCAAAAAATCATTGCCAAGACCAATGTTAAGAAGCTTATGCCCTATGTTTTCTTCTAGAAGTTTTATGGTACCAGGTCTTACATTCAAGTCTTTAATCTATGCTGAGTTGATTGTTGTGTATGGTATGAGAATATGGTCCATTTTTCTTCTTTTGCATGTGGCCGTCCAGTTTTCCCATCACCATTTATTGAAGGGACTATCCTTTCCTCACTGAGTATTCTCGGCTCCTCCGTTGTACACTAACTGACCATATAGGCGTGGGTTTATTTCTGGGCTCTCTATTCTGTTCCACTGAGGTACGTGTCTGTTTTTATGCCAATACCATACTGTTTTGATTACTATAGCTTTGTAACATAGTTTGAAATGAGGAAGCGTGATGCCTCCAGCTTTGTTCTTCCTTCTCAAGACGGCTTTGGCTATTCAGGGTCTTTTGTGGTTCCATAAATATTTTAGGAGTTTGTTCCATTTCTGTGAAAAACGTTCATTGGAATTTTGATAGATTGCACTCAATCTGTAGATCGCTTTGGGTAGTTTGGATATTTTAACAATATTAACTCTTCCCATCCATGAGCGTGAGTATCTGTCCATTTCTTTGTGTCTTCTTCAATTTCTTTCATCAATGCCTTATAGTGTTCAGTGCACGGATCTCTTACCTCCCTGGTTAAATTTATTTCTAAGTGTTTTCCTCTTTTTGATATCATTGTAAATGGGATTGTTTTCTTAATTTCTCTTTCTGATAGCTCACTGTTAGTGTATAGAAATGCAAAAGATTTTTGTACATAGTCACAAGTCGCATAACGATGGGGATACGTTCTGAGAAACGCGTCATTACACAATTTCATTGTGTGCAAACGTCATAGAGTATACTTATACAAACCTAGATGGTATAGCTTACTACACACCTAGGCTATATGGTACTAATCTTAAGGGACCACTATCATATATGTGGTCCACCTTTGACCAAAACATCATTATGCAGAGCATAACTGTATTGACTTTGTACCTTGCAACTTGACTGAATTTGTTTATTAATTCTAACAGTGTTTTTGGTGGAGTCTTTATGGTTTTCTATATAAAAAACACGTCATCAGCAAAGAGAGACAATTTTATTTCTTCTTTTCCAATTTGGATGCCTTTTATTTCTTTTTCTTGCCTAATTGCTCTGGCTAGGTCTTCCAATACTATGTTGAATAAAAGCGGCGAGAATGGACATCCTCGTCTTGTCCTGATCTTGGAGGAAAAGCTTTCAGCTTTTCACTGTTGAGTATGATGTTAGTTGTGGGCTTGTCATATGGGGCCATTATTATGTTGAAGTATGTTCCCTCTATACCCACTGTGTTGGGTTTTCTCAGGAAAGGATGGTGATTTTGTCGAATGCTTTTTCTGCATCTACTGAAATGATCATATGATTTTTATCCTTCACTTTTTTAATGTGGTGTTATTACACTGATTGATTTGCAGATGTAGAATCATCCTTGCATCCCTGGAATAAATCCCTCTTGATCATGGTGTATGACCTTTTTAATGCACGGTTAAATTTGGTTTGCTAATATTTTGTTGAGGATTTTTTCATCTGTGTTCATCAGGGATATTGGCCTGTAATTTTCTTTTCTTATACTGTCCTTTTCTGGTTTTGGTATTCAGGCAATGCTGGCTTTGTAAAATGAGTTTGGATCTTTCCTCCTCTTCTATTTTTTGGGAAAGTTTGAGAAAGAATGGTATTAATTCTTTAAATGTTTAGTAGAATTCACCAGGCTTGAAGCCATCTGGTTGTGGACTTTTCTTTGGTGGGAGGTTTTTGATCACTGATTCAATCTCTGTACTAGTAACTGGGCTGTTCAGATTTTCTGTTTCTTCCTGATTCAGTCTTGGTACACTGTATGTTTCTAAGAATTTATCCATTTCTTCTAGCTTGTCCAATTTGTTGGTATATAATTATTCACAGTAGTCTCTTATGATCCTTTATATTTCTGTGGTATCAGTTGTAATGTCTCCTCTTTCATTTAGAATTTTATTTGAGTCAGCTCTGTTTTTCTTGGTGAGTGTAGCTAAAGCTTTGTCTACATTGTTTATCTTTTCAAAAAAACAGCTCTTAGTTGCAGTGATCTTTTCTTTTGTCCTTTTAGTCTCTATCTCTACTCCAATCTTTGTTATTTCCTTCCTTCTACTAATGTTGGGCTTTGTTTGTCCTTCTTTTTCTAATTCCTAAGGGTGTAAAGTTAGGTTGTTTATTTGAGACCTTTCTTCTTTCTTAATGTAGGCATTTACTGTTATAAACTTCCTCTTAGAACTGCTTTTGGGTCATCCCACAAGGTTTGGTACGTTGTGTTTCCATTTTCATGTGTCTCTAGATATTTTTTGATTTCTATTTTGATTTCTCCTTTGAACCAATATTTGTTTAGGTGCATGTTGATTAATCTCCACACATTTGTGAATTTTCCAGTTTTCTTCTTGTAATAGATTTCTAATTTCATACCACTGGATTATAAAAGATGCTTGGGGCCGGCCCGGTGGCGCAAGTGGTTAAGTGCGTGTGCTCCACTGTGGCAGCCCGGGGTTCACCGGTTCGGATCCTGGGCGCGCACCGACACAATACTTGTGAAGCCCTGCTGTGGCGGCATCCCATATAAAGTGGAGGAAGATCGGCATGGATGTTAGCCCAGGGCCAGTCTTCCTCAGCAAAAAGAGGAGGATTGGCAGATGTTAGCTCAGGGCCAATCTTCCTCACAAAAAAATAAATAAATAAATAAAAAATAAAAGATGCTTGATATGATTTCAGTCCTCTTAAATTTATTAAGACTTATTCTGTGGCCTAATGTATGATCCATCCTGGAGAATGTTTCGTGTGTGCTTGAGAAGAATGTGTATTCTGTTGCTGTTGGATGGAATGTTCTGTAAATGTCTGTTAAGTCCACCTAGTCTAAGGTAGTTTAAGTCCAATGTCTCCTTACTGATATTTTTGTCTGGATGACGTATCCATTGCTGAAAGTGGGGTACTGAAGTCCCCTACTATTATTGTATTGCTACCTACTTTTTCCTTCAGTTCTAGTAATATCTGCTTTATATATTTGGGTGCTCCTATTTCGAGTGCATAAATATTTACAAATGTTATATTCTTTTGATGAATTGACCTCTTTATCACTAGAAATGAGATTCCTATGTTCAAAGTCAATATTAAATTCATATAACAAAACAACCACTTACCTTTAAGAGCTTCACAGTGCTTTTTAATTGCTACAGGAGTCAAATGCAGAAAATTGGGGATCTAAAACAGAGCATTTTAACAGATAAATTAGCTATATGTCTCAAAAACATGAAAAAGACAATTTTTTCATAAAACTAAATCACAGGCCCAACAAACCTTGTAATAAATAAAATCTGATAGTTTTTTTTTCAATATTAATTCTATGTCTCAGGTGTAAATTCAAGAAATGAATTCCCTGAAATACAGATTCAGTACCAAGTATCTTATGACAATGATGATGGGAAAAAAAAATTTTATAGTATTCTTCCTTCCACGACTCTATAGGTGTACATATTTCCCTTATAAAACCGAAAGCACTTAAGGACACAAATCATTGTTTAACTGTCCTAATTCCCCTGGAATACATAGCACGGTGATACATTTTCCACTTTGTACTTAATAGACATTTTATGAATCGAATGGATGAATAAATGAAGCTAGCAAATCTTAACTAAACAATTTAATGAAGTTGGGAATATCTTTACAATACCTTGAGAGGCTACGTAATCCCTCATGGAGCCAACGGAAATTTAGGAAAGGTTAGAGATTTGATTCCTTCAAATAATTAACATTTCCTAGCATATTACGTAAATAATGTTAAGCATCTAAAGAGAAACTTTAGTTTAAAGAAACTCATTTGCAAAGAAAATTTGAACAAACAGAAAGTTACCCCAAACATGATGCCTGGAATCTTGAGTGTTGATCAGAAAGTGTTTATTTTAATCTAGAGAAAATAGGCACTGAAAATTGGGATTCTGGGGTGGGTGACTTCATTTTCTATACTTTTATTTTTGAAACATGAAAATATAATCTCATAATCATAAAAGGAAAAAAATAATAGCTAATGCTTAAATAGCCTTTATATTGGCACTGTTCTATGCACTTTGCATTTTCACCTCAGTTAATAAGTTTATTCAATGGACTCACTAAGAATAGACCAGATCATTCAACTAAGCATATAGGTGATTCTTAAAGGGGATGGCATGCATTAAATATTTGGATTTTTATGTTTATTAAAACTCCATTCACTGGGGTCGGCCTGGTGGCGCAAGCCGTTAAGTGTGTGTGCACACTCCGCTGCGGTGGCCCGGGGTTCGCCAGTTGGGATCCCGGGCACGGACCAACGCACCACTTGGCAAGGCATGCTGTGGCGGCGTCCCATGTAAAGTGGAGGAAGATGGGCACGGATGTTAGCCCAGGGCCAGTGTTCCTCAGCAAAAAAAGAGGAGGATTGGCAGATGTTAGACCAGGGCTGATCTTCCTCACAAAAAAAAAAAAAAAAGAAAAGAAAAAACCAAAAAACTCCATTCACAACCATTATTACAAATATATTGCTACTCTCTCTCACCTAGTGCTATTTTCCAATGATCTTTTCTTCAAACTAAGTTCACTTTTCCTCACTCACTGAAAAAAAGATCAGTTTCCTCCATGTTTGTTTTGTCTCTTGAAACATTCCCATTTCCAAATTTCATTTGCCTGTCTCCAGCAGGAGACAACCCTTCTCCATGTTACCATCTCATTTTTTACCATCAACTTTTAGCAAATTTTTCTGTTTTTTCACAAAGACTCTCATTTAGTGGAAAACACAGTTAGTTGATGATAATTCCATTGTATGTAAAAGGAAACCATCTAAGACATACATTCCCAGGCTAAACCTATTTGTATCTTCTCTGAGAATCTGCTGCTCATAAATCATTACAGATGCTATCAACTGACCTAGTTTGCTTCAAGAAATAAAGAAGTTTAAGGAATATAACAATAATATTAAATAATATTCTACCTTTCTGGGAAGTTTTAAAATCTATCTTTTAAAAGTAGAAGCTTCACCCCCCAATTCTCAATCTCAACTTGTGATTTCACTTTTCTTCATTCCACTTGAAACAAACAATATAGAAAAGATGTAATAGAAAACAAAAAGCCAAAAGAGAACCCAAAGGATCAATTAATTATATTCTTAAATGCCTAGGACTCTGTGAGTCTTCTTTACCATGGATAATCAAAATATAACATCCATTATTACCTGAAAAAAAATTTAAATTAAAGTACAATAGGTTGTTACATACCACACCTTTAAGTATGGGGCGGCTGGGGGGGATTGGGAAAGGGACCAGCATTTATTTAGATGTAAGTGTTAGCCAAGGAACCAGCAACTCATCTTACCTTTAAAAGTTCTAGATTTCCCTCCTTTGCCATGGGCACCCCCTGTTTTACTGGATAACCCATTCGAATAGGAAGAGGTACTGCAGAGGGCTTAAACGGTGCTGCAACGGGGTAAACACTAGGCCAGTCCTGGTCAACAGCCATTTTCTCTGTCCTAGGAGGTAGTGCCTAAGGAACATAAAATAGTTTAATATTTTCAATACGAACATGTTCTTTAATTTTAAAGCAAAAAAGCTGCAATTAAAAGAAATATAAGCAGAATTGCAACCTACATAAAATCTGACCCCCCACAAAGCAGCTGCTGTTCAAATGAAAAAACACCAAACCTACCTAAATATCTCTGCAGTTCTCTCAAACTCTCTCGCAAGGATCCTCTTTAATAGCACATTTCCCTTGCAAAAAATTTCTCTTATTTATTTACTTAGACTTTTAGCAAACTTTTTACATTTTGTTTATGAAGGGGTAACAATATATTTTGAAATAATTTTTAAAATTTCTTTGACAGAAGTCAGTACACGAGGTGACATTGAGAACTTAGAAATAAAGGAAACAAGAAATAAGGAAATAAAGAATAAGAACTTGGAAAATAAGTAAATTAGGGTTAAACTAATTGGATAAATACACAATGAGAAATAATATGTCTCCTAGGCCCAGAGAATAGCCACATGATAGCTTAGTCAATCATATTAAAATATATACATATTTTAAACTGTATTTGATAGAAGGGGATGGCCAGAGGGTTTGAAAAGGCAAAATTCAGCTATGCCCATCTAAGCAATATAAAAACCAACGTAGTGTATGTCCTGGAAACAGATAATATTCCTGTGAAAATGACCAATCTAGACGATTATAATGGTGCCATTTAACTTTCAACTAAAGTGCCTTTGTTCTGACTCCATGCTCCCAAAGTGACCTTAAAATTTGGATTCCTCCAGTGAGATGCCCACAGGTGAGACCAAATGAGTTAGATTAATGCATACATTCCAGGCCGCATAACTGTTAAAGGCATCATCAAAAATAATTCTATATTCTGGTTTATATACCTTTTTCCTGGGAGTATGTGAGTTCACCTCTCAAAGATGATTCATTCTCAGAGTACTTCCAAAAATCAGTTGAAGACCAGAGTCAGGACTGTGGTAGTGACCGAGTATACATCCCCTTGGGAAGCCTTCTCTGGCAACACCCTCCTACCTCATCGTGAATATCTGCCTCAGTTTAGAACTTGAGAACCATTAAGACAGCATATACTAAAATACATTAATTGTTTACCTTTCTTCTCAGTGGCCTTTCATGTTTGGATGTTCTTTCTGTTGTACCTAAAAGACAACACAATAATTACAGAGAATTTGATAACGTAGAGTTGTTCCACATTGATCATGATCCATAATTTTAACATAATTTAAGGTATTCAGTAATATAAAAACGAAACAATAATCCATTCTCCGTAAGCTCAGGGACTAAATCATCTTAATGAAAATGAAAAGTCAGAAATAGTTAAGAAAATTCCCCACTTATTTGAATATAAAGCTGTACTATGATTGCAGATACAGTGAATTTATCATCTAAAGAAATATTTTCTATTTGCAAACCATCTATCTGATAAGAGGTTAATATCTAAAATATATAAGGAATTCATACAACTCAAGAGCAAAAAACAAACAATCCAATTAAAAAAATGGGCAAAGGAACTGAACGGACATTTTCCCAAAGAAGACATACAAATGGCCAATAAGTACATGAAAAGGTACTCAACATCACTAATCATCAGGGAAATTCAAATCAAAACTAGAATGAGATATCATCTCACATCTGTTAGAATGGTTGTTATCAAAAAGACAGGAAACAAGTGTTGGCAAGGATGTGGAGAAAAGGGAACCCTTGAGCACTGCTGGTGAGAACGTAAACTGGTACAGTCACTATGGAAAACAGTATGGCGGCTCCTCTAAACATTAAAAATAGAACTACCATATGATTCAGCAATTCCACTTCTAGATAACCAGCCAAAGGAAATGAATATTGAAGAGATATCTGAACTCCTGTGTTCACTGCAGCATTATTCACAACAGCTAAGACATGGAAACAACCTTAGTATCCATCAACAAATGGGATGGATGAAGAAAACATTGTGTGTGGAATATTATTCAGCCATAAAGAAGGAAATCCCGTTATCTGTGATAACATGGATGGACCCTGAGGGCATTATCCTGAGTGAAATACGTCAGACAGAGAAAGAGAAACACTGTATGTTCTCACTTGCTTGCAGAATCCAAAAAAGCTGAAACCACAGAAACAGAAAGTAGAATGGTGGTTGCCAGGGGCTGGGGGTTGGGGGTGGGAATAGGGAGATGCTGGTCAAAGGGTAAAAACTCTCAGCAATAAGATGAGTAAGTTCTGGGTGTCTAATGTACAGCACTGTGATTACAGTTAGCAATAATAAAATACTGTACCACATACCTGAAAGTTGTTGAGAGTAAATCTTAAACGTTATCACCATACACATACACACAAAAGATAATTATGGGAGGGGATGGAGGAGGTGTTAACTAACTATTGTGGTACTTATTTTGCAATATACACATGTATCATGACACTGTACACCTTATACTTACATCTGTAATATGTCAATATCTCAATAAAGCTGAAAAAAATATTTTCAATAAATTTTAAGGTTAATTTTCCTGAGTTAAAATATCCCGTTAGAAATAAGTTTTTTGCATCTTTAAAGATACATAGTTGCTCATATTTGGAATTATTCTGTTCTTTCTACCAAAAAAAGACCCTTCAGTTTTTCCTTCTCCATTGTATATTAGAACTGCCAATGCTACAATAACGCCCATAACAAAAATCACAGCCATTCCTAATAAATCACATGGCTGTAGACGAAGGTAGAGCACTTATATACAGCATATACCTTTTAAAATATTACTTTATGCCTCTCTAAATGGTTTGCAATACTGAAATAACAGCTATATTTATTGAGCACTTTCACATGCCAGACGCTGTTAAATGCTTTTCATTATTATAATATTATTCTTCACAATAAGTACTATTATTATTCTTATTTAGAGGGCATTTATAATCAAGAAAACTAAGGACCAAGGAGTTGTGACAGTAGCATAGCATACAAGACTCTTCATACTCTGAACCTTTATCTCTAGCTTCATCTCCCTTCACAAACGCCCACAACTACACTGAACTTCCAGTACCAGGTTCTTTAGTCTTTCTCTGTACTTTCTGTTCTCTCTCCCTGGATTGTGTTTCCCTTCCATCTGCCTGGCTTCTGTTCCCTTCCTCCTTTCCACCTTATTAATTCATCTGACAAATTCTTATTCATCCCTCATTATTAATTCATTTATTCATTCAAAAATTATTTAAGTGATACTGTGTACCAGAAAACTAGGAGGGCAGCAATGAACAAGTGAAATACAGTCCTTGTTCTCAAAGAATGTAAAGTCTGTCAAATAAGACAACTATTTAACAAGTAATTTCAATAAACAGTGATAAGTACTAATGATGACACATAGCAGGTCACTGAACTCAATCAGCTGGGGAAAATCTCCCTGAAGAAGTGGACTTCACGCTAAAACCTTAAGGATGAGGAGGAGGTAGCCATGGGAATAGGCAAGTGAAAAAAAGTATTCTAGAGAGAGGGAGAAGACGGAAAACCACAGTAAGTTCCCTATGACTGCAATTTAAGAGTAGAACAGAGAGAGGACTGAGAAAAGAGGTTGGAAATATTTAATAGGCATCTCAACTATAATGCATCATTGGCAGAGCTTTCGATCTCCTTCTTCCAGTCTTCCCACTCCCTGTAAACGGAATCGCCATTCATCCAATTTCTCAGGACAAAAATCTAACCAGCTTCCTTGAGACTTTTTTCCTCAAGCCCCATATCAAATCCCCCAGGAAGTTCTGTTACCTTCAAAATATATCCCAAATCCAACCACACCACCATCTCCACTATTACCTCAATCCAAGTCACCGTCATCTCATTTGGACTACTACCAGCTTCCACTCTTACCCCCTCAAGTTATTCTCCACGCAGTAGCCAGTGATCTTTTAAAAATGTAAATCACATCATATCATTTTCCTGTTCAAAACTTTCCAATGTGATCCCAAACTTATAATAAAATCAAAGCCAAATACCTACAAGCCTTTCCAAGATCAGGCCATTACTAATCTTTCTGATGTCTTATACCTCCACTCTCCTCTCTGCTTACTTCCTTCCAGCCACATTGGCCTTTCTGTTCCTTGGTCACACCCCAAACTTGTTTGCACTTCTGGGCCTTTGCATTTGCAGTTCCCTATGCCAACAGTGCTCTTACTCCTGGATCTCGGCATGGTTCTGGGCTCTGCTCAATGTCACTTTCCCAGGAAGGTCTTTCCTGAAACCCTATCTTATCCTGTACCCTGTAGCCACTACTCCCCAATCTATCATTCTCAACACCCTGCATTATTTTTCTTCAGAGCACTAATCACTACCTGACATTGTATTTAGTTGTTTTACATGTTTACAGCCTGACTTCCCCCAAAAGAACGTAAACTTCATAGGGTGAGGGGCCTTGCTGTATCCCAGTATCTAGAACGCTGCCTGGCACATAGAAGTAAAGTACTTGGAGAATGAATGAATGAAAATTTAAAAAAAGACAAGTGTTAAGATTATGAAGAGCCACTACAATGCATTAAGGAATTTATCAGTTATCTTAAAGCAAGATATCTTAAAGCTTGCTCCCTTTGAACAAGGGAGTGGCAAGATAAAATTTGAACACTTCACTCTGGGTATTGCGAGAACCCAATGCAGGAAAGTAAGAACAGAAATAGGGATCAGTAAAGAAACTACTGTAGAGTGAGAGACAGTGAGAGACAATGGCCTAGACGGGGCTGTTAGTAGTATGAAGATTAGAGATATTATAGGAGGTAGCACTCATAGGACCCGGTGAAGGCCTGGCCATGCCCCCTTGACTGAGCTTTTCCTGACTCTTGAGGGCTCCTCCTCAATGCTCCTGTTACTACTCCCTTTACGCTTCTGTTCCAGCATCACACTGCACAGCACTTCTCCATTAACACCCAAAATTTCCACTAGACTCCCAGGGCACGAACGGTATCGGGCATCCCTATAATCTCTCTTGAATGAAGATCACTTCGATAATGCCTAGTGAATGAAGGTCACCCCTTTTGGTGGCGTAGCTAGGCCTGCAATTCAGAGCTGAAGTTTGTTCTACGACAGCTGTACGCTTTTCTTAAATTTAGGGAAAATCCGTGGTTCAACACTGCCCAACAAACATCACCGTGACTACCGAGAGTCCCCGCGCCAGTGGCCCTGGGGGGGTGGGGGGGGGGAGCACCAGAAAGCGCCAGGTCATGAAGGAGAGAAGAAGCAAGCTCGCCGCGCCCAGAGGACCCAGAAGCAGAAATTGGCGGCTAGGAACCGGGCGACACGCGGCGCAGAGGGCAGATCCACACCCGCGGTTTCCCTACCAGGTGGGACACCGACAGGCTGGCTGGCAGAGGACCCACCGGCCTCCCCCCGAAGGCGCTGGCACCGCCACTGCGGCGGCCATCATGGGTCCGGTATTCCGCCCTCTCACCTCCCCCAAAGCCCGGAGGAGACACAGCAGACACTCACGCGGGCTTGGTGCGGGAGCGCCAGTGACCAGAGACACGGCGGTGGAGAAGGCCCGCAGGGTCCTGGCCCCCGGCTGCAGAACCAGCCACGCGGGGAGCGCGGAGGCCGCCATGCCTGCGAAGACGGCAAGCCGGAAGGGACCAGCGAGGTCCAGCGTCAAGGGGCGGGTCTGAGGCCGCTACTGCGCAGGCTCGCCCCGTCTTGCCCAGCCCCGAGGATGGAGAAACAGGAAACACGTGGGCTTGAGAATTGAGCGCCCGGGTCAAAAGTGCAAGGAGTTCCTCCCAAAATAGAAGAAGAAAACAAAAGATAAAAAAAAAAAAAAAAAAAAAAAATCGAAGCAGTCAGTCCAAAGACAATTGCAAATGACCACAAAAGATGGGAAAAATGTAGCTTACAGAGGGCAGGTGTGGTCTGGGTGGGACCTCAGGTGGCCTAGGAGCCGGGCTGTCTACCCTAAGGCCCTGCTTCTTTGCAATTGCTGCTTTTCTACACTTTCTTGCATTAAAGAAAGTCTTCAGCTAGTGCAAGTGATATGCTCTAAGAGGAGAGGCAGTATGCGTTAGTAGTTAAAAGGGTGGCATCTTGAATCAGACTACTTAAATTTAAAACTTGACATCACCATTTCTAGGCTGTGTGATTCTAATCAAGTTAATACAGACAAACGTCTGGGTACAATATTGGCATACAGTGAGCACCTGTGTGCATACGCTGTAATGTTATCAGTGATTTGGTTAGTTCATTTGTAGATCAGGTTAGAATTACAAAAAGTCAGAACTCCTCAGAACCTAGACAATAATGGTCATTCTTTAATGAGCTCTCTTGTTTTCTACCCCAGGATGTATTAACATACAACCCTTAATAAAATTATCCTCTATTTTTTCAATCGGTATGTGTAATGGTTAATCAGAGTACAAAATTATAATAACAAGAACAACTGGGAACAAACACAACGGACTCTTGGTAAGCATACAACCGGTAGAGCAGAGGTATGCAGTTGTCACAGAGTATTGTACTTGTGAGCATTCAGTGTACCACCGGCATCAATCAGTATGTGGGGGGAATAAATGGCATGATAGGGACAAGTATTTATAATAATCACCATTCTCATCTTTTCTGGCCTCTTACCATCCCAATATTGTTCCAAAGCAGAAGTATGATGTATTAGGTTTATTAGTTTTCTGGGGCTGCTGTGATAAAGTACCATGAACTTGGTGACTTAAAATAACAGAAATTTATTTTGTCACAGTGATAGAGGCTAGAAGTCCAAAATCCAGGTGTTGGCAAGGTTGGTTCCTTCTGGAGGTTCTGGGGGAGAACTTGTTTACGCCTCTCTCCTAGCTTCTGATAGTTGCTGGCAATCCGTGGCATTTCTTGGCTTGTAGACACATCACTCCAATCTCTGTTTCTGTCTTCACATGGTGTTCTCCCCTCTCCTCTATTTTTAAGATTAAAAGCATGGCCTTTTAGTCAGATGGATATGGGGTTTGAAGTCAGGCTCTGCTTCTTTGTGATCTTGGGCAAGCCCACCTAGCATCTCCGAGCTTCAGTTTCAAGGAAGATGTAAACATCTTCCTCAGGACTGTTGTGATTGAGTGAGTTGTGTTTCAAAAGGCATAATATAAATGGGGGCCACTGGAATTAAAGTCACGGTCAACTAAGCTCAGTAGCCACTTTTTCTCTCTCGAGTTTGCATAATTTAGTGCTATAAAGGTCAAAGGGGTATGAGTCCTTATAGAATTAGTTCATATTCAGAGAATTTTCAATTTCTGAGCAATCTAAGAGACTTAAGTCCTCTTCTACCTGCCTATGCTTTCTATCTTTTGTTTTACTCTCTCCCTAAGATTAAAGTGGACAGATATGATTAGAGAAGCCAGAGAAATACTTCTTATCATTTTCCGTGGCATCAAGTATAATAAAGTTCTTTCTATATTAAAAGTTAAAAACTCATTTGTAATGTTATCAACAGACAATAATATCTGTTTCATGCAGTGTAAAGAGTAAAGCATATACTATTGTGTACATAGGAGTTACTAAGAATTACATAATTTTTCAACTGGAAAAGATCTTAAAGGTGCAATCACTCACTCATGATAAAAATCTTTTCTTCAGTCTCTATGACCAAATAATCCAACATATTGTAGAAGCCAGGCTGGTTTCCTGGGCATGTGACTTGCACTTAGAAGAGCCCTATGCTTGGCTTAATGCTCTGCTGTCCCTGTCTTGAAATTTTTAATACTTTTGAACAAAAAGCCCCATGTTTTTCAGTTTGCACTGTGCTCTACAAATTATGTAGCCAGTCCAGTGAGAACAATTTTAAATATTAAGGTTTTTTATAATGGTTTTTACTATAATTACAACCTAGATTAATCCAATAACTTTCTGTCAGAAAGCTACTTTTAGTCAAAACTAACTTTGTTATAAAAAGTGAGTGAACAAAGTATGTCTATTCACAACCATGGTAAATAGATAATATGCAAATATCCAGCTATGTGGATGGACCTTGCCACCTAAATATCCATCAAAACAGTATTGGTTAAATATATTATGGTGCATACATACAATATAAAGTGCTACTTAGACACATGGGTCTTAATCCTGGTTGAACATTAGAATCACCTTAGGAGATTTAAAAAAAATTGTCTAGGCCCGTGGCTCTGAGATGCTGATCAATTGGTCCAGGTGTGTTTGGAGCATCAGTGTTTTTGTTTTTCTTTTAAGCTCCACAAGTAAATCTAATATACAGGCAGGACTAAGAATCACTAATGTCAGCCTTTTTTAAAAAGGTGAAGTGGATATAAATCAATTAGCATGGAAAATTGTCCACAATATGTAGTTTTTAAAAATGCAGATCATAAGGCATTTATGGATCATATGATTCCATTTAGGTAAAATATTTTAAATATGGAATACATGTTCTAGAAGGGTAAACAGCAAACTGGAAAGAGTGGGTATGAGGGTGGAGGTAAGACTCCTGAAGACTTAACATTCTTCACTTCTGTACTTGAATTTTTACACCAGAATGCAGATTTAAAAAATAATAATAAATGAGAATACAGTATTTTTAGAATCAGCAAGCTTCACATTTTTATTTTCATTTAAAAAAAAGACGAGTCTTTGATTTATAGCTTCCAGCTGTTTATAACACGAATGCTTACAATATGTTCTAGACTCTTCAAAATTTTGGTAAGCTTACATTTTAGTATAGAAAATATTGTCACAGCATGGTCTCCTTTGAATTAGTTGAAGGCATTCGCATTTTCCGGATGAAAAAACAAAGAGTTAAGCCACTAGATTCTGCTCTTAAAAGAACTGAGACTCAAATCCCCATCTGATTCCAAGTTGAATATTCTTTCTATTCTACCACGCCCCTTTCTTGATAGCTTATTCTATACAGCATTCCTGAAGACAGGGGTCACTATATGCCAAGGAAACATTAATTGACTGGGTATTATAATCTTCCAGGCACATTCAAAATAAGAATAATTATTGCTTAACAACTTCAAGAGGTGTCTCCTGCACCTATTTGTGCCTATTTCACTTTACCGAAGGCAAAGGGCTAAAATGCTTTTCTTGATCTTTTGGTTTCCTGGAATGAAGGAATGTCAAAGGCAAATTTATTTCTGCCCTTGTGTATATTCTTATTATTGAAGTTTGGAAATACAGGATTCTAACTGTGACATATTCAATATCCCCCACGCAATCATCAGCAAATACTGTGTGCTTTACCTTCAACTGTTCCTCAATCTGAACTTTTCACCCCTCCTCCTCTACCACTTTGGTCCAGGACCCCTTTTTCTCTTGTCTGGATTACTATCACAGCTTCCTAGCTGCCCCCCTGGGCTCTGTGTCCACTCTTTTCACCCTATAATCTAGTCTCCACCCAGCAATCAAGTGAAGTTTTTAAAGTGTAAATCAGATCTATCTATTTGTCTCCCCATACCACTCAGAATGAAATCCAGAGTCTTTACAACTAAGATCTGCTTGATCTGTTTGCTGGCTGCTACTCCTACCTCATCTTCTATCACTCTCCCCCTGGCTCCCTGCTCCATCCACGCTAGCCTGCTTTGCTATGCCTCAAACACATCAAATCCACTTCCATTTCAGGCCCTTTGTATTTGCACTTCCCCAAGCCCAGAACACTCTCTTCCAGATATCTGCACTGATGCTCTCTCTTCATTCAGATCTCTCGTCCATTGCCCCCTCCTCATTGAGGCCTTCCTTAACCATCCAATATAAAATAGCACCTCCTTCACTGTCTATTCTCTTACCCAGGTTTTATTTTTCTTTACAGCATCCCTGATATATTTTTTTAAATATGCATTTTAAATATATGTACATATCTTTGTTTATTGTCTGTCTTCTACCACTAAGAGGGAAACTCCCCAAGAGTAGGGACTTTGTTCTTTTTACTGCTGGATTGGCAGGGCACAGAACAGGGCCTAACAGGTAACAGGCATTTAGCAATCATGTGTCAATGTATCTATCCTCCGTTTACATTTTTAAGCATTTTTTGCTTCTACCCACCCAGGCTTTTACGCAAAGAAGGTTTTTATATGTGAACACGCTTTCCTTACTGCAAAGGCTAAACAAATGTTAATCATTATTACAAGGGATGGTTATATGGGTTACTGTGTTTAAATTGTAGGTAAAGCTAACACTCAAGCAGATTCCAAAGTGAATCCCACTAGGGTCCTCTGTGCAGAGGAAGCAGCTTGGGATGAAGCGGAAGTAAGGGCAGGGGTTAGAGGAAGAGAGAGGTGCGAGCTTTTGCTTAGGAGTCCTGAATTAAAACTGGTATTGCAAATGTAAGTAAACCTATTCTGTAGTCTTACCCACCACCTCACTCTACCCACCTCCCACCCACAGCAGTAAAAACACACTTTACACTTCAAGTGCTAGACTTATTATTTCAAACAAAGATACATTTTGTTCTTTTGGCAAATCAAACTTTAAGGGTGACTTTATTATCCTCTCCTATTATTGAATAAATAAATGATTAAGCTAAATTGCAAGTTTTCCCTGCAATATAGGCTAGTTTTTTTTTCCTTTCCATAATCATGACATTAATGTGTTTTGACCTGGGTGATCATTTCATTCCATGGGGGGAGGAAGAAGAGGGGGAATCCGTGCTGGGATGATGCGAGCGGATGAACATGCTTATCAGAATAAAGTATTTTTTTCTTTTCATCTTACAGGCCAGTCTCATCACACATATCCAGTTCAGAGGATGCTAATATAAACCTTGCCCACCTCTCTCAGCCCGTCTTTCTTACTCAGACAGTTTCCAAGCAGCTCTCTGATGGAGACACAATCTTGAGTTTCCAGGACGAATCGTGCCACAGCCTTGCCTCCTGGCAGATGGCTCCTCACTGTGTCCCTTTTGACACTGTCCAGGACAACTCCTCTGATGTCCTTTGGCTTTCCTGGCACACCAAAGATGATAAACAGGCCCAGACAATCCTCTCCTATCAAGTTGCAGAATTCTTCCAGCTTATCAAATCTACTTCTCTTCCTAGAAGACTCCTCTGCCCTGGATTCTGGATTGGAGAGGTCACAAGGCTTAGATTCCAGAGGAGGAAGGGAAGACATCTGCAGAGTCTGTACTGCCAGCTGAAGCCTTATTTGCTTATCGGCTCCCCAAAAGGTCCAAACCCAGTCGGCCCCAAACAGTAAGGCTTGGTGCTTGGTCATCTTGGTGGTAGTGAGCCACCCGTCTACTCCCTTCTCCTGGCAGAAAGTGACGAAGTGGATTAAGAAGATCTCATTCAGCGTGTTTGAAGCTGGGCATAGATTGTTCTGAGGGGCTTCAAATCCCAGATACTCCTTCAGTTTCTCAGCTGCATGGATGATAGCTTCAGTGACCACTTCACAGATGCTGAGAGCCTCGTTGCTGTCCTTCAGAGCCAACTGTTGTGATGGTTTTTGCCCCATTTTCTCTGCACAAACATGAGAGCCTCATTCAGAATGACTTCTTTTTCAGAGTAAAAGTTTTGTAGTGCTGTCACATCTGATAATGGGGTCCCAGTGTTATAACTCTACAGCTCCCTCGGTATAGCTAAGCATATATACACACACCTAAACAAACATGCGAGGTCTCCCTGTTTGCGAACTGGGTGTGTTGTATTCACACAGACTCCTCCTGGTTTATTAAGTTAGAGACATTAACTTTCACAAAAAACATCTGTTCTTCTCTAGTTATATTCACTCTACTTTTAATACTTGGTAATCTCCTCCAAGATGTTTCCTCTTTTCAAATTTTAGTTAAATTAAAAATAGTATTTAGTTCCTTGAAGAACCATATACCTCTTTCTACAAGTAACTTCTTCAGCTGTGCAGGCAAGTCATTCCCTTTGTTTTTTCAATATCCCCTCTGCCACGATACTTCATCCCCCAGTTCTCAGCTGTCTATGTTTCCATTCATACAAAAGTTTCTCAAAGGCCTCAAATTTCTATCTGTCAATACATGTTATAAACCCCACCCAAACAAATTTATGGGAGTTTGTGAATTGTAAAGAGTTTGTGTTATTGTTCTCTACATCAGACATAAACCCTGCTGGTTACCCTGAACAAAGGAAAATAAAGTAACAGACAATAAAAATATGAGGCAATTATCAATTGACTTTATTTCTTTTCATATGGTAATACCAGCAGTGTATAATATTTTGTAAATAAAATATATATCATCAAAAAAATTTTAACCTTATCACATATCATCAGTTATGTTACATTGTCCTGAATAAAGAATATTTGGCATCTATAACAGTCTCTGGGTATTTTTAAGCAGGTTCAGATAACAAACTGTTTTTCAAATGGTGGCATATATTAACATTAAAATAAAACCCAAATACAATAGGAGTCCAATACAGTCACCAAATAATGAATGGTAGGGAGCAAAAGATTATTATTAGCGTCAGATCATTTTAGGTATGAATAAATAGTAATTTAGTATTACAACTTCCTTGATGAAAAGCTTCATAACTTGCTGATAACTTGAAAGACCATACCACTGACATTCAAATATAGTTTATAAGCAAGTCCACTGGCATATATTGAACTGCCCACCCCTATGTGAATTTGTGAGAACCTGTCTTTACCACAGTTGGCTATCATGAGTAATGACGTAGTACTGAATAAAAAATAGAATATTTTTTCTAATGTCCCTAAAAAAATAATAAACACAGTAACAGTTTTTGCTGCAGCTTTCTATATTCTTTATAAAGAATATTTGGGCCCTGTGCTACCAAAAAACATGAACTACATTTTATCATCACAATATAGCCATTATAAAACTAATTTTGCAGACTCAGAGTTATTGAACTCTGAGACAAAATGTTGAAACAAATATTCAGCTTTAAAAAAAAATCTCATCCCTCGAAAGCCCGAGAAATGTACAATTAATAACATTAGGCAGACTGTTAGTATTTTGATGTAAGGATATATTTAGCAATGAGGAAAATAAAAAAATTTAATACTGTGAAGGTTTTTGTTTTGATTTTGTTTCTTCAGAAATTATTCTATAAATTTTGGGGGAGCTTCTGAATGCATTAAAGTTAATAGTATTTAAATTTTCCTCAACTTCTTCCTATGAGGTAAAAGGATCCAAGATTAAGGTTGAAATTCTTAAAAAACTATTCAACAATTTTGTGATGTGTCATCAAAGAAGGGATATTTAATATATACTAATTTAGTCTGAATGATCAACATTATTAAAATTCAGTTGTGGAGAAAGATCATCCTGACCTCTCCAAGAACCAGCTGGTATATGAAAATTTTGATCACTGTATTTTTTTTTTATGTGATCTTTTTACCATCTTCCTTAGGCCACAAAATAAAAGTTCTATTTTCTATGTACTAAATATTTACATATATTTAGAAAAATATATAAAAATAGGACAAAAGGAGGCAAGTGGAGGTGTGGCTGGCATTTAGTGGGCACAGTGAATGCTCAAAGAAATTCCACGTATTGATTTTGAAAGCATATGACGTCCTCCTTCGGTGGCTGCAGTGCCGTCACACTGATGTGACAAAATCATTCACATACTGGTTACTGCTTCTCAAACCCTCCATGCTGTGAACGTGAATGGAAACACTATGGTAAAATACTCATATTAAATGCAACACTTTAAATATAATATATCACAGATTTTTACATTAAATAGAGGAAAAACAATTATACTCTCTTTCACCAGTGTCTCATTTTTCATGGCAACTTCAGAATAGGCACGTATCCTCTGCTTTCCATTTCCACTTCTAAGTGAGCAGAAGCTGTACAATAAATGACATACAATCTGTTTCTTGTGGTATATACTGTGAATGTTTGAGAAATAAAGTGGAAAATGACGAATGGCTTCTAACGTTCATCTAGGTGCGGTCAAACGTTTGAGTCTTCGTCGGTAATGCTGGCACTGGGGGAACGGGCAGCAAAATCTTTAAACATGTCATCTTCCTTTAACATGTGCTGGAAAACAAGGAGACGGGGGTCACACGGCGAGCCAAGACCTCAGAACTACACGTTCTTCATTATGCATGCGGTCCTTTGGGGTTCTTTTCAAAGATATTTTTAGAGTAACATTTTAAATTCATTTTACAAACTTACTGTCAGATTGTTGATGCCTTCAGAGAATGCACCTATCTGTCTCACTGTCCCTTCTGAATCTTCCATCTGTAAAGAGGACACCATAACATGACATACTTATTTGCACAATTTCAAGTGCAGCAAAATGAGCAAAAGTCTAAGAAGAAATAATGCAAGTGGTATTGAATGGGATAGGAGCAACAGAACACTTCTGATGATAGCTCCTCTCACTATGGCAATTGGAAATTAAAAGTTAGAAGAAACACTTTACTGGCACATCTAGCCTAATGCTCTGACATTGACAATGGCACCAAGGATTGCTGATTAGAAGGCAATATTCAGATCCATGACTTCATACTGAAAAGGATACATAGTATGAGTTGTCCATTCTTTTTCTTTTTTTTTTGGCTGAGGAAGATTCACCCTGAGCTAACATCTGTTGCCAATCTTCCTCTTTTTGTATGTGAGTCACCACTACAGCAATGGCCACTGACAGACAAATGGTGTAGGTTCACGCCTGGGAACTGAACCTAGGTTGCCAAAGCAGAGCATGCTTAACTTAACCACTAGACCACGAGGGCTGGCCCTGTCCATTCCTCACGTGTTTTAATACACAGATTTCCTGCCAGTTTGGAATCTCAGCTCTTCTGTCTTAGATAAGTCACTTAACCTCTCTATGCCTCAGTTACCTTATCCCTAAAATGAGGATAACAATACTTCCTATGTTTTAGGATTAGCATGAATGTTAATATATGTAAGTGCTTAGGACAGTGCCTGGGATGTTGTAAGCAATCTTAACCGTTCACCATTATTTTTTTATTATCTTTATTTTTAGGTATTTGAAGAAAACTTCTTTGACTAGTAGACAGAGTGCACAAAGTTTCCGTTTAGTATTTCAATGCTGGAAGGACTGTAAAATAGGTATACAGTGTTGCATTTACCTGCTCTAACCGGTCCAAATCATCTTCGTCATATAGGCGCATGTCCAAACCAGATTTAAAGCCTTTCTTAGATGTACTTCCTGATGCCTGTCCCAAGTCCATTGGACAAACATATTCTTCCCCATCTTCCTGTTTCTTCTTTCTCAGGTTCCCAAAATTGCTGAAGGTAAGTTTCTTTGGCTTTAAAAGAAAAGCAAACAAAAACATCCAGGGATTTGATAAAATTCATATAACAAGGGACCAATAACATATATAATTTAATTATTCACTCCATCTATTGAGAAAAGCAACTGGATGATTACACTGATATAACAAAAACGAAGGCATCCTATGCATATGATTGATGTATCCAAATATGATAAATGATCCTTATTGTGAATCTCAGAAGATTAAGCCTGTTCTCCTTATTCACACCAACTAGCTGGGGAGTCACTGGGATAAGCAAAATATGCCAAGAGCCTTAGTTTTGATTAAACAGGACTTAATGCAATGAGATTTCTCAGGGCTGAATCCAATTTTGCAAGGTTTTCCAATCTAAGATCAGCAAAAGAAAATGGTCCTTACTGTATTTTCTTTTTGGGTGAGGCTATGATTATCTTGCATGCCTGCTATGCTTCCATAACAGGACTGGTGACTGGCTAAAAGAATCCCTGCTCTTTTGGAGAAAGAACTTCTGGTGATACCTCTAAGAGAAACTCCGTCTTAGTCACTGGATAGTCCCCGAGACTATCTGTTAAGGAGATGGTGACCAGGCTGATGCCGAGAATTTAAACAGAACAGAATCTCTCAGAAGTTTCAAATCTCGCACACGTTTTTTAAGGGAGAAAGAGAGCTCAAGAGAAAGTGTCAGGCAGGCGGAGGAAAGAAAAAAAGAAGTTGGTACATATTTGTGAAGGAGCCAATAAACTCCATCTCCACATTAAGCTGGTTGAGATAACAGACTCAGCAGAGTGAATTAAAAGGAGAAAAAATAATCTGAATTTGGTATGATCCATGAATCCAGGTAAATCTGGAAATATCCATTCTTTGCTGGTCTACCCTGAATCATTTATTAAGTATCTTTTCCTAACTTGCAAGGTTGGTCAATTACAAGCCAGACCAGCTAAATCTGTATGAGAAGAAATTCTCCTCTTAGACTTGATTTATCTATAGGACAACTACAATCAATATTTGGGCCCAAGTCATGGGCTGTCTGCATAGGCAACGTATCGCTTACAGAAGCCAACACCATAATCATTATTACTGTTAACTCTAATAAAATAAATGATTTGAGCAAAGATTCCTCCAGAAGGAAACCTTAAAAAGTGCATTTTCTTAATTACTCTTAAAGATGCATGTACCTTCAACCCACCCACAAAACTTAGTAAATCCCAGAAAATGGGATAGTCAGGTAACAGTCAAAACTGAGCCTTTGCCATAGGCAATTATTAAATGGTGCGAGCTTGAACCAACCTTCACTTTGGCAGTAGCTGTTAGGAGTACATAATCTGGCAACTCCATGGCATCACGCTTCTGGTGTTGGGCCTCAGCACCGATCAGAAGGTTGAAATGAGTGGCCAAATGTCTTCTCAACAGGGTCTTACTTGGTGGGATGTTCAATAACTGAGCCATTGTTTCTACATTAAAGCGAGGTTCTAGAACCTATAAGAGAAATTAAGATTGTTTAAGGCACCATATATCATACATGTCTGCATTGTGCTTTTTAATTTACAAAGCTCTTTCATTTAATTATCTCCAATGACCCTCTCAATAGCCCAGTGAGATAGACATAGTATGGACTTTGATCTTCAGTTTACATATCTTTTCTTTATTTTGCCCCACCTAGTGAAAAGTAGAGCTAGTCCTGGCATCCAGTCATTACAAAGTTAGGGCTTCTACCTCTCTGAAGTGATACCTTTGGGATGCCTTTGGAGGCCAATTCCTTATGCAACATCAACGTGCAGAAATATAATCTGTAACTTGGCAGGGGTTTTAAAACATGAACATATGATAGCCAGTGGCCAGATGTTTTCCAACATAAAAGAGGACAACAAAAAGAGAAATGAGTTTAAATCCGATCTAGGGTTATGTGATATAAATAAAAAACATAGAAAAAAAATACTCTGAAAGTAAAGATTCACTAGAAATAGTGTAGAAGGATTCAGTTAGAAGACTTTAGGATTATGACAAACAAACTGATAATATCCTATTCATTCGACTAATGGGAACAAAATGATAAGAAGTCAATTTTAAATTAAAACAGAGTTTTACCATGAGCCCACCATGGACACCACTGCCTCTAAGATTGGGGGCATATTCTGCCAGGTCCACAGAGCGCAGCCACTCCATTACTCGATGATTGGTCCACTGCTGAACCTCTGATGGGGTGATGCTATTCTATGGGAACAAACAACCACAAGAGCTTCAGTCATTGACTATGGGATTCCAAATATCAAACCTGTATGTTCTATCTAAAATGTCTGCCCCAAGGAGCAGAGTTAATCAACATCCCACTAAATGTTTAGGGAAAGGGTGAAAAGGTGTTTGCTAATTTGAATTCTCTTTTAAGAAATCTATGTCACAGAGTTTTAAGCTTTTTCGCACACTAATAAAGCTATGTTTTAGGAGAAGAAGTCTTTATAGTGATATTTAACTCTGTGGCTTAAGGAGGCAGGAAAATAAAATACACTCGAGGAAAGGTAATTAAAAAATAATCCTTAGCTTCAGTTATACAGGTGGAACCATCACGGGGGGAAGGGAAGGAATATAGGAGAACATAGCCTAAGAAGTAAGTGAGGCTGGATTTGAGGCTCCGAGGGAACCAGAAGTTTTCCCTTGCAGGCTCCAAGAAGAAAGGGGTCTTAGATTCCACACAGACAGTCACATGCATGGAAAGTGCACGCTGTGTAAACCTCAGCCTCAGATGCTACCTCATCAGACGGCCGCCTCCGTAGACAGTTTGGTTCAAAGTTATTGATCCTCAGGACCTGGATGGCCCTTTTGATACTGAGATGATGTAGCACACTCACAACCTTCAAAGACAGTAAGTCATCCTGCAAAAAAGAACAAAAGAGGAGCTCACTGAGCTGGCCTAGCAGGAGGACCTTCTCAGGGGAATCGCAGAAAATGTAAATAAAAGTAGAAGAGCCCCTCTACCAATAGGCCCTGAGGGCTTGTCAGTGTTTTCAAAGCTTTTATTTAGTCCTAGAACCCTTTCTCCTACTCCAGTCAAAATCCTCTCCAGGACCCCAATATATAAGAAAACCAAAATTCATGTTGTTCCAACTGAAGCCGACTTCCACCTGTTTCTCTCTCTTCCAGACATTCTGAGATAGGATTGTGGCAACCCACAGGAAACACAGTTTGAACAGCACTCACTGAGTCATTATAAAACGTGCTTTGCTTTGATTTGATTTGATAAAGCAGAAAGCTACAAGCAAGCGATGTTCATTGACGATTGAGGCTTGGTTTTCTGAGCATATCACAATTTTGGGCAAAACAGAAGAATGCTCCTGTTATACTACCCCCACCCCCCAGCCTCAAGAAACTTCTAGTTCTAGATTATTATGCTTTATTTAGCAGACATTGTGAACAATTTTGGAAAAACTATGTCAATCAATGGAAAGGCTTTGGTGAGAGTTCAGAAGAGAAGAGAAATGAAGAAGTTATAAGTTGCAACATATACTACCAGTCCATTCCTTCAAGGAGTAACTTTCAACCAGTCTGTGGTTATTGGGAACATTTCAAACACACCAAACACCAAAACAAATTATTTTAGAAGAAGGTGACTTGGGGGGCAGTGTCAAGATAAGCACCAGTCTACTTCCCAACACACCCAGACGATAAACAAGGAAAATGTACATTTTAGGCACACCTTACTGATAACACATTTCTGGTGGGGGGAAAAAAAAAGAAAAAAAAAATTAATCTATTATAGCAATATTTTTTAAATAAAAGTATTGGACAATCACTTTAAAGCCTTAAGGCTAATAACTGAGCAAAAATTATTTCCTGAATTTTTTCTGGATTAATTTCTTAACGGTAGTGCCTTATGATAAGTTAGAAAGAGCATTTAACATATTTTAATCTAAGATTGAGATGCCCATTCAAAAGATTCCCATGTGGGCTATTTTCAACTAAAGTCTATCAAATTAAAAAAAATCTAAATGCATAATATTTACAATGTAAATAAAATGTTAATTATTTTAGTTTAAGGGATTTTTAAAGTAGAGGACGTTTTCCTTTAAATCAAAACAGATTTTTTTAGGGGGGTTAAAAACAACTTTTATTTTTAAGTAATTTTAGATTTATAGAAGAGTTGCCAAAGATAGTATATAGAGTTCCCTAAACCCTTCACCCAGCTCCCCCTAATGTTAACATCTTATATGACCAAGATATAGTCATCAAAACTAAGAAATTAACACAAACAATAATAAAATTTAACTGAACTACAGACTTTATTCAGATTTCACCAGTTTTTCTACTAGGTCCTTTTTCTGTTCTAGGATCCAATCCAGGATACCACATTAAAGGAGACTTTTTGTGACTTAGGACTTACGGGGTCAAATTTCCTAAGGTAATTCATTCTTTTATAGCCATGAAAGTTATACATATGCTTTTTATGATTTTAAGCCTGAATTTGCTTACACTTCCACGGAAACATACGTATACCTAGATAGGCAGGCAAATATTTACTGAATTTGTTCCAGGCAGACTAGTGAGCTATTAAGAGCAGGGATCTGGAAACAGTCCAGGTTCAAAGGCTCTATGACTTTCTACGCCTTTCTAACTGTGGAAACTTGGTTGAGTTACCCAATTTCTTGAGTCCTTCATTTCCTCATCTGAAAACTGGAGATCATAAGAGTGCTAACTCAAGGACTGCTGGGACTTGAGTATGAATATGAGTAAAGTGCTTGAAAGAGTGCCTGTGGGCCGGCCCTGTGGCTTAGCGGTTAAGTGCGCGCGTTCCGCTACTGGCGGCCCGGGTTTGGATCCCGGGCGCACACCGACGCACCGCTTCTCCGGCCATGCTGAGGCCGCATCCCACATACAGCAACTAGAAGGATGTGCAGCTATGACATACAACTATCTACTGGGGCTTTGGGGAAAAAAAGGAGGAGGATTGGCAATAGATGTTAGCTCAGAGCCGGTCTTCCTCAGCAAAAAGAGGAGGATTAGCATGGATGTTAGCTCAGGGCTGATCTTCCTCAAAAAAAAAAAAAAAGAAAAAAAGAAAGAGTGCCTGACATACAGGAATTGTGCAACATACCACATGCTAGCATTATTACATGCAGGTTTACACGTGTGCCCATCAAGACACGGACTTTGGTTCAATGACAGAGAAGAAAACAAACCCCATGGGGTCAACTCCAGATTTCTCTCATATTGAAAAATTCCTATTTAAGTTAGCTGTTCGAAACTTTCAACTTATTTAAAGAAGATACTTGTGGTAGTTGGATCCATAGCCTAGCTCCCAAAAGGCCATTTAAATACAAGTATCTTAGGTAGAACACTAATGGTACTATGGAATCTAGAACAAGTTCTCCTGGAATCCATTTCTCCCCGCTCTTATAAAGTAGGGAAAAGCCCTTCTACTGAGTGGTTGGAAGGCTAGAAATATGAAACAATAATGAAGGAAACAGAGTGAAAGTCTCCCTTTCCCTGCTTCTTCTCTACCCCTGTGACTCCTGCCCTAGCAGAACTGGGCTGAAGTGAGAAGGGTGAAAGGTTTCAGGTAACAGTTCTCAAAAGTGGAAGGGAAGAGAGAAGACGAGGCCCTGTGGCTGTCAAGTCAGAAGGGTAGCCTCTTCTGAGTGGTCACTGCACATAGGAATATACAACTTCAAAATTGCCAGAGCTTCAAAACTCTACATTCTCTCTATTGTTTAAACATCTTTATGAGATATAATTCACATACCATAAGATCCACCCATTCAAAGTGTACACTTCAATGTCTACATTGTTGAATACATAAAATCAACTTTCCGGATAGCTTAGTATAAATTCAGTTTCATGTAGCTTAAATCAGGGTTTCAAATTTTCCCAAGGCTATTGCAATCACCAGATTCTACAACTTCAACCTAACAGGAAATATTCCCATTCCACTGCTCGAGTTAAAGCAACCTCTGGTGGAATCATTGCGAAACACCGTATTTTCCTTACTGTATTTCTGGATTTTTTTTTTTTTAATTTTACTTCTCCAAATCCCAGGAATGAATCACTTACAACAGTCATGTAATGGAGCATTCGACCATCTACTCGTCCTTCATCAAACTGGGTCTTGTACTGGGGAAGACCAATATCATCCAACCATCCTAAAGGAGGGAAATCAGTGTCATTACAAGCCACAGAACACCTGTTCTTGTGATTAAAAAGAAAAAGCAGGGCCAGCCTGGTGGCGTAGTGGTTAAGTTTGCCTGTTCTGCTTCGGCGGCCCGGGGTTCGCTGGTTCAGATCCTGGGCGTGGACCCACTCACTGCTCATCAAGCCAAGCTGAGGCGGTGTCCCATACAGAAGAACTACAACTGTACAACTATGATACACAACTATGTACTGGGGCTTTGGGGAGAAAAAAAAAAAAAAAGAGGAAGATTGGCAACAGATGCTAGCACAGGACCAATCTTCCTCAAAAAATAAAAAATAAAGAAAAAGAAAAAGTAGCACTCCTGCTCTCTCTCTATTCCTTCATTCATTCATGAATTTAAAAACCTCTTACTAGTGACCCAGTTGAAATCCAGCTTTCCATGATTGGTTTCTTCTTCGGATCCCAGGGCTTGCAGTGCCAGCTGGAGTTTCTTTCGATGAAGTGAATGCTTGATTCCAAGTTCCTGAAATAATAAACAGAAACCTTGGCTTTATAATTCTGTCAACATGGACTAGACGCCACTGGCAAAAGATGCAAATTCCTCCAAAATGAAGCTAGAATTAAAGACCCAATAATTACATTAAATCAGAATACTAACTCAGCTAGTAAAATGTTACTGAACAGAAGGCTCCAGAAAGCCAAGACCACTACGGTTATTTCAGTGTTATGTTAGACATTCCCTATTAGGCTCATTCCTTTGCAAGATATGAACTGTAGCACAACAACAGGAATTCTACTCTTATTTTGTACTAAATGTTAAATAATTGGGAAGAAGTGTTAAATAACTGGACATAAAATATAGGACTTTTTTTTTTTTCCTTTTGCAAAGTGAAGTTGAATTGCATATATTACATTGAGAAGATGAAACATTGATAAAGCCAAAAAACGATTTTGAGAAAAATGAGCTGAAGGTTTATTATGGTTATACAATTATTTTTCATTAAAATGCCCAGTTGCTTAAGTGTTCCATAAAGGAATCATTAAAACCATGAGATAAAAGAAGCGTCAAGCAGGAAACACAACCTTTTTCAAGAGCACTTACTGCCTCCACCCACTCCCCTTTCTGGAGTACAAAACAATCCTACATTCATATTCTCTTTCTCTCTCTCAGTCTCCATTGTGTAAACAAAATAGAGAAGCAGTCACCTTCTCTAGATCTTGTTGAGATGCCTGCAAAAGCGTTTGGCCAGATGCAATCCAGTGCTTGCCAGAATTCAGGTAGGACCCCAAGCCCTGTTCCACAAGCCAACTGCAAACCTGCTCCTTGGTCCACTTGGCAAATGGCATATCCAAGTCACTATAGGAAAAGGAACAATTGCATGAAAAACAATTCAAAGACAATCTGTGGCTTATGATCAGGGTTGAACAATTATATATTCAACAGACATAGAAATTCACTGGTGATACAAAAGCTTAACTTTTAGTATATATTTGGAGGAAGAAGTGGTACTGGAGTTGAAAGTTACCTTGTAAGACCACAGTCTTTTCATTTCAAACACCACCACAAAACATTCATTGTGATTTAACAAGAACATGTTCTATAGAAGAAGACTGAATTGAACCAAGTCAAGTCATTGTATTAGATTCAATCAATGTTGTTTGAAGATTGAATTCCCAAACAGAAATACTGGGTCAGACTGAAAAAAAAAAAACTCAAGTCTAACTTGAATTAACTTTAGCGGACTTATGGTTTCTCTTCAGATGGTAATCAATGAGAAGAGGGCAATATACCATCATTGAGTATGGAAAAGCATAATCAAAGCAAATTTCTGTTTTCTTTTACTTGGAAACACAAATAATGTTCCTGTTTGAAAATAAAAAAAGTGAGATAAACATTCCTTTTTTTTTTTTTAAACCAGCATAAGGAGGTCCTCTACTGTGTACAAAGAGAACATATGGCAAATGAGACTGTTCGGTATTTGAAGAAGGCCAGAGGGAATTTCCTCCTTGATGAAACTCATGCCCAGTCTTCCGCCTGGGTGGGAGGGAGCATGGTTAAAAGGTTTCTAGCCCATTGTCATTTTTGAAAGATTTAATATTAACGATTTGTGCCCTATGTTTGCCAACCCCACCTTTTATGCTTAGTAGGTCAGTGCAGTAACTCCAAACCAGCTCTAAACTGTGATAAGAGTGCAGGAAAAGTTCTTAAGAGTCTTAACAGATAAAACATTACCTAGTCTTGATAAATTTAAGAATTCTGATAGAATTTCTGTCTTTAAGTGCTTTCACAGGCTCCATTAATTGCTGATGTTTATTGAAGAGTTATTTGTCAGATACTTAATATATATTAACTCATTTAATCTTCACAATCACCTTTTGGGGTAGGTACTTGTTATTACTATGAGAAACAGAGGCATGGAGCATGGAAGTAGTTGCTCAAGGTCACCCAGCTTGTAAGAAGTAGTAAGGCCAGAAATCAGATCCAAGGAGTCTGACTCTAGAAACTACTCTTAACTACTATGTTATCCCATCTTTCCAGGGCTATGCTTATAACTATTTTCTATGTACAGTTTAAGTCCAAGAGCCATTCTAGTACAGCTGTTGCTGACACTTCAGCTCTAGCTCCTCGTCTAGCTCACAGAGCCCTCACCTTCTGTAGAGTTGTTCACCAGCCACTGCTAAATTGCACTGCTCTAATGATGACGGACGCTCCCACTGGGCATGGAAGTAAGCAATGGCTTCAATTTGTGTAACCCGGGGATAATACTAACATTGCAGGTGCTCATGAGGCCTTGACACTTGGGGTAGAGATGCAAAAGTCCATTAATTGGGCTGTTCTTACCTGTTAGTTTGTCCCAAATCTCTAGACCAACCCAATCGGGGCCCTGCAGTTGCCCTTGTCCCTCCTCTTTTGAATTCAGGCTCAGACATATCTTCTGGGTTGAATGTAGTTGATTGACTTCTCCTAAGTCTGAACAGCAGACACAATACACATTGCTTTTTATTAGAACTGAGGAGGCCTTAGAGTCTAAAGTTAATCAGAACATTTTTAACTAGTGCATACATTGGAACTACTCTTCCTTGTACGTCATTAAAGTAGACATTTGGATTTAAACTCTAACAGAGATCCAATGAGTTAATGAATCACAAATCACAATCTTCCTTCTGTAAGAGGAACACAAAAGCCTTTCAATTTCGTACCCGTTTTCAGCCAATTTTACATTTATTCCCACATTTGAGCAACTTATAAGACAAAGCCCACTCCACTTGTTCTTACTTTCCAAAGAGTTTCATGATGCCTCTGGATTTTTTTTTGGAATCTGGTGATGGTGGAGACATCTGGAAAGGACTGCTCCCCTGTGCATCTTTTGGCCGAGAAGATATACCAGCCAGATCTAGGTGCTCGGCTGTCTCCTTTTCTGTTTCAGCTATTCCAAGGACAGAATACAAACTTGATGAATGTTAAAATATGGAATGAACGTGACTAGATGTTAACCTTCTTGGCTTTAGCAACCGTTAAGAATTCTTCTGTTGGTCTATAAATCAGTGATTTACAAAGAGCACCCTGCAAATATTAAAAATGGAACACAAATGTATGTTCTACTCTATGGTCTCTTGTGTAAAGTTAACTATTTTACAAATTACAACCCCTTTGAGATTCAAAGGTGTGATAGGATTGCCATATTCTTTCCTTGAGTGATTTGAGTTCATAAAGAAATTATCCTCAACCTTGCTGTACCACTTGGTACTGTTGACTATCTCCTACATCCTTCGAAATCATCATCTCCTTCAGCTTCTTGTCACGACACTCTAGCATACCTGTCATCTGATAGTTCTTTCTTTGCTGTAGCACCCGTTTTCCCCCTCTACTCCACTCCAAGATTCTGTTCTAAGTTCCCTTCACAGAATCTCTTGACAAGCTCATCCACTCTACGCTCAGCACTAAATGATGGCTTCACTTGTTTATAAACATTTGGCATCAAAATCTCTGGGCCTAATCACTCTCCCCAGCTTCAGTATTCGAATGCTGTGTATATTCCCAGTTCGGTATGCCAGGGACATCTTGGACTCAACAAATCCATCCAGTATTTCTGAGTGTCTTCCCTTAAATTTTATTATTTAATCTTTCAATAATACTAATTAATATTTTACCTGTTACTCCAGTTCAAACTCTTTGACATTTTCTTTTCATTCTTTCCTTTCCTTTGGCATTTACATCAAATCACTTACCAAATTCTGGCAATTCTTTATTCAAGAAATTTATTCCTGTTTATAACTTGTTATGTCCTAGACACTGAGAGAATAAACTAGATATGCATAAATTCTTCTTTTGTTGCCTGTTGATTTTGCCTTAAAAGAATAACATCCAAATTTGCTACTTCCAGATCTTCCAGCATTAATTATCTTAGTTCTTTTAGCTGTTCCTTAATGGATGATCCCACACTAGCAAACACAAGGGCTACTGTTCCCACAACGTGAGATTGTACACTTTTATAGAGAAAAGTAAAATTTGTATAAAAATCACAGGAACAGTGTTTCAGCCAGATATAAAAGTTGCAGAAGTTGACTTTTCTACAAAGCAGAGCTGTGATTATAGGTTATAATAAGCAGCATTTGCTTCTTAGCATTGATAATACATTTCCTCTGAGAAAGATGCAAAAATATTTGAAAATGGTTGTCTGAATAGATCAGTTTATTTTATTCATCCAGAGTTCATTCCAGACATTTAAGGCTACAAAGAGAGAGAAGTCACCTTTGCTGTTCTCCGTAAATATGATAGATACGTGGATATCTATACAAGGTAATAGAAGCTACTGGGAAAACCCAAAGGAATGTTTCCATTCAAACCCTGTAGCCATGATGAGTACAGGCGTCCCTGAAAATGTTGCCTAGCTCACCCTCATTTTAAAAGCATCTTATTTTTATTTTGAGGATTTTTTTTCCCTACTGCACCTTATCCTTTAAAGAGGAAAAGTGAGCTTCCCCTCCCCTAAAATCACTTCAGGGGCAACTCCTCCAATAATACATAAAGTTACTTCTGTCATCACTAAATGTCACCTCCATCTTCAAAGCAATAAAATGTCCAAAGAATGTTCCCCTGAGAGAAGTTAAGTCTAAAACGATCATTTTCAATGTCTTCCACAGACCTCTCTATTTGGCTAAAAACTTATTTTTGGAGGCTGGGAAAAATGTAAACATGGAGAAGGCATTGCAAGGACCTCAAAGTTAGTGTGAGATGATATGCACTTCAGGGGTGAAAGAGCTGGAATTTACAATGCCAGGACATTGCTGCCCTGCCCTCTGAGGGGCGCTGTGCACTTCTAGGGCCTCTCAGAGCTATTCGCAAGGTGTCATTAGCATTGGTTAAAACAGCTTTAGGCTTGGAAGCAAAGGCTCTGCAGAGGGTCCTTTTTAAAGCAAAAGGTGGAAGGAACACTCTGAAGTAGAGAACCACATTTTCTGACTGCTGCCAGCTTGCTTTCTAGAGATCACAGATGCCAAGAGCAGGGATTAGCTTGGTTGGGAGCACAGCGCTGGCGAGGGCTGGCATGCAGGGGTACGATACCTAAGGTGGGTGCACTGGCACTTCGTTTACGATCTTCAGATATCCCAACAACGCACACAATCACACGCAGCCCAATGGAGAGAACACAGGGGAATGACAAAATGAACACAGATCAAACTCCTACTCACAAAATACACACAATGGGAGAGGAGGCAAGCACCGCACTGTGCTTCCAACGTTACACACAGACCCCCCTAGCAGTGCAATATGGGGTTAATTATGCACTTTCAAAACAGATGGGAAGCTGTTTATAATGAAGTCAGAGAGAATCACAGTGTTAGGGCCTTTCTCTAGGTTTACACCCCAGAACAGAGAGCATGGTGAGAGTCTACACAGAGCTATCTTCACACCACTGAATTAAACCCATGGAAGCATTTTTTGCTAACTTTTCCCCCCAAGTCATTCACCTTCATTTCTAAGAAAGAGAAATGTATAAACAGATGAATAAGGGAAGGGAAGAGATGGATCTTTTCCTCATTCTGAAAGAATTAAGGCCAAGGCATTTGAGCCATACTTACCCAAGTTTGGTGCACTTGCTGTCCTCTTGTTACTTTTTATTTTAAAAAAGCCACGACCAAAGGAAGATCTGGCTTTTCGAGTGCCAAAGGGGTTGTCATCCATGGAGGCATCGTGTCCCGGGGCTTTGGGAGGGAGGCTCCCAAATGGGCTGCTTTCTCCTGGAGCTTTATCCTGAGAGAGAAGTAATTACAAATGAAACACAGGACTAATGCGCATAATTAGTACATGCTGGGTGCAATACTAAATAAGTTACACAATGTGACTTTATTTAAAAGAATGAGTGAACTAACAAATTGATTATGAATGTCAAATTCCATATCAGAAGTTAAAAAACTCAATTCTGAAAGCTACCTGAGAAACAACAACAGCAGCAGCAACAACAGAAACATGTTCATCCCTAACCTGTAATCCATGTGATTAGAACTTTAAATATTAGGATAGATATAGAAATTCTCAAATTTTATTTTAATTTTATTTGCCTCATTCCCCCAAAGACATGGAGATATTACATAACTAGAACAGTAGTAGATTTCTTACTTTTCTAACAATTAGGACATAGATTTGGCTCTCACACAGTTCACAGTCTTTATAATATGAGTACATCGATAGATCTTCAATATAATATAACTATTCTACAAAGTAGGCATTAGTCCCAAGCTTCTATACCAGTAATATAAGGAGACTCTCCTCAATCTTCTCAAAGAATTAATAATAAAATGAAGTCACAATCAGTAACTGTTTAAAAAATTTTTTGAAATGGGATTCTGTGATATAGTCATATCTCACCTGTGAGTTACCAAACATGGATCACCTATTTTCAAAGACTTTGATACATTCAGAGACACTTAACATTAAAACTACACTTGCTATAATTAAAATCTTCTTGGCTGATTCAGAAGCCACTTCAGCTGTCTACAATATGTAAAGGTCTGTAAAAAGAACTTCAATTGTGAGTAAATTACGCTTTTAAATATAGCTTATTTTTGAGCTTTCTGGTTATTTGAATTGGCAATTATAGTCACATGGTCTGTTATATTGTATTAGTATTATACAAGGAGGCTTTATTTGCATGTTCTCATTTCTCTAACGTCTCTTGCCCTCTGTTTCTTCTTTTGCAGAGGTGGAGAGAAGGGTGGGGGGGATACAGGCTTTTAAGGCAGTTATTTTACTTCACATATCTACTGCTTATAGCAACTAAAAATTTAGAGCATTATTATCTACGTCTCAATGCTGATGTCAAAATTATTTAACCATCTATTGAACTGGCAGGACAAAAAGAACAGAGGATGATTTTAATTACAGCTGTGTCCACTGTCTCTGCTTCGTCAGTTATACCTACACATCATGACTCAAGGCACTAAGAGCCAACAGTCAAGAGACTGCATCAGGAAGTAGCCTGTCTACCAGACTGTAACCTTTACAAAGTTAATGTTAATGATCGAAAATCAGAGGACAGAAGAACCAGAGACCCTGTTGATGTCTTTAAAATTCCCCAAATGTTTGCTGCAGATGGACAGTGGTTATATAAAATAAACTGCCGGCAATCTAAGAGGGGCTTTTTGTGGAGTCTAAGGAAGCCCAGTTATGATCATTATGGTCATCAAATAGCATGACTGAGAGTTTGGGGTTTTGTTTCTGTTTTTTCAATAATTTATCGAGGAGGTGAAATTTATATAACATAAAAGTAACTATTTTAAAGTGAACAATTCAGTGGCATTTAGTACATTCACAGTGTTGTGCAACCACCATCTCTATCTAGTTCCAAAACATTTCCATCATTCTAAAGTAAAACTTCGTACCCATTAAGCAGTTTCTCCCCATTCCTCTCTCCTCTACCCCTGGCAACCACCAATCTGTGTTCGGTCTCTGTGAATGTATCCATTCTGGATATTTCACATAAATGGAATCATATAATATGTGATCTTTTGTGTCTGCCTTTCTTCATGTAGCATGTTTTGGAGGTTCTGAGAAGTTTTGGTTTATTGGAGACATTTAAGCAATCTTATGTATTAGAAGTCTAATAGATATATTGGAATCCTAAATATTTTTACGTTGTAATCTGGACATAAAAATTACCTCTGAAGGCTTCTGAATAGACTCCTTTTCCTGTTCAAAACAACAACAAAATTTAAGGTTGTTACAGGAATCCTTTATATATTCAGAATTTGTCACTTATAATTCCATAACTTAAAATAAATTTATATCTATTTCTAAGCTACAAAATCTCAGTTTCATTTATTTTTTATAATGTTTTATTAGTCTCCATTTTTGGTTTTACATACTACTTTCAGTCCTTCATGTTCATACTTCTTAATATTTACCATTAACTGTGGTATCTAATAATTTTCCTTTAGAGAAACCACAAGTTCTTCTTAAGAGTTTTATTTGCAAAATGGGAAAAGATGAAGACTCCTAAATATTTTCTTCTCCGGGTAACAGACAGAAAAAACACAGAACCAACCCCATCTGACGACTCTTTCTTCAGATTGCCCAGGCTGCTAGACTTTTGCAGACTTGAAGTCCTAAAAATAACAATAATGATAATTAGTATTAATAATAAGTGGCTCTGGTGTCACTGTGTCTAAGTAAAATATCTTGGTAAAAAACTAAAATTGTGTGTGCGTTAAATCCTGATAATGAAAGAAAATCTGGATTCAGATTTTGTCACTCAAGTGCCTAACTAAATTATAACATTTAGTTCTTTTAAAAGCAGGGTGGTTAACTGTCCTGCCAGTAACTCTAAATGTCATGAACACGTTAAAATAGCTAGAAAAACACTCAGGACTATCTCCGTGATGTCAATATTTGATGTACACCTGAAATTTTTACAATGTTATAAACCAATGTTACTGCAATAAACAAAAAATTAAAAAAAATAAAATAAAATAAAGACTGTCTCCTAAAACATTAAAAAAAAAAAAAAAAAAAAGAAAATAAACCAGTGTTTCCCATGGACTAGTGGTGCATTCTTGGCATGTATACATTTACACCAGAACTTTTTAAATACTTATGTACTATTTATATATAATCCCTCTAATTAAAATAAAGGATGAAAGTTTTATTTTTCAATTCACAAAGGAATCAATTTTCTGAGTCTGGCAAAGTATTTCATTTTATAGTTCTAATCAAAGCATAATGGAGGAATTCCTATTGCTGCCTAAAATAATCCATTTGCTCTCCTTGTGAAGCCAAAGTGACAGTGTAAACATCTGGAGAGATTTTCTTTTTCACATAATTAGCATATATAGAGCTAGTGTTACTCAAAGATTGAAGGCAGGAATATGTGACCAGCTTAAAAAGAGAGAAAAAAGCAACTTCTTTCCTCTAAGAAATAGAATAATATAATATACAAACATTTAAATACTTTAAAATACATTTCTCATGTATTTATGTATAAGTAAGTTGCTAGAAATGTTGACTACCAAATAAAGTAAAAGATAATGGAGAGAAAAGAAAAGATCTCATCTTCGAGCACTGTTCTGAAAATAGATTTTCCTAATTTAATCCAGACTTTAACTTGGATAAACATAGATATTAGGTCAGCTTATTAAATTGAAAGTGCAAAAAACCACTGCAGGCTTTCCAGCCATCACATCATTTTCTGTGATTCTTTTCTGCTAGATTTGCATTCGAAATATGTCAGTACAAAAATGAAATTAAAAGTACTGCACTTCAAATGAAAACACATGAGGGAAGGCTAAAGCTCTGCAAAACCTGGCAGGAGATAATGGTAAATGAGCAAGTATTTATTTATTAATTCACAACCCCCACCCCTACCCCCACCCAATCATTACAGCTGCATTAATTTATTCAGGCCTCAGAGTCACCTGCTTTTAATACTGGTTACTGTTAGTGTAACAGAAGCTTCCTCTCTCCCAAGTATCAATCACATTTTTCACATTCAATAAAATACAACTTACGAAAGACTATCACACAGTTGGGTTTCAACAGCAGCACCAAGGATTATTTTTCCATCACTAAAATATAAAAAAATTAGTATTTATGAGCTTCATTAAGAAAAGACCATATATATTCTAAGTGAACAGAATTGTAAAAAACAAAAAATTGTGTAAGGGAAGCTATTTCTATCTTTTAAAAAAATATTCTATTGTATTTTATTTGGTCTAATTGGAAGATTAGGCAGTTCATTTGGGAATATGTTCCCCCCACATTCTATTTGCCTATGAAGAAATTATTGTATCTTTGTCCTGTCTCCTTCACGGCCACGTTCCAAACAGCCTCAGGTGCACGACCGTTGCAATTCTGTTTGCAACCCTTTGATGGCCACCTGTGACCTAGGACATAAAATCCAAGTTTCCTAAAAGCCCTCTCTAACCTGACCACCACGCCTCCCAGCCTCATCTCCAATTACTTCCTGCTTCACACCTTTTATTTCAATAATACAGAACTAATTATGGGTTCCTTGGCACGTGTCTTGCTGTTTCTCGCTTCTCTGGGTAAAACGTTATTGTCTGTAAATAAACGCAATGCACCCTTGCTTTTGGTTGATCTACTTTTCTGGACATTTATATTACAATGTTAGGTCATAAATGACGTACTTCTCTTCAAATGAAATCTCTGGCTTAGGAGGCAATTTCGCTTTTTCAGAAGTTTCCAAGCCTTTAGATGCTGGCAATAATGAAGGGATCGAAACTTGCAAGATGCTGGTGTGGAACTGTAATATAATAATAAAAAGTCAAAAATCAATCCATCAAACAAACAAAACATAAGCCACAGAGCGACAAAAAATAAGATAATTAAACGGTCTATCGATAAAATTTCATACACGTGTTTAGAACTCTGTTCTTATATTTATAAAATGGTTTCAGGATATAAACATCTAGAAGTGTTAATCAGAGAAAATATTCTGGAGAAAGGTAATTTTTGAACTTGGTTCTGAATAAGACACTGTATATTGTGAATAAGATATAATAAATATCCTTAAATGAAACCACCAACAAAACAAAAAGACAACCTACCAACTGGGAGAAAATATTTGCAAATCATATATCCAACAAAGGGTTAATTTCCAAAATATATAAAGAACTCATACAACTCAACAACATAAAAAGGAACAACTTGATCAAAACACGGGCAGAGGATATGAACAGACATTTTTCCAGAGAAGATATATGGATGGCCAACAGGCACATGAAAAGAGGTTCAACATCACTAATCATTAGGCAAATGCAAATCAAAACTACAATAAGATATCACCTCACACCCGTCAGAATGGCTATAATTAACAAGACAAGAAATAACAAATGTTGGAGAGGATGTGAGAAAAGGGAACCCTCATATACTGCTGGTGAGAATGCAAAACTGGTGCAGCCACTATGGAAAACAGTATGGAGATTTCTCAAAAAATTAAAAATAGAAATACCATATGACCCAGCTATCCCACTACTGAGTATTTATCCAAAGAACTTGAAATCAACAATTCAAAGAGATTTATGCACCCTTACGTTCATTGCAGCATTATTCACAATAGCCAAGACGTGGCAGCAACCTAAGTGCCCATCAACGGATGAATGGATAAAGAAGATGTGGTATATATACACAACAGAATGCTATGCAGCCATAAAAAAGAGAAAATTGTGCCATTTGTGATAACATGGATGGACTTCGAGGGTATTATGCTAAGCGAAATAAGCCAGACAGAGAAAGACAAACATCACATGATTTCAGTCATATGTGGAAGACAAAATAATACGTGGAAAAGAAGAACAGATTAGGGGTTACCAGAGTGGAAGCGGGGGGAAGGCAAAAGGGGTAAAGGGGCACACATGTATAGTGACAGATAAAAACTAGACTATCGGTGGTGAACACGATACAGTCTATACAGAAACTGAAATATGATAATGTACACCTGAAATTTATACAATGTTATAAGCCAATATGACCTCAATAAAATAATTAAAAAAAAAAACCCTTAGATAAGTTAATAGTAAATCCTAACAACTTTAAGCCCTGGTTGAAATCTTGGCTCTAATACACTTGCCAGTCACTTCACTGGACATAAGTTGTCTCCTCTGTAAAATGAGAATGACAATGCCTACCCTACAAGGTTGCAATGATTTATGATGAGATTTGAGTAAAGTGTTTTGTAAACAAAGCACTATTTTCACTTTAATTTCTACTACTGGCCTAATATAGAACATCGGTCAAGTCAATTATTATTCTATATGCGAACAAGCTGAGCAACTTCAATTAACAGAATTGATGAAAAGTGTAATTAAAAAAAATTATAATGCACTTTATGGCTACACCACTTAAAACACTTTGCTTGATATTACCATTGCAGCAACAACGACAACAAAAAGCATAATACATTTTCTCAAACAAATGCCTTGTGTATCCTAAGGATGGACTCTGTGAGAGAATTTTTATACTCTGGTTTTCAATAACTTCTGATAACCATAAAGCAGTTAGATTGTGGGCCACAACAGGAACTAATAAATGAAACACTTGAAAACACAGTCCGGTTAAAAAAAAAGAACAAAACTCGCCTCAGTGAACTCACTTCTGCAAGTCAACCAATCTGTGACAGCTCTTCACTTGTGAAAGGCAGCCAGTCTGGCAGGGACTCACACCAGTGAACAGGCTTCTAAATGCCAATCCATCAATAACAGTCTCACCTTCATAACCACATACAGCTGATGTCAACTCAGTCCTGCCTCTGCAAGTCCACCCGTCTCTGAGCTCCAAGCATCCTGAAAACCCTACATATAATCAGCTTGAAGAACACGTCCTTGACCAACGAAGTTCACTTATATTATTTAAATAAGCAATAAACTCAGCATTGTTTTTTCAGTTTCAGTTATTGAGTGTCATCCTTGGACACTATAAAAGGTTATAAAATGTGATCATATTATTATAAAATAGGAGATTATTTCATTATCATTTTTTTTCAGTTTGCATACTTATGATTAATCCTAGGCAACTTATTTAGCCATCATCCCTGTTTCCTGAAGTTCTTGTATCTCTTTGGGTTCCTAATCATGGGAAACAATAGCTCCACTAGCAGACTGACCCATTTTCTTGACTTCCTTTCAAACTTTAGAACTTTAACTCCAACCTCAAATTGCCTGCTCAGCTTTTCTTTAAAAATGTGGCCGAATATCCTCAATCCTCAAATCATTCTATTCCAGACTAAAAACCTGTCATTAAGCTACAGTTCACATAGCAAAGTCTTTTTTTTTTAAAGGATATGAGGTTATCGGGGTGTATCCTACATGTAAGAGGAGCCTCTCTCTATAAATGCAGCACACTCATTGGCTATCAAGCGTTATTTTTCCCTTCAACATAAACATATATTTAACATTTACTGGATTTTTCCCTCTAACATATTTTTTATTCCTTAATTAATTCCTTTCAATTTTATTGAGATATAACTGACATATAGCACTGTATACGTTTAAGGTATTGACATATATATTGCAAAATGATTACCACAATAAGTTTAGTTAACATCCATCACCTCATATAGATAGAAAGAAAAAAAAAAAAAAGAAAAAGAAAAAAATGTTTTTTCCCTTGTGATGAGAACTTTTAGGATCTACTCTTTTAGCAACTGTCAAACATACTATACCGCAGTGTTAACTACAGTCATCACGTTGTACATTACATTCCCAGTACTTATTTATCTTATAATTGGAAGTTTGTATCTTGTGACCACCTTCATCCAATCCTCGGACCCACTAATTCTTTGTTAACGACATATTTTAGCTCTCTCTTACATTTAAGAGAGAAATGTTAATTGTTTTCTCCTTGAATTCATTTTCATTCCATTCAAATTTCATTTTGTTATGTAATTATCAGCAACAGATATGAAAAGTACAGATGCTCTTTGGTTTCTTCCCACTAGCTATAGTAAAACATTAGAGGAGAGATAACCAAAGAAGGAACTGTTAAATGTAAGGGAGCCAAGACTGTTGAGTTTAAAAATAAAACTGTTTGGGCCGGCCCAATGGCGAAGTGGTTAAGTGCGCGTGCTCCTCTCCTGGTGGCCCGGGGTCAGATCCCAGGCACGCACCGATGCACCGCTTGTCAGGCCATGCTGTGGCCGTGTCCCATATAAAGTGGTTGAAGATGGGCACAGATGTTAGCACAGGGCCAGTCTTCCTCAGCAAAAAGAGGAGGATTGGCATGGATGTTAGCTCAGGGCTGATCTTCCTCACACACACAAAAAAAACACAAAAAACTGTTTCCCATGCCTAGTCTCTCTGGACAGCACATTACATTAAAATTAAGGAATGGTTTCAGGGTAAAAATGCAGCTCAGGTGCTGTCAGGAAAACAGTCTTAAGATGAAGCCAGGGGTGTGGCTTTGTTAAGACCTCAGGAAGATTTTAAGGTGGTGCTGTCTCATTGAACTCTTCAAAAAGATGAAAAACTCTAAAAATAAAGGGATAGCCCACAGTAACCTTACAAGGAACCTAAGGTAGAAAAAGGCTTATTATGAACATATTTGTGGATATGATTTTATCTAATGGAGTGGACTATAAATTGACTCATAAGAAATTCCAAATGTTTAAAATATTAGACTGAAAAGGACAGAGACAGTAGAAAATGAAAAGGCGGCTTTGGATCTGTATGGACACTTTTACAGAAAACTACTCATCTGCAAATGTAGGCTTCCTTCTTCTTGTGGAAAAGGAAGGATGACTTAGAAGGAAGAACTGCGAGCCCAGGGGACTGGGCCCTAGCTAACAAAGGAACTGGCATCTTGTACCTGGCTGGATTTTGGAATTGCTATGGACTAGTGATGCCTGTGTACTTTGCCTTTTCCCTCTTTTTTAACGGGAGTGCCTACAAGCAGTTATGTTACACCTATCCCACCATTGTATGCCAGCTGTGTGGGGGACAGACAGCCTGTTCTTTGAGTTCCTGGTTCTTTAAATCAAATGGAATGGTACTCAAGAAGCTGTGCCCAAGAAGATGTACCTGAGGAGCTTCACCTACATCTTGACCTGATCTGGATGGACAAGATACTGGGATGCTGATGCCTAAAGTGGAATGTGACCGAGGGGTCTTAGAGAGGGGATGAGTGCGTTTGACATGCGAGAGAGATGTAAATTATTGTAGCCAGGGAGTGGAGGGGCAGATTGCATTTTCCAAATATGGTTACACCAATATATCCCATCCCACGTCTTCTTCTTACAATGTGATATTGTCATTTGTCCATCAAGGGGTAGGGTCTATGTTCCCTCTCCATGAATCTGGGTGGGCCTGTGACTACAGAAGAGATGCTACATGACTTCTGAGATACGTCATAAAAGGTATACAGATTTGCCTAGTCCTCTTCTTGGGATGCTCATCCTTATGACCCAGCCCCCATACTGTGAGGAAGCCAAGCAGTCACATGTAGTGGTTCCAGCCAGGGCCTCAGCTGAGGTCCCAGCCAACAGCCAGCCTCAACCACCAGATTATATGAACAAGTAGCCTTCAGATGACTCGAGCCCAAGCCTTTGTGCCACTCCAGCTGCTGCTAAGTGGAGCAAACAAGACGTTCCTGCTGAGCCTTGCCCAAATCGCAGATTTGTCAGCAAAATAAATGTCACTCAAGCCACAAACTTTTGGAGCGGTATGCAATGGCAAATGTAAACAGCTTTTGCTGCCAGTTTGTTGTGAGAGTAAAATAAATGAGTTTAAGACTGTTTATTTCCCTCCAGTTGCTTTTTCCAAGTCTAAAGAAATCAGAGGGAAATTTATTCCATCATCACTCAGAGTCACCATCAGAAGTGACTAAAATCAATTTCTTTATATAATCTCACTTTATTCCCACTTTATTTATTCCCTACTTATTCTTAATAAATAGATTATAATCTCATATTTAAGATGACATCTATCTCCAAGGGATTCATATGTTTTTCTTGAATTATAAGCAATTTTGACATTGCCCAAGGCATTTATGTAGTAAAGAGAGGAGGAAAACATATCAAATAAAGACCTATAGGACACAAAAACTGCCAGGTCAAACCAAGTGAGTAATCGAACCGAGACAAAAACCCATGTCTTTCACGCTATCAACAGCACTGCAAGTTTCAATGACACAGTCTCATCAACATGAAGAAAATATCGAGAGTCTGTAAATACCTCTTCTGAAACACTTGTGTTAAATGGGTCATGACTGGGAGATCCTATTACTGGTATAGGTGACAGACTTTTCTCCAGATCACTAAAACCCTGTACATCCAGCAAAGTGGAGACAGAACTGGAAGTGAGCAGATCTTCATAGTCGCCATCTTGGCCTAGGAAAAGACAAAGCAAAAAGAGGTCAACAGCAGCTTTTCATTTATATTTTACTTTTGGAGGAAGATAAGAATCCCAATTACATTGAAAGTAAAAATTTTTCTGATCCTCAAAAATCAAAGAGGCAACTTCTGGCATCACTTGAAAAACAACAATATGGGACCTAGGAAACAACATCTTAAACTGTGAGCGTCTGAAGCCCAGGGGCTCTTGGGCCACATGAGTATCCAGCAGCAGTATTTACAGAGGTATTAATTAATAGTGGTATTAATAGACACAATCAGGGACTCACAGAATTGAAATTAAAAGTTAATTTAGTTCAGTAACCCTCCTGTAATTTTGTTTCAAAATTTGGGACTTTACAAATTTCAGTTCATAAATAACCATGCTGAGGAATACCAGTGGTACAACAAACCAATTCTGAATAGCAACAGCATCACTATTTAGATAGCTCAATTTTCATCACTACTGTGCTCTTGAAAAACCATAGAAAGGAACAAAGGAAAAGAAAAAAAGATAGAAGATCTTTTGATTCCTCAAAAGGATCCCTTGATTCCATTCATTTTAAAGCAGAAAGAACAGCCTGATGAAGAAAAGAAACCACATATCCAGCAAAGCAGAAACTTTGAGAATTTTTTCACATCTCTAAAAATGAAAAGGATTAAGTGCAGAGCAACACAGTGCCATAAATTCTTTCTTAAAAACAGAAAGAATGATGCTTAAAACTCTAATCTTTGAATAATACAAAATGGTAAATCTCATACTTGCTTAAAGATATTAAACTAGACATAGCTTCTTAATTTAGGTTTTATTAGGCTTTTATTCTAATTTTATTAGAATTTAGGTGTTATTAGAATTGTATGAGGATTAACTTGGTAAATATAAATCCTAATGAGAAATCACTGTTTATATAACTCTTCACTGGAACAAGATATCATTTTCAATGGTTTATGAAAATCTATCCTGCTGTACATAGTTAAAAACTACCTCATTTAGCTACACATTCATATGTATAGAAAAAAGATTAGAAAGAAATACATGAAAATGCCAATAGTGATCATGTCAATGCAATTATAAGTGATTTTTACCCCTTTTTTCTACTTGCTACATGTTTTACAATATGGCCTAATTATAAGGATTAATCTTTCTTCCTTGATTTTTAAACATAAGAATTACAATGTTGAGATTCTATAAAATCAATGCTTTAAATGCTATACCTATGTAAAAATTAACTACTTGCAAATTTGCAATATTCCTTTAAAGAAAGACTCTTTTGAAGGTATAGACATGCAGAGTGATGAGAATTGCCATAAATCAACATTGATACTCAGAAGTACATTAGCTCATTCAGATATTTACGAAGTCTTAATATATGCCAGGCCCTGTGGACAAAAAGATAAAGATCCATTTTTTCCCCAAAATTCTGGTCCAAAGTAGGATTTTGTTTGTGAACTCATCACAACTAAAATTTCAACGTCGGAGTGTTTCACGAGTACCTTTCAAAAGACTTGTTTATTTCCAGTGCTTATATTTAGAACAAATAACCCCACCTATGCGTTGCTAATAAACAAAAGAACTTTCAAAGTTCTTAATACTTTTGTTTGTTTTGAGTGACTCGCAAAGGTTTTCCACATTTGAGGATGGCCGACTGGGCCATCTACAGATAAAATAATAACAAATACAGCAAAATGCATAACTATCTTTACTTAGACGTCTTACAGGTTTTTGTTTTGTTTTTTTAACTTAACACATTCAAAGCTGAAGACAATCCCCCTTAACAAGGAACATTCCAATGTTCCTTCTCTAGGCTTCTCCTTCTTGGCAAATGGAACCATCATCTGCCTAGTTGCTTTAGTCAGAAATGTTGATCTTTTTTGGTTCTTTCCTCTACTTCACCCTCCTTATCTAATTCATCACACTATCCTGTTGATTCTAACATCAAAATATATTTCCAATCAGTACCACCACATCTTTCCACTTAAAATACTGCAAGAGTCTCCTGATTGGCTTTCCTTCCTTCCAACGGTGCTCCCTCCCACTATGGTCCATTTGTTACAAAAATCATGACATGGACTTGTTAAGACCCTTCAGTGGATCCCTGTGGGCTCAAGTAAGAGCCGAACTCCTCACCTGCATGACCTGGCCAGCACTCACCTCTATGATCTCATCTTATCTCACTCTCCCCCCTGCTCACTACCTTCCACTCACACTGGTCTTCTTCTTAAGCAGACCAAGTTCTTTTTTCCCCTAGGCTCTTGCCATGCTATTATTCTTTCTCTCTGGAACGCTATCTAATCAACTCCTTAGGAAGGCTCTGCCTGACCAACCAATCTACAGTATGCTCATTAGCCTACACACTTTCTGGCAGAGAACAGGTGCCTAATAATATCATTTTTTTTTTTAATTTTATTTATTTATCTTCCCCCAAAGCCCCAGTAGATAGTTGTATGTCATAGTTGCACATTCTTCTAGTTGCTGTATGTGGGACGTTGCCTCAGCATGGCCGGAGAAGCAGTGCGTCGGTGTGCACCCGGGATCCGAACCCGGGCCGCCAGCATTGGAGTGCACGCACTTAACTGCTAAGCCACGGTTGTTGAACGAATGAATGAGCTATCTAATTTGGGATAACGATATGCTCCATGAACAAAACTGAGGCCAAATGTAAAAGTTCATAGCCACTTAAAATTAAGTAAAGTAGAAAAACCTTTAGAGCTACACTACCTTTTTTACCTTGGGCCAATACCACTGTATCTTGCATTTTCTTGTACCTGTTCAAGCACTGTCGAAGATCTTCTATTTTCCGATCCTATTAACAAAATAAATTATCATCTTTAATACTATGATTTTAAAACAGTAAAAGTAATTGTGACACAAAGAATAAGTAGACATGAATTATTTACATTATTCAAAGAATACTTCTAGACTTTAGTAAAACTGGTAATATCTAGAATATTTTTCCTACATACATCAGAGACATAGAAAAAGTACCTCTAAATTTAGAGATCCTATCCTTCAGCTGCCATCTTTAAAAAACAAAAACAAAACAAGGTAATAAGATACAAAACAAAAAAACAAGGAAAAAATCAACTTTAATTACTCTCCTCTCCAACTTATAAGTCAGGTCTTGAAAAAAAAGATCTACACCTGCTGTCTTTATCAGCCATCATTAATCACCATCTGGCTTTTCCCTTCTCAAAACACTCCACCAAAGTCTCTTCAGTCATCAGTGACCTTCTATCTACCAAAAACAATGAACACTTTTCATCCTTTTTCTAATTTGACCTCAATTTGGCACTTCATTGACCCCACCCTTTCCTTCTTCTTTTGCTTTTCTTTCTACTCTTTCTTTTCTTCTATTTTGATTTCTTAATCCTTTGACCAGATAGATATTCTACTTCTATAACCCCCACTATCTTCCCAACCCGGAGTATAAAATGTTAGAGATTCAAGGTTTTGTCCTTACCCTCTTCTTTTTCCCATGCCCTCACTGTGGTGGATTATAATAAAGATGGTCTCCCTAGCTCCTCCCACAGGGATTTTGGGCTTGACCATGTGACTTGCTTTGGCCAATGAGATATCAACAAATATTATTCAAGAAAGGTTTGCAAATTATTTGTGCACTGGGGCTTGCCCTCTCCTGCTGCTCTACGGAATCCTGAGGCCACTACATGAAGAAGCATAGGGTAGTCTACTGAAGGATGAGGGACCATTTGGAGAAGACAGCCCAGCTGGGGCCAACCTAGACTGGTCTGTCAATCACCCAGACATTTGAGTCACACCATCCTAGACCATCCAGCCCCATCCCAGATGCTGGCTAATTGCAGAGATCAACTAAGCCAGCCCAGACCAGAAGAACCACCTAGTCAATCGCCAGAAGTATGAGAAATAATAAATGTGATATGCCATGGAGCAAAAGCTAACTGACATATCAACTAAAGTTTAGTGCTCACCAATCTACAGTTCTTTATTTCTCCTAAAATTGATGGGGTTCACTCTCCACCAATCTATGATTCTACATTAATCTAAAATTGAGATTCATTTTCCAACTTTCTATGAGAAATCTCCTTTTAAACAGCCCATGAGCACATCAAATTGAATATACCTAAAAGTAAGCTCTTATTTGCCCCCAGTCCTTGAACCACTGCTTGGATTCCCTTAATTCTTTGTGGGCACCAACTTTCACCCCATTGCCCAAACCAGAAACTTACTCTCAAATCCAAAGATTTTAAAATCTCACCAACCTGCAAATTTCTCTAAAATCTCTTCCCTCCTGACCACTTCACTGCCATTGCCTTATTTCAACCCTTCTTCATTTCTCACCTACACTATTTTAACAGCCTCTCAATTATTCTGCCTTCGCTCTCTCACCCTTATTCTTCCCTCCATTCTGCCACCAGAATTAGCTTTCTAAAATGGCTATTTAATCATGTCATTGCCCAAAGCCTACAAGCCAAGACCCCAAATCATTAGCCTAGCATGCAAGGTCCTCTACCATCTCACTGCAGCTCTTTTGTCAACCTCATACATCCCCCTCCACCTGTATCTCATGCTTCAGAACTTCCCCAGCATGCACTGGGCTGTTTTAAGCCTTGGTTTTTGAGACATGTTTTCACTCATGCATCTTTTGCCTAGAAGCCTTCATTTTCCTGATGAACAACTTGTGCTCTTCCCCAAAATTTGCTCAACTGTGCCCTCTCTGAAGCCATCTGGAACCACCAAGAATTTATGTCACTCTTGGTGCTCCTGTAGCGGTTTGAGCGTCTAGTAAGCCCTCATTCAACATGGGGAGTGTTTTCGTTATTGTTGCTTTTTGAGGGAGAAAAAATTAAAACAAAATAAAGGTCAGTGATTTTTTTTTCTTAGATAAAAGCTATATGGGCAGCTTGCTAATGATCTTTCTTTTTATTCAACAGTGGGAAAGACTAGCAAAAAGAAACCTATATTCGGGTGGGTAGGACAATGAGTTAATTTTCATGGAATAAAAAGCAAATAAAGAGAATGAGAGGCAAAAAATAAATAAAGAGACAAGTAAAACGGAGTAGGCAAGAATTAGAGAAAGAAACTTATGATGAGAGAAAAAGATCAAAACAAAGTTCTTTGGCATTGCTTGTTTTTCACTTCCTTGAAATTATTTTTTTCTTGGGAAAATCCCTCCTTGTTCTATTCATTAAGAGACATGAGGAGAGAGCAGTTCTGATGACAGGAGCTGAACCCGACTGTTGCTCCCCACCGGATATATGGCTGGTCAGGTAATGCACGAAGAAACACATTGCCTTAGGAGGGTAACTGCATCCCTGCTCTTAGCAGCATGAAGTGAGAAGCAACCAGAGGAAGAGAACTCCTGGAGACCCTGGCATTAGGCAAACAAAGCTAAAACACAGCCTAGGGCCATACTTGATTTCATGGTGCCTGCGCCTCTTTTTCTGACATCTTACCACTCAGGAGAGCAGAGACAATCCCAGATGTGCAAGAGGCCAGCAGTGTGAAGGAAATATTGAACATGGAGAAGAAAATCAACATGACCATGAAGCTAAAGTTGTCATGGGCTACCTCCTTCAGAGTTCCTATGTTAGCCCAGAATTTCCAGGGACCACAGAAAAGATGTACCATGGACTGTATCTTTTCTCTCATGTGTCACCTGAATATAAAGAACTGATCTGATAGCTTGAACATTTTCTAAATTCAAGGGGGTTACGGGTTGGGGTGGGGAGTGAGGATTCTCAGTGGAGCCAGTGCTGATCTCCATTCCTATGCACACAGCCACAATTACAACTGCCACCATGGAGAGTGGGCACACTTAGGCAGGAAGGAAGGATGTTTGCCCCTTAACGTCAGTAGTGTTCAGGGTATATTCTTTTAAACGGGGATATCTCAGAAAATGCATGGAATGATCAAAATAGTGTTACAACACATCCACATAAATATTTAAATTTTGTCTAGATACCTTTTCTTCATTTGCTGCCATCAAAGACTCCACAGCCTTTTTCATTTTTTGTACTTCAATATCTGAAAATATCACAACATCAAATCAGAAGTCAGTTTAGTCAACAAACGACAATAACGAGAAGATGACTCTTCAGATTTAAATATTTTAAGGTAAAGATGTTAAAGTTTTGTTTTGTTTTTAAAAGGGCACATTTACCATCCATATTCTCTTTTAGGGAAAATCTGAAAAAGGAACACCTTCTGTCTTACCTGATAGTCATCATTCCAGAAAGAAAATAAGGGAAAGTGAGAGCTAACTACCCTCTCTGAAAGCAACAACAAAATCCTCATGAGAACACTGAAGATGAAATTTCAGTGCTATAACAATACAAACATGAAGTTTTCAAAAAAGAAAACTATAAAGCGGTGGGCAAAAGCAATGAACAGTGTACATTATGACAAAAGCAGAAAAAATGATATTCAGTTATAACCAAGATGGAGACACGCATGGAAAGAGCCTGATGGAATGTGATATTTACGTGAGTAGTCATGCTAAGAAGCTGGTTGTATGTTCCATACAGAAGGATAATACATACTTTGCTTCATCTATAAACTTCATTTCCAATACTACTCTATAACATAAAGCACAAAGTAAGCTGAATGTGATTTTCCTTAAACTTTGATATTCAAATACATAAGCACGTTACTTCAATAATAAAAGAACAAATATTTTAAAGTTGAAAAGTCAACCTAAAATGAAAGCACAAATTTAAAAAATTGTAACAGAAAAAAATTCAGCTAAGGTTGCGTGCTTCTGAAGAAACAACTTACTATTTAAGATAGTTTTTAAAACAGTGGTGCACCATTCAGCACTGATAGAAAATTTTCAATTAAGGTATATACACTTTTTTGAAGACACATTCCCTTGACTTAAGAATTCGATGTCTGGAGGAAAGAGCCCATTAAGGATTTATCTTCATGCTGCATTAAATAATCCAGGCTCTATTAATGGGTCTGGGTATAATCTCTTTTTTAACACCAAGAGGGTATGTTTAAAGAATCTCCTAATGTAGATCTCAGTGAAACAGTGGCTACAAAGCATTGAAAAGCAAAAGCAAAGTTTGAAATGGTCTTTCAACTATGGTAAAATCTTAAAAACAGTAGGTTTTCACAGGAGTATAAACAGTTTCTCCTTTGACTCTGTATCTCCTGGGTCACAGAGAAAACACTTTTTGCCTCCACCTGTCTGGGTGCCCTGTCGAATCCTGTGGAGCGAAAGGGCTGAATCAGATAAAATCTGCAAAACGGTATTTTACTCCTTGTTTTTATTGTTTGTTTGTTTACTCTCTATTTTGTACACTCTGAAGAAATGGAGAGTTTATCGATGAAGCAACTTTACATCTTTGGCGAGAGAAATGTTTTAAAACACATGCAAAGAACAGTCCAAGTAGTACTTTTGGTGAATGTAAAGGCTGATGGAAATACACCAAAAACCTTACTTTTGTCTTTGAGCTTCTTTTTAAAATTTTCATCTGTGCAGGAAAACCCATTGAATTGGAAGTTAGCATACATTTCAACAATAAATGGTATTTTAAAAGCACTATTATTTAGTGTCCTTTTACCTACAGTAAAGAGACTCTAATCTCATAGAGACTGAATATTCAGCACTATTTTGTGACTTCAGGGCTGGTACTACAGTACGTAATGCTCCATGAGAGGTTAGAAAGAGAATCTAATGTAATTACCCAGCAGCCCTACATGTGAGTTCTTACCTCTGTCACTTCATCTTTCTGAACCTTGATTTTCTCGTATTAAAATTAGGCCTATGGAGTACACGTGCTTCTTACACTGTATGTGATGAAAAAATACTAATGTTGCTTTGGTTGTTTTTATGTTTCCATTACAGTTTGACATATGGCTCTCCTGAACATGACCAGGGCATTGCTTATGTCACTTTCAACTCACCACTCAAGTTCAACAACACTGAAATAGCCTATCTCTTGAATGAGATGAGTCCACTGATCAGGCAGGTAGATGTTAAGTCAGCATCTGATTGCCATGAAGTTTCTAAACACTTGCTCTCAATCCCTGTCTTTATCTGGTTGTGCACTGGTAACCAGTGGTTCACAGACCCGTACTAGTCCTTGGATCAGACCTGTATAGCACTATCCTAATATATCCTCTAGCCCACAAGTCCTATGATTCCACTTCTTTCTTAAAATCCTAAAAGCATGTTTGTGAAGGTCCTTTAAGAACACACAATTCTACATATGCCAAAATACAGAGGGGAAAAATCCATTTCCCTCAATGTTTGATGAATTGAGTTTTCTGATGGATAGAAAGTTGTGATACCTACAGGTATATAAACCCCGGATATTCTAGAGCCAAGAAAACTTTGGAGGTAATCTAATTCAAGCCCCTCATTGTACAGACAATAACGTTACCCTTGTTCACATAATAGATAAAAATGTACCAAAGCTATACTAAATGGAATTGTTCTGTTTTGAATGGCTCAGAAGTTTCTTTTTTCATAGTCATCATTTGTAATAACAAAGAAAGATTAAATTTGATCTAGTGTCAGATGTTACACGCATTTCCAAATATAATTCAAAAAAACACATTTCATTCAAGTTATTTTCAATCAAGTATAATCCACATTATTAGAAATTTCAGTCAATATAATATCCAGGACAAACCTCCTCAATTATGAAAACAATTTTTGGATAAATTCATATACTTTTTCAAAAACAGAATTAGCCTATTTTTGCTTTCTAGAAGGTTGAGGGCTCAATGAGTGAAAAGAAATTTTCATTGATTTTCCAGAGATACAGAGCCTTTCCTCTCTTCTCTCAAAAGGGCAGGCAAGGTTTCTAAATGTCTTATTTTATGTAGTCTCAAGTTCAGTTCAGAGGGAAATAATCTTGGGACATAGTAATGGTTCCTTTTAATTCTTTCTGATACTCCCCTGTATTACAATTTGGACAAGAACTCTCTGATGACGAGAATTTACAATTTAGTAATCTAGAATAAACACCCAAGAGAGCACAGAGCTGCCCTTCTCCAGCTGCTGAAGAGGAAGTTAGCAGATCCTCAAGCACAGTAAAGAGTCTCGGAAGATTCCCTGTGGTCCTGGGCCTAGAGAGCTTCTGCTACTCTTTCTTTGACGCTAAAATTACACATCAACTAACATCAGTTTCTTTTATAGGGCTTGGAGGATTTTAATAAAATAAGTGTTAAATATATATTCTCACCTTGATCAAGTATTTCAATCCCTTCTCCTTTCATCTTGCACACCAATTTTTCTTGTAGCCTTCTTACTTCGGATTCCTTCTCTTCCAGCTGTTCTTTTAAAGATGCCAGTTCTTCCTACAAATGATAAATTCATTTGAAAAGAGTAGATTACAACTAAAAGAGAATATTCGGAGAGTATGTTAATTCTTAAGTCAATAATTAATTTTTATGAATGAAACAAAAAACGACAAGAATTTAGACTCAAACTTCAGAAATCAGACAGTGGCAATGATAAGCAGGAAGCAAGACAATTAATAAAAGTCTAATTTATAATAATTATGGTATAATTATTTCAAGTTGTTTTGTGACCAAATCGAAAAGAAATCTTTTAACGTGTAAATTAGGACTACGGTAGCCCTAACGTTTAAATCTTATGCTAAATAAAAAAAATCTGACCAAGTTAATCAAAGAAGATAATCCAATTAGATGCGTAGTGTTATAAAAGCAAAATAAAATGCAAATTGGAAAATATATATCAAGATTTGTTTGACATTTATTCAGCATTTTAAGATGGCACTCGTGTTTCCTGGACAAGGTAGAGCTTAATTAGTGTGTAACGTAGCAGGTGATGAACAACTTTAGCCAAATCATGGGACTAAATAATTCATCCTCATCATTAAGATAAAAGAACAGAATCTCCTACAACAATGGAAAAAAACAGCTTTAGAAAATAGATTTTAAATCCTCTTTTCTTTTTTTTAACTACACAATCATCAAAAATCCCAAGTCCAATCTTCTACCTATTTACTAATGTTTTAATTTTCAGTTTCACTTTGGTAAAGAATTAGCTTCAGCAAATTTAAGTTTTGCTGACTGTATTTAACACAGAAAATAAAGCTATGCAATGTTAATAAATGTACCTTTATTTTCAATAACACATTTCATTTTCAGTCTCTAAAGATATGTACTACGTTTAGTACCATGAGAAGATGTAGTTCTCCAATGAAGCTAAGAAATTGGCCCTCTAGTTCTTACTTGTAGGAGGAGTGGAGACCAAGTACAAGAAACCTTCAGTAGCCCTGGCAAGAAGTGCTGTCCTGTTCTCACTGGGCCATGATATAGTTATCTGCCGTATACATTTATGTTCAAGAGGGTCCCAAAGGAAGAATGCAGTGTCTACTATGGATATGAAACAGAATTCTCTCACAGCTGGGCTTCTGCAATTATCTTACCATGCTTAAGAAGCAGGCGACACACATACACACAATGAAACGCACATGCTACTAAAAACACCATCACAGCGAAACAACACAAGCCGCAAAGCAACAGGCCATGGACCCCACGACCCAACTCTACTCCACCTTCAGTGACTCCCATTTTTGTTCCATCCGCTGTTTTTCATACTGCATCTGACCCACTTTGATTTTCATGCTAGAAAGTTTGGCCATTAAAGACTGGTAGAGAAGACAGAGGAGTGAAAGGAAACTACAGATAGAAAAAGAGAAGCTAAATAACCGAGAAAACAGTATCAGTTTATGAAGGAGGTTGTGGACAACTTAGAGAAATGACAGGTTATAGTCTAACAGATTAGTTAAGCCTGATTTTTATTCAGAATAGTAGTGTTTAAATTCAAGAAGTTCTCCCGCTTGGGGAAAAACTTCATTTACCTGTAAAATACCTTCTTTATCATATACTAAGTAGAAAACATATTTTATTTATATTATTGATCATATATATAAGTAGTGGAGCCATTTGTTTCAAAATTTTTGCCATTGAGAAAACTTACTTTGGTTGATTTCAGCTTTTTTTCGTACTGAAGTCTTTCACTGTCCATTTCACTGACTCTCAACCTCAAATCATTGATCTCCTGCATTAGCCCCTGTCCAAAAAGAAACAAGATACATTAGGAAGGCAGTAACACACTTGTCCACACCAAAACAGCAGCTTGGAAATCTTAAATCAACAGCGCCTGGATTAAAGTTGTATGAACTAGGTCAGACAAATGGAAATAAATCTATCTCCTTGAGAATCAAAGCATCTTTCCATTTAAAACATGCTTTAGGGGCCAGTCTGGTGGCGTAGTTGTTAAGTTCGCGTGCTCCGCTTTGGTGGCCCGGGGTTCGCCGGTTCGGATCCCGGGTGCAGACATATGCACTGCTTATCAAGCCATGCTGTGGCAGACGTCCCACATAAAACAGAGGAAGATGGGCACAGATGTTAGCTCAGGGCCAGTCTTCCTCAGCAAAAAGAGGAGGATTGACAACAGATATTAGCTCAAGGCTAATCTTCCTGACCACAAAACAAAACAAAACAAAACACTGCTTTAAATTCCCAAAGCCTCTGCCTGAAAATGATGGGATGATAAAAATAAAAGGTGACTGTAATTCTTATTAAGAAAAGTGGCTAATCACTTACAATCATTGATCAGATATTTCTAGACTAAAAATCACTATATGAATCACTGTCTTTTAAAATACACCAGAGAAATTTTCTTAAAAAATTTTTTGTTTATTGCAGTAACATGGGTTTATAACATTGTATAAATTTCAGGTGTACATCATTATACTTCTATTTCTGCATAGATTACATCATGTTCACCACCCAAATACTAATTACAACCCATCACCACACACATGTGCCGAATTATCCCTTTCGCCCTCCTCCCTCCCCCCTTCCCCTCTGGCAAGCCATTTACTTTTAGGGCCTCTTCAGTGATATATGGATATTTATAAAAATATCTTTATAATTTCTTCATTTGTCTACAAAAATACAGATTGTTCATCAACCCAATCTGGGAGAATGGAATGAAATTTAAATCATTTCAACCAAGGATTCTCAAGTTGAGGGTGGATGAGGCTCTTGTCATTTACAAATATATTCAGTATAATAGAATTTTATATGTGGAAAATGAAAAAGAAAGTAATCCTAATGTTTTTATAATATAAATACAATCGGATACTTTTTCTACTAGCACTTTTTAAAAAAACAAATTTGCTTGTAAAATTTGTCTAAATATTCTCAGAAATGGTGACATATTTTTATCCAGAGCCCTGAGAGTAAGAAAAAGAAATTAGAATGCTAAATAATGCCACCTCCTCCAAAACAAGGGCTTCAATATTCTGCGAAGGAGATGATTTTCTTTTTTACTACAAGCCACGAAGGCCCCATCAACAGTTAACGTGTTTTTGTTTCTCTCTTTCACAAGACATTTCTTCCTGAGCCACAAATTCATAGACGACAGAACAGAATTATACAAGAATGCCATAAAAAAAAATAGAACAATGTTATAAGAAATAAAACTTTCTTAACAAGGGATTATTCTAAACTTCTAAGTGCAATGATTCAGTCTCACCAAGGCTAGGAAAAAGGACGCTACAATGAAAATACACTTCCCAGGAAACCCACAGGCTTTTACATTGTGGTTTCTTGTAAAATGGGAAAAAGTATTACCTAGCATTATTATATAAACAATTACTTACCAATATTATTATAATCATTATCAGACATTATTAATACAATGTATAATCATTATTAATACAATGTTTCAATAAGAGGACTCCTTTTACAAATAAGGTTAACTGTTTGACATCATTTAATGACATTTTAGTTGCGATTCCTTAGCCACAAGTTCAGAATTCAAGTTCAAGGAAAAAGTCAGTTTCTCCCATTTATTAATCATCTTTGCATAATATGAGTTTCTAGCCTTCTTGCTTCATCAGTCTGATCTTTTTAAAATATATTTTCCCACTTTCTCATTGTTAGGAAACAGCTTTGAATTCCTATTTGGCATTGTTGTATTTTACCACTTCCTTTAGAAATAGTGGCAATTTGCAAAGAAGAAGAAATAATTGAAGAAAACAGAATTATAAACTGAGATAATTTTTATACTAAAAAAAAACTACCCAATTATCTTTTGTAGCAACACCGTAAATATGAATGTAAATCTCCAACATGAAAGAAGTCATATCTTTCATATGACTCAACTGTGACAACTCAAGCTGGAAAATCTGGAAATAGCTACTTAATATGAAACTTTTAAAAATGGAATACAAACTATTTCTCACTAATTTCTTATCAGAAGTTCAGTCCTTTTTAAAAAGAAAATCCCCATTACCTTTCCCTTTTCTATTTCAGAGAACTCTTTGGGGCTCCAAAGAAACCCAGTTGCTGACATCTGTGCTCTTACCAGAAGGGGGCACTGTTGAATATTCTAACCATCTATTAGCAATTCTTGGGACAGGCAAGTTCTCAACCTTCCAAGGTTTCAAGACTTTTACCTCCAATCTTTTGGAAGTACCTATACTTCTTCCTCACTCTAATATTTTCTTAGAAATTAATGTCCAAATAATCTAAAGCTCCAAGACAAAGTTAAAGAATTTTGGATTCATGAAACAGCTAGGGAAACATTTTATTTTTACCAAGGGAACAATAATAGGAAAATGAACATAGCCAATTCAGTTTTAATTTTGAAGATTATTTTAATATATAACAAAGTTTATCCAATAGCCTATAATTTCTGGGTATGTGCATACTACATTTTACCAATAGTGTGGAATATTTATGAGAAAATTATCAGGGATTGAGTTTACTGGAAGTTTGATGGCAAGATCACTTTGTAGATGATGGAGAAGGCATGAGTGAAGCAAGGAAGCACTGGAAAGAAAAGTTTTATTAAAAATGCAGACAAACTCGAGAGACGTAAATATTGCTCTGTGGTCTTACAAAAAAATCATAAAACATCCACTTCAATTTAGTCTTAATGTTTGGTTAACATCTCATATCCAAATTAACGACAGTCGTGTAGGTTAAGATTTCCCCTAAACTTTGTGTCTGTAATGTAGAAGACCACCTCTTGATCCCCAAATACTGCAACTTCTCTCTCTGCAGCAGAATTAGCTCCACTGCCATAGGTCGTCCATCTGCTGCTGAAACCTATTACTGTGTTATGGAGCAATTGTGGGGTCAGGGAATGACAGAAAGGGAAAAGAGGAAAATATCCAAACAGATTTTTAAAGAAAGCACAAAAGCAAGAATTTTAAAGAAACTGGGTAACTTTCTAAATTCTGCTTTAAGAGCCCCAGTCTCAAACAAATGAGAAACATGCTCATATAGGTAATTGACAAAGAGCCTTAGGATAAAAACATGAACCAAGTTAGGGATTTCCTTTTGTTATTGAGGAAGTAATACATATACCAAGATTGTTACAACTTGCCATTATAGTTACAACTTTGACAGGAAATTTACCTTTGAAAACAGCAATGATGTAAACCTCATTAAATTCAAATCTATGAAGGACTTTCATACAATGGATAGTATATGTAATGTACATCGTATCATGATGACATATACTCGGTATGAAATAAATGTTTGAAATGAAGACAGAGGGGAAAAATAAGTAAATGATTTCTTCTCCTCTCTCCTTCTTGGTACCCATTTTCTAATACAGTACGACACCTCTCAATACCCCAACCAAGGAAATAAAATAGAGAAAAAAGAAGAGATGGCCATAGGAGAGAAGGAATTTCTGCAGCTCTTTGTATTTGTTTTCAAATGAATAGACTTCAAATGGATATGCTCTCTCCCCCCACCAACAAAACAATAAGCAAATAAACTAGAAGACCTGGATTAACAATAAAATAGATAAAACAAAAAAGAAAGCATGTTTAAGCCATGAAAATGGATACTTAAATTGTAGAATCTATCCTGAATTTCACAAAAGTATAGTGAGCTTTAATTGGAATGATTTATGTGTGCAATAGACCAGAAGTAGAAGGCCGAATTAAATGACCTCTAAAAAACTGTAATTTTTTATGATTTTACAATTTTATAAAATACTATAATTATATAGTAAATAATCAGTGTGCTTAAATAATAACTACTAGTAAAATCATGCACTTAAACCCATTATTTCCACAATGAAGAAAATCAATATAGATGGATAGATGGATGGATGGATGGACGATGGATGGAGAGAGGGAGGGAGGGAGGGATGGATAGACTGAAATAGATAGACAGAAGCTCCAAATGTTCTAAAGTCAAAAGTATTTCTAAAGGCTAATGAAAGGATTAATATTTCATATCAAAAGTCTCAAACTAAAAATTACCATTAGCATTTAGTGATAAAAAGTCACTAAAAAGCATTTAGTGATAAAGATGTATATAAGTTTATTCCTAAAAAGAAGCATGAATGAATGTGAGGATGGGAACATGTGTGTGTGTGATACATATGTATACACATGTGTATGTATACATATATAACGAGAGAGAGAAGATGTCACTTACCTCTGTGTCTCTGAACCTATCTTCATAATCCAACCTGTCCTTCTCTACAGCTGTCAGTTTTAACTTCAAGTTGGATATTTCAGCCATCAGATCCAACTTCTGAGTTTCTAAGGATGTCCTACTCAGAAGCTCCTATTAGAATTTAAGACATACATTCAAAAGTTGTTTTACTATGAACAGGCACATATAGATGTGTCTCATTTACGATGAGAAAGCAGTAACTACCAAGCAGAGGCTGTGGTGAAGATGAATTACTAAATGGATACACTTTGAAAAAATGTTTTGCTTTAGTTAACCTTCTTTGAGCAGAACTCAACCCATGTCTGTTTAGGGGGGAGACATATATTCTATAGACCCATACATAAACCTTGCATATTCTTAAGCCTGATGATAACACTCATGATGATGATGATATTACGTTTGCTATGTGCCAGGCACTGTTCTGACATGTATTAAGTGGTTCAATCCTCAAAATAACGCTTATGAGGTAGAAACTCATAAGGATAACTCATGAATTATCCTTATTCAACAGATGAGGAAGCTAAGGAACAGAGAAATTAAGAACTTGCCAAAAGTCATACAGCAAGAAAATGGCAGAGCAGGGACTCAAACGTTAAGTAGTCTCATTCTAGTACGCACTCTACTGACTATATTATAGGTCCTCTCATAAATGAGCAATATATGTTTGTGTGTCTGTGTGTGAGCGTATACAAGTTTTTTTCCAATAACAGTCATATATGGTATTCATCTTTTTTCTTACTCATAAAATACATGCCCATGGTTGAGAGTTAGAAAACCATATGAAAGCATAAAGAAGAAAATTCAAATTACCTACAATCCTATTAATGTTTTACTCCAGATTCTAATTACATGAACACTTTCTACGGTGTGTTTTGAGACCCTGCTACTTCAGGTTTTTGCTTAAAATGTGCCAGTCCAAGTGAATCACAAAACTTACTGCTGCATCAGAGCAAACATATAAATGCACAACATGTATAAATGCAGCATCTCCAATAGTTCAGCAGGGAAATGCCACCTTGGTGCTCACTCTGCACGTACCTGCTGCAGCATTTCTTCTGTGGCGTTCAGCTTCTCTCTGTGCTCTTCAAGACAGAACTCCAAATCTCGAATCTTCTCTCCCTGTGCCTCTACCTGGTCTGTTAACACACTTACCTGTATTTAGAGCAAAATACTGCAATCGATTAGGAAGAATTTGAGTCCCACTGCAAACTATATTTCTCTAAGTAGAAGAAAAACTGGAACGATGTCACCACTCATTTGGTTGTAAAGAAAAAAAATCTGTGAATTAATAAGACAGAAGTCCTTCACACTCCTATTGATGTGACGCTTGTTGATCTGAGGACTCCTATTCAATTTTTAAGAAACTTAGGGCTGATTGGGATATGCAACACTTCACAGGTTAAAACCATTTCAACCATTTATGAGAGAAAGTATGTTATTATAAACACAAATTATCTTTTTTGGGGGTGGGGTGGAGGTAGGAGGTAGTATAGAGATTAAGAGAGGAAATGGAGTTCATGTTTGAAAGTGAAGTCATCAAGGACTATTCAAGTTTGATACTTCATGAAGAATAAAGAAAAGAATCCAGGGAATTCGATCCTATGAGATCTTTCATGATGACACCATTCACAAATGTGTTCCAAGCCAGGGGGTAACTCAAAGTCTATAAGGAGCCACTGGGTTAGTCCTCCGTCCTCAGTGCTTACTGCAAATCTCTGAGTTCTTCCCCAACGATCACCAGCCCAGTAAATATACTTCAATTCATTAAGCAAAAATACCCAAGTAAAAATATCTGTCAAGCATTGAAAACATTATGAAGAAAAAGAAAACTCAAATTTAGCCTACAAACAGACAGGACTCCACTACACACTTCGTGTTTTGTTTGGCCCATGCTATTATTTTTAAAATTGAAAAATTAAATATATTCAGAATCAGAAATATATACACAGGTTTATGCATATATGTTATGAATATATATAGTATAAAAATCTGAATTTCTGCTCTATATTAAAAAATCAGATCAGATGACACTGTGCCTGTATTCAGACTGGCCCTTGAGGAGCCGAGGCTGATTAAAGGTTGCTCACTCTTCACTAGGTGTGCATACCCTCATTCTGCTACAGTCCTCACCACTCTCTATTATACACAGATGGCCTACTGCACTTATTTCTGTTAGCAGTCTGGCTCCTGTAAGCATCTGAATTTGCCACACCAATTTACAATGGTCATTTTAAGTATGTTGTGAGGAAAGATTAACATTTCAAAATCACTTGCCTGAAGAACAAGGGATTCTTTATCATTTTCTAAACGTGCTAGCCTTTCTTGATACACATCTCCATTCCCAGGTAGGTGTCCATTTGTCTGAAAAAGGAAATAATATGGGTAAGGCTGACCCTCTTTAAAATTGAACTACTAGTGGTAATTGAAAATTGCATGTGTTTTTAATCCAAGGAATTGAATTGAATTCAGCACAACTGTTACCGCCATTAATAGAAGATATGAGAATGCAACTTGGTTCATTTATCTCAAAATAGATAAGACAGGCAGGTAGGCATCTAGGCATGTTTTCACCAAAATACAAAACTTCTCATCAAGCAGAAAATAATGACCCTCAAGGAACGGCGGGTACTGATATTCACTGACAACGGATGCACACCTGGGACATGCGAAGCTTTGTGAGTGTGTGGTTGGGCACAAATCCCTATTTTTCCCCAAGTGCTCAGTGCCACTAATTCCGGGTGGGGACAGTGGGAATGAGCTGTGATGCCGTTGCGTTCCTCCACCTCCCCACGAAGTCCCACATCCAGGACTGCAAATGCCTGTCTTCAAGTGGGAGACAGCAGTGGCAACTTACACCACAGGCTTCTTCCTGCTACTCCAGTCTCCAAATCATAGGATGAATCTTCCCTTCCTCTTTGAAGCCTTGAGCCTTTGATGCCTTTCTCTCCTCCCCCAAAAGCTTAAGCACTCAGTCCACAGTGACTTCCCGGCAGCACTGACGAGCCACGCTCATCGGTGATTTATCACTTTCCGTCCCGAATTCATGAACTTTTTGTGAGTTTGCTTGTCCATATAACGTTATGCCAAGCTCCTGGGGAGAGCCTATGAATTGGGATCATCTCGTAATCTTCACAGCATCTGGCCCATCAGCTGAGACTAGTGCTCAACCTTCCCCCCCTCCCTCCTGACCTCTTTTTATCAGATTTGGGTATATTTACGCATAGTATAAATGCCAAAGGAAGTACAGATTGGGAAAGGAAGTGGAGATTTTTTTCCTCAGCCATCATATATGCAAGTGATTAAGAAGACACATGCAAAGGCTCAGAGAACAGACAACATAAAAATGTCATCGTGAAATCGAGTTGTATGTGATGTGTCCCTGTTATCTCATTTAAATGGTTCATAACCATATAATATGTAATCCCACTAGAATTTCCTGAGTCCCCATTCAAATACAACAGAAATAAAAGCCAGTGGAGTCCAAAATGGTTAGACGGGGCCATCCAGAGTTCAATAAAAAAGCAAGCAACAAGTTCAGATTCAGAACCAGAGAAAATACAAGTCCTTACCACCCAGGACACGTCTGATGTGACATCTATTATTTTTCCAGAGTTAATGGTATTATTCTACCTGTCCAATTAATGCAGTTTCCAGTATAAATTCTGGGAATAATGAAAGTCATGCGTTGGGAAGGAAAAAAAGCAAAACCAAACAAAATGGAGCTTTAACAAAAAAGAAAATTTCAGGATATTTCTTCTAAAAACTTAGGTGCACTGGATATATTTCCCACAAGGCCACAAAAGAATCAGAAGCTAATTTAGCAACTGTGCACTATGTATTTAGAGGGGATAAAATTTTTAACGTCAGCTACTTGACCACATACCTGTACAACTAACCACGGCGTAATTCTGCTCATGTTGTGAACTTAAGTGTTCAGAATTAAATTACAAGTATTATGAAAAGTCTGATGGAGTGGCCTGGATGACTTCCCTCCCTGGCGACTACTGTGAAAATGAAATTTATGTAACTTCTTCAGGACAGTTTTTTGGGAAACCGCCAGGATGCATAATGCATGTTCTCAATCAAAGAAAGTGCTGAGACTGGCCCTGAACGGCTTTCAATTCCTCAGTTTGATTATGAACATTAACAGGCACCTACTTTTAAAACCCCACACAAGCAGTTTTTTTATAAACAGACACATTTCATTAGGTAGAATAAAAGCTTTCTATTCAGTGAGGACAAGAAGCAAAAGTCTTTCTTCTCACTGGAGGAAATAACAGCAGGATTAGAAGTGTTTCTTCCCAAGCTACTGTATGTGATATGAAAATGAGATGCTCCCAAACCAGTTCTCCAAAATTATCCTAAAATGAAAACAAAGACTAAAAATGGACTAACAATGAGCACACTCATGTTTCTCAACACTGTATTGATATTTATGAGTGCTCAGAAGGCTCGAGAGTAGTTTAATTTTTTTTTTAAACACTAAAAGTCACTCTTGGAACATAAAGTAAAAGTTAAGAGCCACCAATGGAATAGTTACATACTTTTAAAGCATTGTGTTAACTTATTCAAGTAGATAAAGGTCTGTTCTATTTACAGGTTTATTTATATTTCTGCCAATTTTTTTTTGCTGAGGAAGATTCACCCTGAGCTGACATCTGCTGCCATCTTCCTCTTTTTGTATGTGAGCCGCTACCACAGCATGACCACTGACAGACGAGTGGTGTGGGTCCACACCCCAGAACCGAATCCAGGCACTGAACCCAGGCCACCGAAGCAGAGTGTGCCAAACTTAACCACTAGGCCACCAGGGCTGGCTCTATTTCTGCCAATTTTGTTACCTTTGCCTTAAAAATGTGAGAGGGAGGTGAGTTCCATTAGGCAAATTACCTATCGCCTCTATTCTTCCTCCAACTCCCGTGCTCCCCCCACCAGAACACTCAAAACCTCCCCAAACATGGCATACTCTCTCACACACTAATTCTGTTCCTTCTGCATGGACTGTCTTATTCCTCCTTTCCTCTTTTCCCTCATTCCTTAAGGTCCACCTCAATGACGCTTGATCTGTGAAATCTCGCTGGAATTACCTGTTCACTCACATGCCAGTTACAGCATCTGGATGAACCTTCATTGCAGCAGGCATCACACTGAAGGGACTAGGTTAGAGTTGGCTACATACACGTCTCTCTTTTCCAATCGACTCTGCATTCTTTGTGAGTCATCTTGCATCTGACACATGGTGGGTGCTAACTAAATGACTCCTGAATGAAGGAGAAATGATATGTGTTCAATAGACACTGGATGAATAAAAGATGAATGAATGCCTGGTTTTAGCCCTGCCTTCTTGCTTTTCAGCAAGACTTTTACTTGTGTTTCCTCAACAACCTAGCACGCAAACCATGGTCGACCTCTAGACTAGCTCCTTTCCCCTCAAGCCTGTACACCCTCTTCCTACTCTGTCTTGAAGGTCATCTCAGAGGCTTTTTAATGGATAATAATTGAAGCCATCTTGCATGAACTCCCTTATATACTTTCTTCTTCAGTGTACAATATTATATATTGCCTCCTACATCTCCCCTTTCTTTCTTCTTGCCAGTCTCGGGGGAACTGAGTCTTAACTGCTTCCTAAAAGCTCACCATTCCACCTCTACTTTGGAACCTTGATTTCTGGCTTCCCTGAGACCTACAAGTATCACCTCTGTCCTTATCATTCTCAATTTTTTCCTCTTAATGACCTTTCCTCCATTCTCCTTGCCAACATCTACCTAAGGCTTTGTGCCCACCACTATACTTACCTCCCACTCCTCTCTGCCTATAGGAATCCATCTCTAATAGCCAGTTCCCACCTCATCCTTACATTGCGCCACTCTCTTCTCCTCCTCCACTGGTTTCTCTTCTGTGTTATGTCTTGTCCTTCAAAAACTTAGCTTTTCATCATATTCTGCCATGGAGAGCTTACTGGTGATTTTATGCAAGTTGGTCACTTACTATTCTTAACAGTCTCTCAAGGAAAAACTGTCTTACATTTCTTTTGATTCTTCCTTCATGCTTATAAAATCCTGAGCACATAATTAAAAACATATAGGTATAAACTCTTGTTGAGTCAACTTGACATCCAAAGCATTGAAGACCAGCCCAAATCACTTTACTCAAAATCCCAGAGATGTCTTCAAAATAACCCTTTCTTCTTTAGCTCATCATGTAACCCCTTATTGACCATGTTCAATCTGGCTGAAAGCTGGATACCTGCACAGTATCCAACAGTGTGTGTGGAGGGGCAGGGGTGTGGCACACCAGGGAGGGCAGGGCAGGAGATGCAGCTTGACTTAACAGTGACACTTCGATTTAATTAAGGAACTCATGGTGTTTCCCAGGTTTTTCTGGAATCATGGGGGAAAGGGTCTAAAAAGCTTTATTCCTCATAGAATTATAGAATCCCAGAGCTAGCCAGGAACCACACCTGGGAATATAAACTGCCTGAACTCACACAGCAGGTGCCACACGTAACGTTAGAGCACCATCTACCTTACTCTTCACCATCTAAGTAGAGGCTCTTCTTTTTATATTAATTTCCTTTTAATTATCAAGTATTATAAATACACAATCAAGTACAAAAATGTCATAAAAGTTAACATCTTGCCTTACGTGCTTCCCTTTTTAAAAATGTTTTATTACAGAAAATTTTAAATATATATAAAAGTAGAGGCTAGCATGATGAAGCCCTATGTACCCATCACCCAGTTTCAATGATTATTAACTCACTGTAGGTGGGAGTTTTGGCCCGTTACTTTTGCTTAAAGCATCATGTTGTGTTTTCCTTTGATTTTCTTAGTTCTGTTGGCTTATGTTAGTCTACCCTGGTCTCCTCTCTTTTTCTAACCTTCATTTTGCTTTGTTCATCTTTCCTGAGCTCTGTTGTCCTGTCTAAATAAAAAATCAACATACAAGCAGTGATTTGCCACAATTATACTTATTTATAACACAGAAACTCATTTTGAATACAACATTCCCAAATCAAAATGGTGAGTAGCTAAATTAAAGTGGGGAAGAGAAAATCAGTCCAATTTTATAGGGTCAACAAATGTTAAGAAATAGTTGGACTAGTACTATTACACACACACACCCCACTCAGTCAATATACTTAGTGTTAAAACTAGTTTTGGAAGTTGTCATACAGTCTTGATTTCAAGATTCTATTTTTTAAAATGCAGTATTATCAAGAAAGGAAAAGGAAGGCGCAGTCCACTAAAGCTCCTTTAATTAAATGTTATCTCTAGCTACCAAAAGAAATACCTAATACAAGGGCCTTTCGTGTCCTGATCGGTATTATATCTCTACCACTACATGCAGACATTTATTGCTTGCTCTCCACTAGACACTATCAGGAAGAGAGACTGAGATAAGACTTGAATCTTTAAGCCATGAATATCACAGTCGTATTTCATTTGGGTCCAACACCACAATAAGGCATTGCACACTCTATTGTCTAAGGAGTCAAAGAACACAATACCAACAACCTTGGAAATCAAGCCACCAGGCAGAGGCAGCGCTCTGCTCCCCTGTCCTCTCACTCGGTGTGATGGAATTAGGGTGGCGAGGCTCTGCCCTTGTGCTGTAATCATCTCAGGGCAACACTGCTGCCTTTCGGGGCCACGAGAGCATCCCTTCCCTTTGGCTAGTGCCCCTATGTACTGTGCATCTCTGACATTGGGTCAATCTTGCAAAGAGCCCATTTACTTTTCCCTCCTAAATTTTCATTGCAGTTCAAAAAAGGACATAAGATGTCATGGCAATAGGACAACCTCTTCAGCAAGGCTTCTATTCCAAAATCTCATCATTATCTCTGCTCAAAAAGAAAACCAAAAGAGGAAATAAATCACACACACTTCATCACACCCAAAAAGCGCAATCATGACCCTCTCCTAGAAAAGACCAGCTTATTCAATGCTGTCAGAAAGCGCATCAAAGACTAAAACTCAGAATAAGCCTGAATATATTCTGTACTTTCCAAGTCAAGATTGCAGATGTGGTCAAAACTAGACTATGGCTTTTATTTCTGGGTTTTGTTTTTCGGGGTTTTAACATTCTCAGCGCTTGTTTTCCAGAGACGAAAAGTAACTTCTCAACTAAATAGCCAAGTGAAGCAAAAACAAGTGCTCTGGATCAAGAAAAATCCCAGCAGTAGGCCAGCCTCTAAGATTTCTACTCCAGAAATGTAACTCCATCTGAAACGCTGGCAAGAGCAGCAGATGCCAACTGCTTTCATCTGCCAGTCTCATTAGAATTATCTCGAGAGAGTTCCCTTGGAGTATTTGGTTATCTGTTGCCAAAATATCAATTGCCAAGATATAGTGGCTATCTTGTTATACAGCTAACATGTACACAACACCTTCTCATTTGTGCATCCATGGCCGGTGCAGGGCGAGTTAGGCAGATTTCTTTAGTGTCTCCTAAAAGGTTATTTTACACACCTTACTTGAGTAGGGAAGATGGGCTCTGGCCCCTCCTCGTCTTATTTTCATGCACACCATCACGCTCCCTGAAGCTTCTGCAGCTGGAAAAGGGGTACGTGTTGAGACTACATTATCCTGGTCACAGGTATACTCCAAAGTCCCCTGAGTTACAGAAGGACAGAAAATAGAAGGTCCCTAGAAGCTAAGGCCAGCTCCTATTCTAGTAGCATATAATATTCATTCATTCACCCATTATTCATTGATTTATTCAATATTTATTGAAAGCTGGCTATGTGACAGGATGCAGATCTAGCAAAGCAATCGCTCTTCTACTTTGGGAAGGTTAACACGAGATCAAGAAAAAATGCTGTCCTCATTATTCTTTCGTAACTCACTTTCATTACAGAACAGAGAGATCTCTTTCCATCCAATTCCAACCAATACCAGTAGCCTGGGATTCCATTAAAAGTGCATCTCTCACTTATCACCCTGCACTGGCCTCTCTCAATTGCGAATTCTGCTGACTTGGTCCATTTGTTTTCCTGTTTCTGTGGACACTTTTTATGGGAGTTTACCAGAAGCCTAAGGGGAAACAGCTTTAACTTTAGCCAGGATGTCTCAGTGAGACGCTGCATAACTCAGATAATTGTGACCACATATGGGATACAACCCTAACATGTACCTTGTTTGTCAAGGCTTGAAAACACATCCCCTGGAGGCACACATGAAAAGAGAAGCTGGTTAGAGAACAGCAGGGACCAGAGGACGGTGGGACTGGAATGGATTGCGTGGCTAAGAGTCAGGGACTCAGGGAGAAGAGCCAGCAACCCTGGAGGGAACATGCCCCAACGTCTGAACTCTTTAAATCATGATTATTTTTGTTTTTACAGAAACTTTTTAAAAAGGTACATTCTGAATTAATATATTTATTTTTTTAACGTAGAAATAAGATAGAAATGTATTCTGGTGATTTAACAGGTCAGAAGCCAGTCAAGAACACTTCATTTCTCCCATTTATACTCTATTTATTTCATGGGTTATGATGCCTGATTTGGAGTTATTACCATCAATATTTTCACTGACTGTGGTGAAACCTGTATTTTTGTAATTTCTGCTGATGTTGAGATTTCCTCATAATTCGTCTATTGGAAAATGCATTGTAAGAACGCTCTAGGGCAATTCATCAAGTTAGAGTTAAAGTAAATAAAAACCACTTTCCTGGCGCAAATAATTAGACGTGTTTTTCTATTTGCCCTCTTAAACTTGGAGCTTGATAAAGTACACAATTCTCCATCATTAATATTTGTGTTAACACACACTAACATTTGACAATCTAAACAGAGAATTCTACCTCAGTAATTGAACAAATATGTTACATTCAACAGACTTGTTTTTCTTTTTTTTACCACAGGAGACAAACTTCTGAGTCTGAAAAGAAACATGTTCATTTCTAGAAGGTTACAGCTACAGCTACCCTATTAAAACAAACTCATTCTTGAAGATTTAATATCCCTTTACCGTAACAGGCTACTAGTATTACTATTTTCTTTTTTCTTATCCAGCTTCTGATCATATGAAACAATTAAACAGGCAGCAGCAATTAGTAGTGAAGGAATGACCTGCATCTTCCAGGAAACCAGGGGATCACCTTGGCCCGGGCAAAATAACAATTACAACTGAAAATGCCCCATTGCACTAATGAGATTAGTATCAGTCTTAAGCACATGGACTTGCAAGTTGGCCATCAGTAAACATGAATGAAATCCTAATCGTGTAACTAGTATCACTAATAAGTTTTTCTAAAATATTGTGGAAGCTTCTCCACAGTCTGAGAAATGTCTGTACTCCTGTCAAAGAAGTGAACTATGCGTAAGTAATCTGTAACCTAACTTCTCTTATAACTGGACCCAACCCTTTCTTTCCCTCATTGCAAAGGGATCCTGTTAAATGTTTTCCCTCTACTGTCTACAATCCAGTCTTCAGTATTACCTGTTTGACTAGCCATCCGCCAGGCTGTTGACAAGCACTCAACATACATTAGCTCATGGGAACCTCACAATCCCGTGTGGCAGAAACCATCATCCCCATTTTACAGATAAGAAAACTGAGACAAACAGCTTAAGAAATTTTCCCCAAATCATATAAGCGTCTAAGAGTCAGAGCCAATATTAAAATTCAGGACTGCTGTCTCCAGAGCCTGCATTTGTAATTGCCAAGATACAATCCTGCCTTCTTTACCATTCGCTGCTTTTTTACACCAGGATCTCCTTTATTTGTTATTTTTCCAAGTTCCTCATGTACAACATAAAGGGGGTATGGGCTAGGATTCTGTGTTCCTTCAATCCTAAGATGCCATCAATTTTTATCACACTTAATTTTTAAATTTTTGATTGTAGTAAAAACCACATATAAAATTTACCATTTTAATCATTTTTAAGCATACAGTTCAGTGGTATTAAGTACATTCACACTGTTGTGCAACCTTGATCATCATCCATCTACAGAACTCTTTTCATCTTGCAAAACTGAAACTCTGTACTCATTAAATATTAACTCCCCATTCCTCCCTCCCCCAGCCCCTGGCAACCACTATTCTACTTTCTGTCTCTATGAATTTATTTGACTAAACTCTAGGTACCTTATTATTTAAAGAAAGAAAGAAAGAAAAACAAAGAAACATTCTAAAATGTGTACATACCCTACTTAAGATCATAAAATACATCACAACTTCTTAAATATTAAAATGGGAGAAATCCAATATTGTTAGCTAATCATTAAGTTGTAATCCTAAGACCCTCTACCCATTGGATTCTGGATGCTGCCTCAGTCCCCTTTGGGTTCTAAAAGTAAAGTCCATCACAGGCTCAGTGCTATGACTACTCATTTCACACCTACGCCTTTATTAGTCCAAACGCTCCTTCCTGTTCTCCTCTTCTCGCTTTGCTTTTTGCCCTTTGCATCTTTCTTGATTTATTCTTTCATTTTCCGTGTGCTTGAGAAAATATATGTAATTTGGAAGGATTGGGGTCAAGATGAGGGAATAAATATAAATAAGTTGGATAGATATAAATAAGTTTAACAAAAAAAACTTATCTCTGTGGATCCACATCTAGTTTTTTTTTTATAGCTATTTTTAGGATGAAAACTGAATCTTCATAAGTTATATAAAGTATGTGTCATGCTGTAGAAACTTAACTTAAAAATGTCAAATATTTAGATATCAACGAAAAACACAAATCAGCAAGCCATTATCCATCCAAGGAATAAATTTAACACAATAAACAATTTCAGTTCATTTGAATATGCACTCCATTTTACCATTCAAGGAGCATCATTCATTACAAATATAATTACTGAGCACCTACTGAATGCTAGGCATTGCTCTAGGCACCACAAGTGGTGGTGGTGTTTTTCAAAGACAGGCAAAGATCTCTGATTCATGATATCTACATTCCAGTTGGAGAGACAGAAAATAAATGATATAAATATGGAAAATGGATAGTATGTAAGAAAGTGGTGGATGCTAAGAAAAAAAGAAAACAGGGAGATGTAATATGAAGAATGAATATGTGAAAACATAGATAGGGTGGCCAGGGAAGGACTCACTAAGAGCACAACTTTTAAGAAAATACCAGAAGAATACAAGAAAGCTAGCCATACAGATATCTGGGGAAAGAGCTTTCCAGGAAGAGTAAATAGCCAGTTCAAAGGCCCTGAGGCCAGTTTGCCCAGCATGTTTGAGAATCAGTGAGGAAACCAATGTGCCTGGAGTGGAGTGAAAGAGGGGAAGTGTACTGAGACATGAGGCCAGAAAGTAATGAGCAGCAACTCCCATAAGGCCTTGCAATCCCAGTAAGCACTTTGGCTTTTACTCTGAATGAGATGTGACTGTCACTGGAAGTTTCTGAAAAAGGAGTGAATGACAGGAAGTGATTTATGTTCAGATGTCATCATCATGATAATCTTTTAATCTTTTCCAGAAATACTTTAATAGAACAGATTGAGCACATGTTAATGGACCTGTTTTGGACACAAGTAAAAAATTCAACCACAGGTACCCTCAAGCTATGGCTGCTATTGGCAACCTCAGGACGTGGGCTAGGAACAGGTTCTTCTATCAACAGCAAATTCCATTCCCGCTACGTGGTGAATGGTCAGAAAAATATGGAGTAAGGAGGGAGAGACAGGAAGTAGAAATAGGCTAAAGAATATGCTAGGAAACACCTAATCTCAGAACATGAAGCAGTTAGCCAAAGAAATCAGCAAACCCGGACCTTCAAATCTCTAGAGGAGAAAATTACAGAGCAAATATAAAGTACAATAATGAGACGTCATGTATCACGAAAAGTAAAACATCTCCAATCGTCAAGGTTGTGTAGCTACACCACTGCTAAAAAGATGGATCATACTGGGCCGGCCCCGTGGCTTAGCAGTTAAGTGCGTGCGCTCCGCTGCTGGCGGCCCGGGTTCGGATCCTGGGCGCGCACCGACTCACTGCTTCTCCGGCCATGCTGGGGCCGCGTCCCACATGCAGCAGCTGGAAGGATGTGCAGCTATGACATACAACTATCTACTGGGGCTTTGGGGGGGAAAAAAAAGATGGATCATACTACTTACAATAAAAAATGAGGAGGTCTATTGGCTGGGAACATAAGAACGTTCAGCAAGGGAGTGGTTGGGAGAGCCAGGATCTGTGTCACATCACACGAAAATGTTTTCGCTTTAGGATGTACTATTAAGTTTCCCAAAGCAAACAGCTTCCATTTCCACTACAGATCCAGAAATAGATCTTGATTTTTTCACACAATTTTCATTAGCTTCTATATAAACACGATTAATCCATAAGCTTATTAATGCATCTTCCTGAGAAATGAGTATCCTTTAAATACTTACAAAATAAACTACCTTTTCTATCTTCCCCTTTGAATAGGTTTTTGTAACATTCTTTAGATTTTATGTATTCAACACATATTAAAACCATGGTATTTACCACTGTGTTCAGGGAAAGGGCAGATGTGCCACATCATCAATTTGAGAAGGATGCCTACAAAGAGGTTTCACTGTTCAGTGAATACGAACACCATGTAAAGCCCAACTCCATGACTTAACTCACAGACTGGAATTGAAATAACTGCCACAAACCACTAGATGGCACTTCACATCAAATACTGCCGCAAACCTCCATTGCTTTTTGAAGTGTCTATTCATTGTACTTCCTATTTAGAATTGCTATTGGGTCCTTTCACAGTCAACTTCCCAGTATTACTGAGAAAGCATGTGCAAGGTTCTTTCCCTTATAGGACTATTTGTTTTAAGCCACAGCAGGTCATACAGGCACAACCTGAAAGACAGTCCACTTTAATGGGCAAAATCAGGTGACCTCCTGGCATTCATGAAATGTACACAAACAGGACTTTTGAAAAAATTACCCTCAGAGTCAAAAGGGAATTGGGATCTCTTAAGGCGTAAAATCAGAACAAACCCATAAACTTTTTTTCTTATTCTAATCAGCTACCCTATGTTCTAAATTTTGGAATCAATAACAAAAGATTCTCAGTATGGGATTTGTAACCAGCAGACATCTACCATTTGACTCTGAAGCCATTCGATGAGCGTTTCTGCTGTTGAATCTGGGATTTGGCATCTCAAGCCTTCCTTCTCATCTGTTTCCATCATCTCCAACAATCCACGCAGGTCTTCCACAAGGTGCAGAGCTCGCAAGCTTCCCATGAATGGGGAGGTGGGAGACTGGCAATCAAAAATCCCGTTGGAATATTCTAGGGCCTTAGAACCTAGGTTTAAAAAAAAATCACAGAGAGAGCAACAGGATTTATATTAGAAACATACCAAAGCTGGAGGTGGCAAACAAGTCTAGTCACAGTGAGAAATAATCAAAACAAGGAACAGGGAAAAGATAATAATTCAACCATGTAAATCTCTCCAAGTCATAGTTATTAGGTGCAAAAATAAAAACCATATAATTGATAGTAAATATCAATGGTCAAATACCTAATAGGAAGGCCAACTGTGTGGTATAGTAAGGGTATGGTGGGCTTTGGTGTAAGACGTGCTGACCTCACAGAAACAAGTGCTAAGAAGGTAGGAGACTAGTTCAGATGGAGCCATGTATTCCAAAAACTACAATATTTAGGGACTATGAAGTCTTTAAATTCCCTGTAAAGAAATTGCACATTGAGGTGGAAATTGCATAGCGTAATTTCAAAGGTACGAGGGCCAGCTCCCAGTTAATTTACCAGAATAATCTCTGAAATTCAATGAATTCCATGTGTACATTTGTAGATGTATATATGAGTATTTTTGTATAAACATGTTCCCCTATGCTTGTGTTTGCAGCCTAGCATCAAATGCTCCTGCTAATGTCGGCCTCAAAAAATACTTTGACAGATATTTTTGTTTTCTATTACATACAAGAGAAAGTATTCTACTACTTAAATCCACACAACTGACCCACGGCCCATTCTAAAAGCAATCATATATAGCTCTTCATCTCTTTGATTTTTATGTTCTAGTCTGTCAAATATATATAATAACTTTTTACTTAAATATCAATAACTATGAGGTTTAGGTTATCACCTCATAAATCTGAAAGTCTCACAATTGGATGAGACCTGTGAACCAACGTGTAAGTTCTCTCTCCACTTGGCCATACGGCTTCATTAGTTCCAACAATGAAGAGAGGAATTCTCTTTCAGCTAGTCCATTCCATTGAACTTCCTAATATTGGACCAAATGATATGGACCAAAATCTGCAAAACTATAATAACAATAACCATTGATATGCTAGGCACAATGCTAAATGCTTCACATAACCCCCTGAATCAATCCTCTCAGGAACACTGTATGGCTGAAATGACAACCTGTAAAAATATAAATTGAGGAGAGTGTGACGGAGGAAGGAGGAACAAAGGAGCATTAAAAACCAGACAGGCTGTAATGTCCTATTCCAGCAGTTTTAAGCATCAGGGTCACCTGATGATATTATTAATAACACATGTGCCATGATAACCCTCCATTCTTTTAAGTCTCCATCACAAAACAAGGTGGGGACAGGGGAGAGATGTGTATTTAGGAAAATTCCCCAAATGTTTATAGTCATTTCTCCTCCTCTCCCTCCTACCTCAGTTGGAGAATTACTGATGGTAATTTGAAAACATATAAACCCAGGTCCTAGCTACAAAACTACTGACTGACTTAATTTGAGGTGGGACCTGAGGAATCTTGATTTTCTTCATAACTCTAATGTTGGTCCTGAAGCCCTGCCAGGGCTAAGGAGCAAATATACTAATCTAGTGGAATATGTAAAACGTAAATCCTTCAACTACTGTTCCAGAAATATCACTTCTTTCCACTAGAGTTTCACGAAGAGTATAAGGTTCTGACCTCTGGTAAGAGCCTAGAAATGGTTCTAGCGATCTTTTCTGAAATTGTGACAAAGTCAGTCCAATCTCTTTTCCCCATAATATTCCTTCAACTATTGGAAAGCATATAGCATGCTCTGAGCAAGAATGCACTTTTCTAGGTTAAACTTAACCACTTCCTTACCAGGTGTGGTTGTTAAACTCTTGCCTTCACGCTCACGTCCTCTGGATGTTTTAGCTTGCCAATGACCCTTCGAAAATGATATTCCAAGAACTGAATACAGTACCCAAGGTGTGGTCTAATCTACAAAGGAGGTTCACATTGAAGTCTGGTCTCCAGGACCTTAACAAAGGAGGCCAAACTATGATATGTCACTTTCCTCAAGAGAAGAGCTTTCTAAAGAGGACAACACCTTTGGTATTTTTGAACCACCAAAACAGAGTAGGGTCAAATTTATGACCAGAAAAGATGAGCAGCCAGGGCCAGGACAACTAGGATCCAGGAGCAGTAGAGACCAATCGCATCCTGACCCTGACCTTTAGGTGGATGGCAACCTCACCTAATAGCCCATTCAACCCTCTCCTCAATTTAATGGGCTCCTAAACACGGAAAAGTACTTCTCTTGAGACAAAATACAAAATGTGACATGAGACCTTAGGCAGCCACCACTCCTGGGAGACCTCAGGGGAATAAAAGGGTTCACTTACTAGTCAGTGCCCTTAGCCATGATGAGAAAACAAGGTGATCGTCTATTGCTTTTGCTCAGCTACCATAATAGAGAATTGCTGAAGATTCTTAACAAAGGAGTAATATGATCAGATTAGTGTTTTAGAAAGGGGATTCTGGTGGTCTAGAGAAGAATGGACCAGAGTGGGAAAGCAGAAGCGTCAGGGACATCAAGTGAGAGAGTTACTTGGACAAAGTAAGATAATAGCAGCACAGACAGGACAGACTTTAGAAAGGATAAAAGGGAACGGCAGAATTTGGGAGGAGGTAGAATTGATAGAACTTGATTAACTAAGTGGGGAACGTGAGAGGCAAAAGTGTCTAGAATGACTTAAATTTCTGTTTAGGAAACTGTGTGGATGGAGGGTTATGAAGTAAGTCAAGATAAAGACTACTAGAGGGGCTTGTAAAGAAAGATAATGAGCTCAGGGTTTTAAATGATGACAATTGATGTGCCTGTAGGACGTTTCAGGGGAGATATCTGCTGGGCACTTAGAGATGGGGTCCTCAAGCTTAGCAAAGAATTGGGAAAGTTAATAGATGTGAGAGTCACTGGTGGAAAAGTGAATGTTGACTTCAAGGGGACAGATCAGCATCTTTATGGATATTGGGTAGAGCAGTCTCCCTCAAAGTACAGTCCACAGACTACTTGCACCAGAACCACCTGACATGCAGATTCTTTATCCTTGATGAGAAACCTAGGGTGGAAATGGAATTTTTGACATTTTAAAATAAAATTTGAGGGCCGGCCCCGTGGCTTAGCGGTTAAGTGCTCGTGCTCTGCTGCTGGCGGCCCGGGTTCGGATCCCGGGTGCGCACCAACGCACTGCTTCTCTGGCCATGTTGAGGCCGTGTCCCACATACAGAAACTAGAAGGATGTGAAGCTATCACATACAACCATCTACTGGGGCTTTGGGGGAAAAAATAAATAAAATCATAAAAAAAATAAAATAAAATAAAATTTGAGGATAATTCTGGCAGAAAATGAAGAAGAAGGACAAAGATGAAACCACGGGAAACCGAAAGGCATTGGAGAGAACCGATAAATGAAGATAAGTGCAAAGGTAAATAAAAGAGCTGTAACGAAAAAGCCAAGAGAGCAGAGTAAATGTCACGATTCCATCTTTTAGAGGATGCCGATTACCTGCTATAATGCCATCCATCTGCTCCAGCGCTGCAGCCAACATGTCACTGGCATCACTCATCATTTTGTTACTTGTCAAGGGCAAATTCCAACGTAGATCTGAAAAAATAATGATGTTATTGTTGCATCCTTTAAATGACACACACATCCTGGTAGGTTTGATAATTCCACTTCAAATTATAACTCCACCTAGCAGTCAAATACGGAGAGGGAAATTTCTGAAGCAGTAGAGTTGTAACCGAATCACTTAACAAGCTGTGGCCAATCACTGCTTACTGTATTGCAAGACCACACGCTCTATCTATATCAGCCAATAAAATAAGTAAGTTTCAAAACAGTCTTGCACTCAAGGTGTTTAAAATCCAGTAGAGTGGTTTCCATGCTGTACTCTGTAGAGCTCTAGGTCTCTGTGAAGGCATCAGGGATGGCTGTGGAATCTTCTTGAGGGCCATGAAGGATGGCTGAATAGATAAGACTTCTTTCTCCTTGCACCAGCCACCCAATCTCTGCTCTCTTAATTTTGCCTTTTTTCTTTCTGTAATAAGGGTTATTTGTCTAAGAAAAAGGTTCACTAACGTATACACTAAACATATACACTTACTGCTAATTTGTAAAATAACAATAGCCACCATGTATCGAGTGCCTACATGTATTGAGTGGTCCCTATACATTTCCATAAATTCTCTATAATCCTTAATCATGACAACACCTATATAAAATGGATAAATTCACCTCCATTTTACAAATGAGATCAAAGATGATTGCTGATTTTTGCATGGAAACACGGCAAGTAAATATAGTGAAAACCAGTTTCTAACCTAGGTCTGTTCTATTTCCACTATAATATTGAATTTCTGTTTATTTGATTCTATCTGAAAGATAGGTTTATGCTGCAATTGTGTCACAATCTACTCATTCTTTTACCTGTTAAAAAAAATATATTGAAATGATCACTGCAAAAAATTTGGTCATTAAGAGGAAAAAGTCAAATTACCTGATTTTCAATTATTAATTAATGCATTTCAGGTAACAGACTAAGCAACCATGTAAATTCTCCCAACAGGCCTAAATGAGGCTCTTGCTACTTTGCAGATACTGTGGTGTAGCAAATACCTGGGAAATAAAGGGTATGCTGTTTAACAGAAACCTTTGCCCTGTGTTTCCAAGTAGCCAGAACTCACTTACCACTTTATTTTTATAAACATATTTACAATTCTGATAAACAGCTTCTTAGATCAGTTCTCTAATGTGCATTCATTCTAATAAAGTGCCATATAATCATTGTAAAACATTACTTTGATTTTATAATTTTAATAGATTTCATCTAAGAATTTCCCAGAACATTATTTACCTCAGAAGGTATAATATATCACTACCATTTTATGTGGAAATACTACAGCACAAAAATACGCAAGGTACACTTTTACAGTCATCCAGAAATCAGGGGGCTAATAAGCTAGGTTATGAACCTAAGTAGTTCTCAAAAATTTACTTGCACATTTAGCTTGTACACAGTCCAGAGAGGTGAGACACAAATTTAATAATCCCACTTCAGGCTGGAAAAATCGAAATGTGAAAATTGAGAACATAAAGGATTAAGATGAGTGTGCAGTCCTTGAATTTCATGTAATGAGGTGGCTTGCATTCCCTTTCATTTTAAAAGTTACACTTCAAAGAGCTCTAGATACTATGAGATATATATATATGTGTGTATATATATATAAGTATATATATAAAGAGACACACGCAGCTCAGCTATAAATGTGGAGAATGCTAACAAAACAAAATAATGCTCACAGAAGAAAAACTCACTGCCTCACTAAATTAGAAAAGCAAATATTTGTTTTTGTTGGCAACTATATTTTGTGTAGAGCATGAACACTTTTTCAAGTATGACAGATAGTTATTTATTTCTTCTCTGCTCTGTTCAATGAGCCTTTCAAATGCTATGACATGGAGGTATGAGAACTGACACCATGCATTTAAAAGTGGAGAAGTACCAGTTTTTTAAAAAATTTCCAATTTGTTAGAGATCAAGCCTTTGATGAATATAATAAAAATATGATGACAATATTAAACTGTTATAAATGTTTATAAATGCTTACTCTCGATCTCTATACTTATCATGTGGCAGCCTACACGTAACAGTGAGGAGAAGACAGACAGTAAAAACAATTAATAAATAATGTATGTCATATGACGAAGATGGTAGGTGCTAAGGGCAAAAAACAGAGCAAATAAGGGGGTCAGGCGTTTGGAGGGGTTTGTAAATTAAATAGCGTGGTCAGGGAGAATGACAGATTCAAAGACCATTGACCTTTTCAATAAATTACAAGCAGTTAAATGTAGGTGGTAGTTCAGTGGTATTTCAAGTGTAGAATTCCTCCAAATTGATTAAAAAATGGGAAAGGTGAGGACACGAACAGACATATAACAGAAGAGGAAACACTTTCAACCAAGAAATATGAAGAGATACTTAACGTCATTAATAATCAAGGAATTAAGACAACAATGTGATACCGTTTTATATGCAGTCAGTTGGCAAAAAAATTTGACACTACCAAGTATTGTAGAGGATGTGGATTCACAGAATCTCTTATAGAATGGTGGTGGGAATGTAAAATGGGCTAAAATTAAACATTCACATTCATTTCCAATCTAGCAATATTTACTGCAAGGCATATAACCATGAGCAATAGACAAATGTTCACAGTAGGACTCTTCAAAGGACAAAAATATGGAAACAACCCAAATGTCCATCAAGATAAGAGGAGATGAATAGACTGATATATATATGCAATGGAGTTACATACGGTTGTCAAAGCAATATATGTGTAGTATGGACAAATTGATGCCATATAACAGCAAATAAAAAAGTAAGTCTCTGGTAAACTCAGCAAGACTCTTTATAAAGTTAAAAATAATCAAATACAAATATATTTTAGAAATACATAGAGGTTCAATATAACTATACAAAAATAAAAAAGAGAATGATATCATGCAATTCAGGATGATGGTTACCTCAAGCCAGGGACATAAGAGAACAGACTGAGAGGAAGAATTTTACAGTTGAATGAAGGTTACTGTCAAATTTCTGAGTTAGGTAATGGATTCAAAAGGGACTATTAAAAAAATAACAAAATGGGAATTCTGCTTCTGATAATGGTGGAATAGACTTTATTGGACAAACTGCCCCACAAATAGCAATACAAAACACTGGATAAAATATAAAAACAATTTTGTTGTAGAGTAACCAAAAGCAGGTAGAAACTGGAGGAAATTCAGCTCTTGAGTAAGGGAACCACGAGTGAGATTCACATTTATACATCTTTTCACCTGTGGGCACTCCCAGTCCATGTGATGCAGAGTGGCTAGGACTCATAAAGAAAATCGTGATCTTATTGGCTCGAAGGATAGAATAGGGTAAAGTTCTTAGATTATACACAAAAATGCTTAATACAAATTCATGGTACACTGTGATAAATCAAGAATATATAGTGTAATCCATTAAAACTAAAAAATAAAGAGATATAAAAAGCCAACTGAGTTGATGAAATGGAATACTAATAAAATCCTCAATCCAAAAGAAGGCAATAATGGTGGAACAATGGACAGATGAGAGAAACAGAAATCAAATGATAAGATAGGAGACGTAAGCTCAATTGTATAAGTCATTACATTAAATATAAACAGAACAAATACTATTAAGAGCCAAAGATTGTCTGGTTAAAAAAAAAAGACTAGGGCTGGCCCGGTGGTGTAGTGGTTAAGTTCGCATGCTCTGCTTCAGCGGCCTGGGATTCGCAGGTTCGGATCCCAGGCATGGACCTATGCAACACTTATCAAGCGATGCTGTGGCAGCATCCCACATATACAGCAGAGGAAAATGGGCATGGATGTTAGCCCAGGGCTAATCTTCCTCAGCAAACGAGGAAGATTGGCAATGGATGTTAGCTCAGAGCTAATCTTCCTCACCAAAAACAAAACAAAACAAAAACAATATGATTAAAAAAAAAGACAGACCTAACTACATGCTGTTAATAGAGGTGCAATTTAAATATTGCACTTAAATATATGTCTTTAAAGACATATAAGGTAAAAGAATGAAAAATGAGATACTGTGCATATAGTAAGCCTAGAAAAGCAGGACTGGCTATATTAATATAAGAAAAATGGTTTCCAGTCAAGAAGCATTACTACAAAGAAAGATGAGTATTTCATAATGATAAGAGTTAATTCATCACGAAGTCGTAACAATCACAAATGTTTTTGCAACTAATAACAGAGCTTCAAAATACATAAGGCAAAACTGACACAATTAAGGGAGAATTACACAAATAAGTCCATTCATATTTAATGTAATTGTTGATATGGTTAGATTTAAGTCTATTGTCCTGCCTTTTTTTTTTTTTCTGTTTGTCCCATCTGTCATTTGTTCCTCCTTTTCAATCTTCTTTTGGAATTATAGACAAGGTAGAAAAAAATCAAGCAATATAGAAGATTTGAATACCACCATCAACCATCTTGACCTAATTCAATTTATAGAACAAAACACCCAAATGCACAATATACATTCTTTTCAAGTCCAAATATTATATTCACCAGGATAGGCCATGCAAGGCCACAAAATAAGTCTCAGTAAATTCCAAATAGGCTTTAAAGGACTACACAGAAGAGGAAGAACAGCAACCTGAAGTGGAGAAGTACTAATACTCAGAATAGAATTTCCATACTTGTGAAATTTCTGACTTGCCTGTGGCTTGAGTTATTTTTGAGGCAACCTAATTTAGTGAGCATCTGTGTTGATAAAGCTATGTCCACTTTTGTGGCTGGGTCAATGTATTTTTAAAAATGAAAAGGCTAAATAAAACTCTTCAGCAAATCCATGCTCTAAAAACATTTTCCTGTAGCCTCAAAAACATTTCTGAGAGGAAGATTCCCCTGAGCATCCTCACATACTTAATACAATGGAATATTACTCCAACACAATGGAATATTACTCCACAATAAAAAAGAATGAACTACTGATATATGCAATATTATGTTGAGCAAAAGAAGCCAGACATAAATGACTATGTACTGTATGATTCCGTTTATAAGAAATTCAAGAACAAGGCAATCTATGGGGAAAGAAAGTAGAACAACAGTTACTTATAGGAAGTAGTGAATGATTAAGAAGATTCTGGGGGAATTTCTGTTCAATATCTTGACTGAGGTGTTGGTGATATAAGTTTATACATTTGTCAAAACTCATCAAACTATCCTTTTAAGATGTGTGCATTTCACTGTATGTAAATTTCACCTCAAATTTTAAAAATTAGGAATGAAGATTATTGTTAGAAATTAGAAATGAAATTATATTTTAAAAATGAAATAAATGGATTAATATAAGTAGAAAATGCATGGACTTATAATGATAATATGTTATGAATCAAGGATAATGAATAATCCAATTAGAGGGCTGAGGTCCAAAATAAAAGACTCAGAACATCCAGGTGTCTTTGTTCTAATTTTTTGCTTACCCAGAAACCTGCTGATTACAATTTGGTCTTTCGGGTGGACAAAACTATTTAGAAAATTAAAACTTCAACATCCAATAATTCTCACATGATAGCAAATTCATTTCTGGATTCTAAATAGCTAATACATACTTCTTTGAATGACTTGCTGAAGAAAAGGTACCAGGAAATACAACTAAGACAACAAAGGAATGGAGTTTGGGTTCAAGGTCATAGTTCAAACTGGGGAAACCCCTTATTTGTTGGGTGATGTAAGCAGAGAAGATCAGCTCTGTCTGCAGAAGTCCTCAGACTCCTATTAAGCCATTCCTATTCCAACGGCTTAATAAAAATAGGTTTAGAAAAGCAATCTCCTGGGAATAATAGTCATATATTATAGTAACAGACCAAAAAAGACCCAACAGAAGCACGTTTTGGGTATATTTCAAGCTTGGTCAGGACCCATTTAGAGCAGATTTGAATGGGGTAAAATATCAGGGAAAGTTCCAGCCATGGGTGTGGTGGCCAAAGGGTTGGCAGAAAACCACAATTCTTTGCAGGGTTGCTGACTAACTGATGTTTTAGGTCAGGCTAGCTGCCCAGACTCTCTGTGAAGAAAGAAAGACTGCAAAAAAATTTAGAAAATCTGTTCTAAACTTAGGTGAGAATGACATTTTGTCCTAGCTTTCTCAGCTTTCCTTAGGTAAAATGTTTAGGTTTGAAAGAGAACTTCCAATTTCATGCCTAAAGACGGATACAATTCACTGAGATTAAGACACTTAAAAGAAGAAATCTCTTCATTGCAAGAGAGAATGTTTACATACATTCCCTGAGGCTGGTGGAGCAATATTATTGTGTGGTCATTATGAAAACAATATATTTTCATATAAATTACCCACACATTTCTCACCAATTTTTTCCCCCAAGATGTTCGCTAGGGATGTTAATCAATTACACAATGATTTCCAGTGTATGCAGCCATACAATCTTGGCAAAGATAAAATATCTTAAAAATGCAAAGACCGAAAGGGAGTAGGAAGGACTATCAGTGGTTCTCAAGGTTCCCAGACCAGCAGCAGCATCACCTGGGAGCTAGTTAGAATGTAAATCCTTGGGCCCCACCTAAGACCTACAGAATCAGAAACTCTAGGGGCAGTGCCCAGAAATTTAGGTTTTTACAAGCTGTCCAGGGGATTCTGACGGGCACGCAATCTCTATACTAGAGTATAAGAGGCCGTCTTCCCTCTTGGGACAACAGGCCCCACCAGATGAGGCTGGAACTGGCTACCAAGGTAAACAAGGGCAGAGCTCCTCTCCCCAGGCCTCTTTCTTACTTTTGATCCAAAAATAACAGCTCTGAAGAAGCAATGCAAGTTTTAACCTGAAAAATCTCTCCCTTTAAACTTCAACTACTAAGTCCTTATGTCTGCAACATTTTAAGAATTCTTATGCAATCCTCTTTGTTTTCTGGTTCTCTGCTATGTGTCTGTCATCACATATTTTCTCCACCCCACTTTATTAGTCCAAATCCTTTTCACCTCCAATCTGCTCTAATATCCCTGGAAAATTAATTCAGAACCACTTGAAAAGGGCAACATGGTAAGAAGTGGGGGGTCAGGGAGCAGGGGAAGTGTTGCAAACAGAAAAGGCGGGGGATGTAGACAGCAGAGGTGATATCTAATGTTACCACATACATTTAAAAAATTTGTCAACTGTAAAATAAATATTATATTAATGACATAATTGGAAATTTGAACTCTGTGGATTGGATGATATTAAGGAATTGTATTAATTTTTAAGTTATAATAGTTATCTTTTTTTTAAGAGTTCTTATTTTATAGAGATGAATAGCAAAATATTCATGGATGAAATGATATGACACCGGGAACTTGCTTTAAAATCATTAAGGAGGGGCCAGCCCCATGACATAATGGTTAAGTCTGGTGCAGCGGCCAGGGTTCACGGGTTCAGATCCCAGGTGTGGACCTATACCACTTGTCAAGACATGCTGTGGCGGTGACCCACATCAAAAATAGAGGAAGACTGGCAACAGATGTTAGCTCAGAGCAAATCTTCCTCACCAAAAAATAAATAAACTAATTTAAAAAAATAAAGGAGAAAGGAGTAAGGGTAAAGATATAGATAAAACAAGATTAGCCATGATTTGATCATTGTTGAAGGTGGGTGATAAGTACATGGGGCAACATTATTCTTTTCTTCCTAGATTTTTATATATTTGGGATTTTCTTTTTTTTGTGTGTGAGGAAGATCAGCCCTGAGCTAACATCCATGCTAATCCTCCTCTTTGTGCCGAGGAAGACAGGCCCTGAGCTAACGTCTATTGCCAATCCTCCACCTTTTTTTCCCTTTTTCTCCCCAAAGCCCCAGTAGATAGTTGTATGTCATAGTTGCACATCCTTCTAGTTGCTGTATGTGGGACGCTGCCTCAGCATGGCCAGACAAGCAGTGCATCGGTGCGCGCCCGGGATCCGAACCCGGGCCGCCAGCAGCAGAGCGTGTGCACTTAACTGCTAAGCCACGGGGCCGGCCCCTTTGGGATTTTCTATAATAAAATATTTAAATTTTTTCGCCCATTTCTTTAGACAATAGGACTTTCAAACACCCTTGATCATGATATATTTTCTTAAATATTTTATTTTTCTATCACAACCTTAAGCATACCAAGGGCTCACCAAATATTTACAAACCAAATAAGAAAAGTACTTGTTATTTTAACCACCTGCATAAACACAAACACAAACACAAACTCAGAAAATGGAACAGCCTCTCACAGAGAGAGAATTGTAATGCAGAGCATAAAGGAGGGAGTATTAATGACTGTGTATCAGTAAAAGTTACTTCTCTTGTTCACTAAAATGAAGACCCACAAAAGATGATGGGGCAAAGCTGGTAAATATTTAAACAAATGAAGCAGCAAGGAAAAAGAGGACAAGATAAAAGGAAATGAGCTCTTCAGCTCTATGCTATTAATATTTAGGAATGATAACAGGAAGGGAGTTGATAAAAAAGGTTCATACAATAAACCAAGATCCTTTACTTCTTGAATAAAAGGATGTTGCTATTTGAAAAACTGATGTGTATTAAGTACCAGTAAATCTGAAGATCTTGTGATAAATTGAAAGAATGTCCCACTTCTCCCTATCTACTACTATTATCTATGACAAGTACACGACGAACTGAAGAATTTGTCCAAAGTCACTCAAGAAGTAAGATTTGAGTCCAAATCCTATGTTGTTCCCAAGTATGCCTCTCACTGATGCAGTAGGTGTTTTTCAAACAGCTAGTATGCCCTGACTAGGATCACCAACTTGGACCTTTCTCATGAGCTTCTAATCTAAATTACATACTATCTCCAGGATACCCATACCTGCCTGCCTCTCATGCTGCACAATACGCTTTTCTCTGAACATACCCCTGTTCTCTTACCTCTGTGCTATCATATGAGCTGCTCCTTCCCTGCTTGGACCACCCTTCTATGCCCTGGGACATACTTTCAAGACTCAGCTCAGGCATCCTTTCCTCCAAGGCCTTGCTGACACCTCTCAGAGCATCCTGGGCCTGACTCCATGAAAGCCCTCATTTTACAGCATTTGTCTCCTTGACTAAGCTGTGAGCTCCTTGAAAACAGGGACTGTGTTTCTGATCTCTGACTCCCCAGTACCTTGTGTGGTGGACATCAAATGCTTGTAGCATGGTGCTATGCTCCAGTGGCTCCCCAAACATGCACACCTTTATGTCATAACGATTCTAGCTCCTATATCCCCTGTTTTGGCTAATAGTGTGACCTTAGCTGCATAAGCCAGAAACCTATCTCTTCATCTGAACTTTTAAGATAAATTTGAATAAATTTGATCATTGCTATCACCCTTGCTACCTACAATCTTAGAAAATAAATTTTCACACTCTTCAAGATGTAGGTGAACCAAATTCATCTTGCTACTTTGGAATGATGTTATTCCCAAGAATTTGCAAACTGAGCTCCCAATATGATGAAATAGTTTCAGGGGGCCTGAGCAGGTTTTAACTTCCAATTTTCCCACCCACTCTCACCCTAACCCCCACCAATCTCTTGTTTTTAGCTCTTAAAAACCTGGAGACTCATCTGTCTCCTAGTTTCCTACCTGGGTCTACCAACCTAGCCTTAGCTCACTAAGAGGTAAGCAGTTCTGGGATGTGTGAGATCCAGACTTGTACCCTATGGAGGGCAGGGGTGGCGAATAGCTACTCAAAGCTCCAAAAGGGAGGGAAAGGACAACAATGTGCCTATATACAAGCACCCTCTAAAGGAGTGTTTTATGAATCACAGGTCATGACCCTTAAGATTAGAAGGTAGTGAAATAAATTTAGTAGATTGCAATCAAATTTATTTGAATAAAACAAAAAAACATCAGAGTGTCTCACAAGCAGAAAAGGTTAAGTATTGTTTTAAGAAATTTTTGACTTGGTTATATATATACACACACACACACACATACAAATCTGCATGCAATAAATATTGAAGGCCTACCATGGGCCAAGTACTGGAGATAGAACAGTGAAAAAGACAAGCAAAAAAAAAGAAAAATATCTCTGCCTTTAAGTAGCTGACATTCCAGAGGTTTCAGCATGTGTGTGCGTATGTGGGCATGCACACATATATATTAGAGTAAAGTATATCTTACAGTGGGTCAAAATCATTTGAGAAAGACTGCTCTAAAGTGGTGCTATTTAAAATGTGGTCTGTGAACTGGTGCTGGTCCACCAACCGTTACTGGTCTACTATGAGATAAGTACAGAAACTGAGAATAAGTATTCAGAAAATTTTATAGCAACCTGACCTTGCTGTGATATCCAATTACGTGATAATTTTGCTGGCCCATTCAATATTTTTAAATTGAATTTTACAGAAAGTAACAATCCAGGATGGATTGGCAGTAAGAAAAAAAAGTGGTCCTTCACCAGAGATGGTTGGAGAAGTACTGTTCTGGAGGACACACTGGGTGGGTGTCTTGGGAGTGTGTACACTACTTTGATTGGAAACTGCAGCCATGGACCAGGGATGGAGAGAAGCCACACAAGGAGCAAGAGAACTGCAACAACTGAGGAGTAGGGTTCAGGTTTATTCTCTCTCCACACATGTCAAATGATGACAATAATTAAACAGCAAGTGGAAAACTGTTAGCACTGACTATGATGATATACAGTTAAATTCAGAAGAAATGAAACAAAAACCATTTTTGGTTGTATAAAATTAACATCAATGGCAGTCATACACTTGCACTACTTATATGTCTAATTACAATTCATCCAGCAGCAAAACACGTACAATTTCTAATCTACTTTGTTTTAATTATAGCAATAAAGGCTATATGTTTTGCACTAAATTTTCACAGTTTGTCATTCATACAACATGGCCCAAAATGTACTATATTTAAAAATGGAAGAATCTTGCCAGCATACCAAATTGATTGGGAAGAGTGGTAAAAATTGTGGGCTAGGGATCAGTTTTGTGGAGGAATAAGACTGTAATAATTTAAATAACTAAACTGTTTGTCTAATGGGTAATTTCTATTGGTTTCTATTTCACTTAAGTGTTAGTTACACTCTTGGCTGTACAGTAAGTGGAATGTCAACATTTTTTTCTTTTACAGTGTACATGCTTCTGGCCATAACCAGCAGGACAGATATGTTTTCAGCTGTTGGAGAGAAAAAGAAAATCAAAACCAGAGCCCTGAAATTATACAGTTGAAAGGACAATATATTCTTAGCATTGTTATTCACTATTAGATTATTAAAAGACATATGGAAATTTTGCACAATTAATGAGTACTGAATCGGGTAATAATGGGTAATATAATGCTTTCTTTATATTTCAGTTCTGAATGACTAGCACGAATTGCTGCAGTGGGAGATGTGCTTAAAGGAGGGGTAATGAGAATCAGGAAAGCAAGGCCAAAAATTATTTCCCAACTGGGGTTGGCAAACCACAGGCCATGAGCCCAGTCTGGCCCCCTGCCTGTTTTAGTGAATAAAGCTTCATTAGAACACGGTCATACTCATTCGTTCATGTGTCACTCTACGGCTGCTTTCACCCTACAATAGCAGACTTGAGTGGCTGCAACTCAGAAAGCCTAAACTATTTACCATCTGCAGAAAAAGTCTGCCAACTCCTGCCCCAACCCATCCCACAGCCTCCTAAAAGTACACAGGCCCCTCTCCTATTCGCTCATTCTCCCACCGACTGAACCATATTTACTGAGTATCTACTATATATCAGGCACTAGTCTAAGTGATAAAGGGTATAGCAGTACAGAAAAAGAAAAGAGAAAAGAAAGACAATGGAGAAGGAAAAGAAAAAACGTAAAAGTTGTTGCTCTGATAAAGCATACATTCTAATGGTAAGAAACCATAAACAAATAAACAGTTTAAACATCTAGCAGATGAGATAGTGATAAATAATAAGGAGAAGACAAATCAAGGAAGGAGGATAAAGAAAACATTAACTTACTATGTACCACGCACTATTTTAAGTGCTTTTCATGTATTGATTCATTGAATCCTCACAATAACCTTATTGACACAGTATTTGTCCCTAGTTTAAAGGTGATAAAACTGAGGCACAGAAAGGGCACCCAAGTCATACAGCTAGAAAATGGATTTGAAGCCAGACAGTCTGACTCCAGAGCCCGTGCCCTTAATTAAACGTTGTGTTGGCTCTTTGTGCAGAAAGGGAATGGCAGGGAGTTACAACTTTAATATGATAATCAGGGAAGGCCCCACTGATAAGGTGACATTGAGCAAAGCCCTGAAAGAGGTAAGGGAGAAAGTCACGTGAACATATAGGAAGAGCTAGAAACAACAGCCAGTACAATGGCCCAGAGGAGGGAGAGCTTCATGTATTTGGCATTTGAGGTCAGTATGAGAGGAGGAGGAGAGGGTGAGGGAGAGAGAGGGAGAGAGAGAATTTACATAGAGTGAAATGCACAGGTCTTCACTGTACAGTTTGATGAGTTCTGACGAATGTACACACCTATGTAACACACCCCCTAACAAGATATCAACATTCTTATCACCTTGTGTATATTTTGATGGAAAACCTAACAGAATTTGATACAGCGTTTGGGAAAAAGAAAGAGCTCAAGGGCTGGGGCCTACTCCATAGAAGGATGGAGTGGCCATTTACTGAAGCAACGAAGCACCCACTCCCAACTCTGAGAATGACAAGTACTTCCTTCGTCCACCAGAGGAGGGAAGCAAGAAGACCTATGAAATTATCATCCATAGAAATTCATTACCCACCGTCCTTCAGACTAAAGCCTAATGAAATCCCCGGATCTTGTACATGAAAGCTGTATGTCATGGCAGAATACCCAAGCAAAAGCCATGACCACAGCATCAAGCACTCCCACAGCACTCTTTTTTTTTTTTATTTTTCTTTTACCTCTCTTACCAGGTGGAACTGTTACCATACGGAACCATCGGTTATCTCTACTAAACACTATACTTGGGTAGGGAAAATCTATGCCTCTGGCAGGTGGGCTCACCTAACTAGGTCCGTGGGATATTGTCTCTGCCAGACTGGCTTTTTAAGAACTAAGCTCCTACTCTTAATAATTTCTATACCAAACTTGGCTCAGGCCACATGGTGTTCAGTAAAGGTTTGATAAGTAAATGAATAACCATTTATATCCATCAACACAAAATCATTCATTAATCACCAACAAACATGCTATAGAGTACTGCATAGGAAAGAATGGTACATTAATGGACTTGTTTGGCTCTTATGTCTTAGATCATCAAGCTAGATTTTGTTTTCACTTTAATAAAAGTCTGGCAATCCAAAGCTTTCAGGAGAAAGGGAATGGGGGAGGCGGAGAAGAAAGCAGAGAGAGTAAATACGTTGAATTTTTTTGACAGGAATTTGAAAGTTTGCTTTTAATATAGCTATATATTGAATGACTAGGGCAGGGCTACCAAATGACCAATATAATCAAGATTTTCCATATTTTCCTTTATCTAGTAGGACTAGTGCTTCAAAATGACATGAATAAATTTATACATTCATTCACACACATACACATGTTTATTCAAAGAATATTTATCATTCACCCACCATGTGCTAGAACCAGTTCCAGGCACTAAGGAGTTTTCATTCAAGTGACCATCCCCAATTTCTTCATTTGCTTTCCAATAAAGTCCATCTCACAGACCTGGTTAAGTAAGCCCACCTGCAGAGACATACCTTTTCCCTAGCCAAGTATAGCATCTGTCTTATTTTCAATGGCCATCCCAAACTTGGATATTCTAAGCGATCAGGGTACACATTCTACTTAACATGGTGCTTGCTGGAGCTTAAAAACAAGGCAAGGGACAATACACCCCTTTTTTATATTTTTTGCTGTTTATACCATTGCACTGAATGTCTTTGAAGTATCTTAATCTCAGGATACCTCAAGTCCTGCCTTCTGTTAAAAAGTAATATGGTAATAAAAATGTATTTTTCCTTATGCAACTCCTTGCTGTGTCTTGATTTAGCTGTACCAAGCACTGCTAGAGAAAGTTGGGTTGGCTCCACTTCAAATGCCTGCTATCTAATCTTGACTGGGCACATAACGTTACTCAACAATCCTTTCATTCATCATTAGTTCCCTCCCTAACACATTCCTCATAATGACTGTCTCTAAAAATTCCTACACAAGTCTCCCCTAATCTATTTCTATTCCTCCTCACCCTTAATCTCAGTAGATTACTTTATACCCTACAGTACAGAGAATCCTAGGGAACTCTCCTCTATCTAAAAGTTCTATGTATACTTACTTGCCTGTTCCTGGCTCTTAGCCTTCTCTCATGGGAAAACTCTCCAGCCTTATCCTTGATCTTATCCCAACCTTTTAAACAACTACTCCCTCATTCTTTTATATCTTCAATCTCCTCCATTCATCTGTGGCCTTCTGCTCAACCAATAAATTGTTGAAAATCTTCTGGACCTAAAAATCCCAGCCAAAAAACCCAACCAAACAAAAAAATCCCAAATTCTTCCCTTCACTCTTCATAAGTTACAGATCTGGCTCCGACTCTTCACAATGACACCCTTGAAATGAGTGGTTGCCATATACTGCTTCACCTTCTCTCCACTCCAATTTGGCTGCCAGTTACACATCACCAAAAAAATGTCATCAAAGATCATCATCATCATCACTTGAAGAGGTTACATGTCTACAAAGTGGCAGAGAAGGGATTCAAACAAAAACAAAACTCTAGTAACACCCTAAATGTTCATCAATGGGGTTCTCAATATGTACTTGTGGAATGGAATTCAGAAAATTTTGGAAAGAAGACAAGAAAATACTGGATTTAAAAAAAATCCTTTAGGCAACGAAAGCAAAAATAAACAAGTGGGACTACATCAAACTAAAAAGCTTCTGCATAGCAAAAGAAATAATCAACAAAATGAAAAGGCAGCCTACTGAATGGGAGAAAATATTTGGAAATCATATATTTGATAAGGCGTTAATATCTGAAATACATAACGAACTCACATGACTCAACAGCAAAAAAACAGAACTCATACAACTCAACAGCAAACAATCCGATTAAAAAATGGGCAGAGGGGGGCCAGCCCGGTGGCACAAGCAGTTAAGCACGTGTACTCTGCATTGGCGGCCCAGGGTTCACAGGTTCGGATCCCGGGCACGCACTGATGCACCGCTTGTCAGGCCACGCTGTGGTGGCATCCCATATAAAGTGTAGGAAGATGGGCATGAGGAAGGTTAGCTCAGGGCCAACCTTCCTCAACAAAAAAAGAATGGGCAGAGGATCTGAATAGACATTTTTCCAAAAAAGACATACAGGTGGCCAACAGGTACACGAAAAGGTCCTCAACGTCACTAATCATCAGGGAAATGCAAATCAAAACCACAATGAGATATCACCTCACACCTGTTAGAATGGCTATTATCAAAAAGATAAGAGATAACAAATGCTGGCAAGGATATGAATAAAAGGGACCCCTTGTGCACCGTTGGTGGTATTGTAAACTGGTGCAGTCACTATGGAAAACAGTATGAAGGTTCCTCAAAAAATGAAAAACAGAATTACCATATGATTGAGCAATTCCACTTCTGGGTATTTATCCAAAGAAAACAAAAACACTAACTTGAAAAGATATAGGCACCCCCATGCTCACTGCAGCATTATTCACAATAGTCAAGATACGGAAACAACCTAAGTGTCCACCAATGAATGAATGGATGAGGAAAATATATATACATACACAACAGAATATTACTCAGCCACAAAAAAGAATGAATTCTTGTCATTTGCAACAACATGGATGGACCTTGAGGGCATTACGCTAAGGGAAATAAGTCAGACAGAGAAAGACAAATACCATATGATCTCACTTATACGTGGAACCTAAAAACAAAAACAAAAAACCAAGCTCACAGATACAGAGGACAGACTGGCAGTTGCCAGAGGTGGGGGGGGGGGGGGGGGGGGGAGTGGGGTGAAATGGGTGAAGAAAGTCAAAAGGCACAAACTTCCAGTTTTAAAATAATTAAGTCATGGGGATGTAATGTACAGCATAGCAACAATAGTTAATAATACTGTACTGCATATTTGAAAGTTGCTAAGAGAGTAAATCTTAAAAGTCCTTATCACAAGAAAAAACATTTTTTTGTAACTATCTATGGAGATGGATGTTAACTAGACTTACTGTGGTGATTATTTTGCAATATATACAAATATCGAATCATTATGTTGTACACCTGAAACTAATATAATGCTGTATGCCAATTATACCTCAATTAAAAAAACAGCTGAAAAAGAATCAAATGGTTCTGAAAACAAAGATGGAGAGACAGCCTATCATCAAAGTATAAGAGAAATTCTATAGAATATTAGTGCAATGGAACTAAACTGAGGGAAAAAAAACCCTCAGTTTAGTGGTCTAATAATATTGTATTAATAATTATTATTATTTTTAATAAGTGGTATAATAATACTGTATTCCATGAACTAGAAGAATCCCACTCCTGAGAAAAGTGACAGGAAGTTCTTACGCCCTTCTTCAATCTCTACCTTATACATCCGAGCGTGGGATTGTGATCTTTGCAATGTAAGGCAGCGGCTCTTTGAGTTTGCAGAATTTGGAAAATGGTTTGAGAAAATGTGTATGAAGTGCCTTGCATATAGGCCTGGTCCATCTGAGGGACTCAATAAATAGTGCATATGCAACTACGATTTCTGCCCCTGCCAGATATCAGCTGAGAACATCCTCTGTATGCCCTTTAGGCTTACCTGCTCTATATGAAGCCCAGAACTTAGCACTCTTCATTGGCTTCATAAATATATTCTAATGACAGACAAAAACAAAATCCTCTCCTACCCTACACATTATGCTTAAAAACAGTGGAGATAAGGGTATAAAAAAGAAAGGAAGGAAAAAAGGAGGGAGGGGGAGGGAAGACAGCACAGAAGAAAAAGGAGAACGGAAAAAATAACAACATTTATGAAGTGCTCACCCAACTGTGACAACTGGAGCATTAGTGGCCTAGGACTCTGACAGTAAAAAGAGAGAGAAGCTCTCTAAAGACTAAGCAGAACCATTATTGTACCCCAGGACTCTCATTTGTACATGAGTGTCACTGTTCAGGAGTTGACTGAGTTTTTCTTAACTTGCTGGTGGCTCCAATGTATCACTAAAAGTTAAAGGCGGTTAGGAAGTCTTGCTACAGTGACAAGAGGGAAATAGCTGCCAGAGACAAATCTCTGCTAAAACCATCTTACCAGGTAATAGAAGAGAGATTAGACCTCGAGTAGCCACCTGGAAAATTTTAGACCTGTGGAGCGAGGTCCAAGTGACAGAGCTGTACCAAAGCGTGCAAAGAAGATGGGGCAGTTATTTACCCAAAGGAAGGAACTGGGAGTTAGTTTCACTGCCCTGTTCCCCAAGAAGAGAGGAGGTCAGAAGGAGGTAGAACTACTCTCAAGAACAGTCCATAAGCCAAAACGGAAAACTAGCTCAGAGGATGGATGTCAAGGGCCAAAGGACTATTGCTGAGCCTGGTACTTCAGGTCTTTAGGTGAAATATTTAAAACATCCTCATATCTAAGCTCTGAAGGACGATCTCCTCTGGAGAGAGTATTTTAGTCAATTTGGAAATTGGAATTCATGTGGGATCCCACACGCTTCTCTTCTTTGGAGAGGTCAAATGTCAGAACCACCAGGTTACCAGGTGGATGATGGCAAGTGTGGGCTCCTCTCTGGAGCTTTTGGAAGTTTCTGTTGTCCTCTGGGATTTCCTCCAACAGGAAGCCAGGCATGGCCATCAGGAGGTGTCTAACTGTAGCTATGGAGGGGTTTTGGCCCTTGGCACTGGAATGATCCAGATCTAAGGGAGCCTTTCAAGCTATCTGGTTGCCTCCAGGGAGTTGGGGGTCCCAGGCCTTCCTCTACTTAGGTACAATCAACTGCTCAAGGCTTCGTAAATGAAAAGAAACCAGTCAGAGACAGAACTTCTGGGGTACAAACCTACATTTCACAGGCTAGTTGAGAAGGTTGATACTTTTATTGCCTATTAGTTTTGTTAAAAATGTGGCCCACTCCTTTGAGGTTGGCTAGCAAGTGGTAGAAAAGTCTGTTTAAACCAAGCAATCCATCCCTCCTGAGAGTGACAGAGAAAATGACTCTCATTCATTAAATCTTCTTTTAACACCAATTGGTCAGGTGGGGGAAAGATGCGCATGCTTGTTCCAATTCCACATGAGAATTCCCCAAGAGGTGACTTTCTTAAAGAGACTCAGCAAAAGCGGGGCGGGGGGGGGGTACCCCTAAGCTAACCAAAGACCTTCACCTGTGAGAAACTCCTAGCATAGAAGGTATTCAGTCTGGGGGAGTGCAGGAAGGAGGAAGGGAGAGTTGGCTGTGTAATGAAGGAACAGAGAACGGACCTTTCGTCTCAGAAAAAAATATGTACTTCTTATTTAGTAGAAATTTCATAATATTCTACTTCATCTTCAGAGTAAAGATTACTAGGACCTTGTGCACAGTTAGCAAGGACCCTTGACCTTGGTCTCACCTTCCACATTGCTACAGGCTTATAGATGGATGGATAATGATGTTGACATGAAGTATCAACCAGCCCTAAATTCTGTTTCCTGCACGGTGCATAGTTTTATTAACACATTGCTGATATTTTAGAATATACTTAGGGGGAGACAAAAATTCGGCTTATTATGAAAGGGGAGAAAATCTCCCATTCGTCCTGGTCTCTTAGGCTAGGAGAAAAGAAATATGGGTTGTGTCTCAATGCCTAGAAGCCTCAGAAGGTAAACCAGCCACATTAACACATGACACGCTCGGGAACAGGGAGTGGGGTAAGTTTCAAAACATAGATGGGGCATACAAGTATGACATGAACTAGGGGTCTGCAAAGACAGAGTCTTGGCAAATGCCTCGATCTTCCAGAAACTGGGAAAGGCCCAGAGGAGGAAAGGAAGACATCCTTCAGGTCAAGAACATATATCTCTGAAGCAGTCACTGGGCAGTATTACAATGACCTGCCAGAAAATTCAGCTGCAAGCTCTTAGAATAGTCAGTCCAAAGCACTGGAGAGCTGTGAGTGTCAAAACTGCTCAGCTAAACAGGGCTAATGTGGAAAATGAGGGCTACGCAAGAATGGTGTAACTAAAACAAGGTGTCACAGAAAAACACACTACAGGTCAACCTGTTATATTTCAAATCCTCAGAACTTGGAATGTGTTGGACATTTTACAAGGTCATGGACTTGGAGAGAAAGGGAGAAGGTGAAGCCCCCTTATTAAGGGTGCTGTTCTCATATTTGTTTTCATTTATCTAACACTTTGGCCTAATGATTCATGAAACAAATGAGAGAGAGCACCACCAACCCCAAGCTGCTCTGCTGGATCAGGAAAAGAGGTGAAAATTCAACTAATTTATAGATTTCTTTTGGTGACTTATAGAAGACTCCAAAATAAGTATAGTTAGATTTCTGAGGCTAATTTGTATCGAAGCTCAACCATAGGTGGTGTGATGGGCTGAAATGCGTCTCCCCTAGAAATCATATGTTGAACCCCCAATATCTCAGAATGTGACCTTATTTGGAGATAGGATCTTTACAGAGATAATCAAGTTAAAATGGGATCATTAGGGCCGGCCCCGTGGCTTAGCGGTTAAGTGCGCGCGCTCTGCTACTGGCGGCCCAAGTTCGGATCCCGGGCGCGCACCCACACACTGCTTTTCCGGCCATGCTGAGGCCGCGTCCCACATACAGCAACTAGAAGGATGTGCAACGATGACATACAACTATCTACTGGGGCTTTGAGGGAAAAAAAGGAGGAGGATTGGCAATAGATGTTAGCTCAGAGCCGGCCTTCCTCAGCAAAAAGAGGAGGATTAGCATGGATGTTAGCTCAGGGCTGATCTTCCTCACACACACAAAAAAAGTGGGATCATTAGGGTAGGTCCTATTCTAATATAATTCCAATATAAAATTTGGACACCGGGAAACATATAGACAGGAGATGATGTGAAAACAAAAGAAGACAACCATGTACAAGCCAAGGAGAGAAGCTTGGAACAGATCCTTCCCTCGCAGCCCTCAGAAGGCTCCAACTCTGCCAACACTTTGATTTTGGACCTTCAGCCTCCAGAACTGTGAGAGAATAAATTTCTGTTGTTTAAGCCACCTAGTTTGTGGTACTTTGTCATGGCAGCCCTAGCAAATTAATACAGGTGGGGAGGCCTAGCATGAGATGCTGGGCTAAGGCAGCAGCAGATTGACCAACTGCCAGGGGTAAGACAACCTATGATTACAAAGGTACAGGGCATCCTACGAGGCAGTCTAGAGTGCAACTGACCTGAAAAACCCAGCTACAGCTCTATAAAGAAGAATGAGTTTTCTAGGCAATGATGTGCTGGTCACATTATATTCTTTTCAGTGACAACATTCAACAACTGCTTTCATGACCCAGTAATGAACACGATATACTAATTCAATTAGATACAGCATATTCAGCAATTTCAATACCATAACAAACATTTATAGAGCGATTACTTGCTTCCAGATTCAAATTCTATTCCTACTGAGAGACCTGGCAATGAACTCCAGAGCATCCATTAGCGTTTGAAATTACAAAAGCATTGCGTTATGTGTGGTTGTTTTTCATACTTTCTTATACTCCCCCCAAATAAGACTTAGACACGTCCATAAATCTGAAAAAGAACAACAAAACCCTTAATATTCAACACTGAACTTAAAAACAAGAAACAAAACTGCCCCCAAATCAAAGGCAAAATTATCCTAACAACATTTATTCGGTGTTTGTTCAGAGAGAAATTTATGCTAGGTTCCTGGCAGAGGACATGTTGATACATAACACGTACATCAAAGCAATCTAGGACTGATGAGTAGTTTTGTACCAACAATGAAACTGCTCAATAAAGTGTTCAATTTAAATTTTTATAAGATGACTCATGCCTAGCAAGAATTAGGTCTCCTCCCATTTCTTCTCCAGCCAGGTCTCAAATACTTCAAGTCATTTTCACAAGAGCAAACATGTCATGTGAAAGAATGTTGTGCCTCTCTGATGAGTAGGAGGCCCTCCTCCACATGGTAAACCCACAGCAGTCTGGGATTTTAAGTGTTCAGTTCCAAACTTAGATGCTAGCAGATAGAGATATTCTAGACTGTAATTCATGAGACACAGTTACTGAGCAAGCAGCACAGATGTAACCTTGCTGGCTTGGAAAGACACATACATGTTATCCTAGCCACGCAAAGAACAATTTCTACGTTTCATGGTAAAAGCCTTCTCATATTTATGAATATTACTAAATCACTGGACTATCAGGGATTTCTAGAAGTTGTATTCTGCTTCTAAATAGGACAAATGGACCTATTTTAATTTGGAGGCAAACTAACTGACATCTCCAGTCGGGTCACCACTCTGGCTATGCGGGTTGTATCCTGCACAGGGTCCCCATCCTGGGGAGTGAAGGCTGAGATCCAGCCTGTTGCAGCCCAGGGGCTGTATCTGCCTGGAGGGCCGCCATTTTCTAATTGTACAAAAGCTCTCCAAGAACCATTGCCACATTCACCTCCTTCTCTGTGGATACCCTTGGGATGCAGATCTATACTATCTCAGCAAAGGGCGGTGGTTTAAACACGTTTAGTTCAGGAAGTGAAATAGTCAGTGAGACTAGAGTTTAAAGAACAAAGGGTGAGTGGCTCAAAAGGAGGCTGGAGACATTGGCAGGGGCCATGTCATGCAGAACCCATGTGGGGCACTTTGAGAATTAAAAGATTATCCTACACGCAGAGGGATGACATTGAAGGGTCTTAAGCACAGGAAGTGACCTCATATGATTTGTGTTTCTAAAAAAATCTCTATGGCTCCTATGTAGACGATGAATCAGAAGGAAGCCAGAGAAGATGTGGGAAGGTCCAGGTGAGAGCTGGTGGATGGACAAAGTGGTGACAGTGAAATGGACAAGATATATTAGGAGATGGAACTGACGGAACTTTGTGAATGATGCAGAGATGCAGAGATGCAGAGAACAAAGTACGAGAGAAAAGGAACGACATCCAGGATGATGCCCAGCCCATGCCATGAAAAACTGAGCAGATGATGCCATTTATAAGGAACACTGGCGGAGAAGCAAGTTTGAGGGATTAAGTTTTAAAGTTCAGTTTTAGACTTGAGACTTCCATAAAGCAATGGATTAATCTCTTCTAGTAAATGTTGGTACTAAAATATGATACACCATACTTACATTTTTCTTTATAAAATCAGAGAAATACAATTTTGACCACAGTTTTAGAAGCACTGTGGCTATTCTGAATATAAGATTTGTAGTTCTCAAATTAATCTCCAGGACCACATTCCTGTCCCCACCCCTAGAGTATTTTTGGTTGGGCCAGTTGCTTCTGAGAATAAAGAAATCTCAGAAGAAAAACAGAGAAAAGACAGACTATGTGGTAGGCTTTCCAGGCCATATAAAACCCTGAGGGCCATCCCCTTCTCCATCTTGCCCCCACAATTTGTTCCAATTCTCATCTATGATTTTTGATAAATCAAGACGCTAAATTCATTCAGAGCAGTGAATCTCAAAGTGTGGTCCCCAAACCAAGCAACATCAGCAGAATTTGGGAACTTGTTAGAAATGGAAATTCTCAGGCCCCGCCCCAGACTACTGAATCAGAGACTCTGGGGTGAGACTCAGCAATCTGTGCTCTAACAAGTCCTCTGGGTGATTCTAATGTACATTCAAGCTTAAGAACCACTGACAACAATCAGATTTCCTTCACATTTGCTTCCTAATTTCCCTGGTTCTTTTTTCCTGTTAAAATTTCCTTGGTGCTTCAAAATTAGTCAATATTGAAATAAAGCTCCTTCCCCAGGTGATGCCATCCTCCCTTTTGGATCTCAGACTATCTCCCTCAAGGTGCCCAGACACCCAGTTTAATTTCCACTAATCTGAATCCTATCCATATCCTTGAGTCAGTTGTTGGTGACATGGTCCTCCTGCTCTGAGCTCCTTCACTTCATATTGGCTGTATCTCTAAGGAATACATTGCCTTGTGCTGTAAGCTGTTAGCGCTAGTTCACAACAGGGATCCTGCCTTTTATCTGAATTCATCATAGTATCTAATATATAGAGAAAACCTAACAAAAGTCTAACTGGTTGTTCTAGATCAGTGTTTCTCAAGGTGGAGTCTACCAGCAAGCATATGTTAGGAGTGCAGATTCTAGGCCCCATTTCTTAACTAGAAATTTCTGGGGAGAGATATCTGCATTTTCAAAGCACAGTGAAATCCGATCACCTCGCTGTAGATAAAATTCATCTCAAAAACTATGACTTAGATTAACCACTTCTTGAGCAGAGAATACTGAACTAAGCCCTGAACTAGGATGAAACAAAGTGAGAAGAGCTTCTCTTGTTCCTAACCTGTGGTCCACTCCTTAAATGTATTCTGCAGATGGTGAAGTTTTAAAGCAATGACATCACACTTTGTACTCTACGAATATTGTGGGATAATTTCCTCTCAGTGTGTTGTCCCTGGCCTACACTTACGGAATTGGTTTTTCAGCTCTAATGAATTTTATCTCTTTATTTTCAGCCCAGATACCTGCACTTCTAAGGCTATTTAGAAGATATCCTTTTCACCTAAATTTTTCCTAGACTTATTCATTTGTAAACTGTCAATGTTTACATTAGCTTCAACAAAATTTAAACATGAAACTTTAGATGTAAAAAGAAAACACCAAAATAGCTGCCAAATGGCAAATGACATTATTTATAACTAGTGACACATTGTTCCACAGCCAAAAATATTTCTTGGCTTTAGTTATGAAAGTTAAACTTACTCCCCCACAACCAACCGCCCCACAACCTCCTCCTAGCAAGTAGGGACATGAGCTATGCCCTTCCCCACACACACCCCAAAAACGCCTACAGACAGACAGCTCCACTGTCAAAATAGTCACTACAAAGCGTGTTATATAATAGAAACAGAAGCAAGTCCAGAGACAAGTGATTTTTAATACCATTGCAAGAGAACTAATTATGAAACAGAAGAGAAATGACAAGCTCTTTCCTAGAATTAGTATTGAGTCTTTCTCAAAACAATTTGTGCTCATCTTTATCTTGCCAAATACATGCAAATCCTTTTTTCTTTTAAAATTGCACTAATTAAATTTTCACCAGTCCTTTCCTTTCTAAACTAAACTGTGTAATGGAAAAACAGACACACATATCTCTCAAGTCTATGAAAATTACTAGCCTTCAGTGGTTCTAATGTATGCTCTTAACTTTTATTTTTAAAAAATTGCCAAATTCTCTGAGATTCATTTTAAGAGGATAACTTTAATAGATATTCATGAAAGGAACCTATATTGATTCATTCTGGCTAGCAGAAAAACGTGTTTTTTTTAACTGAGGTATTATTTACATATAGTAAAAGTCACCCTTTTTAGGTACACAATTTGATAAGTTTTGATAAATGTACACAGTCATGTAGCCACCACCAAAACAGTGTTGAACTGTGCTGCCCAGCAGAGTTGCCACATGTGGCTACCGAGTCCTTGAAATGCGGTTAGTCCAAAATCAGATGTGCTGTAAGTGTAAACTCCACACCAGACTTCAAAGACTTGGTTTAAAAAAAAAAAAAACGTAAAAGATCTTACTACTATTCTATGATTAGTGATTATATGGTGAAATTATACTGATTATATGGTGAAATTATAATATTTTGCATATTCTGGGTTAAATAAAAGAGTAAAATTATTTTTACCTGTTCTTTTTCCTTTTTTTAATGTACCTAGAAAATTAAAGATTAAAAGTTACCGGCTTGCATTTGTGGCTCAAATTACATTTTTATTGGACAGTGCCGATACAGATTCTTTCTATCCCCTCTTGTCCCTCTAGAGCAGATACCGTCGCGCCACCCCTAGCTCCTGGCAACTAGTGATCTGATTTCTACCCCTAAAGTTTTGTTTTTTGGTAGGTTTTTAAAAACATTTCCTCTTTTTGTCTTACAGCTTTCTAATTTTCCATAATCGTATTGTTTTTACAGTTCTTAAAAAAGTTATTCTTAACTTCAAAAGATTTGAAAAAGCCTTGCCTGGTCATTTCCTACAGTTTTCATTAACCAATGTCATTTTCACTAACCAGTTCCTAAGCTGCTAGGCCATTACAAATGCATTCTGGGTAACAATCTGTCTTCCAAAAGGAGATGCGCACAAGTGGTTCAAAATTGAATGGAGACCATTGTGCAGACACACAACAGCATCTATTCACAGATGCTGCGGGAGATTTGAGCCAGAGGTGGGGAAACTCCCATAGCTTTATTTTATTTAGCCTCAGGGAAGTGGAGAGAAAGCTTTATCTGTGCTAAGAAAAGGTTGGACAGAAATGTAAAGCACTGAATCGGTAAATCATTTAAGGGTGGGAAGGGGAATAAGGACAGGAGGTTATGGCCCACAGGCAGTGTGTGCTGGTGGGAGCTCTGCAATGGCTGATGATAATGGCCAGAGAGATGCAGAGGGATTCCAACCTGCATCTTGCCCCAGACCCCACCCAGGCTCACCTGTTCCCATCCTGCTTTTCTTCTAGTTCCCTTCTAATTAAACTGAAGTTAATTATTGTTTATAATAGGCATTTGCATTTCCTGCTCCTATTCACATTCATTCTTCATTCATTCTTCAGATATTGTATACCATCTTTCTGATTTTCCAGAATATAAGAAAAACACTGGAGGCCACCTCCTATCCATATTTTCTCCCATTGGGTTAGTTTGGAAACTGCATGCCAGTCTATCTGCCTCTGAACTCCTGGGGTCCTTCTGGATAATCAACCTTGAGCACATCTCCTTAGATTTCCACCCCTCACTCTCACCCCTACTCCTTTCCTTTGCAGTCCCCTAGACAACTGGAACAAAGGTCTTTGCATTTTGAACATTTTAATACTAGTCCTTTAAGGAAAGGTACTAAAATGCCAACTAGGCTTTTTGGTCTGTGGTTTCTTGTTTCCTCCAAGATAATCAAAAGCACCTGGGGAGTCTACATCCTCCCCCATCCTTCCCCCTAAAGATTTCTTGTGGAAAACTATTTCCACCAAAGGGATCGTCTACCCAATTTAGAATGGCGCCAAAGGGAGAATAACTGTTGGTCTCAAACAATTTGCATCTGTGGAGTCTGAACATCCAGACTGGATAACATGCATTTCACCAGACCTCTGCTTAGCCCCAAAAGGAACCCTTCTGGGCATTCCCCCCCTAACTAGAGACTACACTAGAAATGGTAAAGTCTCCAGTGTGGCTCCCAAGTGATGCATTAGGAAAGGATGCTAACTCTGGTGGTTCCCCATGACCTCAGAATCCCAGAAGGGTTTGCTGATCAGGCACCCTGCTGGTGGACGCAGACACTATCTAGAACAACACAGATCTACCTTTCCATTGTGGAGGCTCCAGTCCAGTGAGGGGAGATAGTCAGATAAACAGACAAACACAAGTATGATTATTAAATGTAAACATGACTTGGATACTTGATCAGAGTTGGAAACGAGTATATATTTGATATTTTAAAATAAAATAAAACATTTTCCCCAGAGGGGCAGTGCCAATGGAAGAGGAAGAAGTTTCAGTTTCCTCAATTATAGAATGAAAATACAGGCACACCTCGGAGATATTGCAGGTTTGGTTCCAGACCATCGCAATAAAGCGAACATCACAATAAAGCGAGTTACACAAATTTTTGGGTTTCCCAGTGCATATAAAAGTTACATTTACACTATACTGCAGTATATTAAATGTGCAGTAGCATTATGTCTAAAAAAATGTACACACCTTAATTAAAAAATACGTTATTGCTAAAAAATGCTAACCATCATCTGAACCTTCAGTAAGCCATAATCTTTTTACTGGTGGAGGGTCTTGCCTCAATGTTGATGGCTGCTGACAGAGCAGAATGGTGGTTTCTGAAGTGTGGGGTGGCTGTGGCAATTTCTTAAAATAAGACAACGATGAAGTTTGCTGCATTGATTGACTCTTCCTTTCATGAACGATTTCTCTGTACTACGTGACGTGTTTGATAGCTTGTTACCCACAGTAGAATTCTTTCAAAATTGGAGTCAATTCTCTGAAACCTTGCCACTGCTTTATCAACTAAGTTTATGTAATATTCTAAATCCTTTGTTGTCATTTCAACAATCTTCACAGCATCTTCACCAGTAGATTCTGTTTCAAAGAAATCACTTTCTTGCTCATCCATAAGAAGCAACCCCTCATCCTTTAAAGTTTCATCATGAGATTGCAGCAATTCAGTCACATCTTCAGGCTCCACTTCTAGTTCTAGTTCTCTTGCTGTTTCCACCACATCTGCAGTGACTTCCTCCACTGAAGTCTTAAACTCCTCAAAGTCATCCATGAGGATTGGAATTAACTTCTTCCAAACTCCTGTTAATGTTGATATTTGGACCTATTCCCATGAATCGCAAATGCAATGACATCTAGAATAGTGAATCCTTTCCAGAAGGTTTTCAATTTACTTTGCCCAGATTCATCAGAGGAATCACTACCTACGGCAGCTACAGCCTTATGAAATGTATTTCTTAAATAATAAGACTTGAAAGTCAAAATTACTCCTTGATCCAAGGGTTGCAGAATAGATGTTGTGTTAGCAGGCATGAAAACAATATTAATCTCACTGTATATCAGAACTCTTAGGTGACCAGGTACATTGTCAATAAGCAGTAATATTTTGAAACGAATCTTTCTTTCTGAGCAGTAGGTCTCAACAGTGAGCTCAAAATATTCAGTAAACCATGTTGTAAACAGATGTGCTGTCATCCAGGCTTTGTTGTTCCATTTACAGAGCACAGGCAGAATAAATTTAACATAATTCTTAAGGGCCTCAGGATTTTCAGAATGGTAAATGAACATTCACTTCAACTTAAAGTCACCAGCTGCATTAGCCCCTAACAAGGGGGTCAGCCTGTCCTTTGAAGCCTTGAAGCCAGGTGTTGACTTCTCCTCCCTATCTATCAAAGTCCTAGATGGCATCTTCTTCCAATAAAAGGCTGTTTCATCTACCGTGAAAATCTGTTGTTTGGTGTAGCCACCTTCATTAATATCTTAGCCAGAGCTTCTGGATAACTTGCTGCAGCTTCTACATCAGCACTTGCTGCTTCGTCTTGCACTTTTATGTTATGGAGACAGCTTCTCTCCATAAGTCTCATGAACCAACCTCTGCCAGCTTCAAACTTTTCTTCTGCAGCTTCCTCACCTCTCTCAGCCCTCACAGGATTGAAGAGAATTAGGGCCTTGCTCTGGATTAGGCTTTGGTTTAAGGGAATGTTGTGGCTGGTTTGATCTTCTATCCAGACCACTAAAACTTTCTCCATATCAGCAATAAGGCTGTTTTGCTTTCTTATCATTTGTGTGCTCACTGGAGTAGCACTTTTAATTTCCTTCAAGAACTTTGCATTCACAACTTCGCTAACTGGCACAAGAGGCCTAGCTTTCAGCCTATCTTGGCTTTCAACATGCCTTCCTCACAAAGCTTAATCATTTCTAGCTTTTGATTTAAAGTGAGAGACTTGCGACTCTTCCTTTCATTTGAACATATAGAGGGTTACTAAGTGGCCTAATTTCAATAGGGTTGTGTCTCAGGGAATAGGGAGGCTGGAGGAGAGGGAGAAAGACAGGGGAACTGCCAGTCAGTGGAGCAGTCAGAACACACGCAACATTTAAGTTTGCCGTCTTATACGGGCACAGTTCATGGTACCCCGAAACCATTACAATAGTAACATCAAAGATCACTGATCACAGATCACCATAATAAATATAATAATGAAAAAGTTTAAAACATTGTGAGAATTACCAAAATGTAGCAGAGAGACACAAAGTGAGCAAATGCTGTTGGAAAAATGGCACCGATAGACTTGCTCGACACAGGGTTGTCACAAACCTTCAATTTGTAAAAAATGCTGTCTGTGAAGCATGATAAAGAGAAGCACAGTAAGACGAGGCATGCCTGTAAACCCTCCGCCAAGCATCCCACATACATAATCTCTAATCATTACACCAACTATGCAAGGAAGACATTTTTATCTTAACGAAGCAAAGCCAGGTTAAAAATGGGTTTGCTGCTGCTAGAAGTGGCCTAAAACTTGATAGCCACTCGACTGGCAGGTGCACAGTTGTTAAATTAATAAAAAATTTGACAAATGCAGGAAGTAGTCTAACCGAGAACTGGGAGAAGACCATAGGTTCCCCACATTTGGTGCTGCATGAGGCACTACCGGTCTTGGCCTGAAGTAGGTATGAGCCCTGACTTTAAGAAATAAAACAAGGAAAGCTATACACTTACATGTTTGGAAACTAGATAAATGATTTACATTTAGTTCTCACTTAAAGGAGCAACTGGCTCTATCATGCAACAGCCTGGCCACGGGACCTTGGGGAATTCAATCAAGCCGAAAATGAGAATAATACCTGCAATGCCTACTGGAAAGGACTGCTGTAAAGACTGAATGAGGCGATCTATACACAGGCTGTTATGTTGTCTGTGATTTTTCAAAATACTTCAACATGGGCAGTTGTGACACAAAGGTGATAATTATCTTTAACCTATATCTGGGGCAGTTACCACTCGAATGACTAATCAGAAGCTCATGCAAACAGAAAATCAAGTCAACTACGTTTCCCTCTGATGAACACCAGAGGGTTGTTATTTAGCGTAAGGGCTGCCGCAAATGATTTTTCATCGATCAAATGATGTTCATGATGGGCTATAAGTATTGTACAGATATTCCCACTCTGGCATAAACTGAATATAAGACTCTATCTAACCCAGCTGTCTAAACCTTTTTTGTCTAAACCTGTCAAAATGGTGCCCTCAGTTGAAGATTCCCACTAGTCCTGTTTCTTTGGAGAACATTTTGTCACCTGATCCTGAGAAGAAAGTAGCTAAATTCTGACACTAGAATATTGTTCCATCTGCCTCTAATGAAACTTTCTTTCATTCAGAATGTTATCCAAATGCACAAAAGGACGGAGCCTAGGTCCAACAGAACTGTGCAATAAGGTAGCCACTAGTTACAGGTAGTTACTGAGCACTTGAAATGTGGTTAGCGTGACTGAGGAACCAAATTTTTTAATTTAATTTTAATTGCCACATGTGGCTAGTGGTTACCCTGTTGGACAGTATAGTTCTGGAGCTTACAAAACAAGGCTGTATGATGTTTTTGTGCCTGCTTGCCATTAAATGCATGTAAATGTGGCAGAATTCAGTCTATGAGCTGCTTTCATGGCAATAATGGGTGGTGAAGTTGTGGGAGAGGAGACCTGTAGTTCTGATCTCATCTACTGCTATTATTGACTAACCATATCAACCCACATCCACCCATGATATATAAACAGCAGCAGCAGCCTAGCTCTGGAGGGCCTCTGGACTTGGAGAAAGATCTTGGTAGTCTGAACAGCACAAATTAAGATTGGGGTGAAAATATACAACTCAGAGGGTTGTCATGAAAATTAAATGACCAAATGTGTTTAAGTGATCTAGCAGAGCATATGGTAGAGGCTTAATAACATTTAACTTTGCTTACACCAAAACATTCTATTTTCACCACCATCCTCCTTTAATTAAATGAGCTTTGATAAGGTTTTGTCTGTTTGGGAATGAATATACAAATAAAGCATAGGAAATTGTACCCATCCTCTCCCTAATCCCAAAAATAAACACTGTAAATATTTCAGCTAACAATGTGGTTTGGAAGAAGGATGTCCTTGTCACAATAATTCTTAGAAAACAAAACAAGGTATGGGAATAAAAAGACTTCCTCTTTTCTAAGAGCATGACTTGTAGTCCATAGAGATTGTTTTTTTCCTCCATTTTTTTTTTATTGTGGTAAAATACACATAACATAAAAGCTACCATTTTAACCATTTTTAAGTGTACAGTTCAGTGGTATTAAGTAAATTCATATTTACACTGGTTTCTGTCTTCAAAGGTAAAACAATATATAAATATGTAAAATGATATTAAAATATGCATGAGATAAATGAACATCAAATTCAGGAGAGTGATCATGGGAGAAGTGGAGAAAGAAGGGGATCAAGAAAGGAATACGAAGAGGCTTAAGTTTTATCTAGAATGTTTTATTTCTTTTCAAAAAAATAATGGGTCAAATATGGCAAAATGTTAAGACTTGACCAAACTGAGTTGTAAGTATATAGGTGTTTGTTACATCATTTACTATATACTTTCATGTATTCTTTTCTAAAATTTTTATTTTGACCTAATTTTAGACTTATAGAGAAGTCCCAAACACAGTATCCACATATCCTTCACTCCACTCCCCCTAGTGTTAACATCTTACGCAACGATAGTACAGTCATGTGCTACTTAACAACAGGGACAGTTTCTGAGAAATGCATCGTTAGGCGATTTCGTCATTGTGCGAACATCATAGAGTGTACTTACACAAACCTAGATGGTATAGCCTGCTACACACCTAGACTATACAGTACTAATCTTACAGGACCACCGTTGTAATGCGATCCATTGTTGACAGAAACGTCGTTATGCAGTGCATGACTGTGCAATGATCAGACCAGGAAATTAACTTCAGTATAATATTATTAACTAAAATAAAGAACACATTGAAATCTCCCCACGTTTTCCACAAATGTCCTTTTCCTACTCTACAATCTTGCCTAGAATCCCACAGCATTTCGTTGTTATTTTTCCTTTGTCTTCTCTGATCTGTAACAGTTTCTCAGTCTTTCCTTGCCTTTTATGACCTTGACACTTGTCAGTTATTTTGTTGAATGTCTCACAATTGAGGTTTGTCTGATATTGTCTCATTATTAGGCTGAAATTATGCACTATAGGCAAGACTACCGCAGAAATGATGTTGTGTCCTCAGCGCACCATATCACAGGGTCCATGATATCTCTTTTTGTATTATTAAAATATTTCACAGTTTCATAATTTCAAAAAACAAAAAATAAGTAGTGTGTGTATACACACACACACACAGATGAACAAAAAAGAGGTTTGTTATAAGGAATTGGCTCATGCAGTTATGGAGGATGAAAAGTCTCAAGATCTGCCATCTGCAAGATGGAGACCCAGGAGAGCCAATGGTATAGTTCTAGTCCAAGTCCAATGGCCTGAGAACCAGGAGAGCTGATGATATGAGTTCCGGTGTGAGTCTGAAGGTAGGAGAAGACCAATGTCTCAGCTCAAAGATAGGCAGAGAGTGAATTCTCTCTTACTCAGCTTTTTGTTCTATTCAGGCCTTCAAAGGATTGGATGGTGCCTACCCACGCTGGGGAGGGCAACCTACTTTACTCAGTCTACCATTCAAATGTTAATCTCATTTAAAAACACCCTCACAGACACACCCAGAAAATGTTTAACCAAATATATGGGTACCCTGTGGCCCAGTCACCACATACAACTAACCATAACAGAAGCTTAACTTCTAGATTAGAAACTTCCTACTCTATATATTTAGGCTCCAAATCCTATCAAGTCAAATGGATTTTAGGAAGTGTTCCAATTTTTCAAGTTACCATTATTACTGGCTTCAGGCCTAAAACATTGTAAATTCACGACATACTATCATTTTTAAAACCTCAAGAGGCTTTATTAGGGATGATTTTGCTTCCCTATGATGATTAGGGATGACCCAGCTATACTATTTAGATAATATAACTGGGATGCAAGAAAAGCTAGACCAGCAAGTCAAAGTAAGTCCCTAAGAAAGAAATTAACACAAGTGGTATTGTTAATGAGAATCAAAAATCCCCTGATCTGTTATTAGAGGTGAAAGCTAACTTATCTTTTAGAATTGACTACACTCCTCAGCATGGCATCCTGAAGATGATGTGTGTTGTTGCTACTTCAACAATGCTTTAGAAAAACATAAATATTTGAATGAATTAATATATATATATATCAAACAATTAACAGTGATTATCCTTTTTTCTGGGGCAGGAGAAAATGTTAAGTTTCAGGGACTTTCACTATCTGAGTTGTATATTTAAAATGAAATACAGACATATAAATATCTAGAGAGACAGAGAGAAAGAAAGAGAGAGAAATATAAAGAAATGGTACGATATAAATAAATAAAATGTCAAGTTTTCTCTGAGACTTCCCCTGTTTGAAGCTCTTTTATCTTTAGGATCACTCTCAACTTCAGTAGTTTAGGCTGGGAAATCATTTTTTCCTACTTAAATGTTTATATTTAGTTCAAAGTGTTCCATTTCCATGGGTAATGGTATAACATACAGCTTTTCCCTCACCTTCACTCCAGCTGCATGGAAAAAAAGCTACTTATGAATTCTTTTCTAGGCTCCCAGTGTTCTGGAAGGCAGTCACAGCGTTTTTATGAAAAGCTGGAGCAGAGGGATCCAGATCTCATTATGCCAAAGAAGAAATTGAATACTTACTTTAAATCTCATTTTAGCCTGCCCCAAATGTGGACGCCAGTGTTTTGGACCAGTCCTATGTACCACATACATCATCTCTTGCATGTCTCTTAGAACGCACCGTTCTAGCAAAGGAGTTTCTTTCAAAGAACCAGAATACAAGTTTAATTTTGGACTGGGTCCTGATTCTCCCAGGAATCATCCAGGGATAATGAGAGACAAGAGTGTGTACAGAGAAAGAGTATGGGTTCTGGAGCCACACAGACTATGTTTGAATTCCAGTTCTTGAGTTTACAATCTGGGAATGTGGGCAAGTTACGTAAATGCTCATACCTTGGTTCCTTCGTCTGTAAAACAGAGCAAATAATGATACTCAACTGATTGGGTTGCTGTGAGGATTAAACAAATACACGTAAAGTGCAAGAACAGGACCTGGCATGTAGTCAGTGCTCAATAAACGCTAAGGAGTATGTTGCTCCTGACTTACACCCCCTGGGATTAACCTAGGTCCCCAGTCACTCACGGGAGTTGTGGGCAGTCTGCGGCCACTTGCCTGGTGGCCTCCACTGGCTAGCAGAGATGGTTTCTCTCCACTCCAGCTCTCCCTATTTTTTACATCATGCCATCAAAACTCCTGAAACAGTCACCTGAAACAATCTCATTTAAGAGAACCGAGAAATTTAAACCAGTACAACAGCGTAAAACCTGAGAGTCACAGCAAACTTTAAATGTAAACTTGTTACATTAAAATAAGGACAGAGAAAATATTTGGGAGAGATAGATTGATAGATTCCAATGAGCTAAGACTCTTTTAAGTTAGACCAGTGTTTCTTGGCTCTTTTCCTTTTCGTGTATGTTTAAAACCATGCCTCTTTTTTGATAAATATAAAAACCTCATGGTTTCTTCTAATGCTATTTAAAACTTGAAATTTTTAAAAAAAGTGACCAAGAGCAAATCTAAGCAATGTTAATTTAAGAATATGCAAAGTACATGCAGTCTATCCCCTCCTGAGAATCACTGAATCGGACCTAGAAAGAGTACCCTAAAGCCCCATCAGACTGCAAGTTGCTATAACTGCATTTGCCAAGATGATCTTGCTCATAGAAAAGGTTTTTTTTTGGTTTAGTCCATGCAACTGAGAGTCTTCAATCCTACATGACCCACATTTGTCCCCAGAATCGGACATTTGGAACCAGACAATGAAAGATTTACTACCTCCACCTGTAAAGTACCCACTGTAGCAAATGTTAAAGTGAAGGCAAAGTGACCAGACTGGATCACTGGGGAGCTATGATTTGACCAATCCCCAAATAATTTCATGATGCCATTGGGAAAGGAAGGGTTAATGATAGCGGTTAAGGGAAGGGCAGCCTGGGACGCCGGAGGGCTTGGTGAGCATGAGGGATGCTGCTTCCAACTCCAGAAGCACCAAGACACCTCATGTTACTAAAGGGGCTGTCAAGACAGATAATACTGGGAACAAGGACAGAGACCCAGTTAACAGAATCGGTGGAAAAATGTAGACATAATCTCAGGAATAAGGCAGAAGCCTAGCTGGGAAACTTAAAGAAGAAAATGGAGGTCCTCAACAATGCATTCTTCCAAATTTTTCCACATCCATCTTCACTATTTTCCTTCTAATATCAGAGTAACACGCCCATTTTATTACAACCAACCCCTCTGCCCATGCCCTTACTCTCTCCAAAAGCAGCAGCCCACCTCTTATACTTTGAAACAGTCTCTTGTATTGATTCCTTACCTCTTTTTCATTTGGGAGGTGGGTGCAGAAACTAACCTTGACTCTGCTTCTTCCTCTCTCTTTCTCATTCAGACATTTCCAAAGTATAGTCTATATTCGCCATTCCCATTTCTTCTCCTCCCATTCATTCCTCAATCCAGTGCAAACCTATTGATTCCATTCTCATTACAGCCAATCAATAACATTCATGCTGCCATGTCCATTGGAAGTTTTGTTTTGTTTGTTTTAACCATATCAAGTATTTCAGTATATTTTGAATTACCTGGAAAAATGTCTGATACATGAACACCACCATCCAAGTACAGGCTTACAGGCTAAAATCCAAGTTCACTAACAGGGGTGGAAGGCCTTCCATGATCTCACTGACCCGTTTACCTCATCATGCTTGACCTCCCCCACACAAGTGGCTGTTTCTCCCCCGGGTGTCCTTGCTCATGCTGTCCCCTCTGCCTGAAAGGCCCTCTCCTCTGACTCCTACCCACCTTTTTACCTCACTAACTTCCACTCCCCCCTAAATACTCAGATCAGAAGTAATCTCCTCCAGGAGGCCTTTCCTGATACCCCCACTCCAATCTCAACTCTGGCTGCATGAGGCACCCTCTTTTCATTCTCCCATGACATTATTTTTAAGTTCTGTTGCTGCACTTACCACTCTGTCCTATAATAGTCTGTTTATGTCCATCTTACCACATAGGCTCAAAATTGCCTTAAGATAGGAACCATCTTAGACACCTACGGGACAAGAGGGAAGTAGCACGTTTGTCCTTCTGCCCTCAAGAGGGATCCTCTTCAGCCCAGGATGGTATGGGTACAAAATATTTTGGAAGCAAGGGGCCAGCTCCTGTGGATTTCTATCCCTTTTCCACATTTCTGACTATAGCTTGGGTCCTTGTGTTGCTATGGTAACCAACAGTCCCAGAACACAAGACTTCTGGCAGTTGAACTTTTAGCCACTGAGACTCGGAATTTGAAGGATTTTTATGGTTCAGGAGTTGGCAGCACCTCTTTCATGTGGGCAGCCATCAGAGCAGGGCATGACAGAGTTTGCAACGTGTGTGTGTGTGTGTGTGCGTGCGCATGCGCGTGTGTATGCACATTCTTCCACCCTCACTTACTTACTGGGGCATCACAGAAAAAGTTGGACTAAAAAGTGCCAACAGATGGTGGAAAGATGCGCATCTAAATGGCTACAGCCTTTCTGGAAAGCAATTTGGTATCAACTATCAGGAGTCTTCAATATATTTGTGATCTTTGATCCATTAAACCCACATTTAGGAATCTAAAGAAAGACACAGAGATTTATTGACAAGGGGGCTTACTGCAGATTATTTATTAAAACAGTAACAACCACGTAACGGTCGTTAATAAGAAAGTGGTTAAAAATGACAGGATAGCCATATATATGTTTATTGTAGGTTGTACCATAAAATAATCTTAGTTTCAACAACTGATGTGACATCCACATCCACGTACATACGTGCATGTGCATCCGTGTATGTATAAATATACATGTGTACATATGTGGACATATAAAGAAAAGATATGGAAATCCACCGAAATGTTTTTATGATGGTTATCATTACCTCTGGACACTGGGATCATAGAAATATTTAATTTCATCTTTATACTTTTCTATATTTCTCAAATCTTATACAATGATTATTTTGTTTTATAATACAAGTTCTTTCAACTGTAGTAAAACAGATGATGAGAGTTATGAGGTGGAGATGCTTAGAGGACTGTTATGCAAAGAAACAAATTGTTTAAGGGAGAGGGCTGCCTCTTTTGCCCTTCATTGAATAAGGCGAAAATAGGATGGACTTTTATTGGAATAGGATAGCTCCAAATAGGAAAAGGAATAGATAATATTATTGCTTAAGTACCGTGACTTCCTTCTTCTTCTCCCCAATCCCACCTATTTTGTTATTTCTTTTGAAGATTCCTGAGAAAAGGGAGACCTGAGATTTGAGCCCTTAAACTCCATGGCACACTCATCCTCCAGCAGCGACTGTACCGACACCAAGGACTGCAGCTCTGAATCAAACCTAAGCCTCTCTGTGGGCTACTTCCCCTGTGAGGACACCTTCTCCCATGAGAACACAATCTCCTGTGAAGACATGTCTCCTGAGGGTCCTTCAATCCATTTTGTTCCTCCTATCCAAGGGACATGGCGGACTGAAAGTATAGGGAGACTCCTGGGGAGAAGAGACCAAATTCAAGATGACCCAGGGCAGTTTTGCAAACTAAGCATCACCCTGGCCTGGGATGTTGATGTGGGCTCTAACAATTCAGACTCCATAGCTGATTGTGACCTAAATGGAGACAACCAGTGGGTAGACAAGTACCCCAAAGAGAAAACACAACTGACTCTCAGCAAACTGGATGGTCTGGTGGAAAAGCTTGAGAAATTTCTAGAAAATCAGAAAGACGACGAGGATGATGACTCTGTGTTCCCTGAATCTGCTCAGGAGGAAGGTCTCCAGCCGTCCAGCAGCTCCTCTCCAGATATAGCTCAGGTCAGTCATCAAGAACATACTTGTCAAGACTTGCCCGAGTTCAAACCACCAGAAAATGAAGATGTCATCCAGTTTCCACAGGTTCCTCCAAGGCTTCAGGAACATGAACCTGCTGAGGTGAGCACAGAGATGCCTCACAGGCAAGCAGGAGACAGGTCTGGTTAGGGGGGGCCAGGTTGGAACGCATGGAGCATTCTTACCTGCTATGACACAGGGCCCGGCCCCCTGCGTGTCTGATATGACAAGGAGTGGGAGAAGGCTAACAGCAAGGAAGGGGGTCAGGGTGGAATTGAAGGGGAAATTCCAGGGAGCACTGAGGAAGAGAAGAGAGTAGGAAAATAAAGAAAAGGCTAACAATTATGATCCCCCCCAAAATATGTAGAATATTTATTGGTTCGTTTATTTTTTTAATTTGTTTATGAGTTTAAGTATTAATGAGTATGGAAACTTTGCATTTACCGTTGGGTTATTTTTGGTAAAAGGATTTGAGTTCCATACATGGGTAAATATTGACCCCACTCTTGTCAGGTTATGCGTTATCTGACTCATCATTCATTCTCCTGGCAGATGCTAAGCCAGGCGACCAGCAGCCCAAGGACGAGCACTGCAGAGACCTCCTCAATCTGCTCAGGTCAGCCAGAGGAGGACACTCATTCCAGCACACGAGCCCTCTCCTGTCTGAACTTCAGGGGGGTCTTCCACTGGTTAAGGCAGCAAGTCCTCTCCTCACTTTTGGGGAGACAGCGCCCTGAGGAGGCCACGGAGAGCCCCCAGCAGGTGGTACAAAAGAAAAGACTCTCTCACAGAGGCAAGAGAATCCAACCCCAAGAATCGATCGAATTAGGACCCCCTATAGCACCAGATTTTTAAACTTTTTGATAGTCCCTGTTCTACAATCTCCATGAGCTAATTTTTTTCCAGTGAACAAAACGTGTGTTCTTGTTATCCATGTCTTCCTCTTCCAGCTCACCATCTCGACCCAGGCTGAAAGTATATACGTTTTCTAGAAGACTGAAATGTATTCTCAGGGAATTTTAAGTAGTATTATCCTTCCTAACCTGAAGGTCTTTTTTTTCTCTCATCTCTCTCCTTCTTATTGTTTTTCATCCCTTTTCATTTACTTTATGAATTTACTTTATGTAAATTTACTTTATGTAAATATTTACTTTATGTATTTTAACCTGTTTTATCATTAATCAAAATCCCCATTTTCAGAAGGCAGCAGTACAACCCAACAGATTCCCAACATGGCAGCATGGTTTTGGTTGAACTTCTAGGGCTTGAGCAAGTGGCAGCGGATAATGAATCACTCGGGAAGCTAATTTCAATTGGCAGTGTTTCAGGAGTTCAGATGGCTGGTCTGATGTTCCTAACAGACCTGACTGGTTCTAGCATGTGTTGCCTTGGGTAGAATAAGTGGCCCACTTACAAGGAATGTGAGGATCGGGAATGCTACTAACCACTCTAAACCTAACTTTCCTCATTTATAAGATGGGGAAGACAATAATACATAACTATAGGGTTGTTGTGAGAATTAATGAGATAATGCAAGCACTTAATAAATATTATTATTGTTGTTGTTGCTATGATTCATTCTCCCCAGAAGCCTTGATCCAAGGGACATCCAAGAGTGAGAGTTTAAGAGTCAATTCTCATTGAAATATTTCACACACAGAAGTAATATTTACCAAAAGTTATGGGTTTCAGCAGATCTTGACTCAACCAAGTCCTCTCCCAGCCCATTCCCCACTGTACACTCTGAAATTCCTTTGCAACTGTCATTCAACTTTCCTCTAAATGTCAACTTCTTTGAGGAAGGCTGTACTCACCTTTCTGTCCCTGTTATTGTTATCAACTCACCTCCTCAGAACCACTCCCATCCTCCTTATTCACCCACAGGTACTCAGGAGCCCTCCTTCTTCAGCCTTTGCTACCATCCTATATGACCTTCAGAGTTCACGTGGTAAAGCATAGGATTCTTTAGTCCCAAATTCCTTCCTTTCCTCAATTTCAATTCCTTTATCCCCTTCCTTCTTCTCTTTCTTTGTTCCTTCCACCAATATTTAGCACATAGGAGTGCCAGATACTTTTCTACCTCACCAAAAATCAAAAACAAACTCAATCTTTGGGCTCAGGTGGCTTATTACTTAGATAAAGCCATGTAAACATATGACTCTAAAGAGTATTAGATGATAATAGTCTGTACAAGGTACACATTGGGTACTAAAGAATAATCAATTCAACATGGGGAGGTTGATTTTAAAAGGTTTTATAGATGAAGTTGCTTGAGTTACAAATGTGGTTAGTCTAAGGTGGAGGACTTTAAGCTCCTGGATAAATTGGTACTGAGTTATAGCGTATGATCTTGGCTGGTTATATGTGAGAGATAGTGGGGATGATATTGCCCAAGGAAAGACAGTAAAATGGGAGGGAAGAAACCAAAGAATAGGGCTCTTCTAGCCACATGTGCTCATGGTCACACCCTGAGTCTCTTCTCAGCCAGACTCCCTACTTCACCCACCTCTCTGAGAACATCTTCCCATTCGACTAGCTCACTTGTATGCCCTCCTCCACCTTCACTTGCTCTTTGACTTCACCAAGACTTTGAGTCCCATTACTGCACCTGTTCCACAACTTTCATTCACTTCCTTCCAGATCCAACCTGTGCACCTCCTTCCCAAACTGCAGCATATCCACCACATCTAGTAGCATTCACAATGCCTTGCCCTTTTCTTCTCCCAAATCTTTTAATCTACACTCACCAAATTCCACAATAGGACACTCTTGCTTCTCATAAGGGCTAACACACAAAACATAGGGATTACCTTCTCCATTCTCTGGAGAATTCACCCCATTGCCTTTTCAAGTCCTCTCACTGCCTGGGGAACTCATCCTTAAAGACCACACTCTAGGGTTACTATATGGCCAAGACTGATTCTTCCAGGTAAAGTTGACCATGCCCTTTCCCAAGCTGTCCCCCAGCCCCCACTCTGCCACCCTCACACCATGACTTGTACTTTTCAGGTCTCTTTGACTATTTTACCTATAGATTCTGACCTCTTGAGGACAAGTGCCAAGTCTCAGTTCCTTTTCACTGCAAGACCCTAACACAGTGTCTGGTATAGAGTGGTCTCTCTGTCTTGATATAATTTTTAATTTTTTTTTATTTTACTTATTTTTTTCCCCCAAAGCCCCAGTAGATAGTTGTATGTCATAGCTGCACATCCTTCTAGTTGCTGTATGTGGGACGCGGCCTCAGCATGGCCGGAGAAGTGGTGCGTCGATGCGCGCCTGGGATCCGAACCCGGGCCACCAGCAGCCGAGCGCGCGCACTTAACCGCTAAGCCATGGGACCGGCCCTCGATATAATTTTTAAATGACTTGAATATATCCTTTTTCTCTGAATTTTCCTACATAATTTTTTAAAAAGTGAAATACAACAGTTTAGAGTTGCTATTTTTTAAGTCAAAATTGATTGGCCAGCGGGGTTAAGAGCAGGAAAGGAGGGTGGGGAGACAGGAAGAAGAATCCGTGAAAAGCCAAGTGAGGTGGCGACATACAGACTGAGAAACCTAAGACCTGAGAAATTTAGCAACTGACTTGAAAATTTAAGTAAACAAATATACACGGTGCTTTACTGTTGCTTTAGACTAGATGCTATGATATGCCTAAAAGAAAGACAACATGTCCTACCATCACGGCACTTGTAACCAGAGTTTTGTTATTTTAATTCTTTCTCTGGTAATTAAGTCAAGCTCCAAGAAAAAGTCAATCAAAATGAACTACTTTAAGAGATTGCCCACAATGAATAAGAAGCACTGCTCATGAGTAAGATTTCTGACATATTTCTTTTTATGTTTCAGTGGTGATTAAACCTGCTTAACAGGTATGAACCTACCTCTAAGATTCAAGCAATGCACTTTACAATAAATATTTGTAAAGAATATTTGTATTTCCTTATAAAGAATTAGAATTCTAAATATTCTTTGTGGTTGTCACGCTGCATCTCCGAAAGTGAGTCAAAGTGTTTAAGAATAGGAAATATTTCAGTACCTCCTCATTCATTATAGTGTCAAATTTGCTGTGAAGCTATTAGGTGCCTGCCAAACTATGACCTCGTTCTCTGCTTTGGTCACATTCATGGCGCTGAGACTGGAGGAGGCCCACTACACACCAAAAGGACTGAGAACAAACTGGAAGTGGTCACGAAAAGACACTAGCTTTGCTGTAACCTCAAGGCTCTACCAGAATTATCGCACTTGCCAGGCACATGCTAATCTAATTAACCAATATGTTTTGGGATCCACTGTCTCAACACTCAAAACTAAAATCATTCCTTCAAGTGAAATGCTCAAACGTGAAACCCATAAAGCTCAGCTGTTTGAATTAGTGAGGTATTGCCTTAAATATTCATATTATAGAATCCATAACAACACCGTAACATAAACCAGCATGCAGCGTGAGAAATCATCAAGCAAATGTAGGAAGTATTCAACTGTCTCCAAACACAGAATTGGGATAGGCTAATGTAAGTTTTATAGACCACATCATGCCATGCCAATTTCCTACTCAGCAGGATCCCAATGAGAGGAAAAAGTGTGTGATGATACCATACCAGCAAAACAGGGGCAAATCATCTTTCCAGACTTAAAGAATATAAAGTGAAAATTCATGGCTTAAGAGGATGCACGGGTCCAGGTCTACAAGATTGCAAAAATAGTGTTCAAAATCCTCTTACAAAACAATGAAAAGAAAAATGAAGCAAATTATAAATACGTTCATAGAGAGTGCCTGGTAAGGTCTTTACCCCAATATTTAAGAATAGTTTTGTTTACGTAGGAGGAAAAGTTAAGTGCTTCAAAAATAAGTCTTTTCATTATAAACTGCAAGTGGGAAAACTGATACGGCATGCAGGGTACTCTCTAATTTCAAGATGGATGGGTGGGTTTTATATTGCACCGCCTGGAGTCAATCTTTTCTTGCCCCCTCTAATACCACCACAAAGAGAACAACACTCTGCTTTCAAAAGTGAAATAAGATGCTCATCAGATAACACTGAGTCACTGAGGGAGCCAGTCACAAGCAGGGTAGGAATAAAAGCCTTAGGACAAATTCCCAAAAGGATTATAAGTCTGGATCAAGAAATCCCCCTACTAAACAATTTCTGTTCGCTATCCCACCTTTCGAAGGAATTCCATGGTTTTGATGCCCATTCGATTTCAATCTAATATGCTTTATGAAGAGCTACTTCTGAGTTATTTTCAAATGGGAGGGCAAACATCAAATATCTTTTCAGATTGTGTCTGTTGAATAAAAATTCATCTCCTTATTACTGAATTCTCTTAGTCTAGAAGGAAATTGGAATGGCAATTTACTTTGTTTTTCCTCATCTGCATCAATAAAGATTTATTATTTTAAGAACAAATCCCCCAAACTAAAAGATTTCTCTCTCTCTCTCTCATAGAACTTTCCTGCACACCTACTCACAAAGGAAAAGAAAACACTTTGGACATTTTAAATATTAATGTGTGTCTGGATAGTTGTTTTTGAGTTTCACTTTCATCAACTCCCCTGCCATCTGTCTTTGGGGCCTAGCTTTTCCCCAAACAGGAGTGGAGACAAAAAGGAGAATTTCTTTCCAGTAAAGAGACTTTAAAAATTCAGTTAGTACCATTTTGCCACCACCAACATAACTGATTCACATAAGGATCAAAAATGAATGCTAAAACCATTGGGTGAATGACTGACTGTTGGGGAACAGGATATGCACATAGTCTCCAAGAATTACCCCACAGATTACCTATTGGTTATCAAGGGGACTAGGTACCTTTACAAGGGAGAGGTCCAGTGAACACCAACTTAATCAAGTGAATAAATTCACCACCATCATGTACCATACACAAGAGAAGTATGTAATAGTGTATTCTTGCTAGCAATGTTTAATCTGAATCTAATCATTAGGAAACCAATAGTCAGATGAACTCAGATTGAAAGACATACTTTTAGACAACTCTGTTAAACTTTTCAAACATGTTAACGCCACAAAATACAAAATAAGAAAAACCCAAAAAGGCAGGGAGACAAGACAGTTCAAAAATGAGACTAGAGAGACATGACAATCAATTGTTGTTTATAATCCTGGATTGAATCCTTGATCAAATCTACAAAACCAAGATAAAAGATATTTTTTACTAGTTGGGGAAACCTGAATATAGACTGTATATTAGATACTTTTGAATGGTCTAGGAAAAAAAAATAAAATAATGAGAAAACAAATATGGGAAAAATATTAAGAAAAACTCCAATAACCAGGGAATCCAGATCTCTGCTGTTAAAATAAAGTATTATATTTGCTATAGTTGTATGATAGTAATATCTTAAAGATGTACATATTTAACACATTAAAATTTTTACTCTAAACAAAACTTAGGTATTAATGTGATTTCTCAAGGATATAAGCTGGGCAATTCTTTAATCCAGATTCATTCACTCATGAATGAATGCCTTCGGATTCACCACTGGCTGCAAGGAATTTTCAGTTTCATAGGTTAATAAATATTCATCCCATAAGTCCCTCTAACCATAAAAAGACAAATTGATCCAGTTGAAAGCAGATTAGCATCTAGGCATTTTTCAAAAACATTTCAAATTTCAGGAGTTTATATTTTGTTGAACTTTAAAAGAATAATTTTTGCCCAATGGAGAGCTAGGCTCTCTGTCCTCATATTATCACAAGTTTCAAGGCCTGGATATCTCATGTTTACCTTCAAAAGAACTTCTTGGACATTTTCTCTGTGTCTCACAAATTAGGAAAAGCTTGCCACTTATAATAACTCCTGCAAATTGTTTTGACATTTCCTTTTATTTTGAGTGATGCTATATTGTTCTGCTTCTTCCAACCTAAGAAGCAGCATAAGCATCAAGTCACCACATAATGCTTTGAACACCCTGGGGGACTTCTGAGAACAAAAGAGGGTGCTACTACAGTCTTCATTAACCTTTTTTGGCACAACCTCTTATACGATTAAAGCTATAGATTGTCTCCTAAACAAATGTACACATCCATATATACTAAACACTCTGCAAATAATTCAGAAAGTTCAGAGACTCCCTGAATCCTACTCTTCAATCCCAGATTCAAAACCCAAGTTCTTAAATAACACTTCCTGGCTTCAAATCCCAGGTTCACCACTTATTTTCTGTGGATCCTGGGAAGGTACTTAACCTCTCTGGGCTTTCCATTTTATCTATAAAATGTGATACTAATAGTACTAACCTCAAAGTGTTTTGGTGAGGAGTTAGTAAAAGTGCCTGGCACATAGTAAGTGCTTACAAATTTCAGCTGCTGCTAATTGCTGTCGTGTACTTCCCTTGTTTTAAAAATCTGCATGGCTCCTAGTGACTACAGAATGAAGTCCAAGCAAATGCCATCAAATCTCTTTATAATTGGATCCTGGTGTACTTTTCCAGCCTTATGTTATACAATGCTCCACCCTTGCCCCTTACGCTCCTTGTAGCACTTGTCCCCTGTTGTTGCTACCTGTACTTTCCTGCCTCAGTGCCTTTGCTTATACTGCTCTCGCTCCTTGGAACTGCCCTAACCATGCTACTGCTTCAGTCTGCCCTGCTACCTACCTACTCCCAAACGCACCCTTCTAGGCTCAGGTTAAATTCAAGCTCTTCTATGGAACTGAGCAGGCTGGAAAGAATCTCACCTTCCTTTGTGCAACCATAACATTACCTGTAGTAAGTGTACATTTTATCCTGTTTTACAGAAATGTGCTCCCATGTCTTTCTCTCCCACTAGACAAAAGCCCCTGTGTTCTGCTTATCGTTTCACGCTCCAAAGCCCTTGGCCTAGTTCTTGTCCATAGTAGCTCCACGATAAATATTTGGTGAAATGAATGGTTAATCTGCAGGAAATAATTGAAACAGATAATATCTGAAATTGAATGTCATTTCCTTTCATATAAAATTTAACTAGCTTCTACTTTAATTAAGTCTAGTCCCTGGACGTTTGTGTCAGGGGCCAGGGAGCGTGGCATAGTGTAGATGTTTCCTGAGTGGAAAAGCCCGGTTTTGTACAACAGATAAGCAAGTTAACAAAAGAACAGTCATATCTTTCTACTTGTCTGAGTAGAAACCAATATTCTATCCTCTCTCTTTCATTTAAAAGGATTTTTTAAAAAGTCTTCGTATTTCCAAATCCTCTAATGTTTAGATACATTCACTCATTCAAATACATTTACTGGACAGTAATATGCTAGAGGCTGTACACAAAGATGAGTACATGGATTCTTCCCTTGAAGAGCTCTTACTTGGGGAGATGGGCATCTTGCCAGACACAGCACAGAGGCTATGATTTAAGCTAGAGCTCAACGGAAGAGCTGGGAGAAGGAGCAGACAACTCTGGCAGAGGGAACAGCCTATGCAAAGGCCAGAAGTCTAAAAGGCATGCCCGAGAACCAGTGAAAAGTCTAGTTTAGCTTGAACACTGGATATATTTCAGTGCAACGGTAAGAGACAGAAGTCTGAAGTGGAGGGGTAGAGCCAGATCACTAAGGAGTTTTGAATTGTATCTTATGGGGAGAATGGAGTTTTTGAAGCAAGAGATTGAAATGATCAAACCCGTGTTCTATAGAGAAGTTTCTAATAACAGCAGTATGGGAGTGGGACTGAAGTGGAGAGAAGCTGGTAGCAGGAATATTAGAGACAGAAAAAAAACCTGCCAGCCAGGCTCCATGGCAAGATGAAAGGAGGAGCCAAATGCAGTTCTAGCCCTTAAGCAGTTTTCTCAATATGGTTGACGGTACTCCTGTTCCATTCTCAGGCCCGGCTGCAATACCCTCCATGCTACACCAGCTCCAAGACATTACTGTTTCTGACAATTAGTAAGCATTTACACGAGTTAATTTAATGAACACAGTAGACAGGAAATTATCTAAGCTGAAAAGATGCATCAGACTCCCAAGTTGCCCTGAAGTGGACTGTCGGGCAACACTGAGCAGATTTCTCCTTGCTCTTTCTTTCGTTTGTTTATTTAGCTTTCATTCACTCGCTGAGGTCCCACTATGTACTGGCCCTTATTACCCTTCATGTCAAGGACATGGGAATACACAAGACATTGTTCCTATTCTCTAGATGTTCAAAGCCCGGCAGAAGTGTTGTCATTTGCTCAACAACAGAAATTACTAATTGGGCATGTTCTCCTTGACGGTCTTCATCTTACATGAGGCTGTTTAAAAATGTGACCTGGATATTGGTCACAATACCAACTTGTAACTCATTTTTACCTTAAATGATTGGTTTTCTACATGAACTATAGAGCTGTACTGGGGGAGGGGGGAAGGCCCTGCCCCAATAATTGGGATTACTTTGCTTATATACAGTAGACATTTGTGATTTGCCCACTCACTAAAATTTATTTGTAACCCCAAAATCAATACCAGTGGTGCTTTCATGGTTGTTCATGGACATGCACAGAGCAGCAAAAAATTTGTGTTGCCTGTGTGCAAGGTCCCAGCTGAGGTCAAACAGGAGATGTTCTGCCTTCTTGTTTCAGCTCAGCTTTCAGACTATAAACAAGTGTCCTTTTTGAAATCTATTCGATGCCATATTTTCCACATTTTTGTGCTTTTTCTTGGTGATTTCGATGTTTAAAATGGCCCCCAAGCATAGGGCTGAAGTGCTGTCTAGCGTTCCAAGTGCAAGAAGGCTGTGATGTGCCTTGCAGAGAAAATGCACGTGTTAGATAAGCTTTGTTCAGGTATGAGTTACAGTGCTATTGATGATGAGCTCAATGTTAGTGAATCAACAAAGAACGCTAAATAAGGTGCCTTTAAACAGAAACAAGGTTATGTATTGATCAGTTGAGAAAATGTGACCAGAGGCTTACAGGAACCTAAGCCTGTACTTCTCCTAGGAGCAATGGCTCAGTAGTCAGTAACTCAGTGTTTGTGGTGACTTTATAGAATGTAACTACTGCAAAAAACAAGAGTCGACTGTATTAGATCAGGTAAAGAGTGCAAAGAACCAGCCATGACATGCTGATTTTTTTCAGCTCTACCTTCTGAGGATTCAGGAGGCCCACAAAGTGAGGAAACAGAAATCACTTTCTGGATCCTGCAACACTTTAGTAGAATTAGTTAGTATTTTCTGTCACTCTAGAATCACTAAGACACAGTCTCACAAAGACATGCTTGCTGCTTTGGGGCTAGCAAGAGGAGGAACGAGAAGGGGTCAAAAGGCCAGGGGGTGCTGTGGGTCAACATAAATAGGTGTTTTTGGGTGTCACCGTTTTCTCTTAGGAGAAGTCTTATGCTTGAAGGCCTGATACTCCTTGAAGGCCACTTATTTTCTGCTTGATACTTGGTTTTTTGACTACTCCAACAAGACAGGAGGCCTCATATGGGTGAAAGGCCTCTGACACAGGTGTTCCAAGCCAGATCTCAATTTAGACCCTAAAGAAGCAAAAAGCCCACTCTTCTAGGCAAATAATCCATTCTTTAATTTCTAAAAATTTATAAACAATAAGATAACTTAAATCCCACAAAATTATCCAAAGCTGTTGACAATGCCCCAGAATCCAGTTTCCCTTTGTAAAAGCTAACGTCCTCCAGCAGAAAACGACGTCTGGACATCAGTGTACTAGAAGCCAGCTTCCCTGCTCCAGGAATTCCACTCATTAGAACTAGAAGTATTACTAGAGAGTTCCGTCCTGTCTGCTAGACTCTCTCCCAAGGTGAGATAGTGTTTATTTGTTGAACAAAACAGTCATCCCAGTACAAATCTGTTGAAAAGCTTCCAAGCAGGATGAGAGGCCAAGGCAAGGAGGAGGAACAGCTAATCAGAAACCAAGGGCAAGAAGGGCTGGATCCAAAATAAATATAGTACAAAATGCCCAGAATAGCCCAGAAAGACAGCTGATGACCTTTTCTTCTAAAGTCTCTTAATATCACAGTATCCAATGGCACAAGTAACTAAAGCCAAGCACATAATTACTACCACAAAGGTAAAGGAATAAAGTAAAAACAAACATACAAACAAGAAAAGCTGATGGTACAACAAGAACTTGTGTTTTGAAACACAAACTAAAACACAGGAGACAAATACAATTATCGTTCTGTGAGTCCATCATTGACAAGGGATTATACCTCACTTTAATGTAATGGTCACAGGAAGCTGTCAAGGCTATCTCAAGCTCTGAAAGCTACCATAATTTCTAAAGAGTTAGTATATATTATTTTTTGACTAAAGAATCTAAATGAATCAATGAATCCTGCTACAATGGCTGCAAATTGCCACACCCCTAAGTTAAGTCTCCTCTTGGTGGAACCAGCTCTGGGCTGTGATTTGACAAGGAGAGGACAGTGTTATGGTATACAAGGAACACAGAAGACATCCTGGGGACCCAACCTCATTTCTTTGATTATGATGCACAAAGCCTTGAGCTACTGCTAAATAATGGCTTTAAGAACTATTGAAATCCCTTCTCCCACTTCTTCATTCCCAAAGCGATGGAGAGCCTTGGCTAATTGAAATTCTGGTGCCAGAACTCTGGCTTCCCAAAAATACAATAATATTAAACCATAGATCCACTAAGTGAGAGTCAAAATTCCCTTGGACTCTCTTCCACCTTTAAAAACTGCTGAGACTACATAACCAAGAGCCATCAGAGATGCTAAGTCCTCCTAATTAAATGTATAAATGCATGGCGACTTAGGAGAAAAACACACCACCTGTCCAGTTACAGAGCCGGTGTGTGCATGCACAAACACACCCCTCATATTTTGATTATTTGCTAAATGTATAAACATTTCCTTTCTCTCCATCTACAGTTACACACTTGCATATATGTATTAAGGAGAAAGAAAAATCAAAGCCACTGACTACCAATTTCCTAAGAGGTAAGGAAAAAACAAAGCCACCAGGAATAAAGACTGCTATGGCTTTGTCAACGTGAGCAAATAGCTTCGAGCAGTCGTGAAACTCCATCCACACTCTCATACACAAAAGAAGTGTCTGCTTGGGGCCGGCCCGGTGGCATAGTGGTTGAGTTCATGTGCTCCACTTTGGTGGCCCGGGGTTCATGGGCTCGGATCCCGGGCACGGACCTACACACCACACATCAAGCCATGCTGTGGCAGCATCCCACATACAAAATAGAGGAAGATGGGCACAGATGTTAGCCCAGGGCCACTCTTCCTCAAGCAAAAAGAGGAAAATTGGCAACAGGTGTTAGCTCAGGGCCAATCTTCCTCAGCAAAAAAAAAAGTGTCTGCTTGAAAGAATAGTTCTAAAAGCCCCATCAAATCTCCATTTGATAGTAAAAGTAATCCTTGATATTTGGTAAGAGGGAGAGATTACTTGAGGAAAAAAAAAACAGAAAAGAAAATCTTAAGTTTCACAAAGAAAAGAAATTCATTTATGTATTGTCTCAAGTTATAAGGAACCAATGAAGCACAAGACAAGCCACATAGGTGACACGTGATTCCAAATAAGATTGCCGTCCCCCAGCAGTAGCATGTTTAGGATGAACTGCCTGGAATAAAGAGTGTTTGGTCCACAAAAGAGAATCAGGAGGTAGAAAATTTCAAACCCCCATATAATAATAGAAGTGATAAAAACTGCAAGAAGGGTATGAATAAAAAGGGCGCGCAGAGACAGAGCTATGGTGGATGCTTTTCTTTGGGGATGACGTTATCTCACGGCTTCAAATTGCCTGCTTAGAAACCACTACATGACAAGGTGGTGCGATTATGTAGGCAGCCTGAGCAACGGCCTGCACCAGCCCACGGCCGCCCACGGCCTTCCGTGGCCTGATGAAGAGAAGGCAGCAATGAAGCCAGACAACAGGTCCCACCGCATTCTTGTGCCTGGGTCCATTCAGCCTCAAAAGCAGTATTACCAGATAGCTGTCACCACCATCATCCATGATCTCAAGAATCACGCACATTGGAGAGACTAGGGTGTTGCCTACACTCTGAGGCAGATGATATTCCTTCTACTTGCCAAATGTCAGAACATCTAAATGAGTGAAAGTACAAATCTTCCAAAGTTTTTAGTTTACTTTCATTCTTTCTTCTATATCCTCCTGCATTAGCTTCACACAGACGCCTCTGGGTATAAGAGGACAGAGGTCAGAACTTAAAAGTAATTATTAAGTGATAACACTATTTAGTAGTATTTATTCTTATTTTATTAATTCAGTTTAATTCAATATTTAATTTCAATGCTAATTTTTAAGTACTGCTTTGTAATAAACATTTTCTTCAACATCTGGAACAAAACAAACTCACTTTTTATTTGGGACTCTCCCAGCTGTGTGACTGTCATTTGGAAACTGAGAATTTAAACAGAGACATGAGATAAGGCCAAATGCAGCTTTCATAATCCAGCAATGTCATATATTTCAACACAATGTCTTGAATATTTATGTAGTTTAAACATAAATATACACACCCTTTAATGAACAGAGCAAGTGTATTAGAGCTGGTTAGAGTAAATGTAGGTGTCAAAACGAATTTATACATACTCTCATAGCCTTAAACCAGTCACAACAGTCTGGTCATTTGGGTTTTAATCTGCTGTAGACATTAACTATTTTTGTGAACTTAGGTCGTATCTTAAAACTTCTCCTTCCCCCACTATCATAAGTACCAAAATCCGCTGTCATAAGAACTTTTGACTTGGGAGGAATCTATGAAAGAATCTAGCAGCTAGAAAAATACAAATATGCCCCAAACTAGGTTTTATATTTAGAGGATTCAGAGAATCCTCTTCTGCCTCCAAGTCCCAAACTAAACTAACTTCTTGATTTTACAGATACGGAAACTGAGGCCCAGGATAAATGACAAACCTGATGTTCCACAGCTAGTTAGTAGAGAAGTCAGAAGCAGAATTTCAGAGTCTCAGGTCAAATGTTCTCTTTGATTCAAATCACACTAAAAGTTTCCTTTCTAGAACACTAGATTATTCATTTGTCAGATCTTAATCTCACCGAGGGCAAAATCAAGCTTAATCTATACCATATGCCCCAAGAGCTAGTTCAGAACTCACTGACATGTGGAAAGATGTCACCGGCCACACCAGTAGGAATGTATACCCTCTACTGGCTGTGGTCTGTAGTGAAGCACCGCCATAGCCTCTCACCAGAGGCCCCTGGTAAATAAGGACACTGGTTTGCAAAATGCCTGGCAGAAGTGGAGAGTGTAACACATAAAATGATGATTTTCCTTTGTGCAAAATGACCCAACTTTCCTGCTAATCTCAGCTCCACTGGCCTCTTCTTGAACTAACCAAGCAAAGTAGTTCCAACAACCAAGAGTGTCATCATTGAATCACGCTGGGGAGGGACGTGTCGCAGACAAATGCTTCTCTTCATCCTTCCTCTGAGTTTCAGTTTAAGGTGAGGCAAGTAGGAAAATATTTTTGTTAGTGTTCACCATACTTAAAAAAGAAACCAGTCTCATATTTTTAAAAAATGATCTGAAAACTCCTATAAAGCAACAGAGTCAAACAGGTAATACCAGTAATAATAAAATCAGAAAAATAAGAAGAAGAAGAATGGCTATTTCTTTCTTTCTTTTTTTTTTTTTTTTTGTGAGGAAGATCAGCCCTGAGCTAACATCCATGCTAATCCTCCTCTTTTTGCTGAGGAAGACTGGCCCTGAGCTAACATCTATTGCCAATCCTCCTCCTTTTTTTCCCTTTTTCTCCCCAAAGCCCCAGTAGATAGTTGTATGTCATAGTTGCACATCCTTCTAGTTGCTGTATGTGGGATGCCGCCTCAGCATGGCCGGACAAGCGGCGTGTCGGTGTGCGCCCGGGATCCGAACCTGGGCCGCCAGTAGCGGAGCGTGTGCACTTAACCGCTAAGCCACGAGGCTGGCCCCATGGCTATTATTTTTAGTGCCAGTGCTATGCACCCAGAAGCACATGGCTGACACTACTATAGTAAGTTGTCACAGCAAACCTATAAGGTGGGCATATTAATCCCCATTTTACAGACGATGAAACTGACCCAGAAGGATCACGGGAAAAGGTGGTGGTGGACCTGTGATCTGAATGCAGAACAGTCTCACAGCAAAGCCCACATGCTCACATCTTGTATTTGTTTGAAAAACACATTTTTTCCTAGTTCAGTAATTTTATTGATTAAGATCATTCTTGGCTCCGGATTCATATTTTAGGGACTGGTTTTTCAAAACTTCCTTAAAACAAAAGTCAGACTTAATAAATTTGTGCAGAAAACACTGTGAGAGCTCCTCTGAGATCCAGTCTGTCTGCTCAGAGCAGTTTTTATTTCTCTAGTCATCTCCCTGAGACTCTTCAGGTCTCATAAGCTGATTCCTCCTCTGGATTGTCGCTTTTCCAGGCTCTTGATCTGGCTGGTGACATATCCTAACCATTTCCGGGGGAGCCCAGACACATCTCTCTTCTGGATGTATTTTCTCTTCCTCTCTGTAATCCCATTCTGAACCCAGTCAAAGTCCTTCCCTGCCAGGGATGCAAGCCTTACCCCATCCCATACATATCAGAGAGGGCTTCCACCTGGCCACACTCCCAAGAGTAATGTATGAGAACGTCTTCATCTGTTCCTGAGCAGCGTGCTTGGAACACAGTGCTGAAGCAGACAAATCACCTGGCTACCTAAAATCAACTTGTCTGCTTTCAAAGACCTTTACTTCAACATCATTCCACAGAGATGCTGAACCTAAATTACCGAGCAGTCCCTGAACAAATAAAATACAATCACCAAAAGATACACACAAAATTATTCACTGGAGCACTACTTGTAATGCATCCAAACTGGAAACTACCTAAATGTCCAGCAACCATAAAAGAGATAAACAAGTGAATACCATGAGAACAAGGAGAATGAAAAAATAAACTATATGCAATAACATAGATGAATTTCACAAACATAAGCAAAATAAGCCAGACACAAAAGAATATATACTGTATGATTCTATTTTACATAAATTTTTAAAATAGGTAAAACTAATCAAAGGTATTGGAAATCAGGAAATTGGTTGCTCCTGGGAACATTAGGGGAGGAGCATTCTGGGGTGCTGGTAATTTTCTATTAATCTGCACGCTGTTAGACAGGAGGATCTACTTTGTGACAATCATTCCATCAAGCCATCCACTTATAACGTGTATACTTTCCTCTCTATAGGACACTTCAATAAAAAGCTGACTGAAAGAGCCCTGGAGAACATCTGGTCTGCTCCCCTTAGTTGGCATAAAAGTAACTGTTTCCTGTGAAGGTTAAATATCTCAAGGACACAAAGGAAATCCATGGAAGGGCTGGGACTGGACATTAGATCTCTTAAGGCCCCACCCAGGTACCAAAGCCACCTCTTAAATGCGGAAGGATGTTTCTCTAACTTCCTGCCTTGTTGTGACTACGGCCAAGATTTAGAAGAATTAGGATCACATTCCTATTAAGAATACAACCCAGAAAGTTCCGGTCTCCTACCGACAGCTGTGACAGGAAGAGCATTTAATAACTCAAGTTTTTTTTTTTTTTTTTTGTCAGGAAGATCAGCCCTGAGCTAACATCCATGCTAATCCTCCTCTTTTTGCTGAGGAAGACCGGCTCTGAGCTAACATCTATTGCCAATCCTCCTCCTTTTTTCCCCCAAAGCCCCAGTAGATAGTTGTATGTCATAGCTGCACAACCTACTAGTTGCTGTATGTGGGACACGGCCTCAGCATGGCCGGAGAAGCGGTGCGTCGGTGCGTGCCTGGGATCCGAACCCGGGCCGCCAGCAGCGGAGCGCGCGCACTTAACCGCTAAGCCACAGGGCCAGCCCAGGGGAGCATTTATTTTAATTTATTCATTTATTTTTTAGATTTTTTTGTTTATTGCAGTAACATTGGTTTATAACATTGCATAAATTTCAGGTGTACATCATTATACTTCTATTTCTGCATAGATTACATCATGTTCACCACCCAAATACTAATTACAACCCTTCACCACACACACGTGCCAAATTATCCCTTTCGCCCTCCTCCCTCCCCTCTTCCCCTCTGGTAACCACCAACCCAATCTCTGTCTCTATGTGTTTGTTTATTGTTGTTATTATCTACTACTTAATGAAGGAAATCATACAGTATTTGACCTTCTCCTTCTGACTTATACGAAAAGCATTTGAATGCTATTTAGGAAACGGCAAATCAGAAAAAGTCAGTCAGCACTGTGTTCACACACTACGTTCTGCCACTTACCAGTTGTGTGATTGTCTGCATGCTCCTTATCTCTCGCTGAACCTCAGTATCCTCCTCTAGATCACTGAAATAGTAACTCCTACTTTGCAAGGTTGCCATGAGGGTAATATAAGGTAATACTGTCAGAGCACCTGGCCAACACTCAGAAAAAGTGTTCCCTGAATGAATGTTGAATGAATTGAATTAGTCAAGTGCTTGTCACTTAGTAGAGACTCAATAAACAGTTAAGTATTATTATTATTACTGAGCAAGAGAAACAGGGAGGAAAGGAATAAGATTATATGAAAACATGTCAGTTTTCTAAGCCTATGTGGTCACTAATGGGTCGACCAACAATTCTCACCGGCTTAGACGGGGCACTGAAATGGTCTGTGGGATAAAGAGCAATAAAGGATTTGGGAAAACAGCAGTGCTTTTTATGTGCTACCAGTTCTGTGTTTTTTTTCTTGGTGCCAAATAAAGGTTTAAAGGTTTGCTCATTGACTGCCCCAACATGTCTAAATTCTACAGTCACCCATATTAGTCACATTACTTTTAGAATTAAAAAATTTTAAAGAGGGGGGTAGGTCATAAATTCTCATTGACTTAATGAGTAGACTGACATAGTCAGGTAACTTTACTAACGGGAAAAAATTTACACACTGAGTATACAGAAAGGTAATTGCAGGCTTTAAAGATGTCAGAAATGAACAACGGTGAGAGGTAAGTTTACTTACATTTAAAGAAAACAAGTTTAATACTGATGTTTTCTTCAGCTCTTCAAATCTTGCATGTACTTAGTAGTAAACTGATCCATAAAGTTCTTTTATACTGAAAAGAAACAAATACAAAAAAGATAAAGTAAAACTAATTTCAAATTATAGCACACCAGAAAAAAAAAAACCTATAGATGGCAAATTATTGTATAAGCAAAGAACATCAAACTAGATAACATGTGTGTAATTAAAAAGAAGAAAATGTGTTAAGGACCAATGGGTTTAACTGACTGACTTCCTTCCATCTATCCTTCCCTCCCTCAGTCCTTCCTCCTCCTCCCTCTTCCTCCCTCCCTCCACCCAGCAATCCCTCCCCCTCTTTCTTCCTTACTTCCTCAGTTACTGGAGAACCTCATATATTCCTTGAAGCCTGAGTTGCAGAACAAAACCACCATCATTAACTTTTATAGCACAAAATAACTGGTTAGTACACGTTAGGTACTTTAAGAATGTTTGTTGGGTAAATGAATGAACCACAGTTTTACAATATTTAATTAAGGTTAAAAAAAAAAAAGAAAATTAATTATTTTGTTGTCCAACAAGAACAATATGCAAACAATAAGGGAAATATACACACTGCTCTTTAGACTCGCAATTGATTGATTCCCATATCTCTTTTAAATAACCTATACTCAGGAAAAAATCCCAGTACTATATATATGGGCATATATATCCTTACCACTACAGTAATAAAAAATATTTTGGTAGTGAAGGAATATTTAGGAATCGTATAAGTTCCTTTGAGGGGCTCACTCTTCAAATACCTCATAACTACCTCCATCCAAATGAGAAAGCAAAGTACTTCCAAGTTAAATAGACATATTACCTCACATATGTTTTTCAAACGTATATGCAGTTGGGGCCAGGCCTAGACAAAATTATGAAGTAGGAGTGTAGCTGCTTCCTTCTTCTATCTGCCCTTTTGAGGAGTCAGTGACCCCAGATGCTTAATTAAGTAGGGAAGCAACAGGATCAGCTCTACAGTTCCAACAACTTAATGGATATCCTTCCTGAGGACATTTTCATTTAAAAAAGAGCTTCAAAAGAGGCAGGTGCTTAACACTGAAATAAAATGTATTACTGACAATGGAATTTCAGGCATGAATTGGGGATAGTGGTTGCCTTGAAGGAATTTCTCAACTCAGGTAAGCATCTATCTATTCAGCCTCCCCTAAAGATGGCTTCATATATGACCCATATATACACACCAATCCAGGTAAATTTGAAGCAATTAATGACACATACATAGGCAAGCCCAATTTTAAGACTAGCATATGCTCCAAAGTAAACAGTTACATTAATCAGCAGCTTTCAAAATGAGTGTCTAAGAACCCTACCCCATACGTGTTTCTGAGAACAGAGGCAGGAGTGAGTGAATGTGTGACAGTAGGCAGAACAATTTCACCTTTATCTGTTCTATCCTTTATCCAAGATTTAGTAGGAGAAGTAATTCCTTGAGCTGCTTATAAAAGGGTTGAAACTAAATGATGATTACATTAAAAGCTAGTGCAGAAAATCCAGTGAGTTCATAACATCGCTGATCCAGAACAATAATCATCACACCAAAATCCAACTGCCACCTCTAACAAGGCCTTTATGGGAAAATGAGAGTTCCGGCCTGGCTCCCAGAGCACAGGTCAGCCTGGGTCTGAGCAGGCAGGAGCCAGGTCTTCTCTTCCTACACAGTGCCTTCGTCTCCCACCCTGGAACAAACAGCAGAAGGAAGGACACCTACATCGCCACGAGGACTGAACCAACAGTGAGGGGATGAGACTAAGGTGGGGAGAGCCTGTGGACAGTCCAGAGGCAGGGGAACAGGGGGCTCCAGCAGGGAGCAAGACACAGTGGTTTCTGTGCGCCAGTCACGTCTCCAGGCCCTGTCCCAATCCCCATCAGCCTCCTCACTAGTAATTACATGTGCAAGGTTCAGATACTTCACATATGTCAGGGCCTCTCAGATAGGAATGAGGAAGGAGAAAATCAGTAGAATAAAGAGAAGAGAAAAATATACCTATATTATGTAAGACCCAATTCAAAACAACATGTAAAATTAAAAAAAAAAAAAATTAAAGAGAATTATAAGAAAGTGTTGCCTCAACTTGCTCCAGAGGAATTCACGGTAACTAAGAGGCCCTGAGTATATTCGATCCCTCCCTCAGCACAGAACTCTGATTATTTGGCCCAACCAGGACTGAATACATAAAAACATTTATAAACATGAACCATAGATTTTTTGAGTCTCCATCACGAGCCTCGTTTAAGTCAGTCAAAGATGTCCTTTGTTATACAGCTTTGATCGAATGCAAGAGACTTTAGTCATTTCCTCAGAAACAGACGTAGCTATAAATATGAACTAACCAACACACTCAGCCACTCACCAAAAGGCTCGCTGAGAAGTTTAATTTAAAAACAAGAACATATTATTAAACTGAAAAGTAAGATATTAAAAAAATCAAAACTCATGCCAACAACATTCCTAGCAGAAAAATCCTTAGTGTGATGACAAGCATAATTACAAATAACTTTTGTTTGAATCACAAACCTTTCCTATACAAAGATTACAAAAAAAAACCAAAAACAAGAAACAGTCTGTATTTGTGTCCACTTAATAAAACAAACCCTTAACTTCCTGTCCAAATCTCAGATTTCAAATTCCAAGAAAACCCTCCAAACCATTAAATAAGTGACTTCTGTATATCCCTTTGAGATGGAAAACACATTATTATTGCTTTTCTAAATCTCTCTGATATTCTAAAGCATGACCATCATAATTGAGAGTAACATGTTAGACATAACCATCAGGAAGAAAAGTTACTGTTTATTATAACAATGCCATATTTCATACTTTAAAACTTAATGGAATCCAAAGTCTCCATTCAGGTATGACTTAAAAGTCTAAAGCAGGATCTGTACGCGGGCCAAATACAGCCTGCCACCTGCTTTTGTAAATAAAGTTTTATTGGAACACAGCCATGCCCATTCATGTACATACTGTCTATGGCTGCTTTTGCAAGACACAATGACAGAGTTGAGCAGTTACAACAGAAACCATAAGACCCGCAAAGTATAAAATATTTATTATCTGATCTGGCCCTTTCAGGAAACGTTTGCTGACCTCCAGTCTAGGAAACAGCTACCTCAGTGGACTAAATCTTGACATAAGAAACACTCATCCTGGTGTAGTCATCCTGCTGGATAACCACCTAAGTCACTTAAACCTCAGCTGTTTTAATTTTCTCATTTACCATACAATAACAGATAATAGTTATTGGGAACTTATATACCAGGCTTTATTCTAAGGGCTTTACTTTCAATATATGAACAACGAATTGGTCCATTTAATTCTGACAAAAACCACGTGAAGGAAGTAAATGATCATCCCCGTCTCACAGACGAGGAAAACTGAGGCAGAGGGATTAAATAACTCGGCAAGGTCTCATTGCTGTTAGGTGGAAAATCAGGATCAGAACCTAGGCAACCAGGGTCCAGAGCTGGTATTATTAATCTCTGTGCTATATTGATCATAATTTTAATTTTATAAAAGTTATAGATAATAAAAGGAAATCTCAAAGTGTTTGTTAGAAATGTTAGTAAAGACAGTAATACACACCTCTGGTGGTTTAGGATAAGAGACCTAAAATAATATAAATGGACTTGCATAAACTTTTAAGACCCTTCTGATTCTAATAGCAGAGCTAACCTTCGAGTATTAGGAATATAAAAGCCCATACTATTCTTTATTTTTTACCACAAGTAATCAAAGAATCAAACTAACTGACCAATGGCTATCATTCTCTTGGGAAGTAAGGCCTCTCCTGGCAGTTAGCCTCTTCAGAAAGCTTTCAGGATGAAATCTACCCAGAGGAACCTAAATCTTCCAAATCTGCTCCCCTCTAGGCTTATCCTCTGCCAAGTTTCCATCTGGGAAAGGTCTAGCAAGCACCAACAGAAGTTATGGAAAGACTGTCTTCACAGCCTGGCAAGAAGAGCTCTATCCAGGCACCAACGTCACATAGTTCAGGAGGTCGTCCCCCAGCTGAATCATCCCCACCACTTCCTGAAGTTCTCCAGGATGTCTGGAGGAAATGTGTCACCTAAATGTGACCCAGTGCTCTTTTGTACTGAAAGATAGGTTTATATGATGCAAATAAAATAAGGGGAAAACATACTGCTAAATTACTTATCACTCATTTCACATTTAGATAGAGATGGTCTTAACCATCTTTTTAGTCAGGTTAGTCTGCAACCGGTTTTCACTGTCTGCAGAGTAAAATCCAAATCCTTGAGTTTGATATTTAAGACGCTCCTCGTCTTACTCCTTATCTACTTTTCTAATTGTATTTCTTTCTATTTTGGTCGTTCATGCAACCAGGTGGCCTGTGTTTTCTTCAGCACATCGTATCTATTCCTGCGTCTGAGGCCATCCTCATTCTATACTCCTCTATTTTCTCTTCTACTACCAACATCACATCCAGCGCACAGGCCAAATCTCTGTGTTAAATATTGGGGGATACAGGGGCTGGCCCGGCGGCATAGTGGTTAAGTTCGCATGCTCCTCTTTGGTGGCCCGGGGTTTGCAGGTTCGGATCCCGGGTACAGACATACGCACCACTTATCAAACCATGCTGAGGTGGCAACCCACATATAAAGTAGAGGAAGATGGGCACGGATGTTAGCCTAGGGCCAATCTTCCTCAGCAAAAAGAGGAGGATTGGCAACAGACGTTAGCTCAGGGCTAATCTGCCTCACCAAAAAAAAAAATATTGGGGGATATAATTTGTATTTCCTGGGAGAACCAGATCCTCACAATCCAGCAGGGGAAACATGTCAACAAAAGACTAAACTCAAGCTGGACATTAAAGGTTCAAAGTGCTATGGGACTCTGACTAGGGGATCTAAAAAGACTTGAGAGAGAGGCCATCACTGAGTTGGACCTTGAAGGAAGGGAGAACCTGATAAGAGTGTTGAGTTCATAAAGTTGTAGGGGTAACCAGATAAGATGAAGGTTTACATCACAAACTTCAGAGCCAAATAGACCTGGGTCCAAAATTCTGGCTCCCCTTGACTGGAAATAGGATTTATAGAAGTTACAATCAAATAAATCAGGTTGATGCCTAACCATGATCAAAACTATATTTGTAGCCAGTTCTCAAGTCTGGCTCAAATAATGAAGCTTTTCATATTACGTCCCTACATAGTCTTCCCCTTCTCTCATGGCCAATAGCGTTTACTATTTCAACCCATTCATTATTATGGCATTTAATCACATATTGATTTTCACTGTTTAAATATTCTAAAATTATGATTTGTCTCCTCAAGAAGACTTTGTTATCAAAGAACAGATTCTTTCAAATAGATCCTTGGCATTTTCAAATTTTAGGTTCAAAGTCCCTGGCAAGTAGTGCTGGCTTAGCTGAAGCAAATTCAAATTACAAGCTTGGGCTGTTTGGCTAGTTACATGGAGCCCAGCCAACCATAAACATCTGTATTCCAACACAGCTTTGTTTTCTGCTGATCCAGTAACTCTGATGAACAGACTTAAAAATTCTTTGTGGGATCGTCAGAAAAAAAGCTAATGGCTGGGGCTAGTGATAGAAGTAAAGATCAGGTTAGGCAGTACAAGAGAGTGATGGCTCTGATTAAAGAGTTGACGAAATTACATGTTATAGTATATCTGCAAATCTGAGGATGGACGAAGGACTTGGGATTTATCCCTTATGCTTTAAAAGGGTTTAGTGTACAGTGTTTTGTGTGTTCCCACATTACCAAGCACCATGCTGTAAATACTAGCTGAACGAATAATCAGATAATCTCTGATGCCCTGAAGTCCTCAGCGAACCCATTTCCCATTCCAAAATCAATTCAATACAGTCAAATTTCCTTCAAGGTTCCAAAATTTTAGTATTTGCAATGTCTACTAACATATACATCAAACAAGGCGCACATGTTTTTATATTAACATGTTGCTTCACAATCATATTTGAAGTGTTTCGTAATGGCTTGTCTTTTTTTTTCTTTAATTCTGAAGTTTTCATGCATAGCTTTCTTTGCCAATACTGGCAAATTATTTTTTATTTCCCACAGAAAGATTCTAATTCAAAGATTCAAAGCAATTTTGGAATTCAAAAGTTGTTATTCTTTGAAAGTTTTGACTGAATTGATGGTAATGATTAAAGTCTGTGATAAAGTTTTATATAAAAATAAACATAGGGGCTGGCCCCACAGCCTAGTGGTTAAGTCCAGCACGCTCTGCTTCGGCGGTCCGGGTTAGGTTCCTGGGCGCAGACCTACACCTCTCATCGGCAGCCATGCTGTGGTGGTGACCCACATACAAAATAGAGGAAGATTGGCAACAAATGTTAGCTCAGAGCGAATCTTCCTCAGCAAAAATAAACAAACATATGCACAATTGTATGTGTTGTGGGGCAGTATGCTGGGGGTGGGGGTGAGGGAATGGACATGGCTCAACTTCATAGCACACCAATTTTTCTTTGTGGCAAATACTTCAAACTTCATTTTTTATGATATCATGGACTACAGTGAAAATTTTACATAACAACATATTAAAACTTTATGTGAAAAATATTACAGACTATGATGTAAAATTTACCTAACAATATATTTAAACAGTGGATTTCAATTAAATTTGAAGCAAGAACTTTAGAGTAGATGTGCCAATTATTTGCACACTTTTTGAAGCATAGGGGTAGTTTGGTAGAAATCAGATATTGCTGACTATAGTCAGTCATGTCCTCAGATGGAAAAATATTTTACAAGTGTTCTGAAATACGTTCTATCCCTATTGAAAATGTAGGAGAAACAAGTGTACTACCCCTAAAATTCTGGCCCCCATACGCAAGAAATCCTGTAGAATCAAATCATTCCACCTATATCATTAACTAATGTGTTATTGCAAATATCACTCAAAAAATATGAAGTTAAACCACTTCCATCCCACAAGCATTCTGAAAAAGCATTCTGAACTAATGTGAAATTTGTATAGCGATTGTTTGAACAAAAACAATGACTTCAGCCCACTGGTATACAACACTTTATCATGTCAGTAGAACTCTGGGAACCAACATACCCAGTGAGGTCATCACAGCTCTGGAAAGTGGGTTGGCCCATTATGAACCCTATCATTGCTGACCCAGCAGGAACAGTAAGGACTCTTCCTCTTCAATTGCCCCCATGGAATAGATGTATTTTCATTGTCAAACCAAGACCATGATCTCTGCAACATGTGTGTTTTAGAAAGAAATGGATTGGTGGGCTCACCGACTTATTTCCTAAGAATTACACTACTGAATTATAAGGAATTGAATATATATAAATGGGCTTCAAAACATAGCAGGCCATTCAAAACAATACAAGACCATCTTATAATAAAGAAATGCCCAAGAGTTATACCGAAAGCTGAGGGTTTTCTATTTAACATAGGTCCTACCCAGCTACCACCTGTTAAAAATCCTGTCAACAAGCATAAGACCTTGGAGTTTTATAGACTTATTTAAACTAGAGTACGATATATTCCTTTAGGAAAACAGCAGTTAAAATACCTGACTATTTGATTTTCAGCTTCCATATTCAGAAAGACACAATGACCTATAAATTTTCTAAATCTCAAGAGAATCCACTGCAATTCTAAAAAAGGATACAGGATGAAACATTTAATGCTTCACACCCCTAATCACTGATAAGAAAAAAAAAACACAAGGGACAGAATGCAGCCCACCTCTATCCTGAAAGGTTTTATCTCAGTAAAAGGCAACCCCACTTTTTTTCAAACCATGGTGACCAAGCCTAACACTCGACCTTTTCTTATCCTTTTTACCTCATCAGGACATTGTATGTTCTCTTTCTTTCCCTCTCTTTCTCATTTTAACAGGGGTTAAATTGGTACACGGTTTTTTCAAGGGTAAATTGGCAACTAGCGATGGTTATCAATAGCCCTAAAAATGTAACAGCCATTAACCCAGCATTCAATACTAATTGAGCTAAAGTAAAAAACTGGACAAATGAGCAAAGATTTCTGTATATGATTTTCACAACATTACTTACAATAAGAAAAAATGGAAACAATCTAAATGTGTATAACAATAGCTACACTGAGGTACATCCATTAGATAGAAAATTCAGCAGGCCAATCACTCAATTAAGCAGGGGTGATTACCAATGGTTAATGAGACAGAAGGACATTCATGATATATTAATTGATTTTTGTACAGATACATATACATAAGGTAAAAAGTCAGGAAAGATAACCATCCATGGTTTTCAACACTTTCTTCTTCCTCTTCATCATTGACCCTGCAGAAGTCTACCACCAGTCACATCTTTAACTAAAGAGGGATGCAGGGGGATGAAGGGAGAGGTGTACATGTGTTTTTTCAAAACCTCTCCCACTCCCCGAGCCTGTGATGGGTCTTCCGCCCCTCTCTGAGATATGCTATCACACTCCAACACGCTGACAGGGGGTGTCTCTGCATGGGGGAATTTCAGATGAATGTGGTTTTATTTTCCTTTTTGCTTACCTGTATTTAGTAATTTTACAATAAAGATTATATATTATTTCTACCAAAGGGAGCAGAGCACGATGACTAAGAGTGGAAAATTTGGAAGAGATCAGCCTGGGCTTTAATATTCCAGGTCCATAACTTTTTGGCTATATGATCTTGGTCAAGTTACTCAACCTGTCTAATCCTCAAGTTTCCTCATCCAACAAATGGGTAGAATATTATTATAGGTACCTTTTTATTATAGAAACTCCATATTGGATAAAATAAGTGATTACTGTATACTATTTAAAATACAACTTTAAGTGTTTATGCTTTTAAGGAAAAAAATGTAAACTCCAGTCTCAAAGGAGAAAAAAATATACATAAATAAAAACATGCGGGGCCAGCTCCAGTGGCCTAGTGGTTAAGTTCAGCACGCTCTGCTTTGGTGGCCCGGGTTCAGTTTCTGGGTGTGAATTTACACCACTCTGTTAGCGGCCATGCTGTGCTGGCGGCCCACATACTGAAAAAACAGAGGAAGACTGGCATGGATGCTAGCTCAGGGTAAATCTTCCTCAGCAGGAAGAAAAAAAAAACAACATGGGGAAAATTTCATTCACACTGGTAACCAAAAATGTATATTAAGTAGCCCTTAGTTATCATTTTACATATATCAAAACAAATGAAAAATTCTAGCCTTCATAGCTTCAATGTTGTAGTGAAAATGCTGGGCATTCATTGTTAGTGGCACTGTATTTAATACTTTCGTAATTTAGGAAAGCATTAATGCTCTATTGCAGTAAGAGTTAGTCACTCCACTCTAATGCAAATATCTTAGGAAATAATTTGCCTAAAACAAAAACTAACACGCACACTTCTGTTCGTTACAGAACTCTAAATAACAATAAGTAACTGAAAATATCTGAATATCGATTGTTAGAGGGATGGTGAATGGTTTAATTAATAATGGCATGTCAAAACAATAAAATTAGGAAACCACCCAGGTTTGTCACACTGAAGACCATGAAGAAACAAAATAGTTGGATATACTTTTAAGTGAAAACAAGAGGATCCAAAATATCTACACTCCGTCACCATATAAAATGTATAGACCTGTGCACAGGAATGAGGTGAGGCGGAGCATGTGGGGATCGGAGAGGAGAGGTTTCTAGACAGAGCGGCAGTGAGTACAAAAGCAGACGGGTGGACCGGCATGGTGCCCTCAGCAGGTGCACCAGACTTCCAGGAAAGGAGGGTGAAAGGAGGGTGGAAGGGAAGGAGAGAGGGAGGAAAACCAAATTTTACTAACATTTCATGGATGGATTGCCATCGGCACCCTCTCTCAGTCCAGGTGCCAGCTGGTCACACAAGATAAAAGAGGTCTCTGAAGGAAGACTGGGAGTTTCGTGGTCACAAGGTGCCCTCATTCCTTGTGTCATTCCGAGGACTGCAGGGTGTTACAGTTTACATGCGCCTCGGTAAGTGGATGGATGATGTTATCATTATAATTTAACCAAACTGACCCCCACAAAATGCACAAGTGCCTTAAAGTAACCACAGACAGATAATAACACCAATAATGCAAGCACAAGTGAACACAAGAAACTGGTGAATCTGACACCTCCACTTGTTCAAACTGCACAAACCATACACGAGCCCTAGTAAAGACAGCGTTGTCACAGTGAGAAAGGTTTCTGAAAGAAACATGTGCGTTTTGAAAATAGAAGTTTGAAAATATTTCCATTGCCATTTTTTTTTGCCCAAATAATGTCATATCCATAATACCTCTCCTATCTATACTCTCTAAAAATGTAAACACAGAATTTTCTAAGGTCTTAAAATGCACAAAACACAGAGTTTTAGTTTTTAAAGGTCTACCAAAAATAGGAAAACGCAGCATGTTCCCAGTCTTTTTTTAAGAATTAATTAACATTAAAGAAGAAAATGATAGCTCCCATTTACTGAGGGCTTACTATATATTATGGGTCAGGCACTGTTCTCAGTGCTTATGTGTGTTAATCATTCAATCTTCAACACTATCCCTGATGGTGAGACTATTATTATAACCTCATCTCATAGATGTAAAAACTGAGACACAGAGAGATTAAGCAAATTATCCAACCTAGTACATAGCCAAAATGGGATTCTAACCTAGGCAATTTAACTCTTGAAGGTCTGCTCTTAACCATTCAGAATCCTACACTAGATTGGAATTTACTGGCAGATTTCAACCAAACTTTTGTGCAGCTGGTGGATTAAAAATGAATAAGTAGCGAACACTGCATGTCTCCCATTTGGATCTACATGTACTTATAAATTAACTTTTTTAATGATGACAACTTAAAAAATAATTACATAAATAAATTGAACTTAGAGACCTTAAAATTACTGTATCAAAGTGGAAATAGATTTTTTAAAATATGGAAGCATATGCAATCGCATTCCTTTCACTAAAATTATTATTGATTGAGAGGGAAAAAAAGCCTAAAATTTTAAAATCTGAGTATTTATTGATGGTTTTTTGTACCAGTAATGAATATAAAATTATTTTTAAAACTTTTATTACGTCCTTTTAATTCCTACCTTTGTGTGTTTACAATATCTAATATATTAGTGTAATAATGTATATATTATTTATAACAAATATACATTTACTGGAGGAGATGTTCACAAATTTAATGACAGCAGTACTGTAACAGCAAGTTTTAGAGACCATTGCAGAAGGTTTTAAAGCAGAAGAAAAACATAATCAAATCTGCATCAAAAAGATCACTCTGGAGACAACATCAGAGGATGAATTTGGAGGCAGGGGATCAACTACGGTTTCTGAAGTCCAGAACCAGCAGTGAGAATGGAGGGAGGAAGAAGGCTGAGAAAAGCCTTAGGAGATTTATCGAGGTACGAAGGAACAGTGATGACTCTATGGTTTCTGATTTGTGGTGACAGAGAATTCAGAAGAGAATATAAAACCATGTGTGTGTGTGTGTATGTAGAAGGGATGATAATTAAATTTTGATCTCATTGAGATTGCAATGCCTGTGGAACCATAGGATGAATGCATACTATGAAGTTGGGAAAACAGGTCTGGGGAGTTCAGAAAAGAGCCCTGGGCTCACTTGTGGTTGAGCTTCATCAGTTTCTAAGTGGTCACTGACAAGATGGGTTTTGATAAGCACACTGGGGGAGAATACCCAGAGACAAAAGGGAACTAACACTTACAGAGAAGGTCGTGGCAGCAAAACCATTCAAGAATTTTAGGAAGGAAGGAAGGGCCTGGGAGATGGAAGAGGTCCGGGAGAGGTGGACCGAGAAGGCTAGGAAGGGTGGCATGCTGCAGGCTGGCAAGGGGCAGGCCGCGTGGCTAAGTGACCGATCACATCCCCACGCCATGAGTGATGTGAGAACATCCTGACATCACATCTGCTTCCAAAGCAAAACGACACCCCTCTGCCACCACTCCTCACCCTTACAGATTTGAAGTTGAAAGAGATGAGCTTGGTAAAGACAGGCATAGTGTTAGCAGCTTTATATTCCACAGAAATCAGTGAATAAGCATAATCAACAGTTAGGCTTAAGTTGTCAAAAACAACTTAGTGCATCAAGTCATCACTGAAAAAAGAACATTTCCCCTATAAACCTTCATTTTCAATAGTCAACTAATTAAAAAATACATACAGGTGCTTTCTGAGATTAAGAAAAAAAACCTGACTCAGAAAATATGAAAAAAAAGAACTGATGCAACTCTTGCTACATTTGCTTAACTGCCAGACCAGCAGTAACTGACAATTCCTCTTTCCTATCAGACCTGACGACCCTACTTCTTCAGGATATAAAGAGGGGCTTTGGCTTTTTCAGGCAACTGTGGATCCATTCATGCCTTCTCTCAAGAGGAAATAAAAGCTAGATAAAGGGCAAATTTTACTATTTTTCCAATGTCTTTAAAAATTTTTTTAATCTGGAATTTCTCCATAATGACAAAGAGATTTAAACTTTATCTTGGGTTTGAATCAGTGTCCTGATCACACCTACTTGATCTGAATATTAAGCCAGGATTAAAATCTCACAGTCTACAACTCTCTCGAACTTAAAAATAGTACCATAAGTTGAATTTACCACCTCACTTTTTTCCGAAGATTTTTATTACGGAAAATTTCAAAGATATACAAACATTAGTAGGTTAATACAATGAGTGCCCTGCACCCAGCACCAGCTTCAACAATCACTATTCATGGCCAATCTTGTTCCATCTATACTCTCTCCCACCCACACCCCCAGACGACCTTGAAGCAAGTCCCAGAAATTATATCGCTTCTTCCATGGATATTTCAGTTATCTCTCTAAAAGATAATATAACTGTCAGACTATCATCATACCCCCCAAAATTAGTAATAATTCTTATTGTCAAGAAGAATAATTTCTATTTCAATACCACCACATTTCCAGTCAATGATCACATTTCCAATTATCTTATAAAAGTCACATTTTATTTTATTTTATTTGTCCTCTTGAGGAAGATTGGCCCTGAGCTAACATCTGCCAATCCTCCTCTTTTTTTTTGCTGACGAAGACTGGCCCTGGGCTAACATCCACGCCCATCTTCCTCCACTTTACATGGGATGCCGCCACAGCACAGCTTGACGAGTGGTGCGTCGGTGCACGCCCAGGATCCGAATCCGCGAACCCCGGGCTGCCGCAGCAGAGTGCGCGCACTTAACCACTTGCGCCACCGGGCCCGCCCCTAAAAATCATATTTTAAAAAACCATTTGTTTGTTTGTTTGCATAAGAATCTCATCAGGGTCCACCATTGTGGTTGGTTGATAGGTCTGTTAAGAGTTTTTTAATCTGTTAAGAATTTTAGGTTCCTCCTTCATCTCTTTTCTTTCTCCTTGCAAGTTATTTATGGAAGAAACTGGGTTGTTTGTCCTGCAGAGTATCCCACAGTCTGACTGCATTCTGAGGTACAATTTAACATGTTTCAGCTCACCTTTAAAATTCAGGTTGGTTAATTTTTTTCCTGCCTCATGTTGATAGATAGATATTGATATCTCATGGTACACTGAACAAAACCAGCGTGCTTTCTATTCTGCTGACATTACGTCATATAGAAAAGAAACTGAGGTACAATTTTCAAGGATGCTATAAAATTATAATTTTACATATATATACATATAATTATAAAATTATCTCTGGGCAAGAACTGAAGTTGAGCCCTGGGCTTATAAAGTAGTATTTAGATAACAGGAACAAGGATAGGAAACAAACGTTCCAGACAGATCCTTCCCTTCCCTCCCCAACTCCCGCTGACAGTGTACAGAGGGTAGAGTGGACTCTAGAACAAGCAATTTGGGTTGAATCCCAGCCCCACCGCTCTCCAGCTGCATGGCCTTCAACTAGCTCACTTAACTGCTCTGTGCTTCAGGGTCCTTATCCATAAAATGGAGATACCTCACCTCACCTACTGTGTGAGAATTGACAGAGATAATTTAGAAAAAGAGCATGGCACCCAGTAAGCACGCCAAAAAAAAACAACAAGAAAAAAAGTTGTCATTATTATCCTTTGTTAATCATTATTATCCCTAATTAAAACTAAAAATCTCCTCCTCAAAACTAAAGCTTAACTTTGGGGGGACACTTATTTTCTTCCCCCACTAAGTGACTACTCTAAATTAAGTTTTACCCTATGGCTTTTGCCTTACTTGACTTCTCGCCAATTTCTGTCTGCAATGGTACCTCTGAACAAAAACTACCCCTGCTGTGTGATAATATATCTTCCATATTCTGCAAACAGCAGGCAGAACCAGACGTCTTTGAACAGTCAGGGAACTAACTTTCTTGGCTGTTTAGGAGGCATTCAAGTGAAGGACAGAGATTTTTTTTCCTTTCACTAAGAGCGTACCATGTGCCAAGCAAGGCATTTAGCACTAGAAACTTCATGAATTCTAATCTGCTGGGTTTTAGGGGGGAAAAACCCAATGGTTTTGTGTTTTAATTATTAATAACCCAAAAGTTCTCATTTGAAATATGTATTCAGTACCTACCACTGTGCTAGGTGTTGTAGGGGGTGAAAAATTAATAATTAGGCACAGTCTCTGGAAAAAAAGTTTATAGTCCATTAGGAGAGAAGAGAGGTATGCTAATAATCCATAATGTAATGTAACATAATAAAAAATGAGAGGGGCAAATGAAATGCTAGGAAAAAATCAGGTGGGAAAAATAATTTACAGTTAAGGGTAGTTACGGGGGGCTATTTAAAAAGGAGATGATGGGTAAGATTAAAGTTTAAACAATGTATAAGATTTCAACAGACCAGAGGAAGGACGAGGAGAAGCAGGAAGAAAGAGAATTTCACATAGAGGAAACAGGAGCTTGGAGGCTGAAGTGTGGGGAGTGTTCAGGAAACAGCAGTAGCTCTGGTTGTATGGAGTATGGCATGCATGAAGGGACAGCGAGAGAGGTGATGAGATCCTAAAAGCCCTTTGATGAGTAATGGTAAGGAGGTTGGACTAGATTTGGTAAGTAATTGAGAGATTTTGAGGTTTTCTGAGTCAGTGAGTGGCGATCAGAGTAGTGTTTTATATAAATTAATATGGATGCATGGAGGTGGGAGAAGACCACTTGTATCCTAATTCAGAAGTCAAGAACCTCTGAGTGAAGTCAAGAAGAAAGGAAGATACAAATACCAGCTATATTTTGGATGGAGAAAATACGACTTGGTGACTGAAATGATAGAAGAGGCAAAGGAGAACTCAAAGATGGCTGCAAAGTTTTGAACCTAAATGTCTGGAAAAGAAAAGTGGCTCCATTAACAAAAATGTAAGTCAGCTCAAAGAGCTGGGGTTGGGAGAGAGGTGATATAATGAATTCCATTTGAATATGTTGAATTTGATGTACCAGCAGAACACAACAGCCGAACCAACAGGAAAAGTGTAGAGAGAAAGCCAGTGAGAAATCTTGGAGAAATAATATATTTAGAATGTAGCAAGGTGACCTAGAGAAAACAGATGGAGAAGTAGTGTTCGGAGAAGAACATTCAAGTTAGGACAAATCATAGGATCCAAAGAATGAAAGAGCTTCAGAGGAGTCATGAAGACAAAAGACAGATTGTAGAGATCAAAGAAATGAATGAAGAAGTATAGACAATGAATGAAGACTCCTTGTTTAATAAATTCAATATAAAAGAATAAAGAAACGATGGGATGTTAGCAACATAGGCAAGAGCACTGAAGAATGAAAAAGAAAAGAATGGAGATATTCTAACTGTTTTTATGCAGATAAAAGGGAGAAAGGAAACAATTCAACACCTGAGACAGGAAGGAAAACCAATGAAATGGAGACGAAAGCCAAAGAAATGGAGACAAATGGAAATACAGAAATATGTTAAAGTGAAGAAAGAAAGTGAAGGTTGAGAATCAAGGTGACTAGCTGCCAGATCTGTTCTGTTAGCCTACACAGAGTTTCAAAAAATGTGATTTAAACTCATAGAGATTTCACCTAGAAAACCAGATACTTGATTTTTCAACAGAAAATGGGGTTAACACTGGGCCCAAGCTTCCATAGGACAACAATTGCTGCTGTCCCCACCTTAGACATGGCTGACACCCTGCAGTTTACCACACTCTCCGCCTATCACCTCATTCATTTTAGTAATTTTGATGGCCCCTGTTGGCAGTTAAGTTTGCGACCCCTGACCTAGATCTTTTCAATGAAAGAAGGAGATGATGTCATCCTTAGAGAATTAAGTGAGGACTACAGACTAAGACTTGAAAACTGTGAAAAAATACTGTAATAGTCATTGAAGGAAATGGGTTTGGAAGTCAACAGATGAATAATCAAAGGATTGCTGTCTACTAGTCTGCTGAAGAGAGCAGTGATTCATCATTTGGCCTGGCAGTGCCCTAGAGCATGGAAACAGAGGTCATAGGACAGTCACGGAGTAAGACAGGAAGACAAGGGACCCTAGGGTGCTAGTGGGGACCTCAGTGAGGAGAATGGCCAGCACCTGCCCTCGATGGGGAGTGCGCAGGGGCTGGTGGTCTGGGAGAATGAAGACGATACATCATGGGAGCAAAGAGCAGATCAGGAGGAAGGAAAGGAGGAGGTAGGAGAGACCTGGAAGGCAAGATAGAAAGGTTTTTCCTGGAATTCTTTTCGCAGGAACTTGAAAGTGTCATCTGAATAAAAATTTTAGAGGACACACATCAAAGGCTAAGTGGAAGAACTGAGAGACTCTGGGAGGAAAGTAAAAGTATAATTAGTACAGAAGGGAAAAGTTAGTCGTGCAAAAATTTACCTTTAGTGTATCTTCATCTCCCTGCTATTCAACTCCTAGAAATCAACTAGAATAGATTTTCTTTTACCAGAAAAAAAAAAAAAAAAGAACAGTGAAAACATGACCAGACTTGGTAAATCACAACAAAACAAGTTCAGAGAACTATATTTTTGTGAAATGAGCCATGCGAATGTTAAAGAAGACTATTTTAAACTACACACATGACCTCCTTTCAAATATTCTTAAATACGATTTTGGAGATAAGAAGTACACTCATTCTTTGTTCTCATATGCAGAGGCCTGTATACATTATCTCAAGTTTTGATGAAGAAAGGAGATCAAAAGTTCAAAGTTTAATAAGTTCACAACATCTCACCCAGCAAATGCATCAAAAGGGAAAAAAACAGTCTTCATGACCAGCTTGCCCCGTGCCTGAACCTTTGAGGTCTGCATATTCCCTGAGTCCCTTTATGTTTAAAAGACACATACAAAAAAAACAAAATGGCATAGTAAATTCAGAGAATAATTTTACAAGGTTACACCCAGACTGGCAGGCTGGCAACTCTGGGGGGAGAACAGAAAGGGATGGTAGTGCCACGAGGGAGCACTGATGGGGGAACTTAAGGCTTTATCTTCAATGCTCAAGTTTTTTATTTTTACAATGAGAATGTATTTGTAAATTTAAAAAATAATAATAATTAAACTTTAATAAAATGAAGCTAAAGCAACCTTTCTAATAATCAAAGTCATGTAAATCAAAATAAGACCCTGTATTTCATGTACTAAAAAGACTGGTAAGACATGATATTTGTAAAGGTGTGGGGCAACAGGAAATCTAACACAGTGTTGTTGCTTTCGTTGTTTTCCTCTGAACAAATAATGCATGCCCATGACACAAAGTTTATAAAGTACAAAAGGATCTGTTCTAAAAATTAAGTCTCCTTCCCTCTCCTATGCCCCTGACACCCAGTTCCTCTCCTAGAATCAACTACTGTTAAGAGTTTCTTGGATGTCCTTCAGAGAATCTACTAAATCATGGGAGGGAGTGTAAATCGATACGCTTTATTGAAGGACAGTTCAGCAGCATCTATCAACATTTTAAATACACACACCTTGTTACCTAGCAACTCCACTTGTAAGAGTGTACAAAAAATGATCTATGTACCCACACGCTCGCTGCAACCATTTTAGAGATAATGAATCATTGGAAACCACATAAATGTAAATAAAGATAATATATCTGTCCAGTAGAATACTACGTAATCATTATAAAACATGAGAGAGTTATATATACAGATCTGGAAAGGTATTTCATGACAGTGGGAGGAAAAAAAGGAAGCTGCTAAACAAAATAATAGTATGATAGCATTTTTGTAAACCAACAAAAATTTCTAGATTTGCGTATGTGTGTATGAAAATTGTATATGTCTGGGAGGATATTCAAACAATTTTTAATTAACGTTAATTACAGAGGATTAGACACGGGAAAAGAGTGAAGAAAAGAGGAGGGAAGACTTCCATTTTTTAATACTATGATATGATTTGAATGTTGCAACGAGACATATGGCTTTGGTATCGAGAGTTTTAAGAATTAAGTTAAAAAATAAGCTAACAGAAATCAGTATTACATGGATGAAAATAGCCATCTGTAAACAAATTTTGCATGCATGTTATTAAAAAGACTAAGATATGGTAGGTGCAGACTTAACATTCAAGAGCCACTCCAAAGGCCCAGGCATGAACTAATGCATGATTACACTGAAGGATGAACAGGAATCATGCATGCTGAGGGCTGCTGGACACAAGAGTCCTAGAGCTGGTGAGGCGAGAAAGAACGGCCCAGCCATCCACCAAATGCAAGTCTGTCTCTCTCCTTATAGACCCAAACTCAATAACTTTCATGACATGATTGAAAATACTGCAGATGAACAAAGAAAAGTGACGGACATGGAAAGAAAGAGATCTAAGAAAATAAAGGTATTCCTGAATCTAGGGATTCCTGAAGATGTCCAGGAATACTCCTAAGGTCCACTTTCTAAATTTCAGCCAGAAGCCAAAACTTCCTTCCTGAAAAGGTGGTCACCGACTGTAGAAGATAAACTATAATCCAGGAACATCTAGTACATTCGTCATGAGGAAGTGCTGGGATGAAAAAGTTGCTGAAAAAGGAGAGTGAGACGATTAGAACGCAGTAGTGTCCCTCTATCTCCAGCGCTGATCAAGGGAAAGGATGCATTCACTGATTCCATGGAAGTTTCCCAGACTTTCTAGCAGATAAGCTTCTGGAAGGGAGAATGCTCTGTGAGGCAATGTTCATTCAGAAATGCTACAGCTGAAGATTGGTAAATGTTTACAGCAGCTTCACCCAAACACCCTTCCAATATTGGTCTTATTTCTCAAACTCACTGTATTCATTTTCTATTGCTGCCATAACAAATAATCACAAATTTAGCAGCCTAAAAAAGCACCTATTTATTATCTCTCAGTTTCTGTGGGTCAGAAGTCTGACCCACAGTGTGGGTGGAGCCCACGGCGTGGCTTAGCTGGTTCTCTGCTCCAGTTTCACAGGCAGAAATCCTCGTGGCAGCAGGGCTGTGTTCCTTTCTGGAGGCTGTGGGGATGAGCTCATTCAGATTGCTGGTAGAATTAATTCCACGTGGCTGTAGAATTGAGATCCCCATTTCCTTGCTGAATGTGGGCCAGGGATTGTTCTCAACTTCTAGAGACCACTTGGTTCGTGGTCTCCTTCAAAGTCAGCAATGGCGGGTCAAGTCTCGCTCAGCTTGGAGGCTCTGACTTCCCCTTCTGCCTCATCTCTGCACTGCCTCCCTCTTCTGCCCCATCTCTCCGACTGGGTCTTGGGCTTTTAAAAGTTTAGGAAATTATTTAAATTGGGCACACCGGGATAATCAAGGCCACTCTCCCTATCCTAAGGTCAGCTGATTACTAACCCTAATTCCACCTGCAGAGTTCCTTCACAAAAGTGCCTGGATTAGGGTTTGCTTGAACAACCAGTAGACAGGAATCTTGGGGGGACATCTTTAGAATTATGCCTACTGCATTCATTTATATTCTGAGGTAAAAAATTACTGACCCAAGTATTTCAATCCACCTGGTTTTTGCAGAATCTAAATGAACTGGCATTGCTTTTACATGAGTTATTTGATTAAACTTGCAAATACTCTGCTAAATAAATATTATCGTAACCACCTTTATAATCAACAAAACTATGGCTCAGAAGTTAAGTAACTTGTCTGAGAACACAAGAGCTGAAAGTGGGAGAATCAGAATTAAACCCGGTTTTAGCAGTCTTTATTATAAAGCCCATTTTCTTTAACATTTCTGAAAACACAGCACAATTATGACTTTAAAAAGGAGTGGCTTAGTTAGTAATAATGGAACAAGGCATATCGATGTTTAAAGTGGAGAGGGAGGAAACCCAACAGGATTTAGCAACCAATTGGTTTTGTAAATTAAAGGTGAAGGAAAAAATAAAATCAAAGCCAACTACCATCTGAAGGACAAACTGAGGTTAACAAATCATACAGGTCCAATGAAACCTCAGTAATTTCTACCAAGAGGGCAGGGAAGACAATTTACTTTATCAAAAGTCTTAATTTAAAAAATTACAAAATAGCCATATAATGAAATAAGAGTCCTAATGCTAACCAGGCTACAAAATACCACGTATGAGAATGTGCACATATGTGTGCGCACACGTGTGTGTACATTTTCACACACAATACTTTCATTTCTTTCATTGAAGGAATATTTATGGAGCATCTCCTATGTGCCAGACACTTGTCTAGCTGGTGGGAATAAAGCAATAAACAAAACAAAGGTCCTGCCTAGAAACAGCAAGTAAATAAATCAACAAGTGAACATATAAGAGATAGTGATAATACCAGGGACAGAATAAAGCAGAGCGAGACAAGAAGGTCCAAGAGGAGGGTTGTTATTTTACATAAGCTGGTCAGGGAAGGTCGCGCTGATGTGGAGCCATCAGAACACAGCCCTGAAGGAAATGAGTGAGCCATGTAGTCCTCCAGGGGAAAGCATTCCAAGCAGAGGCAACAGCAAGTGCAAATGCCCTGGGGCAGGAGTGTGCTTGGAGAACTAGAGGAACAGAGAGGAGGCAGTCAGTCGAGGCTGGAGCAAAGTAAACCAGGTGGGGAGCAGGAGGAGGAGAGGTCAGCGAGAGAAGTTAGAGAATTGGGAAGCGGGAGATGACGCAGGACTTTTGTGTCATTTTAAAGACTTCGGATGGGATTTCCTTCTGACGGAGATGAGAAGACATCAGAAGGTTCTACATACAAGAAAAATAGCATAGTTTATAAATAAACAAAGAACTGAAGTTCAAAACACCAAATCTAGCAATAATTGTGTCTTCATGATGAGATGATTATTTATGAACTTTTGTTTTTCAGTTTAAGTTACTATTTAAAAGAAAAGGTTTGGTGCATAGGTTATCAAGTTAGTTTTCAAGTGCACAGAAATGAACCTAACAGTGGTTCTAGAGGGATGGAATGCTTAGGTTCGAGGGCCCTGGATCAGGAGGGCTGGATTTGCTTGCTGACTTGGTACCCACTCAAGCTGCCCATCCCTGTCAACCTCAGCATACTTAGCTTAAAATAGAGGCAATAATACCCCTCTCATGTGGCTGTTTGGATGTAAGTAAAGCACTTGCACAATACTGAGCTCAGAGTAAGAGCCCCAAAAGCGGTGACCGTTAGGATTACCTCTGAGCAGAGATCAGGCCAGGCCTACTTAAGGAACCACTAAAACGTGCAGTCCTGTAATCTGTAGCACACACTGGATACAGATCATTTGCTAACCTGGCTTTTTCCCTTCGTCTACCCTCTGCAAGTTTCTCTCAAAGATGATACCAGTCCAATCTAACTTAATTACCAAAACCCAAACTGAGAGAATCCATGAGGTTCTGCAGCAAAATCCAAACCACCAAAACAAATACACCTATCTTGCATTTAATTCATTCCTCAGGTTTTGTGAACTCATCTCTCCTCAAGCAAATCCAAGATCCTTTATTCCAGTCAAGTTTTTCAGTCAAGATCTAAACCAGCCAATAATTTGAATTTAAAATACAGGATTCTTGACTGCTGCTTGAGAACAAAAAAAAACCCTTAGATTTTCAAAGATTAAGAAAGCAATAATATATTTTATGCAATGACAAACTTCTGGTTGCAAATTTTGAAAACATTCAAAAGTGTAAAATTTTCCATGTGTAATATTTACCTGTCAACACAAATTCTCTCAACAGATGAAGACGAACATTACACAGACTTTATTTTATCATTAAGGAAAGCCTCAGCCACTTGCATTTGACATTTTAGTTTAAATGACAATTATGGTGCTTTGTTTTCTGAGGGGGAGGAATAAACAACTTTACCATCTCTATGTGTCCTCTCTAGAGAATGTCAACTGGGCCCAATTACATTTATCTTTCATGTAGGGAAATAGCAGGGTTTGTTCCACATTCGTGCTGTGTATGTGCATAGAAATTTCACCATTTAATTTTTGCGTCTGGAAGGAAAGGAGCTTATAATTACGCCATGAGGTATAACTATAATTAGGTTTTCAAATACCATAGGTATCCCTATGATCCAATTGTAAAATAACAGAGTTCTGGTACTGTGTTACTGCATTGGCTTTTTTTCCCCCCTTGAACCATCACATTCCTCAAACCTCAGGAAGCATGAGAAAATCTTACAGTTAAAATGTTTTTTTTTAAATAAAGAAACTAAGCTAATACAAACTGTTATTAGTATTTAGCACTGATGAGAATTTCATTCACACTTGTTGATACTTAAAAATCATTATTATGGGGGCCAGCCCAACGGCATAGTGGTAAAGTTTGCACACTCCGCTTCAGCAGCTCAGGGTTCGCAGGTTTGGAGCCCAGCTGCAGACCTAGACACCACTCATCAGGCCATGCTGTGGTGGCGTCCCACATACAAAATAGAGGAAGACTGGTACAGATGTTAGCTCAGGGACAATCTTCCTCAAGAAACAAGAGGCAGATTGGCCACAGATGTTAGCTCAGGGCCAATATTCCTCCCCTCAAAAAAAAAAATTCATTATTATGGCTATTGAGTTGTATCCAGCAAAATAGGTTAATGGCAAGTTTAAGGTGTGTGATATATAACACGTAACATCCTATATAATTATTCCCACTTTTTGGTACTGCTCCCATTCTGGGAAGGAGGGAGATAAAATAAAAATAAGCACTCTCATGGGCCAGCCCCGTGGCTTAGCAGTTAAGGGCACACGCTCCACTACTGGTGGCCCGGGTTTGGATCCCGGGCGCGCACCGACGCACCGCTTCTCCGGCCATGCTGAGGCCGCGTCCCACATACAGCAACTAGAAGGATGTGCAACTATGACATACAACTATCTACTGGGGCTTTGGGGGGAAAAAACGAGGAGGATTGGCAATAGATGTTAGCTGAGAGCTGGTCTTCCTCAGCAAAAAGAGGAGGATTAGCACGGATGTTAGCTCAGGGCTGATCTTCCTCACACACACACAAAAAAATAAGCACTCTCAATTCTTGGTTGTACGATCTAATTAACGGAAGTAGCCTGGTTCATTTAAAATCACAGTTATAGGTTCTAAACACCAAATACTCTTGGAAAGACGTGGAAAGTTTTTAGGGAAAAGATCAAGGTATGAGAAACAGAACATGTAGACATGCTAATAAAGCATCTGTAAAATATAAAATGCCTAATAATTTTATTCTGAAATATTTCAAACATACCCACTGCATTACTAAAATCCTATGAATGTACAAAGTGTACAATTTATACATTCAAAATACCCAAAATCATACGGAGTAGGGTAACACTATGTCAAAGCAAAGAATTGACTCCAGGAAATAACAGAATAGAGCCTCAAATAAAATGGGATCCCTTAAACAATGGGGTGAGTCTCAGCTCACAGGATTATCAGAAAACAAACAAAATTAGAGAATCTATTTAGAAATCTGTAAGGGAAAGAGAACTTTGCTGAGTACTTGGAACTACAAGAAGGCCATTCACATTCCAGAAACTCCAGGTTTGTTCTCAGTAAATCTGCATCACTCATTTCTTATATAAAACCTATAAGGGGGCATTTAGCACTCAGAAAAAATGTAATCTGTCTACAGTCTTCGAAACTTTTTATGAACTGACCTAATGGTAAAAATAACATGAGCACAGAGCTGATATTCAAAAGGCAGAGCTTTCGTAAGCAGTAAATGTCCCCACATAGACATCTATATAAAGCACCATTCTACAGACTTTTTAGGTACTTGATCAACACCTTCACATTTTTAATTTTTCAGATTATTCCCTTTCCTTGAGTAAAAGTAAGTAAGTACTGTTACCATGATGTTACTCCTAAAAAGTTTAGTTTGATACAAAAAAATCTGAGCAGGAGGAAAAAAATTTTCCTTCATTAATTTAAAAAGAACTCAAGAGATTTCTAATGCAGACTCCCTCTTCATTTTCCTAAAATATATGTGAAAACAGTCATGGAGGATTATCAAATAAGAGGACTCAATGCAATTTCAGATTCTGAAATTAAACAAAATCCTGGGCACTTGGACAAGTCACTAAGCCCTGTCTCAAAGTTGCTTTTATTTGAGGAGAAGAGGAGGATCTACAAGGGGTCTTTGAGATTTTAAAATTCTTAATCCCTCTCTCTCCCCCTCCCTCCAAATATATATGCTTGAGCAAATGTAAAATAATCACTTTTCTTAGAAACACAGGCCTACATAGATTAATTTATTAGCCTCCAAGAATCCAACAATTCCAAGAAGTCACACCACTTTGAAATCTGAAGCAGAGAGGTTAGATGATTTATTAGTAATTCTATGAGTCATTCTCCTAACTTTTTCTCCCCTGGTCAGTGCTGGATATTAGGGCTGTGTTTGCCTAAAAGCAGCCTACAAGAAAAAAACTCTTTCAAAACAAGACAAATCCAGACTGCCAACATCAAAACAGCGAAAGTTTCCTGTTCCTTCAGTAAATGACAACAATCTTAACTTGGACAACATTCAGTTTTGGGGAGAAAGAAACAATAAACATGAGACTCCATTTTGAATTCCTAACTCCTGTAAACCAAATCTCGTATCAAATCTTTCACAAAATCTGTATAACCAGCAATGCAGGCTGAGCCCACAACAGCTGGTCTTTTATCAATTTTCTGGGTATTACCATGAAAACTCCTGTCTGGTGATATCTCAAAACTGGTTTTTCATTTGATGATAACAACTGTTATCATTGGCAAAGAATGGAAACATTGTTAAAGATGCAAGTCTCATACAATATTTATTTCTTTCAATATGTGTCTGTTTCATAAAATACAGAAATGCATGTTAATGTTCTCTGTTACTCCCAGATAGCCCCGGGAATGGCCATATTAGCCATCTATATGTCAGAAACCTTACAGTCAGGCATGTAGGAAATTGAAAAACTATAATGGACCTTTGATTTCTCAGCAAAGCCTGAAACTAGCAAATCAACCACAACAAGATGACTCAAAACCAGCTTGTTATTATGCCAAAAAATACTCCAAAAGCAATAGATGTATTCAGCAAGCAGTTTTATTCAGTGGACTAATTGCTAATTTCAAAATATTCTGTATTCATTACTCATAATTCAACTTAAGTTTCACAATTCAAGTTCTAAACACTGAATGGAAGTTTAACATTGACCAACAAATAAGTGGGGTTTTTTCCGATGCACAGCCTCTTTCAACCACAAGGCTATGATTTAAGCTATTCATATTTTAACGTAAAATGATGCCCAACATGCTTAAAAGAATAAATACACTTGGATCAGGACATACAACAGGGATCGGGACAATTAACACAAAACAGGGGCTTTTTTTCCCCCTCAAAAAAAAAAATTTCTTAAAAGGATTTACTCAATGAAAATACAAGCTTGCTAATAGGTAAAAGGCTTTAAATGCTTTAATTCTGCCTTTGTGGTGCTGTATCATAGCCAAGTGATTGTTACTCCTTAGAGAAAGGGGGAAGAGTTGGGTTAAAATATCTTCTGCCTTCAGTCCTGATTTATGATTTCCTCCCTTCAAAGAAAAGCACTATTTCTGCCAAGAAGAGGAAAACAAGGCTTCGCTTTCACATCAGGGGAAAAAACGGTAGCAATATTTTTTGCATATAATAATCACTGTTATTTAGCCCACTCAAGCAAAACACAAAAGCAAACTAAAAAAATAGAACTCTACAGTCCTGGCAGGATCTACAGAAAATAAGGATCAAGGAAAGCCACGTTTAGAGAAATTTCCAGAGCTTTCTCAGCCCTTATCAGAAACAAGCAGTTACTGTGCTATATGACCTGTGCCACAGGAAGGAGATGCCTTTCTTCCACCATTCTATGTTTCTGAATAGAATAATTTTTGAAAAGAACCAGGAAGAGTTAGCTATTTTACAAAATCATAGAACCTTATTGTTGAAGGGGAACTGAGCCAACATCTAGATTCAAGGGCCCACTCAAAGCCTGTATGTATTTGGGTGCATCTCGATGAATCTGGCCACCTCCCATAAATGGCCAGACTCATTCAGTTACTGGAAGGACCTGCCTTCCCTCAGACTGCCTGCCCCACCCCAGCCTCATCACCAGTTGTGAACTGTCCTCAGGGACCAAACAATACAAGCCTATTCTCTCTTCTGCTTGGCAAGCCAACAGAAGTTTTATAACAGCGGTCCTGTCTCCCTTAACTTCCTAGGACGTCAAGTCCCAGTTCTTCAAACCCCTCCTAATGGGACACAATTTCCAGACCTCTAGTCACACTATCTCCACACTCCAATGCTGGAAACCTTCCAATCTGGCAACATTCCCCTTAAAATGGAGTGTATGGAGTCCAGCATAAGAATCTCCAACATGGAGCACAAAGAGACCATTATCTCCAAGGAACTGGACATGAACTTGCATGAAATCTGCTAAACGTGATTAGGTTTACTTTCCTTAACTTGCCATTAGCAGAGCATCACACTTGCGCTTGGCTACAACCCCGGGGAAGCTTTTGTCAAACCAAGTCATCTCCATTTTTAGTGGACTTTTTAAAATGTAAATTCACAACATGACACACAGTCCTGCTAATTAAAATATTATCAGCTTCACTTTACCATGTCATCTTGTATGGATTACTTTCTGAATTTTGACTGTCATCATTTGTCTCTCCCAGCTTTGTTTCAACCACAACTCCCAGTCACTGGTAAAAAATGCTGAATCAGAACCCTATGGTGGGCGCTTCTAAATCCCAAATCATTTCCTCCTAATGCACATCTTTTTTTTTTTGGCAAGGAAGATTCGCCCTGAGCTAACAACTGTGCCAATCCTCCTCCTCTTTGTATGTGTGATGCCTCCACAGCATGGCTGACAAGCGGAGTAGATCCATAACCAGGATCCTAACTCCGGCCGCCGAAGCAGAGCGTGAGGAACTTTAACCACTCAGCCCCTACACATCTTTTTTTTTACCAAAGAAAATACAAATTTTCATAAAGCAAGCATTTTAAATTGAATGAACACCTTCACTAAGCTGAGAAATCTGGTTAATGGCAACATGTGAGGAAAAAATAATTAGTTTAAAACAGTTTTGTTGGACTGATGACAGTCCAACAGTTATCCTGATGACACTGGGCTATGTGTTATCTCCAGAACTTAACACAAGTCTTAACGGAACTGCCAAGCTAATGTCTACAAGCTGCCAGTTTTAAGCCATTTACCATAATATACATTTAAGCACTCAGTGTTAACCAGATGGGTATTGTTAAGCAGCCCTTGGTATCAAATTAAATTCTGTTGAAACCCTGGCATTCTCAAAAGTCGCCTTTTTGTGCCCTGCTCAATTCTGAGAGACAGCAGGTTTATCCACGGCACTTAGCAAGAGTTGATTATAAAATGCCCCTTTAATCAGTTTTTAACACATACAATTCAGAAAGCATTCTAGTTATTCAGTTTGGAAGACCTGGAGGAGGGAAGAAAAGTAGGAACCATTTGATCATTGGCCACAGCCAGTTCCGTCTCCCTATTCTAATAGAGGATCTCCTGGAAAATGTTCTCAAAGGTATGGAGGATTTCTAAGGGAATCCAATGAGGGCTAGCAATTTGAATGCTGCGACTGGCAGTCCCTGGCGTTGCGCATGCTGAGTCTCTGAGCACAAGGCCCAAAGCGCTCGACGAACTTTCTTAGGGACCTTTTCCTTATCATCGCAGATAAACTTTATGGACAAGAATTGTTTTCTATTCAATTTATAGGTCACCCATTCAAAGGAAATTGATCCCCTCTAGAGAGTTAGACACATAATGTGAAGGCTACTTAGTGAGAACTCATCAGCACCAGGGACTTTTTCAACACATGTCATACAGCATTTTAGTTGTATCCACAGAGAAGGCTTTACTGGGCACTCTTGGCTTCTGCAGGGTAATTCATGAAGTTAGTTCATACATAGCGGATGGGTTATCCAGCAGGGCAGCCTAAGGACTTCAGCCTCTGGACAGTTAAAAGAGCAGTGGGAGCAACTTATCTGTCAGCCAGAAAGGGCTGCAGAAGAACGCAGCACAGCAGGGCACAAAACAGTATTCATACTGAGCCCTGGTGAGCACAATACCCAACCCAGCTGGACAGAGTGATGATAGAGGCAGCATTGTCGAGCGCCCGCGGGAGAGATCAGGCTTGTCAGTCACCGATTTGAAGGAGTTTCGCGCTCTTCATATCACTGTGAGCCCGAGTTCATCTTTATTTTCAATCACGCCCTGCCCCCTACCCGGGGCAGTGACCTGGGTTATGCCGCAGCGTATTAAGTTCAGTGTTACCAGACAGCCTTGAACCAGAGAAGAGAACAACCCTTTTTCCCTGTGAGGCATGGACTTGCAATCACAACTAGAACGCCACCTCTGGTACAGTGGGCTGAACAGGAATGCATTTTTCCTTTCCCATCCTCAGCCCCGTCTGTCCCTTAGTCCCAACCTCAATGTTTCATTCCACAGCTGGGCCTTTCTCAGAGCAACCTAAACAGTGGTTCTCTGCTCCAGGCATCCCTCCATTAAACCTATACACAGTGTCAGTGTTCTCGACTGCAGTTCAGGGCGGCTCAGCCAGACACTGGCTGTGGGGTCGACTGTCGGGGATTATTGCAGCAAAAGCGCATCTTGACCTCAAAACCTACCGCAGCTCAATTCTCTTCACGAACAGTGACTCTCTATTCAAAACATGTGGAAGGAAAATGTCCACAATACTTTCCCTTTGAAATGCAGTCTGCAGGTGATCAGAATTTACAATATAGCCTCCGTTTCAATTCACTGACAACAGAAGTCAGAGACCAAAAAACCCAACATTCGGCGTGAGGCAGGCCCCCTGGTAAATTAGTAGAACAAAAGCTGTGTTAGAATTGATTAGAAATGTTTGAGTCAAAAGAATTTTAGAGCCTGAGAAGTTTGGGACTATCTAACGCACTCCTTTGTTTTAAAGATAAGGAAACCCTGGGTCAGAGATTCCTGAGAAGGCAAACGCATCTCTGGAATGCAGCCTGCTACTCAGCAATCAGGATTCTACGTTCTGCAGTCTCTTTCAAGGTCTTCTGATATCTCTGTCTACTTCTGGACCAGAGCCTATCAAAATTTATTTTAAATGACATAAAATTTATCTATTTAAAAATATTCTGCCTTATTTCTAGACGGCAGCTTGACACACAATCTTCACATCCTTTAACAACACATCAACTTATGATAAAAATCTCTAATTCTGTGAAAGGAATTAGAGAAAAATCAAAAGCCAAGTAGGTGAGATGCCACAGACACTTTGGCCAGCCAGCGTGTTAGCATAGACGGGGCTCTCCTATGGCCTAAGAAGGCAGCACATACATAAAAGCTGTAGAAAGAATACTTGGTCGTTCATCTGCATATGACTTAAATTACACAAGCCATCAAAGAGTATTTTTTTCCCCCATATTTTTTTTGGATTTCCAAGACTTTCCATGCAGCCTTCCTCCTAAGTCTCAAACAACTCTCCAATTTACAATGCTCCTTTTAAACCATGTCAACTGCTCTTTGGAAGTGGAAAGGATGTAAATTATAAATAGAGCCAGTTCCTTCTAGCTAATGCCAGGTTTAGAAAGATGGTGCTAGCAGAGGTCTGTAACCTAGGGTAACCACAATTATTTTTAGCATCATAGTGGTTAGGGATGGAGAGATGGACATTCCCATCTTAGTATAGGTGCCACCTGTGTTGGGAATTCTTCCTGACCCCAGGACTGGGTTAGATGCTCCTAGAGGACAACGGGCACTCCTCTATCAGATCACACTTTTCTGGAACCTTAACCAGGTCTGTCATGATTATAAATGAACTTGAACTCTTAACTACCATGTTATAGAATTTACTCTTAGTACTAGCTATGTGACCTTGGGAAGTTTCTGTGTGTCAGTTTTCTCATTTGAAAATAAGAATAAGAGTACCTATCTCAGTTTCTTTATCTGTAAAAAAGACAGCATAATAGTATCCACCTCAGAGTGACTGTAAAGATTAAAATGCCCTTATGAATTAGAGCATATAACAGCACTGCCACATCATTAGTCAAACACCAACTATTATTATCATGGCTGCCCTTCCAAGTCCTAACTAATACATTAGTTGTCCTCTTATCTGTACTTGTTTTAGCTTTACCAGCTAGATAGATACCAAGCCCTTGTGTGTGATGGCGAAGCAAAACCCCACAAGCTTTGAAATCAGACAGGAATGGGGTAGCATCCAGGCTCTGCTATTTACTACATTTCATTAATAAAAAGATATTTTTCACATTTTACATAACTGAAATTGGAATGTGTCTTACATTCAGTGAAATTGGGTATTATCTCTGATCTTGAGCAAGTTATTTAATCTCTGGAAAACTGGTAATATTATCTTCCTCTCCTAGTGTTGTAGTAAGGCGCAAATAACATAATCATGCAAACCCTAAACACACCACAGGCAGCCCTGATACACCATTTCGTTTTGCACTCTTACGGGCCCAGTGTCTTGTGTATAGGAGATGCTTAGGAGGTGAATACATATTTACATATATTTAACAGAACAACCCATTATCCATAGAAATTTTTAAATAGTGCTCAGACCCATTCCAAGTAAACATATGTGGATGCCCCTGCTGGAGCAGCCTATAGAAAAGATCAGGGGCTTTAAGTACAGGAACTCTCAGGAGGGCCAATGTATGGACACCCAGCACCCTCTGCAAGGACCTGCAGCTGCTTTCAACAACCCACCCAGAGCCTTGGATTGCTGTCCAGCTCCCACATGGGGCCACTGGTAGCATCTAACTCCCTGCCGAGACTGAGCTCAGGTTCAAAGTTTGTACAGTGGGGCCACAGTATAGGAAGGTGCTTCTTACAAATCCAGTTACAACTCTTGGCATGTAATAACAGTTACCTAGTTTTGAGCACTTACTTCATTATGTTCTGCTAAACCCTTCACAATAACCCTATGAAATATAAACGACTTCATCAACATTATCGTTTTCCAAGACTCAGAATTTAAGTCACACCTTAATAAGTGACAGAAGTCTGCCTGGTTCCAAAGCCTGTGTCCTTTTCCACTGTGTGCTCTCTTGGAGGTTATGCAACATCAGCTGGAGAAGGAGGCGAGGCTCTCCCACGCTTCGAGGTCTCGCCTTCAAAACAGCCAAACAGCATCCTCCCTAGGAGTGTGTCAGATCCTCCTGCTCCTGGAGAATAGAGGTAAAAGGGGGTAGATGGGTGGGGCAGTTCTGTGTGGAGTGAGTGTTTCAGTGGGTTTCCAAGCCCCGTTGGTGCTGCCTCTGTCCTCGGACTCTGGCCAGCCCTAACAGGCAATGTTTTCTATTTGACCTTTTTCCATTTCTCTTGTTCTTGATTTATTTCCCATAGCTCCAGGCAACACCCTGCAGATCACTTCTGGTCCTTCCTTTTCTTGATAGGCTTGCTCTATCTTTTTCTTTTCTTTTTCTTTTCAATTCTGGTTCTTCAAAAGTTTCTCTCCTAATAACAGTTACTTCTCTCTACACAGTACCCCACTTCCTGGCCAAGAAGCTCTTCTTTATTTGTCCTTTGCAGATGTGAATCATAATGAAAAGTCATAGTTGGAGATTCCTCATCTGAACTTTCCAGAACGCCAATGATAAATGCACACGTGCAGCCATGTTAGAAAGATGGAGAAGCCAGAGAAAGACATGCACAAGGTTATGACTTGCCTTGCCCCCAGTTAGGATGTCTGCTCCTTGCACTATCAGATCATCCAAGACTCTAGGGATCACACCAAGAAAGATATCCAAGTGGAGAGTTCAAGAATACTCAGTGTACGTGTTCCATAGTCTCATCTTCAGCCTTTCCTCTACAGCAGAGTCACCATGCTACATTAATTTCCTTCTCATCTGAGGAAACCTTGAGAGCTTTTTATTTTATGCCATCTCCCATTTCTAGGCAATACAATAAACCAGCTGGCAGATCATCTACTTCACATGCGATCACTAAATCATCACACCCCTCCAAGAGGCTTAGAGATGTGTGTGTTTTTAACAGAACCTATCACCATGGCAGCAAGTTGTTCGGTTTCTGAATAAGGAAGAGTGACCTATTTCTTTCTCCACTAAACTCAGAACAGAAACAGGTTAGTTTCCACGACTATGGAAACATCTTCCGTGACTTGGCATTACAGAGCTCCTGGGTGGCAATGCAGATCAAGGCAAAGAATACAAGGACTACATGGGAGTTGAGGAGTATTCGCTTAGGAAGTGAAGTCCATTGGTCAGAATACACACACTCGATCACCTTTACTTGTGCCAGGCCCAAATCAAGAGACTTCCCTACCTCCAGTCCCCACAACACACTCAAACTATTGAGATGAAGGGTCAGCATGAAGGAAAACCGTGTTCACTTCTGCAGATATGACTTACTCTGCAGTTGGGAAAGATTATGTATGACTCTGGCCTTGTTTACTCAGCCCACTAATACCATAAACCTTGCCAGACAGTTTCAGACATTTGCCGACTACAACTGGCTTTTGGAAATGCCAGAAAACTGATTCATTTTTTCAAAGCATATTAACTTATCCTTTGGCACTATAACTCCTAAATCATTCTCAACCAGGACTAAAATACCATATCAGGTAATAGGAACTTCAACAGAAGCTATACTTTCCCATATTTGCCCTCCATCCTGAGGGTCCCCTGGAGTTCTAGGTTTGATGATCTGTCTGCCTTATCTGCTTGCCTGCCTTTTGTGGTGGTGACCCAGAAACTCTATAAATTCAATAATATGAGTTAAATATCCTAGAAACAACTGCATTTATGTACACATATGATTAATATTCTAAACATGTAGTAATCATGTTTGGGAAAAATCACTCAATTATGGGTCAGCAATTCCACAAATATAGAAGCTGACCCCTGCTACACCACAATCAGGTGTAAATATTATCTAAGTATCTCATAAACTTCTGACAGGCTAGAGATCTGTTTGATTTATCATTAACAAAGGGGTATGACCTCTTCCTTCAATTTTGCTAAAGGATCCAAACTTTCTAACTTTGCAGATAAAGGGACTTACTATACACTGGGATTTTGGCGCTACCTATTATTGTTTGTTTCTTTGAGACAGAGAAGTAGACACCGGTGTGCTCCACCCAGACCCCATTTTTAGGGCCAGTGTACCCATCTCTAGCTGTTGATAGCTCACAGGGAAGGTCCTCAGCTGCAGGACACTGCTTCATCCAAAGTTATGCCCCAGAAGGGGTGGCCAGCCGCCAACAACTGGTTGATTCAGGGATACAAAGGTCTAGCCTCTAGCCTCAACCGGAAACAACTCCAAAGGGCCATCCCAGCTCCAGAATCCCCATAAGGGCAGCTTGGGCCTCAGTTGCAACCTCATTGCCAGTCAGCTTCTCCTCTGCCCAACCCTGCCGCTGCCTTTTCCTTGCCCCTAAAATCCTTCAGCACCCAACTCCTGGTCTCAGTATGTTTCCAGTGAACCCAATCAAAGGCAGGCAGTTTTCTAAGTGTAGAAAGTTATTTTTTAAATTGTACTGAGGAAGTTAAAGGCCCTAGAGGGACGTGTCCTATCAGAGGCCCTATGAAAGTTGGAAAAAGTCTTTGAAAAATACTTGTGATTCAGCTTAAAAATTACAAGTTTTTGATAATCAGCTCAGATCACTTTCTACACACCAATCCAAAGCAGCCGACAGGCACAGGAGTTAAATAATGCCCAGGAGTATCATAGGTTCACAAGTAAGGGAGGTGAGACATCGCCAGGCTAGCGATTTGCACATCATGACATCATGTGGCATTGAAAACTGACACCAGAGCACAGGATGGCAGATCTGGGGTTTTCAACCTTAACTATTTTGGTATGCCCCTCCCCACATAAGACATACTTGCTTCATAACCTCAAATCCTAGGAAATCTTCATTCTAAAGCTACTTGGAAAGAACAGTTCTACAAATAAGTATGCAAATGAGTCTTGAACACTTCATTCCCAACATTCCAAACTTTTAATAACAGGGAACAATTCCTGGAACTGACAGATTGTTGATTTGTAGTATTTACTGCATCCCCGAGAAAGCAGACGGCACACAGGCCTGAGCAGGAATCAAGAGTTACTGCCCCCAAGTTGCCCAGGAGGCAGCACCATCTTCCAGAAAACCTCAAGGAACTACCTGGTAGTCATCCAGGCTCTAAACCACTTTAGAGCCCCAGGATGGAGTTAGGGATGTCACAGGAGTGGAAGTCAGAGGAAAATCAGGTATTTGCACAGTGTCTATAACTTATTACCAGAGGTTTGGGTTCAGAATATTAAAAATGTAGATAATGTATTCCATATGAAAAACTCAACTTAAAATCATACTACTGCTTAATGTTTTATAGCTTTTTACACATTGTCTCATTTGACCCTCACAGCTCCCTGTGAGGGCTGGGCTGGTATTATTATCTCAGTTTTATGACTGCTTAAGTGACTTGCCCAGGATCACATAGCTGATCAATGTTGGGGTCAGATTGCCAGATTCTTGGTTCCAGGTTCTTTCCTATAAAATTCTGCCAATTTGCAATGTTTCTACATACTTCTCCAGGCTTGTGTGCAAAGCCCCAAAACTTTGTCTCCCTCCTTCTGCCTTTCTGGCTCCCACTGTCATACTACAGATCTATATTTCACAGGAGCAAGGACTATCGATGGCAGGTGGTCCTGAACAGAGCCACAAACCACCATTAAAGGTCTCTCTCTCTTTCAATGACTTGAAACAACCCAGACCCTCTGTTGATACAGACCATGACTTCAGAAGTACGGCTGACCAGAGGCTAAGGGGATCAAGTTATATGACTACCAGTGTTCAAAGTCTCCAACTAACCTGGTTCATGTCAGTCATATACACAAGAAGAGGAAAAATGAAGAAAAAGCTTTAAACAGCTCACCGATTTCTTACACACAGTCATTGTTCTTAGGAAAGCGTTCCACCCTGGTCAATAGATTTTGCTACTGTTAGTTGAGGCACTTGGTGCATTTTACTCTTGACAATTTAGCATTCTGTTTCTGCAGTGCAAAAATGCCCAGACTAAAGAAATCAGATGGGGATTTTCATGTTTTCAGGAACAGAAGCAGGCTTCTCTCTGCCACAGGTGGATGCATTGCAGCTTGTGGGCGTGCTAAGGAGAGCTAGTGACTTTATTTACTCCAGAAGCCAGCTAGCCAGCAACAAGAAATGCCTGGTACAACTTGCTGGGTTCTCAGGCTTTGTTTCTAAGGGCTGGTGCCAAAATGATTTGGCTGGAGTGATTGGCATAGGGCTGCCCAACTGGATTGTTATTTCAGGATCACAAAGCATAGACTTTAGTCCTTTGTATCCTGTAAATCAATAGTCAAGCCAGCACCAGTTTTATTCTTCCAGACTTAATCTACTCTCTTCACCATTATCACCACTACCACCTCTGCCCCCAAACGTCCACTTTGGCTGCAACTTAAGAAATCAAACAATAGGCCCGGAATTTTAGGAAAATAGTTGCCTACTGACCATTAAAATTGGATGTGGCGTTTTACAACCTCCTACACTGTTTGCAACAGTCACGAGATTTGGCCAACAGTTCCCTCACTTTGATCCTTGAACTCTAAACAGAGGCGGGAACTTATAAATCATGTAAATTTCACTTAATCACTGACACTTAACTGTATCCATGTTTTATGTAAAGCATATACATATGGCATGAATTATATAAAAACACAACTCTAAGTTATGAATTTATATAAATTAAAAAAAGGCTTTCCCATCCTTGGCTCTCCATTCCTACCCAAGGGTGGGTGGAGGAAGGGAAAGGAAAAACCACAGGGCAAGAGATCTAAAGTTCCCAGAAGAGGAATGAGAAGGTTAGTTATTAACCCAATAAAGCCCCATCCACCTTAACCTTTCCCATATTCCAATACTAAGACGATGTATTGTTGAAAATGCAACCCTGGCTTCAGGGACAAAAAAATAAGGTCCAAGACATGTTTTAAAGAAGATTCCCAAAGGGTGTTATCTTTAACTCCACAGAAAAAACACTGCATTGGACTATAATATAAGTCTAAGATAACATTTATAATTACTTGGCTCAATTTATTAAAATAGAAAAGTCTGAGTAAACATATACTAGAAGTTGGCCAGATGACCTTCACGTTGAAATTCTTTAGGCAGAAATAGTTTAATAATATTAGTGGTGTTCTCTTCATGTGGTTAACAAAGTCTAGCATAAGAACAATCCAATCTAACCGAACTTACGTATGGTATGAAAAATGAAGATTTACTTAACTTTCTCCCAAGTTATTAGGAACTTAGTCTTTTCTCATGCTTTTCTACATCTTTTTTTTTTTTCCTTAAAGACTGCTCTATTACCTGAAATTTTATGATACACGGACAAGTAACAATTCCATAGATGATGCCAAAAATCTCAACTATCTGTAAATGAATGACTGGGGTATTGCCCTTCCAGAGAGCTGTCTGTGCTTTTTACATAAACACGTAGACAAAACAGGTTTTATTTTGGCTGTGAGTACAGTCCTAAGCTGGGGATTCATCATGAAATTCTCCAAACAGAAGGATTTCAGAAAAGCAAGTGACATCCACAAGAGAAAAGAAAATCTACTGAACAGGAAAATAAGTAGGTTAGATAAAGAAATGTTTCTTGCACTTAAATATAAATAATATTTACTAAAATTTCACAAGTCCGAGCAGGTTTACCAGTTATTCTGAAAATTTTAAACAAAAAAGAACTGCAACATTTTTAGCATTGAGACTAGGCAACAATCGTTACTGAGCTCCCACAACAAATAAGCCAGATGCTGTGCTAGGCATCTCGCATATATTACTTCAATTTAATCTTTCTAATATTCCTACAAGGTAGACATTGTTGTTTCCATTTTACAGATGAGAAAACTGAGGCTCAGGCTGAGTAAGTAACAAAGTCACAATTCTAAGACATGACTACGTTGGGATTCCATCCAAGGTATGCCTGACTCCAAAACCTAAAACAGTTGCTGCCACCCTCACCGAATAGCACCACCAAGAAATTACAACCAGAAATTACGATGATGGACTTGTTTCATAAATAGAGAGGATCAGCTCTGGAGTCAGAAGCTCTAGATTTCAATTACACTTCTATTGAGTGGTGGTTTCCTCCAAACTAATGGAGATAAAAATAGTATTTAACCTCATAAGGTTGAGGTGAGAAGCATATAAAAAGCCTCAGTGAAAGGGCTTTGCAAAACAGGTAAGCACTAGTTGTTATCGGTACCTCCCTCTTCAAGCTTCAGCTAATGCAGCTGGTGATATAACAGGGCTGTGGGCTCCCATGAGTCCACCCACAGAGCAGGGAGGTACAAGGCTGAGCAACACAGAGCCTAGAGCCCAAGAGAACGCGACTTAAGGGATGAAGAGCGGATGGGACTTGGCCACAATCTTTGTTCAGTCTACCTTCTCATGTACTAAACAAACTGAAAAATTGTTGTGGGCCAACTCTGTGCCAGACATAGCCACAGTCTGCTCAGCAAACTACTGGCCCCAGTTGCTTAGCCACTTGGGAATCTATGGAAGGCCCTCTGCCTTCAGTAAGCTCACTTCCACCCTGAGGGAAAGAACATTAAAAACAAAACCCAAAGAGCCATGGCCCAACAAGAGCCTCATCCTTTCTCATCAACTTTCCCTATTCTTTCTCTCTCTCTCTCTCTCTCTCTCACTCACACACACACACACACACACACACACACACACACTCACGTGGAGGTTTTTCCATGGTACACAGTGGGTGCCCACAGCAGACTAAACACTTGAGGCCCATTTACCCTCATTAGGAAACTCTATAGTGGTCTACTTCAAGAGAGAATTTTAAACACTGATGACTCAGTCTAGTGACTTCCAGAAAAAGAAAGGATTCATTTCAGTATAGACAAAGGAAGGTTGAAGATCCCAGGTGGAAAAGAAAATCAATATATTTGACTACATAAAAATTTTACACTTCTATATCATTAAAAACAAAATTAAAAGACAAACCAAATTACAAATTTGAAAAAAAAAAACTAGGTGAAAATATTTGCAATAACTATGAGAGAGGGTTAATAAGTGAAATACATGAACTAGACTTTATGACAAATGAGAAAAATAATAATACCCAATAGATAAAATGGGCAAAGTACATGAACAATTTGTTAAATAGGAAATACAGCCAATAGTCATATAAACATGTTTGACCTCATTAATATCAAATAAAAACAAAATACCTTTTCTCCTAGAAAATTATCAAGTATTTGTAAAATGAGAATATCACTCTGCTAATGGCAGCAAAAATTAATAGAAACTTTTTGGCAACCGATAGGAGTATCAATCAAGATATCCATACACGTCCACACCCTTTGGTTCTACTTCTGGCCATCTAGTATAAAGACGGGAATGATGCGAAATACAGAAAAATCCTGACGGCATAAAGATGCTCATCAAAAATTGAAAATAGGCTGTATGCTCTGCAATGGATTAAATAAATCACAAAATACCCATATATGGAATATTTACAGTCCTAAGTAATAATATTTACATATTTTTGTGGTGTGGGGAAATGCAAATAAAATAATATTAAGTAAAAAAAAGTGGGACACAAAAGCATATCCTCAGAATATTTCAAATATGGAAAAAAACACGAATGGAAAAAAATGGAAGGAAACACATCAACAGTAGTTGTACCTTTGTGTGGTAGGATTACTGATGACTTTTTTTTAACTGTGTCTTTATGTTTTTTCTACTAAAATCTTCCATAGGTGCATATATTATTTATATAATTACAAAAAATTTAAATAATTTCAACTGCAAATCCACAATCAACAACAGCTGGAAATCGAACAGCTCTCCAAGCCATTCCCACAAATACCAAAACACTGTACAGCAGGCAGGGAAGGCAGTAAACAAGGGGAAAAGCAGCTTTATTGTAAATCTAGGGCTAGAAAAACATTAGCCTTCTGGATGTGAAAACAAAAACTTTTCATGTCCCACTTACCAAAACATATTTTGGAAATTCACTTATCAAAACATTTTCTATCAGAGGATTTAAAGCCACACACCAAACTTATCTCCACAGAACAAACTAGTTAAGCAAGCAGGAAGTTTACCAGGAACACCCTAAAAATTAATAATTGTTTTTACAGCTCCGATATATCCACGCCAGCTCATGTTTGTACACAGTGTACCACACACGATTTCCAGTGATCTGCCACTTCTAAACAGGAGAGCATGAAGTCCTTAGCATGAGGCTTTTCCTCACAAGAATCACAGATGCTGCTGACATTAAGCCTTTTGGAGTTCACCCTCTCAAAAGCTGATTTTACAGTCTTTGAGATGGTTTTCTTGGAGCAACACTTAACTACACCAAACTCTTTGCATTCATTATCTTGTTTGATCTTCACAACCCTACAAGGCAGGGTTTCTCAACCTTGGCACTATTGACATTGTGGGCCAGACACTTCTTTGCTATGGGGGTGGGGAGGGTTGTCCCCTGCATTGTAGGATGTTTAGCAGCATCTCTGGACTCTACTTACTAAATGTTAGTCCTCCTTCCACCCCTAGTTGTGACACAAGAAATGTTTTCTGATATTACCAAATGACTCCTGCAGGGCAAAATGACCCCAATTGAAAACCACTGGTACAAAATATGTACTATCAGGGCCAGCCCCATGGCGTGGTGGTTAAGTTCAGCGTGCTCTGCTGCAGTGGCCCAGGTTCGCGGGTTCGGATCCCAGGTACGGACCCACCCCACTCGTCAGCCATGCTGTGGTGGCAACCCACATGCAAAGCAGAGGAAGACTGGCACAGATGTTAGCTCAGGGCTAATCTTCCTCAAACAGAAAAAAGGAAGATTGGCAACAGATGTTAGCTCAGGGTGAATCTTCCTCAGCGGGAAAAAAAAAGAAAAATGTATTATTATTGCCCCCATTTTACAAATGAGGAAACTGAGACACAGTTGTAGGCCCATCTAACTCCAGAGGCCAGATCAAAAACTCTACACTGTATTTGTGAGCAGGTGGGAGGCCTATCTTATAGTATAACTGATACACACCCATCCTTTCTACTTGAGTCTCCTTTGCATCCCATGGAGCCTGGTCTAGCCCTCAATGCATAGTGGTCGAATGAACCATTACTCTCATCACATAAACATTTGAGGCCCTATGGGGTAGCAGGGCTGTCAAGAAAGGCACAGTCACGGCCTTCAACAAGTATACAATCTATCTGAAGACATAAGACATAACCAGAGATAAGCCATTTGGAGTGTCAGTTTTGGAGAAAACTCTGTTTCCTCATCGGTAAAATGGAGATAATGCTACACTAAGTCCAATTTCAAAAAACAACTAGATACCAAATGTGTGGCAATAAACAAGTACAGGCATTGGAAGAATCATAGCATCTCAAAATCACTGGGCTGGAAGGAACCTTCGAAAACCTGAACTCACCATCCACTTGGTACCTGAACATTTTAAAATTCAAAGATTCAATTACCTGCTTCCAGCAGAGTTCACGGGCTGAGCTCTATTTATTTTATTTTTTCCCCCCAAAGCCCCAGTGGATAGTTGTATGTCGTAGCTGCACATCCTTCTAGTTGCTGTATGCGGGACTCGGCCTCAGGATGAACGGAGAAGTGGTGCCTCGATGCGCACACGGGATCCGAAACCGGGCCACCAGCATCGCAGCGCGCGCACTTAACCACCAAGCCACAGGGCCGGCCCAACGGGCTGAGCTCTGACTGAGGCTCTCAGCAGAGGTTTCCCGGTGACCTGCTTTACGTGGGCCTGGAGAAGAGAGGAGGGGTCAGCAAAGAGCAACAGACAAAGCGGAAAGGTTGAGTGGACTTAAGGCACCCGGGGTGCAGAGCCTGGGACTGAGCACAGGGGACAGGGAAGAAAAGCTCGGAGAAGCAGGGCAAGATCAGATGAGGCCACAAGGCGACACAGTGGTGACACGGGCCAGGAGAGACCTAAGAAATATTTCTCCTAAAAAAGCAACCAAGGGCTACTACAAAGCATACACCCAACGTACATTATGAAGGTGGAGAACTTCATTTCTCAGACTAAAAGATTAGTATTCCAATTGCTTCAGAGCATTCCCCGAGAACAGGCAAACAAACGTTTTAAATTTACATATGTGTAAGTGAAGGTTTTGCCAGAACAAAGAGTCAGTTTTCCTCCCCATGTCCACAGGTCCCCCTGTTCTCTAGGGCACCAGCATAGCACAAGGAAACAAGAGCCCCGAGTAGCCAGATCTCCTCTTCGTTAAATCTGAACTTCAATAGGTGAAATCTCCCAAATTGTAAGTACTGGCTTACATTTCTTAAAATACTGTGTAGGTCAAACCAAACCTGTCTCCATGCAGTCTCCCTCCCAGGACCACCAGGATGAGGACCCCTCTGTGAGCCACAGCCCACGGGAGGTCAAAGAAAGCTCTGGAGCAGGCACGGTGGCCTCGTACCAAAGGTTTATTTGGAAGATGTGTCTGGCGATGAGGTGCAAAATATAGGGAAGAGATTAACTGCAGGGTCTGTATCAGAGATGATGGGGATGTGAACCAAAGCAAGGGAAGAGGGAATGGAGAGGGATTCAAGAAATATTTGAAAGACAAAAATGACAGTGCTGATGGCCAGGAGAGGGTACCTAGGAAACCAGACACAAACCTGACCCATTGCAAACTTGGATAACGAAGCTGAGACTTGAAGACCAGAGGGAAACTCAGGCTTAAAAGTGAGCTCTTTGACTTCCAAGAACCAGGGCCATCTTCACGGACTTGTGACCTGTATAGTCACACAGACTCCACACTCAGAAAGGCCTTGTGCTTGGTTTAATGCTCTGTTGTTATCATCTTGAGATTCTTAATAACTTGAACTCTGACCTTGTGTTTTGTAAATGAGATCTATTGGGACAATGGAGCGTGCATGTGAGCAGAGGAGATCTGTTTAGTATGTGTGGCCACCACTCCTTGCCACCCCACTCATACATAAGGTTTGCAGTGCCCCATGAGCACAGAATTTTGGTGAACTCACGACGCGTGGGAGTTCAGCAAGACTCAAAGTGAGTTCAAGGTAAACGTGTTACAAATACAACCGAGTAAGCAGGTGGGTGGGTGCTGAGAGCTCCAAGAGGCCACGCTTTCCATTTGAACCAGAATTTGGTTTGCGTGCAGAAACAAGGCAATGTCTTTCTAAGAAACACAACCAACCAACCAAGGAATCCTATCATATCCTCTCTTACTCGCGTTACTTCCCTGTATTAGCCAACCACTTACGCTGAAAACGATGGCACAGAAGGAAAAGGAAAGGTAGAGCAACCCATAGTTCTTTTTCCTTTCAGTCCTTCCCTATACCAGTCCTTCCTTCTGTAAGCCAAAGATTAACAGAACATGCGCAAATCAAGAAGTGAAACAAGTCATGAGTTAAGCTTTGTGCAGTGTTTCCTCTGTTCCGGTAAGAACACTATGCATATGCATTTACAAAATACAACGTGTGTGATTTCAGTAATTCTGCATACATGTTACATGATCTTATATTTGCATTTAACACTGGCATTGCACAATGTAAAGATGAACAATAAAATCCACGTTAATAATTTTAATTTTTAATTATTCTTCACTTCAAAAGACATTAAATAGCAAATAAACACCATGATGAATCATGAGAGAGACTGTGGAAGAAAAGGAAAAGCTTTTTATGGTAGTACCTTTAATAGCACTTTTTCCTGCTTTTCGAACAAGGGACTACACACTTCATTTTACACTGGGCTCCACAAATATGTAGCTGGCTCCATTGAGAACCACTGCACTCAACAACATTATGCCTATCTAAATATGTGACACACACTTGGGTAAGTTTTTACTGACATCTTTCAAAGCCACCCCCAAAAGACCCACTATGGGTTGATGGGAGTGGTGCTGATTTTTAGTATCACACTCTTAACCATTAGATTGCTTCGGTCCTTTTCTTCCATCCTCCTCATGTCATTATACAACAACAAATCCGCGGAAACACCGCAACTTGACGTCTTTCCAACTAAAGGTCTTTCTGAAATAATTAAACTGAAGACTAAAGAAGACCTTATCAGGAACAGCATGCAATGCAGAGTATTTCCTGCTGCTTTGATGGCTTGGTTTTAAGCAAACCCAGGCTGTGGTTCCAGAACCAGGCTGTTTCTCACCACTCAGAGCGCTCAGGTTTCCCCTGGGAAACTGTTCTGTGAACCATTAAGTCTGGTTGTCTAAAAATTCCTCCTTCAAAGACAGTCAAGTTTTCCTTTGTCTCATTTCATTCTCCTCTTCTTTTTTACACCACTACTTTCCACTTCAATAAATTAATTTCCTGCCTGGAGACACATCCTGGCAAATGTGTCAGCTTGTATTGTTTAGTTGAGAGACTTCTGTCATTCTTTCAAATTTTTCCTCTGTACCAATAATCCCACTAGCCAGCCTCTCAGGAGCCTGAGTTACTTGTCTATGAATTTCCTTTCACTGCCTCCTATTAGACTAAAAAATATGCAGGCTGCCTGCGGTGAACTTAGTCAACTCGTATCTCTTCAATCTTCAATTTTTTTCCATTTCCCCCTTCCTTCCTTCTATCCATCTGAAGAAGGGTTCTTACGGATTTCAAGGCTAACCTGCCACTCTCCACCTGATTTTTTTATCTATCCCTGTCCTTCTCCCCCAGACTCTGCACTCCTTCCCTCCTCTCATTTGCATCTTTCGTATCATCCTCTCTACCTGTACATTCCTCAAACCCAAGCTACCGCAGCATGTCTCGCTCAATTCCTTGAAAGGCTAGGCTGACTGGGACACATGCAGTTCATCACCTCCCATGCATTCCTCAATTTTTTGCACTCTGGATTCCATCTCTAGTGTGCTACTGAAACTGCTCCCTCCCAGTTCACAAATGACCTGGTGGCTGGACCAGGGGCAGCTTCTCAGACCCATCCTTGTTTAACATCAGCTGCACTGGATGGCGTGGACAGTCCACTTGGGTTGAGTGTACTTCTTCCCCTTGCCGCCACCATCCTCTACTTCTCTGCTCTCTCTCTTTGAATAACTTTTCTTTGGCCCGATCATGTCTAAACATCAAGGGTTCCCTTAAGGCTGTGTACTTGCTTCTCTTTTTATTCTACATCCTCTTCTTTGTTCACCTACTCTGTTCATCTGCTCTCACTCTGTCTGTAACAGCCCTGTGGAGATGGTCCATCAATTTAGGGTTTTGCCTAAACTCCAAACCTTAATTTCAAATTCTTGCTTAACATCTTCATGTGGATAAAATCAACAAACAGTTCTTAATAGCTCTTAACATGCCAAGTACAGAACTAAGCCAGAGGCAGTAATATGCAGTGGTTGAGGTACCCACTTGTATTTAAATCCTGAGTCCAACACACACAATCTGTGTGACCTGGGGAAATTCACTTAGCCTCTCTGTGCCTCAGATTCCTCACCTGTAATATACGAGTAATAGCAGTACCTTTTCTTAGGGCTGATGTAGGGATTAAATCTAAGTTAAATATGTAAGGTGCTTAGAACAGTGCACTATACATATCAAGTACTATGTAAGCATTAGCTATTATTATTCTCGTAAAAACCTAATGAGACAGGTACTATTATTTTGCCCATTTACACAATGAGAAAATGAAGGTAGGTTATTGTGCGTCATCACGGAATCTGAAACTCCAGATGTTCATCAAATTTTCCATTAAAATTCAATTTTTACTTATGTGCCTTTCTTGATTAGGGGTGTTCCTTCTCTCTCCCCTCACCACATATACGCCTACTAATACCCAACATACTACTTCCAGAGTCATCTTTATGAAATAATAGTCTTCCTATCCCTCCCCACCTTACACCCCAAAAAATCTCATTTTAAAGCATAATCTTATCATGCTCTTCAAAACCCTCTAAGATCTGGCTTCTCTATATCTTCTCTTAACAATATTGATTTTCGTTGCTTATCTTGCTCTAAAACTAATCTCACTATATTCTACATTTTGCTCCAAACCCAAGTGTGCTCATCTCCCCCCACTGCCTCCTCAAAAACTCGTAATCATCCTTCAAGGTCCATTCAAATCCCACCTCCTCTAGTGGGACCCCACTAAACCCAATCCTTTGCTCAAGTGATCTTCCCCCACCTACCTCCAAAAGGCCCAACAAATTGATTTTTTAAACTTTAATACATTTTATATTTCAAGAGTAAGGCATGAGTGTTGTAAAAAGACATAATATGCTGTAAAAACAAAATTAAAGCCCCCTTCATCTTCCCTACTGTCCTAATCCCATGCCCTACAAATCACCCCATTTAGCAATTTTTCACACATTGACAAATATCAACTATACATGTGTGCTTGGATTTTTCCTTAAAATATATATCACAGACATCTTTATAAGTCAGTATATTTTTTTCAACTTTTTAACATCTAAATAGTATTCTAAATCTGTTTTTTATTATGGTTATGTATAAGAAAGGTCATTCCTTTTCTGCCCCCATCTCCTGTATATGAATCTTCTTAAGGGTAAAGACCACGTTTTGTTTGTCCTTATATCTCCAAGAGGACCTTGTACCAATGCTAAGAATTGCTTAACAAACAAATGTTCAATGAAATAATAACAATATCTGTCATCAACCCAGTGCTCATTGTGCCAGAAAAACAGTTGTTAGTGCTTCGCATATATTATCATACTTAATCCTCATAACCACCCAATTATTCCCATTTTGCAGAAGATGAAATCACACAGCTAGTAAGGACAAGGGATTCTAATTTACATTTGTCTGACTCTGGAGCCCACTCCCTTCACTCCTATGCCATAGCTAATAAAATTTTCATAAGGACATCCTTTGCCTTTTCAACCAAAGTTAAAGAACAGAAGAGCTCCAAGTATTCTGGTTTAGGCAGCTGGGACTGAGGATAAGAGATGGGCACTGAAATGAATGGCGAGTAGATGGAGGCAAGTGGTTGTAGCTGTCAAGCTAATCTACCATCCAGCCCTTCAATCCTTGTTTACTGTGCACCTACTGGAAGTTGAACTACTTACCTCCACCTCTTCAGTCTCCCCACTACATTCTCCTTCAGTAATACTTGCCACCATTTGTTGAAAATCTATGTGCCAACGCACCATTATTATTTCTATTAATTATTTCTAATACTGACAAAAATCCTGAGAGAAATATCAGTACCAGCATTTCACAGATGGGAAAACTGAGACCATGAGAAGTTAAATTACTTGCCAATATTAGACTGTAATAAACAGCAAAGCCAGGATTCAAGTTGAGGGTCTGTAGGGCTCCAAAGTCCAACCTCTTTTCTTGTCATAGAGCATGCTGCCTTTTAATTCTTAGAGAAAAGATGAACTATGACTTTTTTAAAATTGAAACTCAAGACCACATTTGGCTGCAAGAAACTGACCCAATCTCTGTGGTAACCAAACAGAGATTTTTTTCCTCACAAAAAGTCAAGAGATGGGCAGAGGACTGGTACAGCAGTTCCAGAATGCCATCAGCTTCCCAACCTGCTTACCACTGGAGCTTCTTGTCTTTGGTAATAAGATGGCGTCTCCACTTAGAAAATAGCATCCGTGTCTTAGAAAGACAGGAGAAGTACACAGAGCAAAACACCTCACAAGCCAGCTCACAGAGACCGTCCCCTTAAAGAGCTTTGTGGGGGAGCCCCCCCCAGTGACTTATATCTCATTGGCCAGGACTAAGGCACTTAGACACCCCCCTAGCTGCAAGGGATTCTGGGAAACCAAGCTTTTATTTATTTATTTATTTATTTATTTTTAACTGGCCATGGTGGTGAATTAAACAAAATGCGTTCAGCTGTAGGGAAGAAGGGGGCGGGATGGATATTGGTTGGCTGGGCATCTAGCTGTGTCTGCCCCACAGGGTGATGGAGAGTGCAAGTCATCCTAGAGAATCAAGGTACCCTGGGGAGAGAAAAGCAATAAAAGAACCTCAAATCTGTGTTTCAAAGCCTTCTTGGTTGTGCAAAGTCACACACTGAGGGGGTGGAGGCCCAAAGAATGCGAAAGTTTTACAAAAGCATCTAAGCAGCTGCTCCAGAGGAAAAACACTGAGACCCAGGTGACTTCACACAAATCGTCCTGGCAGACTCACAGGTTCAACCAGAGTGTTTCCTCTGAGTTGTCACTGTTTCCCTTCCTCCCATTCACTCACTTCCCAGAGTTAATTTAGATGAGAACCTACAGGCTCATGTGACTCTTCTATCATTCATAAGAAAAAGTAGAGTGTGTTCAAAGAAAATAAAATTCTTTACTACGTGTTGTTAGGAGAAGCAGCATCTTTAGAAAAAGATAATAGTTGAAGGGACATTATTTATGCAACTGCAGCCACACTATCAAGTTATTATATTAAGAAAGTAGGCAATAGAGTTTTAGTCTTGTTTTCACTTTCTTCCAAATAAATTCGATAAACTTTCCTCATAAAACTCCGCGGTGGTGAGATGACATTTGTGCAAAGTACTATAGATGGAGAGAAGCATGACAAAGAGCCAGAAAAAAAGGACTTCTGTGAGCTAGATCCTAGGCACAGAAATACAAGATAACATAGGCATATTTAGTGATATGATAGAGTATTACATTTATAGCATGGAAGAATTAATACACTTCCCAATGGGCCTACCTAATTCTTCCCAAGAATTACCTTGCTTGCCTAAAGAATTTGGCCACTTATTTATGAATGGGGAGGGACCTGCCACTGAAAATGGCATCTTTACTCTCTCTCTCACCAGGTAAAATTAAGTTTGCCCTTGTTAACACACACACACTAAGAATCAGCACATCTGCCACCTTGAACTTGCATCTGTTTTTATGTCAAATGCTTGATTTCCCTAAATTAAAGGAGAGGTGAAAATATTAGCCTTACTCTGGAGTTCAGAGGGTGTCCATAAAATCTACAGCCAACCCCAAACATTATAATACTTGATCTTCTTCCTCCACGATCCGTATTTGAGACATGAGCCTTTGCCAGAATGATGGATATTCAATGCAATTCAAGTTTGTAAAATTCCCTCAGTCATGGACATCTTTAGGTGCACCACTGTACAGAAACCACCAAATGATCTTTCTATTCTGCATTCACTACGTTTGCCAACAAAAACAAGGATGTGCATGTGGGCCAGTCAAAACGTGAGTCACACCAAGTTCTAGGGAGACACATAACCAAAGTTCAGTCACAAACTGACAACACACCCACCTGGGCCACTCAGAGTCCAAACCCACATTTCAGAAATAGAAGCTCTTTAACGAGTACAGACTGGTACACGTTTCACTCAGACCTACCTCCACCCCTAAAACTGCCTAAGAAGTGTGCAAACTTAAAACTCTGGCAAGGGCCCATTTTTTAATCTAAAATCCAGTTGTTGGGTGTTTTAGATCCTTCAAAGTGGAAAAAAATATTTAAGTAAAAGAAACCCTCACTACTTGGCTTTTTGAAACATTATCAACTAATGCCAACCTGGCATGAATAATTACTATATTTAAAATAAAAAGTGTAAAGGAAATACAAGAGTTTTTGTATTTTGTAGGGTGGGTTAGTTCAATTTAGCTTTTTTAAGTCACTAGCTCCATTTAATAAAGCATCAGTCTTTGTGGTGGTGATACATGTGACAAAAGCTGTAGGCTTTTTAACTGGGAAAAGGGTTCTAACATGCACTGCGATGACTTTGAGAAACAAATGACATAATACAGACTCAAGGAACTGCACAAGCCCAGAGCAGTTTTTGGATGGTGTCAATTTTTGGACAGTTTGACAACAGATTTAATTGTGAAATTATTAACCTTTAGTTGAAAGGAAATGCCAGCCAGAAGACAGACACTTTGTTCCCCTTATCCCCAAACAACACCCAGCGTTGCTAACCTTAACAGCTTTGAATTTCATACTTAAATTCATCTGTTCAATCATGGTTAAAACATAATCATAATCACGGCTCCCTGAAAAATTTCACAATTGGCTGCTCAACTGTGATTTTTCTCCCCTTAATTTCAGAACTAATACGACTTTTTAGGGAAAACTCTGGGAATAAGAAATCACCATTGTGCAATATCTCTTGCCTATGTTTTCACCTTGAAGCAGTGTTTCTTTAATAAAGAATCAATACACAGACCCAAATGTGAATGGGTATACATTCACTCATTCCCTCATCCATTCATTGTTTTGAAAACGTAATTCAAAACCAGGTCAGAAACATGTAATAATATCTTTGAAAAGACAGAATGATGAATGAGGTCTTCTTTCCACTAACAGTTTGAAAAACGTGCTATTTGGGATATAGGTACTTTTAAAAATGGGAGACGAAAAACTCAAAAAGGTAATTTTAATGTAACAAATTACCAACATACTCTAAATTAAGTACAAAAATACAAATATTTCATGAATATGAAAGACTGGTCTTAAAAACAAGTCAGCTAGTCAATAACTTAGGGGAAAAATGACCTTGTTCTGATTTATTTCATGTTGGTACAAAGAGTGACAAAGACTCCATAACCAGAACAGAGTTAATGAACTCTCACCGAACTTGTTTCCAAAAAATGTTTACGATGCCCTTGAAATTAGGCACTACTGATCTGGAACTATATTGTGCCTGGATCTCAAGTCAACATTTGTCCACAAAGGCCAGATTATCCTATTGTTTTAAAGCAGCTACTAGAACTATGATAGCTGCTGGTCAAAGAGAATTTAACCAAAACCTGATTCTACCTCTCTCAACAACACATAGGTCTTTCAAATTTTATCCTTTAAAAGTACCGTGTTTTACTACACCACATCTACCTCATAAACATGGACCAAGATGGAGAAATACTGGTTAAATCTAAGCATGTAAAATGACTGTTATTACTCAAACTGTGAATAAAATTTAAAGCTTCGGCATAATCAAGTCCCTAAGCCAGGGCTGGTTTTTTGGAAAGAAAGCGTAAATCTGAATTTGGTACATCAGGATAACATCATAAAGATGCTCCTTACTTGACTGGTTATGAGGGACTGCAGTCTGAACACCTCATCAGCCACAGGCTCCAGAGAGCCCACATCAGCCCACAGGAATTCCACATCATCTCCTTCTCCATCCTACTGAAAAAGTACCCTGGAAAATACAGTATGTTTTACATACTTCCTATAGAATATAAATAGAAAAAACTTGTTCACCATTATTTCAGAGCCATTAGGCAATTTCTGTTTCCTAACCCAAAACACAAACCAAAATTAAAATGGTCTGGCCTTTCCAGTAGAGCACACCTTCCCTTTGCAAAGAGCCTGCTTTTATCCACCCTGTACTATTTCATTCTTTTAGGAACTAAGAACAATACAGACCCGGGTGTTTTATAAACAACAGCAAAACAAAACACTTCTTTCCAGCCCTGAAACCTGTCATCTGGCTAGAAAGATGGAGAATTCCATTTATAAAGTCCTGTAACTTCACACTTCCCGACTTGGGTTTCTTAGATGCAATGTTGTGGCTTCTTTCTTTCCTCATCTGGAAATGCCCTTTCATTCAGGCACCTGGGATGCAGCCTTGACTCACAATAGAGTCCACGCCTGCCCGTTTCCTCCTGACCTGGTAACAGAAGGATCCTCACTGCTGAGGAACAGAGGTGAAAGAAAAAGGAACTTGACTCAAGAATCTCACCCATACATTTTTTTTCTTCTCCAGAGCCTTAAGCACTGATAAGTGAGGGTTCTGAATCAGTTGATGGAGTTAACTTTTTGCCCCTGAAAGTCAGTCACACCCAGTTAGTGACCTGGGCACAGAAAATCTCCCAGCAGGAGAAAGAAAGGATTTGAAACAGGAAATAAAAAAATCAGAATTCTATACTTCCACTTCTGAAAATCTTCCTCCCAACAGGCAACTGCTTTCCCTAAATGCCAAACTGGAACGCTAAATCAAGTTCTCCTTCTACTGCTCTTTGCACTTTCTTACTGAAAGGAAGGATTTGTTTTGGCTCCACATGTTGAAAAATTCATGTTCCTATAATTAAGAGTTTGTGTGCCACACCTTCTGGCCACATTTCCCTGTTAAAACTCTCTTCTCTAAAAATGATCCCTGAAAACACAACTACCAGCCCTGATCCTTTTCTCAAGTGGCCACAGAAAACAGATATGAAGATTCTCAGCAGCCTTCCCAAACCCTCCAGATCACCAAGTTGGCACTCAATTAAAACATAAGAGTGAAAAAGAGTTGGAGTTTTAGAAGTGTGCCCCCAAGAGACGGGTTCTCCCACAAGCTCATAATTAATACACCCCAAGTGAGTTTCTCACATCCTGACTGGACTATATAAAAGGATTTATGATGTTGATATATAAGACTGTATAAGAATAACCATAATACTCTTTCATTTAAATCAGTATGTAATAGGTCACAGGGGAACTAAAAAACACAAAACTTTTGTTCTGTCTCAAAGAGCATAATTTTTGAGTCGACATTTCATAACTTTTTGTGACATTTTTAAATAACCACACACACACACACCCGCACACAGACACAGACACACACTTCTCTGATTGGGGTTCTCAAGTATTACTGGGAGAGAGACTAGGGTGCGGGGGTCTAAGGACACAGACAAGACCTTACATGTCCAATCCTGGAGGTATTTTTCACATATAAACTAGTCGGGACCCCAGGAGTAAGCCCTACCCCGTGCACCACCAAAAGTGCCCTTTCCCACTGGGAAACAGGAGTGAGTTGGAAAAGGAAATCGACCCGGGGAAGAGGAGGAGCAGCTGCAACACCCAGCTGCAACCACACAACGGTGCCACTTCCCTCCGGTCTCCGAGTGGAGCCGAACGCCCTTACCTGGGGGGTGGAGAGCCGCTGGCACTAGTTCCAGAAGTTCTGGTTCACCTTCCGTCGGAGTTCAAAGCCCCAACACTCGAGCCCCGCAGCAGGCTCGCAAACCCCAATCCTTTGCCGTCCGGCTCCCGCCTTCCCCACCCTCTCGGCCCTACACCATGTCAGGAATCCGGGCAGGCTCGGAGCTGGGAGCTGACATCACTCCCAGTTCCAGGTACCTCCTCCTCCCACTGCCGCCTTCTCTCCTCCCTCCCTGCAGGAATTAGCCAAAGAGAGTCCGCAAGGGGGTGGGGTCGGCCGCGCCCGGGCTCCCGCTGATTGGGCCCGGGGACAGTCACTCAGAGGAGTCAACTAATTTTATACATTCCTCGCTGAGCCAGACTAGGGCTGGAAGTGGGTGCTGATGGAAAAAAAAATGCTGCCTTTCCTGCTATCTCTAAGGAAAAGGAGATAATGGGATGGGGGAAGAACCTTGCGGGTCCTGTTAACTTTTCTTGGCGTATTTACTATATCCCAGATCAGAAACGAAACTAACCCACCCGTGCCCCCTTTTTAAGGAAAAACAGTTGCCTCTGTGTCACGGACAAGTACGGTCTGCCGGCGCGTGGAGCGGAAAATGGCTAGCTTGAAGTCATGCAAATAAAGGAAAACGCCAGCTCGCTCTTCTACCCTTTTATCTGGAGACTGCTGAGTGTTCCCTTAGACGAGGAATTTACAACTTCAAAAGCACTTGGGAAGATTTGGAAAGGAATCTCAGAAACGGCGACTCAGCAATGAATTGTTAACTGGTGGCGTTATCAACCATGTGGCTGCTTTTGCGTTTAGCGATGAAAATCACTCCACCCGAGCTTTCAGGCAAATAAAATTGAACCTCCAAAGTAAGAAAAATTACTATTTACCTTACTCAGGACCTTAAGGCTGCTGTTTTCACGCACAACTGAAGGGGCGGCGGCGGGCGGGGGGCGGGGGGAGGATCTCACAATTGAGTTCAACGAGGCACATGAGAATAATTACTGTTGAATAGAAGCAGTTGCAGAGGCTGAGCTATCAATTAAGAATTAACTAACATTTAAGCTTGACGGATATCATGCTGTATAGTCCCCTTGGCTAGCAGAACAGAATGCTTCTCAGGAGATGGTCCTTTCAATATGCCCAATATCCGATTCAATGCAGAACTGAACGGTGAAAAGTGGCTCTATTGACATGAGATATAAGTAACGCATTATCCATCATCTTCTGGAAGGACAATGAATTAATTATTGACTTTCTGTTGGTTTTTATCGTCTGGGTTTTTTTGTTTTTTTTTGTTTTTGGTGAGGAAGATTGGCCGTGAGCTAACATCCTTTACCAATCTTCCTCTTTTTTGCTGAGGAAAATTGGCTCTGAGCTAACATCTGTGCCCATCTTCAACTGCCCATCTTCCACTATGTGGCATACGGGACACTGCCATAGCATGGCTTGATTAGTTGTGCCTAGGTCCATGCTGGCGTCTGAACCCGTGAACCACACGCAGCCAAAGCAGAGCGCGCGAACCCAACCACTACACCACCAGCCGTCCCCTTTATTGTCTGTTTTTTGATGCATGACAACATGTCATGCATTTCACCATTCTGCCAAAAACTGTAAAAGGATGCATGGAGTCCAACATCGTGTCTCATTTAATCCTCACAACCATCCTGTAGAGCGAGTATCATTAGCCCCATTTAACATAAGGAATCAAAGGCTCAGCAAGATTACGGCAGTAAATTGCTTCAGAACACCCAGAACTGGGGTTGAAACTGAGGCCCATGTGACCCCAAAGCCATTTTTTTCTCTTTACTCTAAGTGGTGATTGCTCACAATCTACACCCATTCAAACACTGTCATGCAAAAAAAATCCACAGACCCACTCTATATTAGTACCATGGTGCTGTTTTTCAGACCTACACAATTCCAAGCTCCTAACATATTTCTGATGCCATTTTCCCCCAGCTCTTGGTCCTTCTATGCACCACTACCAAGTGAGTTTTTAAAAACACTATTTGGTTTTGCCATCAATATCTTCCCCTCCACATTGGGCCCCCTTTTCCCTATAATTCTTAGCCATTTAAAACTCTCCCTAATCTGGCCTCTATTTACCTTTCCCACCTTATCTTCTATTTCACTCCTGGGAAATCCTCTGCTGCAGTCAAACTGGTCTACTCACAGATCCCCACTTGATTCTCACCTTCTGGCCTACGTGGAATCCCCATTCTTCTATGTGCTGTCACACCTTTCTCTCAAAGCCTAATTAAAGTCCTTGTCCTCACTGTGTGCTACAGTGGACAGAAAAAGGGCTTGAGGTCCATAGCCGGGTTCTGCCACTTACTTGCTGTGTAACTTTGGCCAAGTCACTAAAACAACCATCAGAAACCTCAATTACCTCTTCTGTAAAAAGGGGCTGATAATACTCACATCAAAGGTTAATTGAGACTGTATAGATGTGTAAACATATGATTATATATGTCCAGTTGTATACATTTCCTATCTTCCCAAACCCTGAAGAGCAAGCTCCATACTTAATACCTCTTTGTATCCTTTATACCCAATTCAAGGAAAAAACTCAATAAAAATACAGGACTACAGAAAATTTATCATCATGTCACCTCTAACCCCCTCCATTCCTTAAAGGTACCCTACCTGCAAATAATCTTATAGCCAGAAACCATAATTATCTCTTTTTTTTTCTCTCTCTCTCTTTTTATGCTTTGGCCACAGTCCTTCCCTTTTCCCACTCTCCCACCATTCATGCAACAACCCTTAACCCCCTCAGATATTTTCTGCACCAGCCACTTAACCTGCCTCTTAGCCACTCATCATTCCCTCTCCCTCAGTCAGGGACACACTTGTCTGTTGTACCTGTTGCCTGCCTTGCTCCCTAAGTGCCTTCAGCCGTGGCTGGGTGGCTACCATCATTCTTCCAGCCCCAGTCACAGGGTGGCTGCATCCAGGCTCACAGCCTACAACCAGCAGCAGATGGGGGAGGGAATGTCCCACCGCCACAGAGATGGCAGGATAAAATAACAGGAAGTTGCCTCCCATCCCCTCTGCAGCTGGAGTGATAACAGCTGCCATCAGAGTCCAGAAAACAAAAGACTCAAAAGGAAAGCTGAAAACAGTCCAGGGCTGGGTCAGTAGGGTTCAAACCAGGGGTTCCAGAGTGGGTGAGGAAGGAACCAGTGAGGGAGACTTCAGTCTCCTCTCCACCCCAGCTTTCCCTCCACCTTAGTGTTACAGCTCCTCTCTGTTCTACATTTAGGCTCCACTATAATGCTTCATTTTAAAAAGAGGGTCTAACACTCAGATAAATATATTGAAACCACTGGCCTTGGTATCTTGGGCAAGCCCCAAAGGATCAGGACAATGCAGCAGAAGCGAAATAGGATACCTGCTGAGCAGATACCCAGAGTTTACCCACTACCCTGGATTCTAGCTGGCTTAATGGAAAAGTTTACGCCTCCTGTGGTTTCAACACTTATTAGCTCTGTAGGTCTAGATAGCTATTTTCTGCCTATGAATTTTGCCAGATGCTATCACTGCGGGGTGGGGGAGAGGAGGAGAACCTGTGAAAGCAGGAGAAAACCTGCAGAGAACAAAAGTAGAACTTGAAATGGACCCTAAAGGTCATGTGACACAAGCACCTGTTGGATGCAAGAACCCCTCCTACGGCCCTCCTGACAAGGAGCCTTCCAGCCCCTGTTTGAATTTATCTGGCAACAAGGAGCACACGAGCTAGGAGAGCAGCCCACCACTAAAGATCTTTCTCCTAGGGAGCCGGGTCCTGCTTTTCTGACTCTTGCCCCAAGACCTCTGTCTTGTGTCTCACTTAATTCTCACAACCATCCTCTAAGGTGAGCGTTATTAGCCCCATTTTAACATAGGAATCAAAGGCTCAGCAAGGTTACATAAGTAAACTGCTCCAGAACACCCAGAACTGGGATTGAAACCAAGGTCTCTTTGACTCCAAGCCATTTGTTCTTTATATATCTAAAGCTTTGATTGTCCACGGTCTATCCTTTTTCAGTTCTACCCTCTAAATAACAGGAAGCAGGTTGACTCTTTTTGTTACCCCATCCCCAAGCCTGTGCAGGCACAAGGACGCATCCCCTACTTACTCTGTTTAGATGCAGATGCCGGGAGAGGCCCACCTGACTCATCAAAGTGTGTCATTTGCCTGTCTGGTCTTTATAGGCTTCCAGCTACAGCTCCCTACAGCCCAGTCCTGATCACTCTTGACTCCTTTTGAAACACTTGAGCATCTCCCCTTCACCAAGGAACAAAACCCAAACTCTCTTGACTGGCGTCCAAAGGCCTTTACATCCAGCCGCCAACTTACCTTTCTGAACGTACTGTCCACTCTGCTTCATACTCCTCAGTGCACAAACTGAATGACTTTGCACCCGTATTCTCTAAGAGTGTTTCCGTGGTTAAGGATGATTTTTGCCCATTACTAAAATCCACCTCACAGTGTTGTTGCAAGGATCAGATGAGATGTCATATGCAAGATGACAGAGCATGTTGCCTGACACATAATAAGTCATCAATAAACATATTTTCCTTTTTCTTATGACATAAAACAACTGTACTATTATTTTTATATATGGCTTATGTCCCTTACTGACAGTAAGTTCCTTACAGTCCTTGAAAGCAGGATGCTAATTTGTTTCATCTTTACATCCTTTATGGAATCTAGAACAATGCTTTGTCCTAGACATTCAGTAAAAATTCACTGAGTGAATGAATGAATGCTTTCTTTCGCTTAAAACTTCTAACCTGCTGTGGGCTAGGCCTTTAGAAGTTCAGGAACAACTCGACCAGAGTGATTTTAAAGAATCTGGATGCCTCAGATTTTTCTTATCGCAGACATGTTGCAAAACACAGAGTGTGTTGAACACATGGTATAAATCATGAACCCAAATTCAAATGAACCAAACTTAGCTTCAGAGTTCCTTCTAAAGGAAATTGCTGCTTATTCTGTCTGATTCTAAGCATGGCATTGGTGATAACCCAGACATCATTTTAATATCCTTTCGCTGGATACTAAGCCACTACTCAGCTATCACCACTGACATCATTTATGAATCCAACCCTCCTCCCCATTCCCTTCCTGCCAATGGACACGGGTTAGAAATAGGCCCAATATCTTGCTCCAAGCAGAGTCTTATTTTAATCACTCTTGCCTTGCAACCCAGATTGTGTGGGTTATTCTCTGGTTACCTGCCAGATAAATTAAAAAATCTAGTTACATTCAATTTACCCATTTTATTATTCTATTTATAAATTGAAAAACATTTTTAATTAAAAATAGAGACTATTGCTTTCCATGGTCTTTGATTAATGTTTAATTAATGGCTACATTAAACAAATTAAATTCCCTTAAACAATTAACCCCATTTACAAACAGAATTAATTGAATTTCCTAAAGAGTATGTCTGATTCCTGTACTCTGAGAGGCCAACAAGATAGATGAAGAGTCAGCCCTTCCAATACATAGCAGCAAATCCTATTCCATTCCTTTGCAAATGATCTGCATGGCATTCTTCCTAAGCAGGCTGCGGCCTTCCCCAGGCTTTTGGGCCTTTCCAGGGGGGATAAGTCGCTGCCATTCCTCCCTACCAACATGCATTGTGCACAGACCTCTTTAGAGGTCCTGGGAACATGTTCAATCAACAGCAGAGCATTACTCATAACCAGTAACTTCTACCTTGATTTTCACCTGCCACAATACTGAGTAAGGCTCATTTTTCAAATAAGATATCATGGCTCACTACTAATCAAAATTCACCCGTTTGACATTGTGATGCACCCCATTCTCTGGACCAGTACCACATAGGATTCCCAGGCCTCAGATTGATCCACTAATTTCTGCTGCAACCACCTTTTCACCTGGACAATCATTAATTTATTGTTGCTTTATTCAGTCTCTCCTAATCCTTAACTAGAATTCTTCTACTTACCTAGAATTTACATTTTAAAATGGCATGTTAGACTTCAACCTAGAAACTTCTAAGGGGACTAAGAGGAATGAGGTTTAGCTAAAAACAGATTTAAGATAAGGATGGGACCACTGGTTTAAATAAATGCTTTCATTAAAGGAACTTTCCTGGCAAGTTGAAACAAGTTACTGATAAACAAATCTTCAGGCTAGAGCATCTTATCTTCCAAATCCTATAACAATGAGGTTCTTTGCTGCTTTCCCTTGCTCCTCCAGATTCCATCTCCAGAAAAACCTTTCCACTGAAGGAGGCTGACTGTGTAACATCTGAATTGCCAGATAATTAGTACTGTGGTTTGTTTAACTAGCCAGGGTATGAAGGAAAGAAAGAGAAAGTGTCACTACTATCACTTTAGTATGTCTGTCTTTTAAATGCTTTAAACCTCTCTCCTCTTAATTCACCTTAGATGATTTCCATTTGACCCTGTTTTACTTGAATTCTGAATTAGATGTAATGTATTAGCCATAGAAGTACCTTTTAGATTGTAAGATGCCATTTCTGAAAAAGATCATCACCCATTCTTTAATATAAAGGAAGTGTAAGAAATAGCACCTCTTCTTTGGTAAAATTTTAAAAAGCGTTGCATGTACTCTGGGTTATAAGACCCAGGATCACTTGACATTTTTGAGCTTCCGTTTCTCCATCTACAAATGGGATGGCAATGATGCTAAAGAGAGAGTGTATTGGAGTGGAGCCATGAAACTCTGGATGCTGTACCCCACAGCCTCTTTCTGACAGAGTCCAAAATGGTTCTCTACACACAGTATTCTCAGTTAACATCCTGAGACCCCTGCCACCTTGAACAGTGCTGACCGGACCATGGATTCCCACCTCAATCAAAGACAAGCAAGTATAAACTTGCCAACAGCTTGGCGCCAGCAAGCATAGGAACTCTTCAACAGAGCTCCATACTGAATAGTCACTAAGTGGTCCCATCAAATCCTCTCTCAAGACATTGAGTGTAAGACACAAAGAAAACCAGACGATGGAGTAGAGCAGAAAGAAACAAAGAGGCAGATAGAATGAAGCCAAAAAGGAAGCATGGGTGAGTAGGAGCATGAAGTATAGAAAATGAGATCAGAAGAAAGTAACCCAAGTAAAATATAAAACAGAAAAGGATAGATGCTGAGAATCACACATAGAAAAGGCAGTAATCAAGACTATGAGGCAGGGGTCAGTCCTGTGGTATAGCAGTTAAGTGCTTGGGCTCCACTGCTGGTGGCTGGGGTTCAGATCCCAGGTGTGCATCGACGCACCACTTGTCAGTGCACACTGTGGCGGCGTCCCATATAAAGTGGAGGAAAATGGGCACAGATGTTAGCCCAGGGCCAGTCTTCCTCAGCAAAAAAAGAGGAGGATTGGCATGGATGTTAGCTCAGGGCTGATCTTCCTTATGCACACACAAAAAAAACTATGAGGCAGTAGATACCATGAAGGTAGTGAACAGTAGCCATAGAAGTCATCAAAAATATAACAACAATAATAAAAATGATAGTGATAATAGGAAACAGCAATTTCTGTGTGCCTGGTACTATTTTAAATGCTTTAAATATATCAACTTCAACCCTGCGAGGTCTGTTTCCATTTCACAGATGTGGAAACTAAGCTACAGGGAGCTTAAAGTAACTTGCCCCAGGTCACATGCTAGGAAGTAGCCTGATTCAACCCTGTTTGGCACTAGAGTCTGTGCTGAGAAAAAAGCTGAGTTACAAGAATGTTAGACATGTAGAGTTACTGTTGAATCCTTAACCATGTCCAGTTCTCATGAGACTTGATGGTTCAGTGGTTTCCTGCATTTCCTTCATTCCTTGGGTAGTCTCACATTAAATTTCCATTACCTGAGGTAACCTGAACACTCTTTAATGCCTTACCGCTTGAAAGAGCCTAACTATTACTGTGACTTCAGATAAGATAATAAACGTGAAAGCATTTTACCTTTCCTGAAATAAATGGGAGAAAGTGAAGTGTTTTTATTCTGAATGAGGTGAAAGTTCTAAAGATATGGCTGGTGACCAAGATTGAGTTTGTCTCTAAATCATGTTTCTTTGTGACATGACTATGGGCCAGCTTCAGTCTGCCTTGTTGGTATATTTTGCCACACACTGTGAGATTTTTGTAATGTATTAGTTTTCAACATGTAATTATCATTACATGTTAGTTAAATATAATTATATTAATTACATGACCCTGTTCTACCTCATTCCTTTCCTAAACAACTAGAATAAAAAGGCTATGATTAGGGCCGGCCCCGTGGCTTGCTGGTTGGGTGCAAGCGCTCTGCTGCTGGGCATGCACCGACGCACCGCTTCTCCGGCCATGCTGAGGCCGCATCCCACATACAGCAACTAGAAGGATGTGCAGCTATGACATACAACTATCTACTGGGGCTTTGGGGGAAAAATAAATAAATAAAATTAAAAAAAAAAAAGCTATGATTATAGGGGCAATGAACAGAGGCCTTTAGAAAAGGAGCTCGAATATTGTTTTATCTTTCTACCACATTTCACAGCAGCATCCAAATCACTTATGGTCTTGAAGGAGTTTAGATTTATTCTAATTATAATGAGAACAAAGGTCATATCTTAGTACCATCTTCTTGTTTCACTTAAAAAAAAGACTTCCTTCAATCAACCCCATTTTGCTTTTATTGGGTACATTTGTGAAAGTGACCACTGGTTCAAGAACTTATTTGTAGAACTTATTTGCAAAGTTCTGAGCTTTGCTTTCAAAAGGGCAACCAATGAATATTGTGAATCAGCGATTCTACCGTCATGTTAAGAAGGAAGAATTGGAGCCTAGATTCAACCCTGCCTTAGGAGAGACTGAATTGCAAAAAACTGAAATCTGCTGAAATACCAGAGCAAAAGATTTAGAACTTTATGTCTTGCACTAAAAATTATTTCCATATGCTATTATTGTTTGACAAATTATTAGTGTTGGGCATTTTATTCTAATCCATTCAACCCACTGGCCTCTACATTCTTTTAGAAAGTAATAAATATGTCAAAGAAAATAATCACCCCCTTCCAAAATGCCACTCGAAATCTCATGATTTTCTTTATCTCCTAATGAGGATTTAATTTTGTGAGGATCAGCTTTATTTGTCCTATTTTAAACATCAGGGTTGTGTTCAGTTGCCTTCTAAAGCTTTATTTATTTATAGAATAAAAGAGTCATATGTGTGGAAATAATAACACTTTTGTCAGAAAGTCAGGCAGCAACACGGAAGCTCCCAGGTCCAAATGCCACTTTCAGTGGAGCATACAGCAGCAGGCAAGAGAGAGCAAGGAGGAGAAAGAAATTGCATGCCCTGCAGCAGAGACCCTAAGACTATAAATAAGCAAATTACCAAACAATCTGCATTGTTCACCCCAGCAGAGTCTCTCAGCTCTGAAATGTCCCTGTCCCCCCCAACACACACTTACACATTCTTCCCTCCCACTAATGGCTCATTGACCGTAAAGGGAGAAAAAGAAAACCAACTATTCTTTGTCATGATCCTGGGGCAAGACATTTACTGTTAAACTTTGAACCTCTTTCTTGGTCACATGTTCATGTTCTCTGAGAACTTAGTCCTAGGGATCTCATTTAATCTTCTCAACAACCCTAAAGGTAAGTGCAATTATTATCATCACTTTCCAGATAAGGAAACCGAAGTCTAGAAGCAGAACTGGCTTCATGGGTGAGAGATGTGTGCAGTCACATAGGGCCTGTGTTTAGAGGAGCCCCACATTTGGTTTAATGCTCTGCTGTCACCATCTTGAAATTTTTAATTTTTTAACAAGGGGCCCACATTTTCATTTTGCACTGGACCCCACAAATTATGTAGCTTAGCCTTCCTAGAAGGGTTAAATAACTTTCCCAAGGTCCCTGTGTGGCTTTGCTAGGGCTGCCATAACAAAGTACCTCAGATAGGATGGCTTAGGCAACAGAAATGTCTTTTCTCACAATTCTGGAGGATAGAAGTCCGAGATCAAGGTGTCGGAAAGATTGGCTTCTTCTGAAGCCTCTCTCCTTGTCTTCAAGATTGCTGCCTTCTCTCTGTTTCTTAGCATGGTCTTTGAGATTAAGGCCCATCCTAATAACCTCATTTTAACTTAATTACCTCTTTCAAGACCCTATCTCCAAATACAGTCACATTCTGAGTTTCTAGATGTTAGGACTTTGACATATGAATTTGGAGGGGGGATTTCACAATTTAGCCCATAACAGTCCCACAGCCAGTCAGTGGAAAAGCACTGTAATTTGTTCCATTCACAATGCTCTGTCTTCACAAATACCTGTGTAAACATGTAAGAGTGGCTCTTCTTGTCACCAGCAGGAGAAGTGGAGGCACAGAAGGGTCAGTACTTGCTAGCATGAAACAAAATGGCAACACAGGAAATATATTAGTATAATGATAGCACTGCGTCCAAACCTCAGCTCTCCTGGCGCTGAATCTACTGCGGGGCCTGAACTGCCTTTTACAACCTACACACGCAGACACTGCTGCCAGAAAAGACTGTCCCTCTCTACAATTATAGGTTCTTGGACTGTCTGCCTTTGGTAGATTTCAAAATAGCACAGTTGACTCTGTTTCAAGCCAGGAAAAAAGAAATCATTACTCTTCTACTCGCAAATTACACAAAGGCCCCTCTGTGGAAGGCATCCAGCATACCGTGGTGTAGCCTCTATATCTCATTCTCTTGCTGACTCCAACCTGCAAGCAGTGAGAAGTGAGTTTGTGGAGATAACTCGGGAGTAAGGTAACTCATTTAAATGATAAAACAGGAAACCCATTTCCAGTTTGGACATGGATAATGTTTTAATATGAACGCATCTGGAGTCTGGACTGAAGACCTGGGAGTATTATAACACACAGTGGCAAGGGGGGCAAGCACCAGATTTATTCCTTCAAAGAAAAGAGTCCTTTGGTGACAGCTGGGCAGGGAAAGCATTTATTGTGTTTTGGCTCATAGGTACGGGGTGGGGGTGGGGGGCAGAGTGGGAAGGGAGGCAGATCAGGGACAGAGTACTCTGTCCTGGCCCTGGCTGTGATACTGACATTGGCAGGTTACTTTACCTCTCCAGACCCTAGTTTCTCCTCTGCAATTTGATGCTTTGAAGTCCCATTCCATCTTTCAAATTCAGTACTGTTGATGAGGTGTAATAAGTGTTCTTTGCGCAAATGAGAGAGCATGACATACAATTTTTCGCTAAATTGAGTTTCCAGTTATTGTAATGTGATCTTTTATAATTTGTTATTTTTTAAAAAGACATTTTCCTTTATGATTAAAAAAATCATACATCAGTGGGGAAACCAGACAACACTTTCACCAGGTGATTAGAATTAACATCACCAACGAGGGGCGGTTGGACTTTGTATGCCTCCAGATATGATGCTCTGAGACGGACACAACACCACCGAGGTAATATTCTGGCCTAAAATGCATAATCTGAATCTAATCATGATGAAATATCAAACAAATCCAAACTGAGGACATTCTGTAAAATAATTGGCCTACTCTTAAAAAATGTCAGTGGCATGAAAGACAAAAAAACGTTGAGGAAGCCATCCAGATGAAAGGAGATTAAAAAGACAAATAAGACAAGTAATACACGATCCTGGACTAGATCCTGTATGGAAAAAAATTTCTATAATGGACAGTGCTGGGACAATTGACAAATTTAGAATATATGTAGTAGATTAAAGTAATGTATTAATATTAACTTTCCTAAATTTTATAACCATACTGTTGGTCTGTAAGAGAATATTATTGTTCTTTGGATATGTACATTCAAATGTTATAGAATAAAGGAAATTATATATTCAGACTTTCAAATGGTTCAGAAAATATAAAGAGAAAGAGAAATTAATAAAGCAAATGGTGGCAAAATGTTAAATACTGGATAAAAGATATATGGGAGTTTCTCATTCTATTCTTGCAAATTTTCTGTAAGTTTGAAATTATTTGTTTTAAAAACTTGTTTTAAAGAGTAATATATGTTCATTGCAGAAAATTTTCTGAAGAAAAATCACTTGCAATCCCTCCACCTAGAGATAATTGTTAACCTTTTGTGTATACCCGATTTCTTTTGAAGAAAAGAGTTCATTGGTGACAGCTGGGCAGGGTAAGTATTGTGATTTTGCTCACAAGGGCAGGGGAGTGGAAAGCCTGGCAGATAAGGGCCAGGAATTGGTTTGTGGGCACCTGTAATATAGTCTGGCCAGTGGTGCCCAAGAGGAAGTCCGGTGGGAACTTCTGGGAAAGATTTCCCCACCCCCAGCCCTGGCTCATTTCTTCTGTTGCGTGTTGTGTCACGTGAAGACGTTTGGAGCAACAGTAGCCATCTTGGGCCCATGAGGGGAAAGCCAAGAGAATGGAAGATAAGGTGATTCAGAGATCTGACATCACTGAGCTGCTTAATTAACCAACCCCGGAACCACTCTAGCTGCAGACATTTCGTCACATGAGGTAATAAATGTCCTTATTCTTTAATCCAATGTTATTTAGGGATACTATTAAAGACAAAAGTGTCCCAACTGTTAAACCTCTTCTTTTAAACAAGATAATCAACCATTTGCTTTGCTCGTTTATCAATCACATGTAGCAAAAGCTCTTGTAAAGGAAAAAAGTCATGGGACCAAATCTGGTTTTCGAGCATGTGGTGAGTTCACCAGCCAGAAGTGAACAGGAACACAAGTTTCCAGGTTGGGACAGGCAGCGTGGGCTTCACGCCCAGAAAGTGAGAAAGGGAGGGCCGATCTTACTTTCTGGTGCAGAGGCCCTGAGTACTAGAAAAAGTAACTGGACTTTAAACTTGCTTTGGCTTCCAGTAGGGGATTCAATTTGGGGAGGAGACAAAGTGGAGGAAGCAGAAAAGATTGTAGCCCCTGGAGTAGCTCAATACCTATGCTCACATACAGGCTGGGTAAAGACGGGGCCGTTGACCATTCCAAGCCTATGTCGATGACCTTTGCATCAGTATGGCTCTGGGGAGTAGTGATCAATGGCAGAGATGATGACAGAGAGGGCCAATGTGGCAGGTGGTATCTGAAAGCTTCAGCACTGGTGGAAGCTGGACTTGACACTTAATAAATGTTAGTTCATTGATTCATTAATAAATATTTATTGAGCACTTACTATCTTCTAAGTAACGTACTAGATGCTAAATATACAGGGCTTAACATGGTGTTGTTCCTTCTCTCACAGAGCTTACAATCCAAGTTTGGGAGGCTGTGTGTCACGTGAAAGGGACACGGGTATTGCAGCCAGATAGATCTAGATTCAAATCCTGACTACCATTTACAATGGGAATGTGAACAAGCTACTTACGCTCTCTGTGTCTCAATTACCTTATTTATAAAAATGAGGATAACAATAATACCTGGCTTAAAAAGCAATTGTGAGGATTAAATAATAAAATGCATATGATGTCCTTAACATAGTGCATGGAACATAGTAATCATTCAATAAACAACATGACTAGTGTTATTACTTATATTGTTATTTTTATCTTATTATATGTATGGCTATTGTTATGTTACTAGTTAATAACAATAATTGTGACTATTATTAACAATAATATCATTATATTTACATTTGTGCTCTTGTTGTGCTAAAGAGGATGGAATTTTGCTGAAGGTAATCTGCTCTAAAGCTGAGTGTAGTCTTATCTGCAAAGCCACTGAAAGAGGTGGGGTGGGGTTGATGTGTTCATAGTCTCGGAGGCAAAAAGTGTTCATTACTCTCTTTTCCTCAACACCTTTCACACAAGGACAGTAAAGCTTGAGTGTCAGAGGCTGTGAAAGTCTCAGGAGTCCCAGGAAAGTTCTCCCCTCAAACCAGCCGTACTCTCACTTGAGGTAATTGAGAGATTACCTCAATCTGAGAGGGAAGAATGCACCTTTTCAAATGCAAAGAAAGCATCATTCACTTTTGGAAGAGATTCATATCATTAAAAATCTCAAAAAGCTAGGGGCTTTTCAGTCATTTGATCTGCTATGGAAGAACTTTCTCTTTCCCACTAGTCCCTCACTGACCACATCTCCAGGAAGAAAATATGAAAACAAGAAACAAATTATTCCTGTATCCACACATAGGAAGATTAACTGTGCAGTGTGGACAGAATATCACATTTGGTACTGTTTTTGAAAGGGCCTGGATCTCATCAAGTACAATCAGAGGGACATTTGGCCATGGGTGAGACTCTTGTTAGTCAAGTGCTCCTCGCTCGGCAAACTCAAATGTCACAATAGATGCCACTGCTTGTTCTTATTCTGGAAAGCAAGATAACCACACAAACAACACAGGCATTTGATAAAGCAGTAGTTCAATCACTAAAAAACTCCCTTAATTCAAACATACATAGCTTCATCTTCTAGGCCCAAATTTCACTCAAGTACCTTAAATTATGGACTTGATGATAGACCCATTAAAACTTTTATTTGCTACCATTTAATTTCAAAACGACAGCTACTCTTAAATTAAACTTGAGATTTCTCTGGATCCATTTACTAAAGAAAATAAAAATCACTCATCTTATTCTTTAAATTGTATATATATATAAAACATGGTTTAAAAAAAGTAAACTTAACTTTGAAAAGTAATTATCTCATCCACCCCTGCCCCCACCTCTTCACTTCCGCTCCTGAGATCTGAATCTAAGAGTCTTGAACAATAAGAAACTCATATCCAATAGGACTGTAGATTGGGTTAATTCAGTGGCTCATTGATACCATTGAGCCATCCATCTAGGCTATTTCTCTCTCTCTGCAATATTTATTGGTCTTGTCCTAAAGGTTGCAAGCCCAAACTAGATTGTATATTCCCTTCATGGATGCAAAATGACCTAAGGAATTTCAAGCACCAAAAACACACACAGTGACATCCAAAAATTGAAAAGAGATTTTTTTCTTTTTTAAGATAAAGGAAACATGCCCAGAAACCTCCCCTCCCCCAGTAGATGTACCTTCAAGTCTCATTGGTCAGAATTGAATCACATGTTGACATCTAAATCAATCACGGGCAAGGGGATCAGGGTCATTATGATTGGCTTAGGCCCATTAGGATTGGATCCAGAGTCATACAGGGCAAGGGTAGATACCTGCACAGTAGGAAGGGGGAGTGAGGAATGGCCACTGGATAGGCACTGCTACATTATTTTGCCTTATTTGTTAAGCAAAATCACTTGAAGATTAGTCTACATCAGTAAAATAAGTCAGTTTCAAATTGAGGAGAAACAGAGAAAAAGCCAACATCCCAAGTAGTCAAGTTGAAACAAAAACCACGTATCACTTGGATAGTAGCTATTCAGTGATATTGAATATTAATGGGTCTCCTAAAATCCATGTAGAAAAAGAGATTAAAAAACTGACATTAAAAAAAAACCTAAAAATTTGAATAGTTTCACATTCCATAAAGATATGCCAAAAGTGAAGCCAATCTCCTAGGTAACTAACTGGCCCTCTCATGACACAGGGGCTATCTCGCTCACAGCCACCCACTCTCACACATACCATCCCTCATTGCAAACTAAATGTCCTGTGGGCAATTTCTACCTTTCCCCAGTTCTGCTTGGCCATAGGTCTGGGGGCCTTTAATTTGAAGATAGTCTTATCCAGTCCCAATCCAAGATAACCTTATGCTCAATTTCACCAGCCAATGAATTTAATTTTGCTTTCATAGGATGCAATAAGACCTGGACACCTGAAGGCTTCCCTTCTTCCACTATAAAGCTTTCCCACTCTTCTGCCTTCCTTCACTCTCTGTTAAAATGCAAGTGATGATGGTTGACTTCCATGCTATGAGCAAGCTCTGAATAAATAGCCTTTCCTTATTCACATTTGGTTAGTCTTCATTTATTTCCACAGGAGTCTTAGATCAAGTTCCCCGGGAAATGGACTCTGAAATAAAGACTTACATGTAGGTTTATTGAGGAATACCCTTAAGATCATCACCTGTGAAGGAATGATGGTAATAGGATTGGGCAGATAGAGAGTTGATCTGTGACACAGTTGCTCTAGAGGCCTTAACTCACCCCATGGAAAGCTCCAAGTCTGGGATGGTCCTTTAGAAATGTACCCTGGCCTGGATCAGTCATTGGATACAGGCCACCCTTGAAGAAGGAGAGGAACCTTAGTGAAGCAGGTCTCTTTGACCAAAGGCAAATCCAAAGAAGGATCCTACCTGTGAACTCTCAGCAGCCAACACTCTGAGCAGCTGAGGAACAAGTGCTTGGATCCCCTTGAGGTGGGGAAGGTGGAGATTAGGTGACCCCACCAAACACATAGTTGGCAGCAGATCATGACTTTAAACTCAACTTTGAATCTGAGTTTAAAGCTCTTTTCACTACAGCATAGCTGTCTTCACTCGAAAAACATGACAAATGGAGGTTCTGTGACCACTCATTTTCTTTCCTCCTAGTCCAAAACCAAGACCACATTTGTAAAGTGATTCCTATATTTTTAGTAAGTGATTTTGAGCATAGCAGTTGACTCAATTGAATATGGCGTTTAACAGATGTGAAGTAAAACCCACCCAGCCAAAGCAGTTAGCTGAATTACCACGTGTAGACATCTATATCCTCTTAATATTACAGGACTTTACTAAATGTTTCCCCTCTCTCAGTAGAGTAGAACATTGCGGCATCCAGCTTTCCAGCTTGAGATGCTGACAAATTAAAAATAAATCGATGTGAAAATAGTATCATTCCCACTTTCAGGATATTCAGCCCCAGGGAAAATTATTCCATCTTAGTCAAAATCCTAATAAAATATAACTTGGAAGTTAGTAAAATATTAATTTATTCTTTAAAAGAATCTAGTTCCCTACCTTACTTTGTCACTTGTGTTATGTGATTATCACAAGACTTTTAGCTTCATTTGAGCTGCTTAAATGCAATACTTCTTTTTTGAATTTACAAATAATTCAGCTGATACTGGATCCAGCAATGGGAATTTACCTGAGATTATTTAAAAAATACACCACATTCTGTCTACAAATTGATCTGAATAGTCTCTTTATCTGTAAACAAGTCTGTGACTTTTAAAACTCTGTCTGTCAGCATATTCTCTCACTATCACAAGACCTTTTGAATAGATTACTCATTGTTCCCAGAGCTTTTGGTTTTTTCCCTTTCTGTGTGCCCTGAAATTGCCTTACCCATCCCCCATTCCTCTCCCTCCCCCTAAAAGCTAGTTACCTCTTGATTAACCTTGCATGGGAGCTCAGCCACATTGTAATCCCAGCTTTTGCCCACAGCATAGCATGGTAGTTCTTCAACTTGAGTCCTGGGAGTTGTTGGGGAAACTATTAAAATAGAAAATATTAGAGATTCGTCCTAGATCCAAAGATTCGGAATTTCTGGAGGTGATGCTTAGACAAATGTATAATTAAATGTCTCTTTGTGGAATTCTGTTGAACATCACTGCTTGAAAACCACTCACAAGCAAATTTTGCATTTCTAGCAACCGATATAGTTTTCTGGCTGTGGAATATCAGGACAAACGCGGAATTACGAATCTATTTTTTTCTAAGGTTGTGTGTATAATAGCAGTCTGTGGAAGTGAAAACAGTAGGCTGGCTTTTCCCAGCAGTAATCCATTTGTATGATAAGGCCTATCAGAATGGATTATAAATGCAAAGAATGGGGATTGATCTAAGAAAAATTGCAGTAGAAGAATTGGAAGGACTTTGTGATTCTGGAATGTTAAAACAAAAATATAGTAGAGGAGTTGAAGATTACTTCAAGGGTGTGAGAAGATGGAGGCATTGGGAAAATGGCTATGATGGAAATTATTGAACAAATATATTTTTTTTTAATTTTTTTTTTATTTATTTATTTTTCCACCAAAACCCCAGTATATAGTTGTATGTCATAGCTGCACATCCTTCCAGTTGCTGTATGCGGGACGCGGCCTCAGCATGGCCGGAGAAGAGGTGCGTCAGTGCGCGCCCGGGATCCGAACCCGGGCCACCAGCAGCAGAGCGCGCGCACCTAACCGCAAAGCCACGGGGCCGGCCCCCTTTTTTTTTTTTTTTTTAATTTTTTGAACAAATATTGAATGTGAGGTGATAGGGAGGCCACAAAGATAAGAACACACAATTTAATTTAGTTCAACAGGTATTTATTGAGTACCCATATGTGCACAGCATTGTCCTGAAATGTACCAAGGTATGGCTCCCAAATTTGGATTTGTATTAGATTCAGCTGGGGGGGATTTTTTGGGTGTGTGTGTGAGGAAGATCAACCCTGAGCTAACATTCATGCTAATCCTCTTCTTTTTTTTTGCTGAGGAAGACTGGCTCTGAGCTAACCTCTATTGCCAATCCTCTTCCTTTTTTTTCCCCAAAGCCCCAGTAGATAGTTGTATGTCATAGTTGCACATCCTTCTAGTTGCTGTATGTGGGGCCACCTCAGCATGGCTGGAGAAGCGGTGCGTCGGTGCGTGCCCAGGATCTGGACCTGGGCCTCCAGCAGCGGAGCGCACGCACTTAACCGCTAAGCCACGGGGCTGCCCTTAGCTGGGGAGATTTTTGAAAATAAATTTCCTGGACCCCACATTAGCTCTGCTGAATCTAAATATCTGAGGGTGGGGTTGGAAACCTCTAATGTATAAAGCTCCCCAAGTGATTCTGATGCATCCAGTCAGTGGACCAGTATTTAGGAATCACTCTTCCAGAGACCACAAAAATGAATTAGGCATAGCGTTTGTTTTTAAGGAATGTACAAACTAGTATGTTGAGCAATATGCTCTACCAAGTTTCCTGGCTTTGCCTTATATTCACGGCTTCTAAGCTTTTACTCATGATGTTTCTTTTCTCTGCAATGGCCTTTTCCCCATCTCTGCCATGAAAATATTATCCATCCTTCAAGATCCCTTCAAATGTGAGGAGAATTGGGACCACTTTCCACATCTGTCACCACCCTTCCAACCCCACATCCATTACACAACCAAATATCATAAAATCCACCCTTGCAATATCTACTTCACCCATCATCTCCTTTTCATCCCTGTTTCCACCTCTTGAGCTCACCTGAACCACTAATGGCCTTTCTGTGTGTGTGTGTGTGTGAGGAAGATCAGCCCTGTACTAACATTTGCCAATCCTCCTCTTTTTTTTTTTTTTTTTTGCTGAGGAAGACTGGCCCTGGGCTAACATCTGTGCCCATCTTCCTCCACTTTATATGGGACACTGCCACAGCATGGCTTGCCAAGAAGTGCGTTGGTGCGCGCCCGGGATCTGAACTGGCGAACCCCGGGCCGCCCCAGAGGAGCGCGTGCACTTAATCACTTGCGCCACCGGGGTGGCCCCCCACTAATGGCCTTTTAACTGATCTCTCACACTCTATCTGCCTCCCTACTCCAATTTATTCTTTACAGTTCTATTAATCTTGCACAGTTCAATTGTAACTATTTTTCATATTGCAAATAAAGTTTACTATTTCCCCATTATCTACAAAGTTAGGGATAAAAATGTTCCAGTGTGGCATCCAAAACTATTGTATCAATTAGACTTCCTTTGATTATAAGCAAGAAAACCAAATCTGTCTAACTTAAGCAGAAAAAGATATGAGCAAGTTCACAAAATTGAAGTTCCAATCATTTCCTTTCTTTGTATGATCCTTCTCAAAATTCTCATTCTTAGAGAAAGTCTGATTCAACATATTCCCAACTCTCATTAATTGGAAGACAGGGGACATTGACTGAAAGACCACCTACAATGACGCTCTCTGGAACTAAGAAAGATAGTTCTTTCAAAGCAAAATTAGGATGCTGTTACCAAAAGGAGAAGTGAATATTAGGGAGCAAAACAAAGAAATGTCCACTACACCCAAATATGGCCCCAACCCAACTGAAGGAAAATTGGAAATGATGGAGAGGAATTCTGTGCTTTCTTTTCTGAGACATTAGAGGTCAAAATAGGAGAAACAACCAAGGCAGCTAATACCTGTTAGTCTAGATGTTCTCAGGGTTGGGAGAAGAGAGAGCTTTGAAGTAAATGTTTTAAACAATGTGTGGAATGATCCAAGAAGTCATTGTGAGTCATAATGGTAAAGATAAACTTTTTATTTTTTTTTGGTTTTCGATCAACCCATTTCCACATAACTACAATGTCCTTTGCAAAACACCCTATAGTATTTTTTGAAAAATAAGTTAACCATCATAATACAAGAACAGCCAGAATTTTATTGGGGAGAAAGTCAGTAGGGTAATGGTAACTTCTGTATCTTCAGGAGGGTAACAAGTCTTCTACTTCCAAATTCAAAAAAGGCGCGATAATCTCCCGTAGTTCCCACATTCTGCGGCGCCCAAGCATTGTAGGGAGCACCCTTTCAAAGATAAACGTAGCGTCAAAAAATAGTGTGTAACATAAAACTCCAGTGAAGGTAAGGACATAAAACATGATGAAAATCCTCAGTGCACGTTTCCTACAAGGAAAGAAAACACCTGTGTTAAGAACATTCTGAAGAAAACCACACTGATGTGACTCCTGGCTCCCCCACCCAGGTAGCTTTATAACTTTAAGTAAGTAACTGAACTTCTCTTGACCTCAGTTGACATCTGCAAAAGAAGGAGCTTGGAGTAGATGAGCATGTAAGTCCATGCTAGGGCTGGCATTGGAATTCTAAGATTCTATAGCCATGAAACAATGAAACCTGGATATTGTGGGGCTCTTTCCTTTGAAATGCTCTTCTCACGCTTGAGCAGATTATTGCCATGTCTACCTCACTTGTAAGGTATATGATGCCTATTTGAGGGAAATAAAGGCACAGGCTATTAGATTTTCTTCCGGACACAAAATACAATGTGACAAATGGAATTCAGCTCTCTCTATTACCAATTTCGTCCTGGCACCAGACTTGCCATCATAAAGTAATATAAGCTTTTTCAAGTCGTTGAGGACTTCTCCTTCTGGGCTGTACCTATGATGTATTTTATTTATTTGCTTTTAAGTCCTTGCATTATTATTTTCTAAATATAAATGCAACACATGATTAGGGTAGAAGATCTGGAAAATCCAGAAAAACACAAAGAAGAAAAGAAATGTCACAGATAATCCAATTACATGGAGCTGATTACCATCTATAACACATTTCAGCAGAGAAAATCTAGAGCCCAGTTAAAGCTAGCAATGGATCTATTTTGTGACCCAACTCAGTAGATTTTATAAACTTGAGCCAAGTTTCTTGGCATTGTCCCCACTGGCTATCTCTTGGCAGTTACGAAAAATTGTTTCTACCTCACACATTCATTAAAGAGCCAATGTTCTATAAATGCTCTATTAGGAAGGGACTTTGAAGGCTGCTGAGATGTAGCAGAGATGTCCTGCCCTCAAGGAGCACTAAATCTAGATTTGTTCCTTCTTGTGAAAGAAAAATGACTCACGAGCAAAACATATCTAGTAAATAAACACTATTCTTCCTAAATTCCCAAACTAGTCATCTTTGGAAATACTAAAATGGAACATTTTCAAGGAAACACATTTTAACATTAATTTTTTTTACATCTTTTTTTTTTTTTGTGCTGAGGAAGATTGGCCCTGAGCTAACATCCATTGCCAATCTTCTTTTTTTGCTGAGGAAAATTAGCCCTGAGCTAGCATCTCTGCCTATCTTCCTCTATTTTGTATGTGGGATGCCGCTACAGCATGGCTTGATGAGTGGTGCGTAGGTCTGCGCCTGGAATTCGAACCTGCAAACCCTGGGCTGCCAAAGTGGAGTGTGTGAACTTAACCACTACACCACCAGGCCAGCCCCAAACATTAATTTTTTAAAGAGAAAAATAATTTTTCTAAATTACAGATAATTTTGAAAACAGAGAAATGAAAAAACTATAATCCCATCTCTATAATATGGTAATCAGCTAAGTTTTTAAAAAAATTTTTCTGGCCTGTCTCCTTTTCATTCATTCTTTCTTTCTATTTTGTTTTGTTTTGTTTGTTTTTCTTTTGGTCTAGAGTGTGTCCTTCAGTTTTTCTTTCCTACAGTGAACACTCTAGGTATGGTTGCATTCAGATTTATTTCTTGACAATACCGAATCATTTGATTTTTATTTACAAGTCAATATGCTATAACTCTTAAAACCTTTTTAAATTTTCTATTATTAAGCAAATAAAAGAATATGTATAATATTTATTTTAAAAGATTTGGACATTTCTCTTTGGAAAACATCATAGCTACTCAATCAAAACAAGTTTTTTCATGATATCACCTGTATAGAACCCAAAATTAGTATCATCAATAACTATATTCATTTTGAATTTATCTTCTGTGAAGAACAAAAAATTCTTTTGACTTTTGAATACTATTTGTTTATTTATTGGTCAAACCTTGCCATGCATAGAATCTTTAATCTTTCCCAAAATGTTCACATTAATACATAGGGGACCACTATAAGGAAACTGAGGGGTGCGGACAATGCCAGGAAGAGGTCACTGTCTGAAGTGACAGTGTTTCTGTTTTTATAAAAACAGAAAAATTGATACATAATGATTGAATAAGTCTTCAAGATAAACCTCCTCAAAAAGATAACGTATAAATATGCTTTGATGGAACCAGAACGTTTCCAGTCCTCTGACAAGACATTGGGCAACATCTTAGGCAATCTTAACTAGGATGTAATGATGTGAAGAAAGATGACCAATTTAACTGAAAATTAATTAAAGTAAGTGGTAATCAAAAGGCATTCACTAAGCCAGCCCTGAGGGCCTAGTGGTTAAAGTTTGGCACTCTGCTTCGGTGGCTTGGGTTCGGTTTCCAGTCACGGAATCACACCAGTTATCTGTCAGTAGCCATGCTGTGGCGGTGGCTCACATAGAAGAACTAGAAGGACCTACACCTAGAATATACAACTACGTACTGGGGCTTTAGGGAGGGAAAAAAAAAAAAAGAGGAAGATCGGCAACAGTCGTAGCTTAGGGTGAATCTATCCCAGCAAAAAAAAAAAAAAAAAAAAGGCATTCACTTATTTACTTATTTGTCTGTTTGTTTGTTTTTGAGATATAATTTACACGCAATAACATTTACCCTTTAAAGTATATAATTCAATGGCTTTTAGTTTATTCTTGAGGTTGCACAACCATCACCACTATCTAATTCCAGGAAATTTTCATCACCCCATAAAGAAAACCCTTACCCATAAACAGTCACTCCCTATTTCCTACTACCCCCAGGGCTGGCAATCACTAATTTACTTTCTATCTATATGAATTTTCCTGTTTTGAACATTTCATATTAATGGAATCATATAATATGTGGCCTTTTGTGTCTGGCTTGTTTCACTTAGCATAATGTTTTCAGGAGTCATCCAGGTTGTAGCATGTATCAGTACTTTATTCTTTTTTGTGGCTGAATAATATTCCATTGTATGGGCATACCACATTTTGTTTATTCATCAGTTGATGGATATTTGGATTGTTTCTACTTTTTGGCTATTTTGAATAATGCCGCTATGAACATTCAGGTACAGGTTTTTGTGTGGACATATACTTTAAATTCTTTTGGGTGTATAACTAGGAGTGGAATTGCTGGGTCATATGGTAACTCTATGTTTAACATTTTGAGGAACTGCCAAACTGTTTTCCAAAGTGGCTGCACCATTTTACGATCCTACCAGCAATGTATGAAGGTTCTAATTTCCCCGCATTTCTCCAATGCTTGTTATTGTTTGTCTTTTAAATTATAGTCATCTTAGTGGTGTAAAGTGGTATCTCATTGTGGTTCATTGTGATTTTGATTTGCATTTCCTTAATGACCAATGATGTTGAACATCTTTTCATGTGCTTGTTGGCCATTTGTGTATCTTCTTTGAAGAAATGTCCATTCAAGTGCTTTGCTCATTTAAAAAATTGGATTATTTGTCTTTTTGTTGTTGAGTTGTAAGACTTTTTTATATATTCTGGATACTAAATCCTTAATTTCCAGAGTTCTGAAAAAATTGATTCTGACAATTTTCTCAATTCTCTCATCGATTTCACAGAGGAAGACATTTTCTGGGGTCTTGACTTCACCATTTTCGTTGACATCCCTCCACACTTATTTATTAATTTAATATTTGTTGAGCATGATGAACATCTTTTATATGTTGTGTCCCAAAGTGATCAAGATTCCTGCCTTCAAGTAGCCCATGGAGTATTAGGAGGAGACAGACTTAAAACAATTTAGTTGCAGTAATATGCTGTAGGTTCTATGACAGAATTATATGCAAGGCATAGTGTGCACACAAAAGAGGGAACTGAAGAATCTACCTGGGTTGGTGGTTAGGGATAAAGGATAAGAAAAGTTTTCTTAGAGGAGGGTACTATTCAGAGTGTAGTATATACGATGGTATATATACTACAGATAGGGATCCAGAGAGTCAGACTTTGCTGGTAAGTATGTCTTCAATAATGTACAAGGGAGAGGCAAGCTGTCCAGCTAACAAAGGCTTCCAAACTGCTTAGCAGGTATGTTCCTTTGGTAGAGGTGGCTGCATCATAGCTTGCAGAGACCATCCTTTAGGATTATGGTTATGGTTATAGTTACATAGTTATATATATAGTTATCTAAAACAATAAGAAAGAAATATATATCTATATCTGTATATCTAATGCAATAAATTTATATCTAAACCAATAAGAAAAATACTATGACTCTAATAAACAAACAAACTTTAAAGAACATTAACAATTTATAAAATAAGATAAAGCAAAATTTTAGACAACCCTTGAGGAAATTCATTCTTACTATAGTCCATGCATGGGGGCCTTCATCTGACCCCCAATGGCCCCTTTCTCTCACTTACCACCACATTGTAATGCGGGGAGGAGAGTTCTGCATTAAAGGGGGTGGTGGAGCCTGAGGAAGCAGGGGCTCCCTCTCTTCCATACCCATTTCTTCAGGACTCTGAGAGTCTGTTTTCTCTTCTTGCATTTGGTATGTCCCTAACTTTGCATTCAGCAGAGTCATGTCCTTGGAAAAGTTCTGGAATAAAAGAGCAATGAACTATCATTTTTAAAAAATGATTCTAGGGGCCGGCCCAGTGATGTAGTGGTTAAGTTCCCACACTCCTCTTCAGCGGCCCAAGGTTCACAGGTTTGGATGCCAGGTGTGGACCTATGCACCACTCATCAAGCCGTGCTGTGGCAGGCCTCCCACATATAAAGTAGAGGAAGATGGGCACGGATGTTGGCCCATGGCCAATCTTCTTCAGCAAAAAGAGGAGAATCAGCAACAGATGTTAGCTCAGGGCTAGTCTTCCTCACCCCAAAAAATAATAAAATAAAATAAAGGAAAGGCATTACAAAAAATGATTCTAGATGTCTATCAGTCTTATTGTCAATGATGCAGAGTGCTTTTCCTCTGGAACACCCCAGGGGCCCACATTATAAATTGCATGATATATAGTTAAATGAGTCACACGAGGAGGTCATTGGCAGGTGCATACCCTCATAACAGAAGGAAACTTACACATTCACAGAGTAAGGTAGCACCATGGTAGAAAGTTAAATGAAACCCAGAGGCTAATCTCTAACTACTGGATTATTGATGTAGGAAGATGATTATCCTTGTACTGAATTCATCTTTTCAATTTGTTCATCTATGCAAAACATATTTATTGAGTGGCTTATACCAGACACTATTCTAGGACACTGGTCAACAAAATAAACAAGGAATGTGCATTCTTTTGCATGTTCATTATTTAACAAAATAGACAAAGAATTGCATGTGCATTTATGGAGACTGAGGGACAAGCAATAAACAACTAAACACACACATAGATACATACACATTAGATATTACAGATTAAGATACACACTAAAGAGAAAATGCATAAGGTAATGAGACAGAGTAGCTGAGGTTTGGTGGTGGGACACATACTCTAGATGGGTGGGATGATAAGGCACTTCTGAGCAGGTGACAGGTTGATTCATTCATTCATTGTTTCATTCACCCATTCACATTGACCTCAATGTATAAGATTTTGGGGGAGGACTCCAGAGATGGAGTTATTTTTCCGGCTAGGGGAAATTAGGGGAGGTCTGGAAGAGGAGATGACATCTGAGCTGAGCCTTGAAGAATAGGTAAGCTCCAGATGAAGGAGACTTAGAAGCAGCACAGATGTAGGAGAGGTTGGGAGGACACCAGAACTGTGAGATGTTCTGTTGGCCCAAAGCTGAAGGCCAGGAGGGGAAAAGAAGGTAATAAGTCTTAAAAGGGACCAGTATGTGGTACACTTTCAACTTTTAGGGAAAAAATTACTCCTGTATTTAGATTGAAATCATTTTATTTTATCCTTATTTGAATTTGTGTAACTGAAATCTTACCTCTATTCTTGCAATGAGTTTCTCCTTTAATTCATGAGCTTCATTACAAGCGTCTGCCTGAAAAGACATCCACAATTTTAGGTAAAATAAAAATTATATTTTTCTGGTTTGTACAATGAAACCTCACTTATTTTGACACGACTTAGTTGTAAAGTGGCTTCATTGAAACTTACTTTTACTCAGCAAAATCCTTCCTCTTAGAGCAAATTCATAGTGTAATCATGATAAATTGCAGGAGGAATAACCAAAAGATTAATAAAATTATTTTCAATACTTTAGAAGTATACATTTACATAATAGCAGCTGATTATAAATCATCTTTCTCTCTATTCATTGCTTTTTCTTTAAAAAACTTCCACCAGGACCCTAGTTGGAGAAACATAGTATGTTTCTGAGAAAAAAAAGAAAATTATATATATTTTAAATATTTTAAAATTTATAAGATATAAATGTAAGTCCTCATAACGTTAGTTTGAATATTCAGGCATTATGGCTTAGGAAAAGAAAAGTGTCCACGAAAAGTATCTGGTTCCTCTTTTTTTCCCACGTCTCCTATAGGTTGTCAGGCAGTGATAACAGATGGTTTGTGTTGGTTTCTATCAGTTGGATCAAGACACCGCCTGAAAGCAAACCATCCCCTTCTAACACATGAATGCCAGTTGCACATATGTCAGGAGTAAATAATGCTTTTAAAGGTTTTTAATTAATCATCCCATAACAGACTTGCAGGATACTTTGAAAAGCAGAGCTATAGCAGGAAGAACAGTGCTCTGGGATTCAAGAAAGATTTGTTCTCGAGATGCCATTACTAGAAACTGGTTCTTAAAGTACTTTCGAAAGCCAGCAAAGATATGGATTTCTGAGGCATAGTTTGTATGGCAAATATTGATTATATAGCCCAAACATCCAACAAAATAAATTTAATAAATCCAAAAATCAAATCTTTCATTATATAGGAAGTGAAAAGGAAAAGGTAAAATGACATTTATTGGCAGAGATACTTGTTGAAGAAAAAAATGCTAAGTGAAAAAAAACAAGTTGCAAAACAATATGTATACTGTAACCCATTAAAACAATAACAATGGGGACCAGCCTGGTGGTGTAGTGGTTAAGTTCGTGTGCTCCTCTTCAGCAGCCCAGGGTTCACATGTTCGGATCCCAGGTGCGGACCTACACACCACTCATCAAACCATGCTGTGGCAGAATCCCATATACAAAATAAAGGAAGATGGGCACAGATGTTAGCTCAGAGCTAATCCTCCTCAGCACAAAGAGGAGGATTGGCAATGGATGTTAGCTCAGAACCAGTCTTCCTCACACACACACACACAAAATAAAGTTAAAAAAAACCAATAACAATGTAGAAAAATTTGGAAGAATATAAATATACTAAAAAGTTCATCATGTTTATCTTTGAGGGAGTGGGATTTTCATTTTTAATATGAATAGTTCTATAATGTTTTAATTATTAAAATAAGCATGTATTACTTTTGCTAGAAGAAAAAACTATATGCCTGTATATTGTATGTATGTGTGTATGTGCGTGTGTGTATATATTTATATATCTATATACATATATACATATATATTTTTTTTTTAATGAGAGAGAAAGAGCAAGATGGATTCTTTTCATCTGGAAATATCGACAAGTCACTTCATCTTTCTGAGTCACACTTTTCTCTTCTGAAAATGAAAGTATAGTCTAAAGGACAGTAAGTTCTCTTCCAGGTCTATCCTGGAAATTCCAAGTGTATCTTTCATCAAATTTTAGATTCCATTCACTAAATTCTCTTAATCTGAGATTTCTTTGAAGAACTGTTTTTCTTCATTAGTTATAAATACATTTTATTGTTACCTGGACAAACTCCTTAGTGATTTCTCCTAATTGCTTCTTAATTTCCATGATCTTCTCCTTTAAAACAAAAGGGTATAAAACAAAAGTTGTAATGAATGATATGTGGACTTGAAACAAAACAAATAATGATTTTTAGGACAAAGCTCATTCATGATCAAAAAGTTTCAGATTTAATAGAAGCTATTTTTTTCTATACTGCTCTGGGTGCTGACCTTCAAAATCAACATTAAATCAAACCAATGAGATATTATTGGCCACATCCTATGTAAGTGGCCATTGAGCTAGGCATTGTGCTGGTTGGATACAACTAATAAGAGTATTTACTCTCAAACACTTACAGAGAGTGCATGGTCTATACCCTTGTTTTACCAATTTCATTCATCATCAACCCCTGAATTATGTGATTTAATTATTTAGAAAGAAGCTGTGATATGACAATCACATTTCACTTGGTGCCCTAGTTTATTTACATAGTAAATATTTTCATACAGTACTTACCAGAGATAATTATATCAAAGATAACTGAGATAGGAGTCAGTCTCAGAAAGAAAGTCTAGATGTTTGTACAGAGATTTCAGAAAGCTTTGTAAATTTCGGGGCTCAATATCAGGCAACATCCAAAGGCCACCTCAAAGTCTTTTCCTCAACTTAAGGTCTTTTAAATACATTTGTTTCTTTTTTTTTTTTTTAATAACTTTACCAATTTTTCCCTCCTTCCCCTTTCATGCCTTTCTGAGTCATTCTATTTATTCATGAGAAATAAATGAGCCAATGCATGTGATATTATTTTAATTTTTTTTCCTTCTCCCCGATGCCCCTGTACTTAGCTGTATATCCCAGTTGTAAGTCCTTCTAGTTCTCTACGTGAGCCGCCACCACAGCATGACAACTGACAGATGGGTGGTGTGGTTCTGTGACCCCGAAGCGAACCTGGGCCGCGGTGGGGCAGAACTGTAACCATTAGGCCATCAGGGCTGGCTCTATTTTAACTTTATTAACTTATTTCTCCTTTAATTTTCCCACATTTTGCTTGTTGTTCCTATGTATATTTCTAACTATCTTCACTTTTCCCTTCACCAGAGTAAACCTACAGCCATTCCTACTAACTTTTCTTCTGTAACAATTATATTTAAAGTTTCTTATCCATTTATATCACTGCACTTGTTTTTAGGCAGCCTTTCTCATTAGCCTTTAGACTAACTGAGGATGGAGCTTGTGTCAGATTTCAAAAGTCATGTTTACTGAGGTATAATTTACACACAGTAACACTCACCTTTTGTAAGTGTACAGTGCTGTGAATTTTGACAAATGCATACTGTCATTGCACCCAGAATTTCCTTGGCCCCTTTGTCAATCCTCTTTTTCCTTTCCCCGCTCGACTCCAGCAACCACTCATCTATTTTCTGTTTCATTAGTTTTACCTTTTTCAGAATGTTACATAAATGGCATCATAAAGTATGTAATCTTTTGAGTCTGGATTCTTTTACTTAGCGTTAATGCATTTGAGATTCATTCATGTTGTTGGATGAATAAGAAGTTCGTTCCTTTTTATTGCTGAGTACTAGTCCATCATGTAACATGTACCACAGTTTATCCACACACCAGTTGGTGGTATTTGGGCTGTTTCTAGTTTTTAAGTTTGTGCCTGTTGTTGTTTTTTTTTAAAGTGCAGGCAAGGCTGTATATCTCCAGTGTAGAGGATCTCCGTACATATTTGTGATGCCTTCTCCTTTCGTGTTATCCCAAACCCTTGTTGGTTTGTTTTTTAAAATCTCACTTTCATTTATCTTTGTTCTCTTCTATCTTTCTCCTCATTCTTTTGTTATTCATCCTTCCCTTCCCCTACCTCATGCTGAAATCCACATTTCTGTACTATGGCTAACTTTTGGAGGAAATTTTATAAGGCAGAATATTTCTTGGCCTTTGTCCTCTTCCCCTTTTTCATAGTTTGCAATTTCAAAGCCCAAGGATAGTGAAAAAACTCTTGACTTTTCACCTAGCACAAAATAGGATTGCAACTTCAAAATCTTGGACTAAATTACAGTGAAAAGTAATTTTTCCCTTAATGATAAACCTGTGCTGATTTATACATGGCTTTTAATATGTGACAGGTCTAAATAAACTACCATCCTACAATAAAAGAGACATTTCTCCTTTATTACTTAAACTCTTTGAGAGTGACGTCAGCATCATGGTGGAGTGAGCTTCTCCCATTGAACACTCCCCCTCTAAGACAACAAAAAGGACATTCATATTCCAACAGAAGCTATTCACACAACACAGGGACGTCTGAAGCAGCCATACACCCAAGGACAGAGGTGCTGGAATCCCCAGAGTAAGTGGAAGGAGGTAAGAGGAGCTCCCTTCCTTCCCCAAGGACTGCGACCCAGAGACTGAGACCAGGCGGCTCTCAGAGGAGGAGGAGGGGCGGCCCACCGCATGAAAACCAGCGCTCTCCAAGATCCCTCACAGCCTGTGGGGATCTCCCTATGGAGGGAGTAGAACTGTTGCACGCGTACTTTCAACAAGCTAGCCCCTCAGGAGAGCAGGGAGCAACAGCAAGGCAAAAAACTTCTGAGATCGGGGAGGCAAAAGTAAGCGCCCCTCCCCCACCTGGCCCGCCCAACTGGTGCTTCAGCACAGCAGGGCTTCAGCTCAGCCCCTTCCCCAGAGACAGCGGCCCCCAGGCGCCTGGGCCCACCAGCAGGGGCAACGTGACTATGCCCCACCCCCACAGGCCGGGGCCCCCAGGTCCCCGGGCCTGACCAGCAGCGGGGCAAGCCTGTGTCCCCACACCAGAGGCAGTGGCAGCTCAGGCCCCACCACGCCACAGCCCCAGCTGCTCCAGCTGGACCAAGCCACAGCCCTAGCTTCCCTGGCTTCCCCGTGCCACGGCCCCAGCTCCTTTGGCTTGACCGCCCCCACTCCCCCTGGCTCCAGCGGCTTCAGCTTGGGCTGTGCTCAGGCTCCAGCTGACTTGGCACCAGCAACTTTGGCCCACCACACTCCAGTTCCAGCTTCTTTGGCCCAGTGCACTCCAGCTCCTCCTTCTCCGGCCCAGCGAACTCCAGTTCCAGCTTCTTTGGCCCAGTGGCACTCCAGTTCCTCCTTCTTTGGCCCAGCGCACTCCAGTTCCAGCTTCGTTGGCCCAGCACACTCCAGTTCCAGCTTCTTTGGCCCAGTGTGCTCCAGTTCCAGCTTCTTTGGCCCAGTGGCACTCCAGCTCTTCCTTCTTTGGCCCAGCGCACTCCAGTTCCAGCTTCTTTGGCCCAGTGCACTCCAGTTCCAGCTTCTTTGGCCCAGCGCACTCCAGTTCCAGCTTCTTTGGCCCGGAGCGCTCCAGTTCCAGCTTCTTTGGCCCAGTGTGCTCCAGTTCCAGCTTCTTCAGCCTGGCATGCTCCAATTCCAGCTTCTTTGGCCCAGTGGTGCTCCAGCTCTTCCTTCTTTGACCCAGTGAACTCCAGTTCCGCTTCTTTGACCCAGCGCACTCCAGTTCCAGCTTCTTTGGCCTGGCGTGCTCCAGTTCCAGCTTCTTTGGCCCAGTGTGCTCCAGTTCCAGCTTCTTCGGCCCAGCGCACTCCAGTTCCAGCTTCTTTGGCCCAGCGCACTCCAGTTCCAGCTTCTTCGGCCCAGCAGCACTCCAGCTCGTGTTTCTTTGGCCCAGCGGCACTTCAGCTGCAACTGCTTCAACCCACCGCACCTGAGCCCCAGCTGCTTAGGCCTAGCTGTGCTCCAGTCTCAGCTGTTCCCACGCTCCAGCTCCAGCTGTTCCTACGCTTCCCCCACAGAAGCCTCCACTCAGCCACACCTCAGATCAGCCAGGGGCCAACTAGAGTGCCCGCGGATTGAGGCAGACCAGAATACACAGCCCTTGACCCCCACCCAGCTGCAACAAGAGGAAACTGTGACCATATATTTTCACTATGAGGAAAAGTAAGCCAACACCGACAGGCACCATACAAAAATATATTAAATCTCCAGACCAAAAGGAAAATGACAAGCACCCAGAAGTCAACCTGGAAAGCACAGAAATGTATAACCTTAATGACAGATAATTCAAAATAGCCATCATAAAAAAGCTTAATGAAATACAAGAAAACACAGACAGACAATGCAATGAAATCAGGAGTTTCTTCACAAAAGATATTGAAACTATAGAAAAAACCAATCAGAAATCTTAGAGATGAAAAACAGAATAGAGGAGGGGCCGGCCCAGTGGCGCAAGCGGTTAAGTGCACGTGCTCCACTGCGGCGGCCCGGGGTTTGCTGGTTCAGATCCCGGGAGCGCACCAACGCACCACTTGTTAGGCTATGCTGTGGCAGCATCCCATATAAAGTGGAGGAAGATGGGCACGGATGTTAGCCCAGGGCCTGTCTTCCTCAGAAAAAAAGAGGAGGATTGGCATCGAATGTTAGCACAGGGCTGGTCTTCCTCACACACACAAAAAAACAAAACAATAGAGGCGATAAAGACAAATCTGGAAGCCTGAAGCATCAGAGCTGACAACACAGAGGAAAGAATTATAAATATTGAGGACAGTAATGCAGAAATGCTCCAGATGGAGGAGGAGAGAGAACTAAGTCTAAAAAGAAATGAAGAAACTCTCCGAGAAATATCCGACTCAATTAGGAAATCCAACATAAGGATTATAGATATTCCAGAGGGACAAGAGAGAGAAAAAGGAGCAGAGAATTTGTTCAAAGAAATAATATCTGAGGGCCGGCCCCGTGGCTTGGTGGTTAAGTGCACGCGCTGCAATGCTGGCGGCCCGGGTTCGGATCCCGGGTGCGCATCAAGGCACCACTTCTCCGTCCATCCTGAGGCCGAGTCCCACATACAGCAACTAGAAGGATGTGCAGCTATGACATGCAACTATCTGCTGGGGCTTTGGGGGGAAAAAATAAAATAAATAAAATCTTTAAAAAAAAAAAAAAAAAAAAAAAAGAAATAATATCTGAGAACTTCCCAAACCTGGGGAAGGAGCTGGAAATACCAGTGAATGAAATAAATAGATCTGCTCAACATAACAACACGAAAATACCCTCTCCAAGGCATATAGTAGTAAAGCTGGCAAAAGTCAACGACAAAGAAAAAATATTAAGGGCAGCTAGACCAAAAAAAAATAATAATAATAACATACAAAGGATTTCCTATCAGGCTGCCAGCCAATTTCTCGACAGAAAATTTACAGGCTAGGAGAGAGTGGAATGATATATTCAAAATTATGAAGGACAAAATCTTTCAGCCAAGAATACTCTATCCAGCAAAAATATCCTTCAGATATGATGGAGAAATAATAACTATCCCAGATAAACAAAAGCTAAGGGAGTTCATTGCCACAAGCCCCCACTACAAGAAGTGCTCAAGAAGGCCCTCACGCTTGAGGAAAAAAAGAGAAAGGGGATTCAAAGTTTTGAACAAGGAGGAAAATAGCTCGAAAAAACTGGAAAGATTGCAGTCCTTTATCAAAATAGATTAGCAAACACTTAATTATAAAACCAAAGATCAAGGGAAGGTAATCACCAAGCATAAATATAACCTCATCATGTTAAACACAAATTCACAACAAAAGAAGAAATAAGATGTGACAACAATTGCTTAGAAGGGGAAGAGGAAAGAGATCGAATCGACTTAGGCTAAGGGAATAAGAGGTCATCAAAACATGGACTATCACATCCACAAGATTTTTTATACAAACCTCATTGTAACCACTAACCAAATAATCAGAACAGAATCACACACGATAAAGAAAGAGAAAACTAAGAGAACCCCCATACAGAACTACCAAACTATATGTTTGGTAGTCCAAAACACATTGGACGAGAAACAAAAGAAATGCAAAAGAACCAGTAAAAGAGAGATAAAATAACAACAACAAGCCCCCATATATCAATAATTACCCTAAATGTAGATGGACTGAACTCTCAAATCAAAAGACACAGAGTGGTGGGATGGATTAAAAAACAAACCCAACAATATGCTGCCTCCAGGAAACACATCTCAGCTCTAAAGACAAACACAGGCTCAGAGTGAAAGGATGGAAGACAATACTCCAAGCTGATGGCAAACAAAAGAAAACAGGTGTTGCTATACTTATATCAGACAAAGTTGACTTCAAGATAAAACAGATAATGAGAGACAAGGAGGGGCATTATATAATGATAAAAGGGCCACTCCACCAAGAAGACATATCACTTTTAAACATATATGCACCCAATATAGGAGCACCAAGGTACATAAAGCAACTATTAACAAACCTAAAAGGAGATATTAACAACAACACAATAATAGTAGGAGATCTTAACACCCCACTCTCATCAATGGACAGATCATCCAGACAGAAAATAAGTAAGGAAATAATGGACCTAAACAAAAAACTAGATGAGATGGACTTAATAGACATATACAGAGCACTCCATCCAAACACAGCAGATTACACATTCTTCTCAAGCATGCATGGAACATTCTCAGGAATAGGCCATATGTTGGGAAACAAGGCATACCTATATAAATTTGGGAAGATTGAAATCATAACAAACATCTTTTCAGACCATAATGCCATGAAGTTAGAAATCAACTACAAGGAAAAAACCAGGAAAGTGACAAAGCTGTGGAGACTCAACAACATGCTACTAAACAACTAACGGATCATTGAGGAAATTAAAGGAGAAGTCAAAGCATATCTGGAGACAAATGAAAATGAAAATACACCATACCAATGCATACGGGATGCAGCAAAAGCAGTCCTGAGAGGGAAACTCATAGCAATACAGGCCTGCCTTAACAAACAATAAAAAGCCCAAATAGGCAACCTCAAACTAGGCCTAACAGAATTAGAAAAAGAAGAACAAACAAAGCCTAAAGTCAGCAGAAGGAGGGAAATAATAAAAATCAGAGCAGAAATAAATGAAATTGAAGTTAAAAAAACAGTAGAAAGGATCAATGAAACAAAGAGCTGGTTCTTTGAGAAGATAAACAAAATCGACAAACCCTTAGCCAGACTCACGAAGAAAAAAAGAGAGAAGGCTCAAATAAATAAAATTAGAAATGAAAAAGGATAAATTACAACAGATACCACAGAAATACAAAAGATTATAAGAGAATACTATGAGAAACTATATGCCAACAAATTGGACAATCTAGAAGAAACGGATAAATTCCTAGACTCATACAGCCTCCCAAAACTGAATCAAGAAGAAATAGAGAACCTGAATAAACCAATCACAAGCAAAGAGATTGACACAGTAATCAAAAACCTCTGAAAAAATAAAAGTCCAGGACCAGATGACTTCTCCGGAGAATTTTACCAAACATTCAAAGAAGACTTAATACCTATCCTTCTGAAACTATTCCAAAAAATAGAAGAAGATAGAACACTTCCCAATGCATTCTACGAGGCCAATATCACCCTGATACCAAAGCCAGGCAAAGACAATACTAAGAGGGAAAACTACAGACCAATATCCCTGATGAACATAGATGCAAAATCCTCAACAAAATATTGGCAAACCGAATACAGTAATACATTAAAAAGATCATACACCGTGATCAAGTGGGATTTATACCAGGGACACAGGGACGGTTCAACATCCACAAATTAATCAATGTGATACACCACATTAACAAAATGAGGAATAAAAACCATACGATCATCTCAATAGATGCAGAGAAGGCTTTTGACAAGATCCAACATCCATTTATGATAAAAACTCTCAATAAAATGGGTATAGAAGGAAATTACCTTAGCATAATAAAGGCCATATATGACAAACCCAAAGCCAACATCATACTCAATGGGGAAAAACTGAAAGCCATCCCTCTGAAAACAGGGACAAGACAAGGGTGCCCACTCTCACCACTGTTATTCAACACAGTACTGGAGGTTCTGGCCAGAGCAATTAGGCAAGAAAAAGGAATAAAAGGAATCCAAATAGGCAATGAAGAAGTGAAACTCTCGCTGCAGATTACATGATCTTATATATAGAAAACCCTAAAGAATCCATTGGAAAACTATTAGAAATAATCAACCACTACAGCCAAGTAGCAGGGTACAAAATAAGCTTATAGAAATTAGTTGCATTTTTATATACCAGCAATGAACTAACAGAAAGAGAACTCAAGAAGACAATCCCATTTACAATTGCAACAAAAAGAATAAAATATCTAGGAGTAAATTTAACCAAGGAAGTGAAAGACCTATACAATGAAAACTATAAGACATTATTGAGTGAGATCAATGATGACATAAAGAAATGGAAAAATATTCCATGTACTTGGATTGGAAGAATAAACATAGTTAAAATGTCCATACTACCTAAAGCAATCTACAGGTTCCATGCAATCCCAATCAGAATCCCAAGGACATTCTTCACAGAAATAGAACACAGAATACTAGCATTCATATGGGGCAACAAAAGACCCTATATAGCTAAAGCAATCCTGAAAAAGAAGAACAAGACTGGAGGTGTCACAATCTCTGACTTCAAAACATACTACAAAGTGATAGTAATTAAAATAGCATGACACTGGTACAAAAACAGACACACAGATCAATGGAACAAAATTGAAAGTCCAGAAATAAAACCTCATATCTACGGGCAGCTAATCTTTGACAAAGGAGCTAAGGACATACACTGGAGAAAGGAAAGTCTCTTCAATAAATCTTACTGGGAAAACTGGACAGCCACTTGCAAAAGAATGAAAGTAGACCATCTTCTTTTGCCATTCACAAAAATTAACTCAAAATGGATCAAAGACCTGAAGCTGAGACCTAAAACTATAAAACTCCTGGAGGAAAATAGTACACTACTCATCAGCAGCCATAAAGGGATCTTTTGAATTCCATGTCTACTCAGACAAGGGAAACAAAAGAAAAAATAAACAAGTGGGACTTCATCAGATTAAAGAGCTTCTACAAGGCAAATGAAACCAGGATCAAAATGAATAGGGAACCCGCCAGCTGGGAAAAAATATTTGCAAACCATATATCTGACAAGCGATTAATCTCCATAATATATAAAGAACTCACACAACTGAATAACAAAAAAATCAAACAACCCAATCAAAAAAATGGGCAGAGGAAATGAACAGACACTTCTCCAAAGAAGATATACAGATGGCCAATAGGCACATGAAAAGATGCTCAGCATCACTAATCATCAGGGAAATGCAAATGAAAACCACACTAAGATATCACCTTACACCCATTAGAATGGCTATAATCACCAAGACAAAAAGCAACAAATGCTGGAGAGGCTGTGGAGAAATGGGAACCCTAATCCACTGCTGGTAAGAATGCAAACTGGTGCAGCCTCTATGGAAAACAGTATGGAGATTCCTTAAAAAATTAAAAATAGAAATATCTTATGATCCAGCTATCCCACTACTGGGTATCTACCAACGAACCTGAAATCAACAATCCAAAAAGGCTTATGCACCCCTATGTTCATCGCAGCATTATTCACTATAGCCAAGACATGGAAGCAACCCAAGTGTCCCTCGACTGATGATTGGATAAAGAAGACACGGTATATATATATACCATGGAATACTACTCAGCCATAAAAAAAGACAAAATCGTCCCATTTGTAACAACATGGATGGACCTGGAGGGTATTATGTTAAGTGAAATAAGCCAGAAAGAGAAAGACAAACAGTGCATGATTTCACTCATATGTGGAAGATAAACCAACACATGGACAGACAGAACTGTTTAGTGGTTACCAGGGGTCAGGGGGGTGGGGAGTGGGCACAAGGGGTGGAGGGATGCACTTATATGGTGACTGATAAACAATAATGTACAACAAAAATTTCACAATAAAAAAAATTTTTAACTCTTTGGCTTGAGCTAAAGCAGAGGGTGGCAATTTCAATGAAAAGAAGTAGATAGACACAGACTTTTTCCTTTTTTTAGAGTCTTTTCTTCAAAGGTTTGAAGTTACAGTGAGCAGAACAACTGTCAGCCAGGGCTCTGAAGTCTGATTCTGGTCCAAAGTTGGTCACTACTTTTCAACTCTAACATTCTGAGTCTTTAAAAAAAGAGAAAATTAAACCTTTCTCTGAAAAGAGTCTCTAAGAAATGCAAGGAGACAGAACAACAGGAGAACTGGAGATTGTGAAAAGCAACACAGGAACTCTTCATGAAGCCGTCAAAGACAAACACAAATATGTGTCTTACATTCTAAGGATGCAGTTCTTCACTAATATTTATTTGCTGGATGTCTTCTCTGTGCTAGGATACAAAGATTAAGAAGGGAAGTTTTCCCATAATGTACTCATCATTATCTTAAGGTGGCATCAAGATACAAGCCTATCAAATGTGTCCAACTGAGTTTCTAGGTAGAATAGAAAAGTCTCGCCTTCTTGTGCTGTCAGAGAATAGAAGTGGTGGTACTCAGGCGAAAGGTACTCAGAACTGACCACCAGAGAGCACTTCTCCTTGCAACAGAAGATGGGTGTTAACTCGTGTTATGACCTGTTAAATAACAGAAGGGGTGGGAAGAGGTGGCAGAGTCCCCACAATCTCCCAGATTGTCTTTCCCAAGCCTCCAGCTTACCTCGATGTTTGCCCCCTGCTCAGGGTCAAGGTCCTGATGTGACTCCAGCTTTTCAATTTGGCCCTCCAGGGACATCACCTCATTTATTAAGCTGTAAATATACCAAGAGAGGGACTAAGTCCTGTGGATTAAGAAAAATCACCCAATGGCCAATCTTTTGAAAAATCATTTTTGATCTTTCAAAAATGAAATCCTATGCCTATATAAGAGGACTCTTGGGTAATGATTGTGTTGAAATGGAAGGTCATAAATACAATTCAAGAAAGTAAAAAACACTCTAAATTATCTAGATAATAGTAAAGGCCTAACTGGATACAGGAGCAGAAAATTAAAATGATTAAAATGGAAGCTTAATTAAATTTTTAGAAAAACACACAGAAAATCTTTGGGACCTAGGACTAGGAAAAGAGTTCTTAGACACCAATAGCACTACCCATAAGAGGGAACATTGATAAACTGGGCCTCATCAAAACTTAAAACTTTTGCCTGGCCAAAGACTGTTAAATGGATTTGCATGTCACATATCTGGCAAATGTCTTATATGTAGAATATATGTAAACCTCTCAAAACTCAACATTAAAAAAAAAATTATCTAATTAGAAAACGAACAGAAGACATGCACAGACATTTCACCAAGAAGATATATAGATGGCAAATAAACACGGGAAATGATGTTCAACACCATTAGCCATTAGAGAAATGCAAATTAAAGATGCAATGAGCTAGCACTACAAACTTATCAGAATGGCTAAGATAAAACATAGTGATAACACCAACGCGAGTGAGGATGTGGAGAAACTGGATCACTCATACATTGGCGGTGGGAATGTAAAATGGTACAGTCACTCTGGAAAATATTTTGACAGTTCCCCTCAAAACTAAAAAGGGACTTACCACATGACTCAGTAATTTCGCTCTTGAGCAGTTATCCCAGAGAGATAAAGACTTATTTTCACACAGGAAGTTGTACATGAATGTTCAAAGTAGCTTTATTCATAGTAGCCAAAAACTAGGAATTACACAATAGTCCTTTGGTGAGTGAATGGTGAACCAAACTATCTTTCTGTCTCTCTCTCTCTCTCTTTTTCGATACCATGGAATACTACTCAGCAATGAAAAGGAAGGAACTATTAACACATGCAACAACTTGGATAAACCTCAAGTAAATTATACGGAGTGAAAAAGCCAATCTCAGAAGGATACATGCTACAGGATTTGATTTATGTAACATTCATGAAATAACAAAATTATAGACATGTGGAACTGATTTGTCATTGCCAGCGTTTAGAGATGGGTGGGATGGAATGGTTGTGGCTATATAAGGGTAACACAAAGGAGTTGTGTGCAATGATACAGTTGAGAATCTTGATTGTGGTAGTGGTTATGCAAGGCTACACATATGATAAAATTGCATAGAACTATAAACACGCACATACAAATGAGTGCACATATAACTGGTAAAGTCTGAATAAGCTCTGTTGATAGTGCCAATGTCAATTTTTTTGGTTTTGATGGTGTACTCGAGTTGGACAAGATGTTACCATTTGGAAAGGCTCAGAGAAGGGTGCAGGGGACTATCCTGTATATTTCTTTGAAACCTCCTGTGAATCTATAATTATTTCAAAATAAAAAATATAATAAGAAAATATTAATAAATAATAAATATTAAGACAATAAATTTGACAATTTACATGGAAAGGGCAAATTCCTTGAAAGATACAGTCTATCACTAAAGCATACTCAAGAGCTAGCTAGCCTGAGTAGCCCTATCATCATTAAAGAAATTAAATTAAAAATCTTACCACAACAAAATCTCCAGGCAATATGGCTTCACTGGTGAATTAACCAAACATTTAAGGAAGAAATTATGCCAGTTCTACACAAACTCATCCAGAAAATAGAACAGGTGGGAAAACATCCCAATTTTTTCTTTGAGGCAAGCATTATTCTGATACTAAAACTAGACATTACAAGAAAGAAAAACACAGACTAATATCTCTCATTAACATACATGTAAAAATTCCACTTCGATAACTGAATCCAACGATATGTAGAAAGGATAATATATTATGACTAAGTGGAGTTTATTCTGGAAATTCAAGGCTGGCTCAGCATTCAAAAATCAGTCACTATAATTCACAGTATCAAGAGACTATAAACAAAGAAACATGATCATTCATAGATGCAGCAAAAGCTATTGAAAAAATTCAGTATCATTCCTGATTTTAAAATCATCTCAGTAAACTAGGAATAGAAGTTCCTATTCCTCAGTAAACTAAGAGTAAAAATCTCATATTTCTCAATCTGAGAAAGAGCATCTTTAAAAAACAAAACAGCTAACATCACACTTAACTCTTTTACTGTAGAATTGAGAACAAGGTAAGTATGTCTGCTGCCTGCTGTCACCCTTCCTATTCAGCATCATACTAGAGGTTATAGCCGATACAATAAGGCAACAAAAGGTAATAAAAGCATGAAGATGGGAATGGAAGATATAAAGCTGTCTATTTGCAGATGACATGATTATATATGTGGAAAATCCCAAAGAACCTGCAAAAACTACTAGAACTAATAAATGAGTTTAGCAAGGTCACAAGACACAAGGTCAATATGCAAAAATCAATTGTATTTCTGTTTACTAACAATTAACAATTAGAAATTGAGGGTTGGCCTGGTGGTGTAGTGGTTAAGTTCACACACTCTGCTTTGGTGGCTTGGGGTTCACAGGTTCAGATCCTGGGTGCGGACCTACACACTGCTCATCAAACCATGCTGTGGTGGCGTCCCACATACAAAGTAGAGGAAGATTGGCACAGATGTTTGCTCAGGAACAATCTTCCTCACCAAAAGAAAAAAAAAAAAAAACCAAAGAAATAGAAAAACTTAAAATACCATTTACAATAGAATGAATGCTTGAAGTACTTAGGCATAAATCTAACAAAATGTGAAATATCTGTACACTGAACACTATACAACACTGATGGAAGGAATCAAAGAAGGCCTAAATAAATATAGAGATATAATGTGTTCACGAATTGAAAGAGTCAATATTGCTAAAATGTTAATTCTTCCCAAATTTATCTATAGATTAATGGTAGTTCCAAGCAAAATCACAGCAGGACTGACAAGCTTATTCTAAAATCTACATGAAAAACAAAAAAAAATTAGAATAGCCAAAACAATTTTGAAAAAGTAGAGTGAAGTTGAATAACTCTCACTACCTAATTTCAAGACTTAACATAAAGCTACAGTAATCAAGGCAGTGTGGTATTAGTGAAAGGATAGGCATATAGATAAATGGAGCAGAATATAGAATCTAGAAATAGACTCACACATATATGACCCATTGACTTTCAACAATGGTGCAAAGTAATTCCATAGAGAAAGTAAACTCTTTTCAACCAGTGTTGCTGTAATAATTGAATATACATATGCCAGAAAAAGAAAAAAGAAAGGAATCTTGGGATATACATATGCAAAAAATTTTTTAAAAAAAGGAACTTTGATCACTACTTGTTATGGATTGCATGTTTGTGTCTTCTCAAAATTCATATAGTGAAAGCCTAACCCACAATGGGACGGTATTGGGAGGTGAAGTCTTTGGGATGCAATTAGGTTTAGATGAAGTCACGAGGGTGGAGCCCCCATGATGGGAATAGTATCCTTACAAGAAGAGAGAGACTAGAGCTCTCTTTCTCCACTATGTGAAGACACAGCGAAAAGGTAGTGATCTGCAAACCAGGAAGGGGGCTCATGCCGGAACCCAATCATGCTGGCACCCTGGAGGACTTCCCAACCTCCAGAACTGTGAGAAATAAATTTTTGTTGTTTAAGCAACCCAATACCCAACAGTATTCTGTTATAGCAGCCTGAACTGACTGAGACACTACCTCACACTGTATACAAAAATTAACTCAAAATGAATCATAGACCTAAATGTAAAATCTAAAACTATAAAAATTCTGGAAGAAAATAGGAAAAATCTTTCTGACCGTGGTTAGGCAAATATTTCTCACATACAACACTAAATCATGATCCATAAGAGAAAAAAAGGCGATAAATTGGACTTTATAAAAATTAAGAACTTCTGCTCTTTGAAAGACACTGTTAAGGGTATGAAAAATCAAGCCATAAACTGGGAGAAAGTATTTGCAAATCACATTGAATATCTGGACTTTTATCCAGAATATATAAAGAACCCTCAAAATTCAGTAATAAGTAATAATAAACCAACGATTCATTTTTAAAAATGGGCAAAAGATGTAGACATTTCACCCAAGAAGATATACATATGGCAAATAAGCAATAAAAAGATGTTCAACATCATTAGTTATTAGCTAATTGCAAATTAGCATAATGAAATACTACCACATACCTATTAGGATGGCTACAGTGAAGAAAAAAGAACAAACTTCCACTTATAAAATAACATGGAGATGTAATGTACAGCATGATGATTAGTTAATAATACTGTGTTGCATATTTGAAAGTTGCTAAGAGAGTAGATCTTAAAAGATCTCATTGCAAGAAAAAAAAGTTTTGTAACTATGTACGGTGACGATGTTAACTAGACTTATTGTGATGACCATTTCTCAACATATACAAATATTGAATCATTATGTTGTACACTTGAAACTAATATAATGTTATATGTCAATTATACCTCAAAAAAAAAAAAAAGAACGTGATAACACCAGGTGCTGGAGAGGACACAGAACAACTGGAACTCTCCTACACTGTTGGCAGGCATGCAAAATGGCATAGCCATTTTCAAACAGTTTGGCAGTTTCTTATAAATATAAACATACACTTACTATATGATCCAGCATTACCACTCCTAGTTGTTTACCCAAGGAAAATAAAAATGGATGTTCACATAAAAACCCATATGTGAATGTTTATAGTGTCCTTATTCACAACTGCCAAAAAACCTAAATGTTCCTTAATTAGTTCCTTAATTAGATAAACTGTGGTATATTTATATAATGGAATACTATCTAGCAACAAAAAAGAACAAACTACTGATGCATGCAACAACACGGATGAATCTCAAATGCATTACACTAAGTGAGAGAAGATGGACTCAAAAGGCTACATACTATATGATTCCATTTATGTGACATTCTGGAAAAGCCAAAACTGTAGGGATAGATCAGTGGTCACCAGCAGTTTGGCCTGGGGAGAGCAGTTCCCTACAAAAGGTCATGAGGGGTTTGGGGAGTGATGCAAGTGTTCTATATTTTCACTGCGGTGGCTGCACCACCATATGCATCTTTTAAAACTGGCAGAACTGTACAATAAAAAACACAATTTTACTGTGCGTAAACTATACCTTAAGTTTAAAAATGAAGGAAAATTTAATGCATAGGATTTGAATTAATAAAACCACAGAATCTTTTAAAAATTGAATATTACTAATGCTTTGGAAGAAGAAAAGGGCCATTTTGGATAGGATGGTCAGGAGAAGGCCGTTGTGAAGAGATGTTTAACTGTTTAACTGAAAGGTATGATGTTTTACTGAACGTGGAGGAGATCTTTAACTGAAAGGTGAGAAACACCTAGGAGGAGTAGCCCCACAGTAGGAAAGAGTTTGGAATGCGGTAGGATGGTTCAGAAGGCCAGATGAATTTATTTCTAAGAATAGCTTCCACTTATTAATTGTTATGTACCAGGCACTGTATCAAATTCTTTATATAAAGTATTTTATTTAGTACCCACAATAAACCAATGAGGGGTCTATCATTAGTCCCATTTTGTAGAAGATGAAAGTCAAGTCTTAAAAAGGGTTGATTAGCTTATCCACAAAATGGCAGTGTCAGGATTCAAACCTGGGTCCCTCTGCCTCCAAAGCCCATTCTCTTTATACCAGTGAGCAGATAAATAACAGTTACTTGTACCTGTTCTGTTTTATTTCAAAACTTTCCACTTAAATTCAGATATGCATTAACAAATATACTTCAATATTTTTTCTTGTCAAACTTGTTGAATCCCTTTGGACAAAACTGGAAAAAACTCAAGGATCATTGGGGACTTGATAACATTGGGGACATTTGATAACTATTAACATAGCTTCAAAGAGCCTGTGAAGGAAGTCCTTCCCTTGAGAGAAGAGAGAGCAAAGATGTAGATAACTTTGATGTAGGCTGTGAGATTTTGTGATATTGACGTGTAATCATAAGACTTTATTCTTCTTATCCTAAAGACTTTCCTAAAGACTTTACAACCTTAAACCCAGAGTTTCTTAAGTTTCCGAAGCTATAAAACTTTTCACTATTTTCTAACCAACTCCAACACCCTACAATTACCTCTTCACTGTGTTTTCTGTTAGGTTTATTTCTTGTATAATATTTTTAATTTTCTCCATCCAGTCTATGTGATCAGCTCCAAGTTCTTTCACTTGTTGACCCATCTGTGAATTCCAGTGGTCTAGCTGGAAGAACATGTTCTCCTGACTCCTGCAGAAATATTGTTATGATCAGTATTAAGACAAAAAATCTTACATCTCGAATAGCCCAAAACCCTCTTCCTTTGCTAAGAGAGTGCTCTACCACTTGAGCCCACTGAAACCCTCTTCTTTTGAATAGAAAATTGGTCTGCTTATTCGTTTCCTGTCACCAAAATGAGCCAAGTAGGCACTTAGCCTTCAAGAAAGAAGTTTGGGCATTTATTTGATATCAATTTTAACAGATCTTTATAAGGCTGGAGAAAATAAAGCATATTTTACATTATATATATAGACAAATTTTTAATTTCCCTGCATGGTATGAATGTTAAGTATTGATTTCAGGATGGTGGCATCTTGGTGGGGGAGGAGAGGTATATAATAGAGAAAGCGTTCACAAGGGCTTAACAATGTATTTTAAATGATAATTATAATACTATTCACATCTAGAAAATTATCTGAGAGTGACGAGATATGTATTAATTCCAGGCTCCAAAGAAAAGTTTGCAAAGAGAACCCCATGGTTCTGCCTATATCCCTAGAAATGTCCTTACCCTGCATTCTTGCCGGAATGTGTAGGTAGTTACTTCTGCACAGGAGTGCTCAATGGTTTAAGACATGTATGGATTTTAAATCTTCCAGGCTTGTCCCTAAGTTCTCTGCTATGTTCCATTCTCCCCTCCACAAAACATTATGAAATGTTCCCTCTTGCATATGCCAAGGCTTACAGTTCAGGGATGTTCTCCTCTGAAATTTGAAAAGATGTGGACACTTGAGGATCCTCATGTTGAGCGTAATCTGTTTCTTCCTCCTCTTTCGGCAGGGCTTGGTCACGCTCAGCCTCCAGCTCCAACACATCCTGGTAAAGATTATGAAGGAAGCAAAGCAGAACAAAGGGGTTGTGAGAAGAGGTGGTGGTCCCTCTAACCTACCGATGCCACTTTCTCTGGGGGCAAGCACATAGCCCTCTCTGAGGCTGGAGCATTCTAATGCATTTGTAGGATAAGCAGACACGCCCTTTTGCTCCGTTGAGAGAGGAAGGCTGGGGCAGGGATGTGTGGAACATCAGGGTCCATAGGCAGACCTCTTTTCAGGGCTGATGAGTAAAAGAATTCCACCTGGCCGTGGACTCGAGCACTCCATTCAAACAAGATGACTGACTAGTCTCTTCAAAAAAATCAATGTCAAGGAAAAGAAAAAGGTGACTGTTCTATATTAAGAGAGTCTAAAGCATAACAACTGAACACATTGCTGAGATCTTGTTTGGATGCTGGTTAAAAAAAATATGGGTATAAAAGACATGTGGGGGACAATCGAGAAAATTCAAATATTGAGAGAATTGAGGATATTAGATTGTATTATAGAATTATTGCTACTTTTCCTAACGTGATAATGATATTTTGGCTGTGTAGAAGAAAGTCTTTATTTTTAAATAGGCTCTCTGAAGCAAACAGGGATGAAGTGTCATGCTGTCTTTGACCTATTTTTAAATGGCTCAGAAAATTCTATAGATATACATATATAAAGATAAAGTAAAAGTGATAAATGGTAACAATTTTAAAGTCTAGGTGTGAGGATATGATTGATCATTGTATAATTCTTTCTTTCTTTTTTTTTTTGGTGAGGAAGATTAGCCCTGAGCTAAATCTGTTGCCAATCCTCCTCTTTTTGCTGAGGAAGACTGGCCCTAGGCTAACATGCATGCCCATCTTCCTCCACTTTATATGGGACGCCACCACAGCATGGCTTGGCAAGCGGTGCATCGGTGCGTGCCTGGGATCCGAACCCCAGGCCTCGGAGCACAGGCCCTTAACCACTATGCCACCAGGCTGGCCTCATGATCATTGTATAATTCTTTTAAGTATTTTTTTAACTTAAATTTTTTCATAATAAAAGGTTTGGGGGGGATGCCAGCCCTGTGGCATAACGGTTAAGTTTGGTGTTCTCTGCTTCAGTGGCCCAGGTTCATGGGTTCGGATCCTGGGCACAGACATACACCACTTATCAGCCATGCTGTGGCAGCAACCCACATATAAAGTGGAGGAAGATTGGCACTGATGTTAGCTCAGGGCTAATCTTCCTCAGCAAAAAAAAAAAAAAAGAAGAAGAGTTTTGAGGAAAAGCCTACTCTATCAGTTTGACTCACAAAATTTATTTCTTTGTTTCTTTATTCTTTGCCTTGTTTTAGACAAACATTCAAGGTGTTTTCTGGTATTTCAATTCTACACATGCACACAATTGACAATAATTTATCTTTCAACATTCTCTTCTTTAGTGAGTACATTGTGAAATATTTCTTCTGTCCTTTGAAGTAGTTTGGTCTGAAATTCTTGTCTTTCAGCAAAACTATTTTTAAACTGGAAGGAGAAAAACCTGGAGTAGGGAGAATAGATCACTCTCTTACTGAAATGTCTTTATAAATTACTGGCCAAGGCAATAGGAACAACTAACATTCACATAACTCTTTAAAAAAGTTTCTTTTGTGTGCATTATTTCTTTTAATTCTCATGAGAGATAAGATGGATAAAGGTAGGTATTGAAATCCCCTAGGCCATTCATATTTAGTGATTTGCCCAAGACCGTATGGCATAGTGGGTTAAGTGGTCACCCTAAAAGGATATATCCGTATCCTAATACTAGGACCCTGTGAATGTGAACTTATTTGGAAAAAGAATCTTTGCAGGTATAATTAAGTCAAGGATCTTGAAATGAGATTATCTTGGGTTACCTGGGTAGGCTCTACTCTAATGATAAGGGTCCTAATGAGAGACAGAAGAGGAGACGACAGACACAAAGAAGGTCATGTGAAGACAGAGGCATTGATCGTAGTTATGCAGCCACAAGCCAAGGAATGCCTGGAGACGCTAAAAGTTGGAAGAGGCAAAGAGGGATTCTCCCCCAGAGCCTTCAGAGGGAGCATAGTCCTACTAACCCCTTGATTTCAGAATTCTGGCTTCCAGAATTCTGGAGAGAATACAATTTTTATTGTTTTAAGCCACCAATTTTGTGATAATTTGTCGCAGCAGCCATGGGAAACCAATGAATATGGTTAGTAAGTGTAAGGACTAGAACTGTAACTAGGTTTTCCGATTCCAAGACCATGGCTCTTTTAATCATACCTAGGCCTTGGGTTCAGATTAAGAAATATCTAGCCTCTACCACTGTCACTTTCACAACCCAGTGGCACCTCACCAGTGATGTAAGGATTATTATCATATTTACAGATGAAGAAACCAAGGCTAGATTTTCCAAGTATTGTATGACTCTACTATATCTTAGCTACCTCTTCATGAATAAAAAAGCAACCACATTTTCAATTTCTTCCCACCGAATCTTTTGCCAGTATGTTCAGAAGCAGCAGAAATGTACACATATGCTGTGATACAGAGAAGGAACACTGCATTTGGAATCGGAAGACCTGAGTTGTAAGCCTTGTCTACTGTTGTGGGTGTTGAACAAGCCACCTAATCACTCTGAACCTCAGTTTCCTGTTCTGTAGTAAGAAAATTGGGCCAGATCATCTCTAGAATGCTATTTCCAATCATCTATGATGACATTTCTTGTTTCATCAATCAATTCACTGTAATGGTTAATTTACTGCCAGAGTCAAAAGGCAGGAATTAGAAATAAAAGGTTTTTTTTTAAATCTGCAGGATTGAGCACATAAAGAGTTGTGTGTATATATATTTTTAAACACAAACTAAAAGTGTCCTTGCATGAAATACACAGTATTACTTTCCATTTACATGTAGCTCTTTGAAGAGCTCATGTGTCCCCATTTGGATGTTCCATAGGCACCTCAAACTCAGCAAGTAAAAAACTGAATTCATCATATTTCCCCTCTATCTTGTCCAGATTCCCCATCCTTGCATATGGTCCCCCTATCCATCCAGATGCTTCTACCCGAACCCTGGAAGAAGTTTCCACAAGAGACATTCCTTTCCCTCTTTATTACCCACGTCACATCCACTTGGTGTCCAAGCCTAATAATACCTATCTTTTAAATCTGTCTCCCTTTTTACCCGATCTTCATGGCATCCCTGCTGCCAGCCAGTACCTTACTTCATTCCTCATCAGTTCTCGACTCCCACTGACATCCTAGGTTCCAGCCTGCATTCTGCTTTACCTCCACCCCACCGGGTCCTGCCTGCCTGCTTACCTGTCATGTCTTTTCTCTCCCTCTTCCTTTCTCAGAATACAGTTTCTCTTTGGCCTTGTTGTCTTTGCATGTGCTGTACCTTCTTTCTGAAATGCCTTTCTCCTATACAGTTTATCCTTCAAACTCTTTTATCTTATATTAGTTGCCACATTCCCAGTGGTCTCCCCGGACAGCCTTCCCCTGTGCTTCGTGGCACATTTGCTACTTCTAGCATGGATTTTATCATACATAGCCATTGCCTTGTTTGAGTCCCTCCTAGTGTGTGAACTCATTGAGGGGAAAGGATTTTATGTATATGTATTCCTAGCACTATGCAGCGCCTAGCACACAGTGGATGCTCAATAAGTGGTTTTAGAATAGACTTCAGAAGTAGGTACACACATTCTGCTTGTGAGAAATGCAAACAAAAGCAGGAAATAGGAAAGTCTGTTCACTCACCTGACATCTGAAATCAACACTGTATATAGCAGGGATCAGAAAATGTGAATCAGAGCAAAATATTCGTTTCTAAATGTTGGGGGGGCGGGCTTTGATGGTTAGATATGGTAGCGCTATTTTGTTAATTAAACCAACAACTGATATTTTTTTAACTCCTATTAACTCTTTGTCCATTTTCTGAACCTGTCCTTTAAATATTATGATCTTCTCCTATAAAAAGATAAATTTAAGATTATGCAAAGTAGAGGCCTTCTGGTTTCCTTTCAGAGAATAATAGAAAAATGTTTCTTCCACAAGAAGTCGTATATTTATCACTTTATCAGCAGTCAAATTTATTAGTACTTATTTGTTAATTATGTAACTGCATGTGATTTATTTTTATGTAATTATAGAATTTTCCATATAAATAAATTAATATAAAGAAATACAATCATAAATTTAAAAAAATATTTTGTTAAACCTTGTGCTCTGACTGGAAGTTTGTAAGAAATAGTCTATATGCCTTATACCCTGAGAGAGTGGACTATTTGACAAACTCTTATGGAGTGAGTCATTTTATTCTCTAATTAGACTTATTCTGTCCTGGATCAACAAGTGATGGTATCACAGTTCACTGACTAACAGGATTCAACAGGGCACATTGAACCGCGAATGCAGGGACAGTGTCCCGGCAAAGTGGGTCCGGTGGTGGCAGTCTTGCCTGGAGTCCAGGGACGGGACACTCCCCTCCAAAGAATCAGATGATACTATCTGTAGAGTAATACCTTCAATTCACGTGTTTCCTAAGATCATAGCCCCTCACACTTCATTTTCCCTGTTTTCTTTTCCTTTCCTCAGCCTAAAAACTCCATCCTAAGACTCCCCTTTTAATTCAATTCCTGTTATTCTTTTTTTTTCCATAAAAAGTGTCTGTCTCTCCTTCCACTTTTTGTCTGTCTCATTATTATCTATTCTCCACACCTCTCACTCTATCCCCTCACGCCTTCCATCTCCTTTTATTTCTTTGTTTACTTACTGCAGAGTCCTTGAAGGTAAAGTCCAGCTTAGGATATTCTTTTGGGACCTTTCCTTCTATGGATTTGCTGAGTTAGCCATCCCCAAATCCAAAATATATTCAAAAGAGAAGTAGACAAAGAGATGCATCCTGAGCTTCTACTGGGGGCTGTGTAGGCCTGGGAGTGAGAAGTTCTCACTCCATCCTTCCCTTGGGTTTTTCTGACTGGTTGAAACCACTCACCTCTGTAGCCAATAGCCCGGGGAATCTATGGAGAGATTTTCTCATCGATAGCAGAGGGGGCCTGGGCCATGCCTTTCCTTTGATCTAAATGGCAGTGAAAGCATAAACTCTTTCCAGGACTATCTCAGGCATTTGTCAAAATTTCCTCCATTCCATGTCCGCTGAGTGACTGAATGTCAAAGACTGAGAGAGGTCCAGTCTGAATTAAGAATAAATAGATCTCTCTGATGCATTCTATTGGAAGACAATCTGCGTGCAAGGGGCGATTTTACATATGGTAATCTGCTCTAAGGTGAAAAATGTCACAGTTACTTCACAAATCCCAAGGACAAAAGTAACATATAATGCACAATTTTTTTTGAATGGGAAGTCCCTCATGTGATAACAGCAGCCCACAGAGGAGACAAGACCTCCCTCCTGGTTTCAAGCTCCGAATGTCCTGCAGTGTTATGAGGACACCTCAGAAATTTCCTTACCACTTTGAGATGTGAGATATGAAGTTCCTCTCTTCACTCACTGTGACATTTAAGTCTCTCTCTTACCCATTTTTTAGTCTCCACCTCGTGAAGGAAGTCAGTTTGGGGGTTTTCAGAGAAAATGTCGTCCTCATCATCTGATCTGTCCAAGATGTGGTCCATTTTGGTAAATTCCCTTAGCAAACTGCAAGCCACACAATCAAAACAGGTGCTGTTATAACACCTTATGTCTATAGTTGAGGCCTGCCCTAAGCATTTCTAGAGGGAGAACACTGGGATCTTTCCCGGCCCCAAGAAGCACGTGCTATCCCTGTACTGATTTCATTCTGCGGGAATAACGCCTAGCATAGTATACTGCGCAAAATAGGAATAGAGAGGCTGAAAAAATATTTGTTGACTGAATCAATAAATGATTTAACAGTGAGATTCCAAGTACCAAAGCCATTGCAGCTGTGCAGCTGTGTGTGTGTGCAAATGTGTGTGTGACATAAACAAATAATAAACATCCTTTTTTAAAAAGCAGAGTTAAAAAGTGTCATATGGTGCAAAAGACTGTGCAAAAAGGAGTAAGTCAATGGTACCATCTTGATCTCTAGCCCCCAGATGTCCTTCTCCCAACATTTACTAATTTCTTCTTTATTCTTCCACATTCTATGTATAAATAAGCAGCTATGTTTATAAAAATATATGTGTGCCTTTTAAAATATAAATGACAGTATATTATACACACTAGTCTGTGCCTTATATTTCTTTTTTGACAACGTATTTTGGAGTCCATTTCATATTAGTACATAGAGAGCTGACTCATTGGTTATATGGTATTCCACCGTGCGGCTGTATAATAACTTGCTAATCAGTTCTTTATTAATGGATATGTAGACCGTTTCCAATCAATTGCTACCAAATAGTGCTGTAATGACTAGCCCTATGTATTGATATGTTTATGTACAAGTATATCCATTGGATAACCCTAAAAATAGAATTGCTGGGTCAATACATACATATATTTTAGATTTTGATAGATTTTACCAAATTATGCTTTAAAGAGGTTGGATCTATTTACACTCCCAGCAAAGAGTGGTGCGAGTGCCTGTTTTTCACTCCTTTTCTACAACCGTGTAATATTCAAGTTTTTAATCTTTGCCGATCCTGGTATGCTTAAATTGGTATCTCATTTTAGGTTTTTTTTTTTTTGCTTGTTTGTTTTAATCTCTTTTTATGAGTGAGGTTGAGCATCTCTGCCTATATGTATAAAACTCATCTGTATTTCCTTTTCTATGATAATTGTGATGATATCCTTTGCCCATTCCCTATTGGACTATCGTTATTTTGCTGGAGTGCGTATATACGTATATATGTACACACACTCACGTATACTTTTGAATGAATCACAATAAATTTATGATGGAGGTCTATGGCAGTAGTTTTCATTCTGTGGGCCTTGAACTCTGAGGTGGGGAGTAGTCTGCACCTTCCCTAAATAGAAAGGGGTCCTGGAATCTATACACATTTCTACAGATTGAATAAATAATGCTTACATGGATAAATACTGCTAAGTTTACAAATGTATATGCTGCTGTTACTAATAAATTATAAATGCATTTAAAAACATCTTTGATATCATAATCAGCTTGCTGACAAACAAGGGGTTCTGGAAAATCTTTTACTTTAAAAAAGTTCTTCCTGTTTAAAAAGGTTCTTCTTTTTTTTTTTTTTTTGCTGAGGAAGATTCACCCTGAGCTAACATCCATGCCAATCTTCCTCTATTTTTTAATATGTGGGCCACCAGCACAGCATGGCCACTAACAGAGTGGTGTAGGTCCACACCTGGGAACCAAACCTGGCCCGCTGAAGTGGAGCGTGCTGAACTTAACCACTAGGCCACTGGGGCTGACCCTAAAAAGGTTCTTAACCATTGGTTTACACTAGTACACATTTTTATCATTGGTTAACAAATGCGTATATGTATTTATATGAATATTTGTACTTCCTCTACTCTAGAAAGTATTTTAAATGGTTTATATCTTTAGCAGGTGAAGATAATGAAGGCACAAAACAACGTATTTTCGTAAATTGGGACTAGAGTCTTGGCCATTTCTATTCAACTGGTGTCTGCTTAGTTTATGATCATAGGACCCTTTACTGTCTCACAGGACCTACCACAATAAATATTCATGAGGTCAAAATTAGAAGAATTGTGGAGAAGAATGTCAACCCCAATCTTGAACTTGGAAATCTCATCATTTGCATCTTACTGGCCAAAGGAAGTCTCTAGACAGAACCCCAGAAACTGGTCCTGGGAGCTCAGCCCTGACTTACTTCTGCATTGCACCTTCAGCTGCATCGATATTTTGGAGGAAACCATTGTTTTTCTTGGTCAGCTCTTGTTCTTTCCCAATTGTTTCCATCTGCAGAGACATCTTGTCACTTAGCTCCATGAAAGCCATTTCTTCAGCACCTCAGGGACAATGATGACAAGAGGAGTTTCATGGCAGGATTGGCAATTACATTCCCTTTGCTGATCTGCAGACAGCAGGCTGCTTTCAGGGTGTTTGGCCTTAACCCGTTTCCTTCCAAAATGGGCCTTCCATTGTAAGGGACCCCACAGTAAGCTTTTGGGTTTCTCTGCTCAAATATATACAGGAAGGTCTTGTGTATGGCTGTCCCCAAAGACATCTCTGGTTAACATTAGAGTTGTCTGAGCCTGTAAATGTGTATTTTAAATCTTTAAATGGGATTATTATAGAGCAATATAAAATAGCTAGGCTAGGGTGATGGGAACCGTCGTTTTTATAACCTGTTTATGATTATATATATGCACATTGTAAAAAAATAGAAAAAGAGAAAGAAGAAAATAAAAATCATTGGTACTCTAGAGATAACCAGAGATATCCAGACAAAACTCACTGTTAATATTTTGGTATATTTCTTTCCATTTCTAGATTTGATGTTTGTTTTATTCTTTTCCTATTGTTGACAATTAGGTTATTTCTAGTTTTTCACTATTATAAATAATACAATAATGATTGTTCTTGCTTAGTAATTTTCAGTGCATCTCTATTATTTACTTAGGATACTTCCCTAGAAGTGGAATACAGATTTTTAAGGATTTAGAAAAATATTCCCAAATTACTTTCTTAAAGATTCAACCAATACACACCACCGGCAACCGTGTATGAGAATGGGAACCTTCATTCCAGCCTGATAGGCAAGTGTTAGCTGTAGAGCAGAGAAGTGAATTGTTAGAGTACTTAAGTGAGAAAAATAAAAGTGAAAGGAAATAGGAAAGAAGGTAGAGAGGTGTGAGGCAGGTTCTAGGAAGCTCCTATGAAAAGCTGTATGACAGGATCCCTACAAAACATAGCTCCTCATTACTGGCAGAAATCAGAAGGGATGTACCCAGCACCAAACAGGAAGAAACTTTCTCCTCTGTATACTCAAATGAGTAATAGTAATAAATTGGCCTAGAGCTGGAGGGTGGCCTGACCCCCAGGATCCTGAGGGACAGAGGGGACTGTAGACTGATGGGAAGCGAAGTGATAGCAGGGATTTTCCTAGAAGGGTGATTTATGTCTGGGATTAGGAACAGGAGGAGGAAGGAGAGAGGTGCTGGGAACCACAGAGATATTGGACGCATCTGGGCCACCAAGGGCCTGATCTATAACTCTGTGACAAAAACGAGCTTTGTCCTTGACCTGTGTGGGGGTCCACAGTGGATGTGGTGCAAAGGGGCCCCTGTAAAGGAGAATCAACAGGAAAGGGCTAGAACCTTTGATGTGAGATAACACCATCCTTCATAACTTTGAAAGTGACAAAGAAGAATAAACCTTTGATCTCTTTCAGGAAGGACGCTGTGACCTGCCTGATTTCACCACAGGTTTTGTCTTGTTTCATCTGTTTCCTGAAGGTGTTAAGCATTACTAAGGCAATTCCAAGCTCGGAAAGACGAATGACTGCTGAGCTCTGCCTGGTTTAGTGTCTCTTTCCTGTCCAAAAGTTAGAATACTGTACAAATAACAAGATTTCCTTATTTTGGTAACTCTCTGACATCCGAATGGCGCCCACTGGGTGATTTAAAAGGAAATCTGTTTCTCTCAATTCAGCCTACACAAATTCTGCATCCATACATTTTTTTCACATTTCAAATAACAATTAGAATCATAATGACGGGTTATGTTTGTGCAACTCCTAATAGATTACAAAGTGCTTTTCACATATTTTCTTATTCAGTTCCCACAATAACATGGTGAGGAAAGTATTATCCCCATTTTATGTATACATTAACTGAGGCTCTGGGAGGTGGGGTGATTTGCTTAGAGTCATATAGCTGGTTAACCAGCAAAGCCAGGGCTCAGAACTTCCATGTCCTCACAGCTACTTGTAAGGGATTTCTCCTCCACCCCCAGAGATGATCTAGACCAGGAATCTCCACTAAAATTTAACGTGATGATGGAAATGTTCTCTGTACTGTTCCATACGTATGAGCTAACCACATGTGTCTATTGAACACTTGAAATGTAGCTAATACAACTGAGGAATTAAAGTTTTAATTTAATTTAAGTAAATTTAGATGTAAATAGCCACATGTGGCCAGTGGCTACCATGTTGGACAACGCGGAATTTTCTAGACCAAGCACCAGCAAACTAGACTCAGAAGGTCAAATCCAGCCTGCCACCTGTTTATGTAAATAACATTTTAGTGAAACAGTCATACCCATTCCTTTATGTATTATCTATGACTGCTTTTGTGCTGTAATGACAGAGCTGAATGGTTGCAAGAGAGACCTAAATTTGGCATGCAAAGCCTAAAATATTTGCTATCTTGCTCTTTACAGAAAATGTTTGCCAACCACTGTTCTAGACCATCACCTTCCTCTATGATGCTGGATGTATGCTACAATGAATCAACTGAATACAGTGAACAAGAGCTTGAGTTTTGGAGAGTCAGGCTGAGTTCTTACCAGAGAATCAACACTTAGCAGCTGGGCATAGTCTTAATGTTCTAGGTCTTACTTTCCTCATCTGTAGAATGGGGCTAACGTTAGTACTACTAATGCTATTAGAGTTGTGAAGAGTAAACAAAATAATTCTTACTGTGCTTAACACAGTGTCAGATAAATAGCAAATGCTTGGCAATGTTATCTACCTATTTATTAAAATAAAAACTGGAAATGGGAGCAACGAGGAAGATTTTCTTAGCTTTGCATAGCACAGTATAATAATAATAATGCACACCCATGGGCAGCATTTTCTGTTTACAAAGCACTCTCACTAAGTTGTTTCATTTGATCCTCAGATCCATCTTGTGTGGTCACTCAACTCCAGCAGATCTTATTACCGCTACCTTTTTAGGTGCAGAAACTGAGACTCAGAGATGATCTATGATTTGCCCAAAGTTTTATTGCTAGAAAATGGTAGAATCAGAATTTAAACCTGCAAATTCTGGCTACAAGTTTTGTACTCATCTTAACTAGTACACACAAATTTGATGCTGAATATGTTTTAAGGGATTGGCTAATAGCCTTCTTACCTTAAAAACAAGCCATCTTTTGAAGCTAACTTTTGGCTAGTTATGTAGCGTAGGTCCCTGCTACTCAAAGTACTGTCTGCAGACCAGCAGCAACAGCATCACCTCAGAGCCTGCTAAACATACAGAAACTGAGGTCCCACCCTATACCTAGACTCACCTTAGAATCAGCATCTGCATTTTCACAAGATCCCAGGCAATTTATATACACATTAAAGTTTGGAAGTACTCTCACTCTAGATCTTATAAACTAGAATCCTGCCTCTCCTCCCTACAGCCTATCTCTTCATTCCTGTATATTTACGCCATTGGCCCCTAGGACTGTGTGGTACAACTAGAATGAATCCCTCATCAAAACCTTTAAAATTACAAATTTGGAGAAGCATTAGTCAAAAGGAACAAATCAACTATTTTAAAAGACAGCCGATGAAATCTCTAACTTAGATTTGGGGGGAATTTTCTCCAGGCAAGACCATCCAGATTACCCTTTTCAGCACATGCTAGCTGGACAAAGTGGGATCTCAGAAATTTACAGGAGCTTGGTTCCAGTAATCAAGGATTTTATGTCACCATAAGCTCCTGGCAATGTTATGATGAGATGGTATGGCTGTGAAATAGTATATACCTGCTGATATCCTTGCTTCTCCCAATTTGGTAATCACAAATACCTCTGAATTCAACGGGGTGGACTAGCAACAGTCAAGCATCCCTTATTCTGGTGATGCCAGAGCCTCCTTTCCCCAGCACAAAAGGCAGAGAGGAGGCTGTTGATGGGTGGTACATACCTAGGCACGTACGTTTGCAGTTGGACTTGCCCTCTCTGACATTCCACTTGGAACTTGGCACATGCAACCCTTCAACCCCCTCTCACAAGATTCCAGGTACCCTGCCCTTCTCCTAACTGACAGCTCCAGCCTGTCTCCCAACTTCCTTGCTTCTCTTGCCAACTCTTTGGAAACTAAATCTTTCTCCTGCCACAGCCCTCTGTCCATCTGTCTACTGGCCTCTGACAGGATGTTCTGGGATGCTCTACTAACTTCAGCTGCTTCTGCCATGCCTGCCCCTTTCATCTCCTTGCCTGAACAAAGCATCTGGCTTTCTCAAGGAAACTCAAAGATCTTCTACAATGGCAGAGACAACTTCTCCCACTCCCTCCCTACTCAGCAGGAGCGAGGAAGCAGTTGATCTTCGTGCAAACCAGGACCACTCCCTCCATGTCTCTGTCATCTATTCACCTTTGAAGTCCACACTTCCTCTTACCACTCTCCACAACACACTTTCACTTCTCCCAGGCCTTCAGTGCCAAGTTCACATTTCTGTCTGTACCTCATCTTCTCCCATCATTCTTGGGGAACTCAGCACACATGGGAGGGGCCTAACATTCTGACTTTACAGTTTCTAAGCTCCTCAACTCTTTTTTTTTCTTTTTTCTTTTTGGTGAGGAAGATTGGCCCTGAGCTAACATCTGTGCCAATCCTCCTCTATTTTGTACGTGGCATGCCACCACAGCATGGCTTAATGAGTGGTGTGTAAGTCCATGCCCAGGATCCGAACCTGCAAACTCTGGGCCACCAAAGCAGAGCCTGTGAACTTAACTACAAGCACTACACGACTGGGCCAGCCCCTAAGCTCCTCAACTCTTAAGGCTTTCCTCTTCACCTGCCAAAATTATTCAGCAGCACAGAGATGAGATATAGAACAGTTTTTGTAAGCATGAACTTTAGAATTAGATCTGTGTTTGAAACCTGGTTTTGCCATTTATTAGTTATTTGGTTTGGGGCAAAATTTAATTTCTTTGTCTGAAAAATGGGTATTATAATACCTACCTAATTGGTTCATTGAGAAGATTAATAATGTGAGGAAGGAGTCTAAGTTGAGCTGGACAATTACTAGTGCTCCTGCTAGAATGTAGGCTCCACGAGGAGACGGCTGTTTGTGTGTTTTATTGACTGCCGTAGCCCCAGCGCCAGAAGAATGGCTGGCACACAGGAGGTGCTGAAAAAATTTTGTCAAAGGAATGGAATGAACACATATTCTGGGAGCCATGATTTTTATGGCGACATTTTAGGTTATGTTATCATCCTGAGCATTTCCTCAGCTAAAAGCTCAAGCTCAGATATCTCCCCTTTCTCCTTCTGGGCTTTTCTATACTCCCTTCCTAGTTCGCAACTCAGACGCCTTCACCTCGTCACCTCCCATAATGCCTTCTGGCCAATCTTCAGCCTTGGGTTTCTGCCTCATATCATGACTATGCTCCTACATTTGGTTGTCCCAGGTGACCTCATGTTTCTTTAAGAAAAGTCATAAGATTCTTATGAGTGGTTCCACCACAATTTAAAAAGAATGATAGTTAACACCTATTGAGTGCTTAATAATGTGCCAGGCACTCTTCTAAGTGTTTTACATTTATTACCTGATTTAATTCTCACCACCTTTTGGAAAAAAGAGGGATCTGGGATTCAAACTCAAATGTGGTTAGTCTGGCCCCAGGGACCATGCCCTGAAGCACCACTGTATACACCATTCTTCCCGCTGGGTTCTCACTGCTACTCGGCAAAACTTTATGCATCTCTTGTTGCCTCCCAAACATATGGGCCCCAACAGTTGTTTTCTGTCTTGCTTGGTTCCTTTCCCGCTCTGCCAGCCCCCTCTGCGAGCAGAGACCCAGCATCCGGCATTGCCACACTGATGGAGGCCACCTGATGTGGGTCCTCTCTCCACTGCCAAACAGCTCCTTTGCGTAGCCTCTACTCCATTCAGAATACCCCTGTGTTCTTCTCATCCTCTCCCACTCCCCTTGGAGGTCGAGAGAAAGTACTTTCCACTCTCCTTCCTCAGGCTCCCTTGGTTCAGATCCTTGTTCATTCTTGGGGATCATAGTCTGTTAATTATCAAGTCTCTTGCAATTTCGAAAACTCTTTTTGAGTGCGTCTTCCAGCATTCCTCTAAGGAGCTCACAATATCTTGGAGGAAACAGACATATAAGTATATTCCTTACATCTTCAAGCTCTGCCTTTGCACTGTCGCTTTGCCTCTGTGTGCAAACCTGGTCCTGCTTCCTATCTTGTAAAAGAAAGCCCTTCACTCTGTGTCTTTGAGCTACCATCTTATTTCTTTCCTTTTAACAAAAATTTCTCAAAATTTCAGAGACTATAGTTGCCATCTCTATTGCTCTTTATGTATTCTTATCTTAAATGCTTTCAATATGGCTTCTTGATTTCAAGGACTTTTTGCTTATTTTTGTATTTTTAAAGCCTTTAGTAATCTAATTTCTTTGGTGGGGTGGAAATAGTACCTTTGTTCTCACGCTTATTTGACCCCAGAGCGTTTTCTATGCTCATAGCACTGTGTTTCATGGACCCCATTTTTGGAAACATTTTTTAAGATTATAGATAACGTAAGTGAAGTTCCAAGTGCACAAGAAGCTCTCGTAAACAGCAGCAACCACAGTCATGGGGCATCCTCATTGTTGCATCCTGGATTTTGTACCTTGACAGTTTTCCTGAACCACCTGTTCTCTTCCAGTGCCATAATCTCTAGGTGCTCAGAGACAGACTCCTCGCCAGGCCTGCAGCTGGATCTAACTCCCCAGCCTTTGCCCCACCCCAGTGGGTCATTCTGGTTGTGGTCCCAACTTGTCCTACCTGCCTGTCACCAGGCCACCCCTAGTCCAGTGAATCCTAAGATGTGGCACTTGGTATGAAGAAGAACGTTGGATCCCTGTGAAAACCCTAAGCCCTGAATATGTTAGCAAAAGGCTTCACTGAGGGCCCAGAGATTTCAGGAATTAAACCTAGAGGAGTAAGGGCTAGCCCCGTGGCTTAGCGGTTAAGTGCGTGCGCTCCGCTGCTGGCGGCCTGGGTTCGGATCCCAGGCCCGCACTGACGCACCGCTTCTCCAGCCATGCTGAGGCCGTGTCCCACATACAGCAACTAGAAGGATGTGCAGCTATGACGTACAACTATCTACTGGGGCTTTGGGGGGAAAAAATAAATAAATAAAATCTTTAAAAAAAAAAAAAAACCTAGAGGAGTAAATATGTATCTATTTATGTTCTCAAAGGAATCGGAACATTTTAATAAGTGCCTTTCCTTGGAGGGGTTTGTAATATTTTAATTTACTCTCTAACACCACTGTGAAGCCATAGTTAGGACAGCGAATCTGCTTTGAATGGGCCTCTTTTTAACTTTGCCAAGACAGAGAGATATCTGCAAGTCACTTCATGTCTCCAAGCTTTCCTTTTCTCACCAACAAAATTTGGGAACATCTACCTTGCAGACTGATCGTGAGTAGGAAGTGGAATAATTGTGTATAAAGACCCTGGTACAGTCCCTGGAACACAGTAGGCACTAAAAGTGAGAAGTGATGGCCTGGGATATAGACTACATGAAGACTCAGGCGGTGAAGGCCTTCACCACCAGGCTAAGGGGAAATTATTCATTCCACATCTGGGAAACCCCTGGTTTCCAGCCCTTTAATAAAATGATCCAGTCACTGTTTTTCAGGATATTGAGTTGAAAGAAAGAAAAAGAGGGAAAGAGCGAGAGGGAGGAAAAGTGTGTCGTGTCCTGTGATATTAAGGAATGATCTTGGAATCAGAAACTCTCCCATCAGACTCTAAACAAGAATGATGTCAGAGTTGGAACTATAGAAATTGTTAGAGAGCACGTAGAATGAGAAAGAGTCGGGAAAGTAGTGCCTACGGCTTCACAGATATTTAGGAATAAAACGTCAATGTGAGGTCCCCTTATGTGGTGGTAATAGCATCCTCATCTCTATTATCAAATATTCATCAGCTGCTTATTAAATCTAGGGCACTGTGCTAAATAAGGCAGGGGATAAAAGGATGTCCAAGACAGTCTTTGCCTTCAATTTAGAAAAAGATGAATTAACAACAACAGTCAGTATGTGTTGAATGGCAAAGCTGAGTGGTTTATATAGTAAGTGCTGTAAGGTTGCAGAGACAATGGATTATTGAAGGACACCTACATCGGGGTAGGGCGGCTTTTCTAATGCTTATAAAGAGCTTCACACAGTAAGTGTGACTTGAATCAAATATTGTTCAGATAAATGAAGACTAGGGAAGAAAGTTTTCCGGGGAACAGGAACTGTCTTAAATGCCAAAGTAGGGAGTTCGAACTTAAACAGAATTTTATGAGGAGATAGTTTTTCTGACAAATTTCATTGTATTTTATTCAATTGTAATTTAATTGCTGTTTTAACCAATTAAATAGAAGAGAAGGCAATGGTGAAAGACATTTATGTAAATACATGTTTATAGCCATATCTATATTTTTTCACTACATAGAAAGAAAATTTACAGGACGTTCACCCAAAAGTTAAAAGTGGCTGTTTTGGAGTGGTGGACATTTTTGTGACTTTCTGTACAGTACAGATTTCAGAAAGGAAGAAAGAAAGGAAGAAAGGCAGGAAGGCAGACAAGCCCGCTGGCAATGGGGAGTTAGTGAGGATTCCTGTGTCAGAGCATGACATGACCCAAGCCATGCTATCGGATCATAACAATTTCAGGCAGGGTTTTAGAAAGGAATGCATGGTTTCTAAGCCATTAAAAAGGGAAGCAGTGGTTTCTGGGCACTGGTGTGGGTTTTCCAAGACAAGCCCCTGAGACTCATTTCATTTCCTTTTGCAAGACAGAGATGTAATTAGTCTTTTCTGTGCACAAAACCTTCTCTCAGACATTGAACAATTCATCTGACAGAAGATGAAAAAAATGGAATCATTGTGAAAGCCCCAAGTAAGCAAGCCACGAAAAGAAAATTTTATTTTTCTGCTGGTGCAAAAAAAAAAAGAGATTGAATACAGATTTTCATACATTCTTTCTCTTCCTCTACCTGAAACATCAGCCATCCTACCTCCTCCAAGGTGAGATCATAAGAAGATACTGTGTTTCATTTTTAACCCAAAGTTCTGGTTAAAAAGTTTTAATTTATTATGTCCTATGCAAATTTTGACTTACCCTGCACTCTTAGGGACATTCTACAGAAATCTGGAAGACATTCGGAAAGAAATGCTGTGCGATAAAAGTGCTATAGATGTACCTAGCATTGACATGCTTTTGAGTGCGAAGACTTGAGCCCATACATCGCCTGAAATCCTCAGTCATTTGAAGCTCTGATTTCAAGGACCTGGATGCTGAGGGCTGCTTAGAACACTCAGGAGGCTGACTTCCAAATCTTCATCCCCTGGTTGGCTAGCAGGTGGTTCTGATACTTTGAAAGCTCACAAAAGACTGGAACTCAGAGAATGTCTATTCTACAGTCATGACCAGCTATATAATTTGCGAGGCCCAGTGCAGAGTGAAAATGCAGGGCCCCTTATTAAAAAATTATTAAGAATTTCAAGATAGCAGCAGCAGAGCGTTAAATCAAGTGTGGGGATCATGTGACTGCCCAGACCTCAGGCCCTTGAAGCTGGTTTGTAGTTAGACCAGCACTAATCTCAGTTTTCATATATATTGGAATTTCATTTAAAAGTTTGGGGCAAGGGAAGGTTTCTTCTACTAGAAAAAAGAAAAGACAAAAGAAAATGACTGAATTTAACCCTTTCATTTTAAAGAATATCATTAAAAAATCACACAGTGAGGGGGCCAGCCTGGTGGCGTAGTAGTGAAGTTTGGCACACTCTGCTTTGGTGGCCTGGGTTTGCGGGTTCAGATCCCAGCTGCGGACCTATACCACTCATCAAACCATGCTGTGGTGGTGTCCCACATACAAAATAGAGGAAGATTGGCACAGATATTAGCTCAGGGCCACTCTTCCTCATCAAAAAAAAAATCACACAATGAGAACATTTTATCACGATAAGAATTCAAACACTGTAAAAACATACAGACTGAAAAAATGAGAAAACCTTTCACTTGCCCTATAATCCCACTTCTTTCCCCAGAGGTGTCAATATTTTGATGTGTATTCTTTGCAGACAGTTATGTCTTTATATATACATTACTTTACACATTCAAATCCTTTTTTTATGTAATATACTGTGATCATACTGCATATTCTGTCTTACAACTTGCTTTTCTTTCTCAATATGTCTTAGAACTTTCCATGTCAGTCTTACACATCTTCTTCATTCTTTTTAATCATTGTATAATATTTCATAATATGGATTACCATAAAGCATTTAAACTATCCATTCCCGAATATTTATTTTGTTTTCAACTTTGCAGGGTTTTTATTATAAACAATTATTATTATAAACAATGCTACAATGAATGACCATGTATGCACCTCTTTTTGCACATACAAGAGTATTTTTCTTGGAGACACATCTATAAGTAGATTTGCTGGGTTGAGAGGAACTGAGATGCAAAATATCTACCCCACAGCACACAGGTTTTAACGGTAAAGTTGGTAAAAAAGATTATAAGCTTGGTAGAAGTATAAATTGTGGTAACTTTTGAAAAACAATTTGGAACTACAATACTAAAAGCCCTATGAATGTATCATCTTTTGACCCAGCAAATGTGTATCTAGGAATAATCAGCGTTCTGTGCAAAGATGTCTCCATAAAGATGCTCATAGCTGTTCTATTTGTAATATTGATAAATATTCTGAGATTAAGAAAATTTGCACCAATATAACCACATGGATTGTTAGACTATTGAAAATCTTTTGCTGTCATTGATAACTAAGTGCTGCTTGAAGCTCTCCCCCCAGTACCCCTCTACTGCCTGCCTCTCGGATCATCCCTAGAGTTCCTTGCTGTTCAAACACTAAACTAAGGTTCATGCCTGGCAGAGTCTGGGGCTTCCAGAACCCAGCTCTGCTCTGACTGGCTGGTCTTTCTGATTGGCTGGTCCCTGCCTGCTGGCTGTTAATTGCTTTCCACGTATTTTGAATAAAATCCCCAGAAATAATGTGAAAGTTCAAAATAGGGATTGGTTAAGAGAATTATGATAATGGAAGCCCATTCAGCTATTAAAAATGGTGGTCTGGGAGGATGTTGATAATGGGGGAGGCTATGCATGTGTGAGGGCAAGGAGCATATGGGAAATCTCTGTACCTTCTGTTCCATTTTTCTGTGAACCTAAAAACTGCTGTAAAACATAAAGTCTGTTTTAAAAAATGATGATCTGAAGATATGTGATATCATGACAAAATATTTAGAATATATTGCCAAGTGGGGGAAAAAGGCAGTATACAAAACAGTATACCCGATATAATCCCACTGAAAACATATTTGTTCATATAGATTCATAGAGAAAGGCTAAAAGAAAACAACAGAAGTGTCAACAATGATTATCTCTGGATGGTGGGATCATACTTGATTTTTGACATTTGCTTTGTTGCTTATCTGCATTGTTCAACTTTTTTTGCAATGAGCCTGACAACTTTTGTAATTAGGAAAAAAGCGTCATTTAAAAAATAAACGAAAACTAAAGTTACTTAGCTGGGCAAAAGCAATCTTTTTCCTTGATTCGCGCAACATTTGCCACACTTGCTTGCATACAGCTCCCTGGGGAATGAGCCAAAGAGTAAGCCAAGAAGGCTGACAGAAGCTCAGCGAAAACATCTGTAGGGAGGGAGGCTGGGGGTGGAAGGGAGGAGAGGCCAAGAAATCAGCCAACATCCAGTCTCACTCTTGCTACCTCCTTTTGTTCATTTTGGTGAGGCCGCAGGCATTTTTGAAATTCTGCACTGTGGGGAGCTGCCAGGGCAGCCTTTGCTGTTCTTTCATGTCTGAGCATATGTGCCTGTTTTTCAGGGAATCCATACAGGGAATGTTCCATTCTCCAGCTGGGCTTTCATCCAAGGTGTAGATTTACAGAGTTGTGTGTGTACAAAGCCACCGAAATAACACTCATTCCCCCGCACGGGGTGGGGCAGCGGCTTTTATCTCAGCAAGCTCTGGTGAGAATCGTCTTTTCAGAATGACAAACCTTTAAACAACAGAGGGCAGACCCAACCACACTAAAGAATCTTGACAGCATTTGAAAGGCTGTTATGGAACACGCTTTCCAGTCTAGCCAGCTCCTGAAGGAGGTACTCCCAAGACCAGGGGTCTCCTACAGAATGACCGATCCTCAACCTCAGAATCCCACCTGGTTGAAAATTCGGGGCCAACTGACAGGTGTGTCTCTCCTTGGACGTTGAGATGAAAGCCTGAAATATCCGTGGAGACCCCAGGAAGACCCCAGGCTGTGGGCTCTCACGCTTGAGGTTGCTGGCATCAAACAGAACTCCAGAACCATAGACTTCACAGGACGTATTGCACAATCATAGGCCTAGGAAGAAAACTTACAGTTCCCAGAGTGGGTGGTCCCTTATATGATGTGATATCAGAAATGTGCCTTTTTGACCCTCATTTCCTTTAGTATCCACCCCATCACTCTGCAATCCTATTAAAGTTTCATTTTATGCGATTAAGGAACAGATTTTACAAAACTGTAATTATCTCCAGAATAGGTATCATCTCAGCTCCTACTTCTTAAATGTGATCTAATTTATTGCATCCAACTCCTGCTGGCTCTCAAATGCTCCCTGCAGAGAGTGGTAGTTATTAGGCGACTTTAACAGTGCGGAGGGAAAGGATCCTATTAAGGACTTTGCCTCAGGAAAGCAGGCCCAGGAGGGTTCCAGCAGAGAAGGTCAAGAATGAGTGTACTTCAGGGAGAGATGGCTGAAGAATGAGAACGCATGTAGTCAACCCTCATTATTCACGGATTCCATACTTGCGAATTGACCTCCTCACTAAAATTTATTTGTAAACACCCAAAATCAACACTCTTGGCGCTTTTGTGGTCACTTGTGGATTTTCATAAAGCAGCCTGACGACATGTCCCCAGCTGAGGTTGGACAAGTTGATGCTCTGCCTTCTCGTTGTGGTTCTCATACTGAAAACAAGTGTCCTTTTGGGACTATATAGTGCTGTGATTTTGCACTTTTATGCCTTTTGTTCGTGATTTCACTTTTAAAATGGCCCCTAAACGTAGTGCTAAAATGCTATCTAGTGTTCCTTTGCACGAGAAGGCTGTGATGTTCTTTATAGGAAAAAAGCATGTATTAGATAAGCTTAACTCAGGCATGAGTTGTTGGCTGCGAGTTCAGTGTTAATGAATCAATAATATATATTAAATATGGCGTCTTTAAACAGAAACACTCATAAAACAACATTATATATTGATCAGTTAATGAAAATGTTATGACCAGAGGCTCGCAGAAACCTAACTCTGTGTTTTCCCTAGGAACAGCAGTTCAGTATTCACTAATTCAGTGTTCACGGAAACTGTATAGAACGTAACTACCACAAATAAGAGAGTTAACTACAATCTGAAATTTTGGAAGGAGAAAAAATGGCAAATGGTAAATAACTATTCTTAGTAATAAAATAAATGACAAAAGTAATTGTATCTTTCTATTATTTGCATGAGAAAAGATGAATGAAAGCCTCAGCTTGGCAATCTGTAAAGTTTATCAAAATCAAGAATTTCTTGGAATTGAGGCCGGCCCGGTGGCACAAGCAGTTAAGTGCAGGCACTCTGCTGTGGCAGCCTGGGGTTTGCTGGTTCGGATCCTGTGCACGCACTGACGCACTGCTTGTCAGGCCATGCTGTGGCAGTGTCCCATATAAAGTGGAGGAAGATGGACATGGATGTTAGCCCAGGGCCAGTCTTCCTCAGCAAAAAGAGGAGGATTGGCAGATGTTAGCTCAGGGCTGATCTTCCTCACAAAAAAAAAACTTCTTGGAATATATCAATGTCTCATAAAGATTCTAAAATTTCTCTTCTACTTCCCTCAAAGAATCATTCAAGGCAGCATTCTTTTCCAACATACCGTTGTGGTACTCTTTGTAGGAAGCCAGTAATACGAAAAGGCCAAGAAACTTCTATCTAGAAAGATTTAGCCCATTTTACTGTAATATTTTCCTATAATTTTCATTATTTTATTTTATGTGACAGGCTAGTTTGCCTGAAATGCCATTTCTGAATAACTATAAGAACAATCCTTCACCAACGAACATTACTTCTAACATCCCCTTGGTAATTAAGGAATTCTCTGTTCCAGATTTTGGTAAAGATTTGAAGTGCTGCCCTCTCTGTGAGGACTCTGGATGACAGTCCTGAATATGCTAATTTACCAGTTCTGCAGTGTGGATTCCCAACAGCACTGGGGGTCTGTGTCGATTAACGTGAATCAACACACATAGCTGTCACACAGTTTATATTGAAGTAACAGTCCTAGACTTAGTAATGTTAGATTCTAACAAACTTATCTAGGTAAGAAGAAGCCTCAGCTAATTGATAACATCCACTTATGGTGAGTACACAAGTGGTTCAGTGCAAACTGGGCATCAGAAGAAACAGTGGTCAGGTCAAGTGGTGCTTGTCAGACAACCCAGCCTGGTCTGCAGGGGCGGGGGTGGCCACTTGTCTCATATTTAAGGATGGAACAAGAAGGCCTGAATCAGGAGTAGAGAGAGGATCAACAGCTTTGAGGAGAATATGCTTAGGTGACCAGGTGTGACCCTCTCAGGACAGGACAAGCCGAGGCTGGCAGGGGAAGTGACCTCCACAGGCTTCCCTCCTGAAAAGAATGGAATGGAGTCCTGAATGAACGTTGTGTCCCTGCATGAGGTCCACAGAATTCATTCCTCACTGCATTTGATAAGATTGCCTTAAGAGGCTGTTCTTGTTGAAGTGGGGGCCAGGAGCTAAAACTGGCAGATAAATGGAAAGACAGAGGTGAGAGAGAGAAGGGGGACAGCAAAGCAGGGAGCCAGCTGCTCTGGTCTGCAAAATCCTGTAGGAGTGGCTTGGCTAGAGATCTGAGACCCAGGTAGCCAGACATTTAAGCCAGCTGGGTTCATCCCCTTCTTTTGTTTTTTCAAGAGGAAAAGAGCGGCTTTTTAAGAGCCTGTAGTTCTACTATAGGGCGAATAGAAATACTTAGTCAAAGAAATGGAATAACAACGTACAAAGAGGGGAATGAGAGTATTTGTGCTACCAGTGGATTACTCAACGGATTTATATCAGGGATTTTGACTTTGCCCCCTTCAAGGGACCAGACGAGAACTAATTCTGTATAAATCCTCTGGTGTTATATTTAACTCAATCAAAGGCGTAATAGATTTCAAACCAAATTTCCTCTGTGCAGAAAAAGTTTCCAGGAAGGCAAAGCAGGGAGAGGAGCCTTATTATTCCCTTCTGTCAATCTTTTAATCCAAACCTTTGATAAACATTTTCCTGTTGCATTAGTCAGGGTTCTTCAGAGAAACAGAAGCAATAGGATGTATATATCTTATGTTATTGGTGTATTTAATTATACCACCAGCTTTCCTGGGTCTCCAGCTTGCAGAGGGCAGATCTTGGGTCTTCTTGTCCTCCATAATCGCATGAGTCAAATCTTTATAATAAATCTTGGGATGAGAAGATCAAAGATCTGCCATCTACAAATTGGAGACCCAGGAAAGCTGGTGGTATAATTCAGTCTGAGTCCAAAGGCCTGAGAACCAGGGGAGCCGATGGTGTAAATCCAAGTCCAAGGGTAGGAGAAAGTGAGATGTCCATTTCAAACAGTGAGGCAGAAAAAAGGATCGAATCTTCCTTCCTCCACCTTTTGTTCTATTCGGTCCTCAATGGATTGGATGATGCCCTCTTGCATTGGAGAGGACAATATACTTTATTGAGTCCACCAATTCAAATACTAATCTCATCCAGAAACATCTTTAAAGACACATCCAGATATGTCCAATTTGGGCACCCCATGGCCAGTCAAGATGACACATAAAATTAACCATTACACATGTATTATTCACAATTAATTTCAATTAATTATTTTTTGCAGAGAAGTTCTTTGTAGTTAAGAAATCCTGTCAACTAGTTTCTATTCATTATTTTTTCAGAAGTTTGCAGTGGGTGATGGATTACTTTGTTCCTTAGACAGATAAGCTAACTAAAGCATGAAATATTTGTTTATCCAAATATTGTTTACGCAAAGACCAGAGCAAAGAATTTGGTTTGGATGTAGTAGGTCAAAGAAACATCTTTAAGACATTTGTGGTTTATCTAGTAACTCTAGCATTATTTTCTACTCCTGATCATGGAAGTGGGGGTGGTATGATCTATAACAAAACAGTCTTCAGGTTAGCCAGTCTAGCACAACACTTCAGAAGAAATGTGAATTCAGGTCCAAAAATACAGTTTTCTGATCCATTACAAAGCCCATAGAGTGGCCAAGATCTAGAGCCGTCTTACAGCCAACACGTAATCAAGTCTGCAGTAGACAGAAAGTCCCTCCCTCCCTTGCCTTCTCCTCTTCTTTAAAAGCCCCTTGCTCCTTTTAACCCTTTGAGCTTGGTGTTGATAATTTCACCCTCTCTCTTTGTTAGTTCAACTGTTAGATGAAGCATGGGAACAGGAAATTGAGGGCATTAGAATTTTGTGGTTGGAGAATGAAAGTGGAGGATGTTAGAGTGACCACAGGGTGAATTACCAAAAAGACTCTAAGACTTTTCTCAATGCAAATTTTAACCTCCAGCTATTATATGTTAAGCAGATTATTCTGCTTAAAAGTCCTTTGTTTGCTGTTCCACCTTGAATCACTTTATGAACAAGTTCCCTTATTTACTTTCCTTTAGGACATTGGGGGATAGAAACCGGAGAGAGGATTAAAAAAATGATTTGTTTTTACTTTTATGCAATGGGAAGAAAACAGGAAGAAAAATGGCATTAAGTTCAAGGATGGCCAGTCTTTCTATACCAATGAGTAGTATTCTGCTAAACTCAGTGAAGTCTGGCTGCTTGGGGGAACTAAGGCAGAGGACCACTCATATTTATTGTGCAACTCTGACCTGGCAGACATTGTGTTCTGGCTTTATATCTATTATATCATTAATTCTGACAACAACCTCGTAGGGTAGTTGATGTTATTCTCATTTTACCAGTGGGTTAACAAGTTCTGAGAGGTGAGTGACTTGTCCTACACAAAGTCCTACACCTAGTAACTGGCAAAGCAAGAATTTAAGTCCAAATGTCTTTAAACTGGAAATCTGATGCTTTCTCTACTTGTTTCCAAAAACATTTATTTAATCAACAACTATTTATTGAGCATCTTCTATGTGCCAGGTCCTGAGCTAGGGTGGAGAACGCAAGCATGAATAAACATATAGTCCTGCCCCAGCGGAGCTCCCAGGCTAGTGGGAGATGGTGCACACAGATGCAGTGTGTTAGGTCCTAGGGAAGATTGCCACGGGGGCACAGAGGAGAAGCACCTGGCAGTGTTTGGGACTCAGAAACATCAAGTCGGAGAAAATATGTTTCAAGCTTTACAGGAGCTTTCAAACAGTGCTTCTCAAATATTAATGTAAAGAGGAATCACTCTGGGATTTTGTTAAAATGTAGATTCTGATTCAGTAGGTCTGGGCTGTGGCCTGAGATTCTGCATTTCTAACAGGGTCCCAGGAGAGGCTGATGCTGCTGGCCCGTGGATCACACTTCTTCGTGGTAAGGCTCTAAAGCGAAAGTAAGGGTTAGCCAGGTGAGGATGTGTGTTGGTGAGAACTTGCCCAGTAAAGAGGCAGAATGTGCAAAGACTCCGGGAGAAAAAGAACAAGATCAACTTCAGGGAACTGCTGTGAAGGTCAGTGTGTCCAGTAAGCCTGGATTGCAGAGCATGAAGTAGTGAAGTAGCCTGACATGGGGCTGGAGGTGACAGCAAAGAAGTAAGCTGGGAGCACATCATGCAGGCCCTGTAGGACTTGTAAGGAGCTATGTCTAATCCTGAGGGTAGTGAGATGCCATTAAATGTTTTCAGCTGATGAGTTGCTCTATCAGATTTGTGCTTTCCAAAGAGCATACTGGCTACAGCGTGGAAAACGCACTAGAACAGTGTCCTTACCCTGTTGCATGTTAGAATCACCTGTGGAGCTTTAAAAACTACCAATGCTTAGCCCCCAGCCCAGACAATTACAGAGGATCTCTAAAGCAGAGGTCTCAGATATGGTCCTTGGACCCCCAGCAGCAGCAGCACCTGGGACCTTGTTAGAAATGCAAATTCCCAGGCTCCATCTCAGATTTACTGACTCAGGAACTCTGAGGGTGGGCCCAGCACTCTGCGTATTGACAAGCCTCCCAGGTGACCCTGAGGCAGCTAATGTTTGAAAACCACTGATTAGAGGAGAAAAGAAGGGAGAGAGAGAGAGAAGCTAGTTTACCAATTAGGAAGCAGAGAGATGATGGTTCTGGTGCAGCCCCTCCTGAAGTTTTATAAACCTTGTTGAGCAAGGGAAAGCACCATCTTGATGGAGTCCCAGTAGTGTCTCAAAGTGGGGAGGTTAGGAGGCTGGTGTGTCATGGGGTAATTTGTGGGTGAGTTAGTAAGTGACATTTGGGCAGGGATTGGTCCAATTTACAAACTAGGTAAGCTTTGTGTTGTGACTGAATTGTGTCCCCCAAAATTCGTACGTTGAAGCCCTAATCCCCAATGTGATGGTATTTGGAGATGGAGACTTTGGGAGGTAATTAGGTTCAGATGAAGTCATGAGGGTAGGGGCCTCATGATGGGATTAGTGCCCTTATAAGAAGAGATGCCACAGACCTTACACACTCTCTCTCTATCCCTTCTCCCCATGGGAGGAAATAGCCAGAAGGCAGCTGTCTACAGACCAGAAGACAGCTCTCACCAGAAACCGACCACGCTGGCACCTCTGTCTCAGACTACCCAGCCTTCAAAACCGTGAGAAAATTAATTTCTGTTGTTGAAGCTACCAGTCTATGGCATTTTGTTATGCTAGCCTGTGCTGACTAACACACTTCTGGAGCAGTAAGCAGTCTTATTGGCACACATGGGTCCCTGAGGAGTTACTGTTAAATACTTTGTCTGTGGTCTTATCTTGGAACATGTGGGTCTGAACGAGTTTCAGCTATAACAAATTGAGCTTAGATAGCTGGTGTTGCAAGTTACCACTTTTTCAACTGTGGCTTCTGTTTAATTTTTTAGTATCCTAAACTAAGACAGTGGTATGAATAATTGAAACTGAAAACTTATAATAGGGTTGCCAGATAAAATATAAGATGCCCAGTTAAATTTGAGTTTCAGATAAACAGCAGATAGTTTTTTCATATGTCCCAAATAGTGCATGGATTATACTTGTACTAAAAAATTATTCATTGTGTGTCTAAAACTAAAATTTAACTGTGTCCTGTGTTTTTATATGCTAAACTAGCAACTCTAACATGTAAAGAACTGACATAGATAGATGAATATTTATTGAATGAATGATGTGGTTGATAAGATGTATAGAGTGAGAGGAGTGCTGAGTCAATGATGCCTTACAGGTTTCTGGTTGAAAACTGGGTAAATCCTGGTACCCTACATGAAAATAAGGGACACTAGAGGAAACGCTGACTGGGGAGGAAGGGCAAAGCGATGAATTACATTTTGGACATGTTGAGATTAAGGTCTTTCTGGAACATAGAGTTAGATATAATCAGTAGGCTATCGGATATATAGTTCTGGAGCTAAGAATAAAGATCAGGATGGAATCACAGATTTGAGAATCATAAGCAGTTGGGTGGTAAGGAAGCTCTAGGAGTGGATGAGATCAGAGATATTAGGTCGTGTAGAAAGAAGCCTAGGACTAAGCCTGAAGGAATTCCGACCTTTGAATGGCGACAGAGGTGAGACAAAAGCCAGGAGTGAGATACCACAGAAGCCGAGGGAGGCAGAGTCAAGAAAGGAGGAAGTGGTCCACAGTGACAATTACAAAGGAAGAAATGCTGGAGACAACAAGGAGGTCATTGATGACCGGGATGAGAAGAATTTCAGTGGAAGGGTGTGAGACGAGAAGTAAATTGGAGATGAGGAAGTGAAAGCAGGAAGTGTGGGAGTATTGGCAAGTTACAAAAAAAAAAAATCTGACTGTGAAGAGAAGGATGGTAGGTGGAGGAAGACGTGGGCGTATGGAAGACTGTTTCATTAATAAGAACAAATAGAGCAGGTTTAAATGCCAAAGGGAAGGAGGTAGAAAAGAGGGAAATGTTGAAGATACAAGAGGAGATAAACAGAGGTACCTGAGGTGTTGGGAGATTAGATGCAGAGTCCACATGAAGGGCTCTCTGAAGAAGAAGAGGAGTCCTATTCTGTTCTGACAGGAAGGAATGGCTGTGCACGCTAGTGAACTGGTAGGCTTGGTGGAAGAAAATGGCGTGTGGCAGGAACTCTGTCCATAGACTCTCTCACCTAATGAACTCTTTTCCCTTTGTGACCTGTTCATGCCACTTGTACTTGTATTGAATAACAGAAAGTGACGGAATAAGAGTCTAAAATGGTTGTTTTATGAAAGCTAATCTTTGGAAAAATCTTAAAAAGGTAAGTTGCTACTTTTGTTGTTGTCTTTTTTTGGTCAAAGTAGGTGTGGGCAACACAACTGTAAAAGTTTGGGTTAAAAGAAACCCTACAACTAAAAATCTAGTAGGATTTTGCACTCATATTGCTTCCTTGAAAGAAATTCAAATTGGATGCCACAAATGATATATCATTGGCGATTTCTGCAGAACTCCAGTTGACGGAGCCCCTCAAAAATGCCTTGGGTTGGGCCGGCCCCGTGGCTTAGCAGTTAAGTGCGCGCGCTCTGCTGCTGGTGGCCCGGGGTTCGGATCCCGGGCGTGCACCGACGCACCGCTTCTCTGGCCATGCTGAGGCCGCGTCCCATATACAGCAACTAGAAGGATGTGCAGCTATGACATACAACTATCTACTGGGGCTTTGGGGGAAAAAATAAATAAATAAATAAAATTATTAAAAAAAAAAAATGCCTTGGGCCTAACTCAGAAAAGTAGCAAACGGAGGCACACTTTTTAGGTTAAAACAAAATGTTTAAGTTATACATGTATCATTTTTAAGTGATTTTCTGCTTTTTAGTATATTTTTTAGTGTATCTTTTTCTAGTTTTATTGATGTATGATTGACAAAAATTGCATATATTTAAGGCATATAATGTGATGTTTTGATATACGTATACATTGTGAGATGATTACCGTAATCAAGCTAATTAACATCCATCACCATGTAGTACCATTTTTGTGTGTGTGATGAGAACACTTGAAATCTACTCTCTTAGCGAATTTAAAGTATATAGTACATTATTATTAGCTACAGTCACCATGCCTTACATTAGGTCTCCAGAATTTATTCATCTTATAACTGAAAGTTTGTACTCTTTGACCAATATCTTTCCTTTTCCCCCACCCCTCAGCCTGCAGTAATGACCATTCCACTCTATGTTTCTATGAGTTCCACTTTACAGGTTCTACATATAAGTGAGACTAGGCAGTATTTGTCTTTTGTGTCTTGCTTATTTCACTCAGCATAATGTCCTCCAAGTTCACTCATGTTGTCACAAATGGCAGGATATCCTTTTTTATGGATGAATAATATATATATCACATTTTCTCTATCCATTCATTTGTCCATGGACATTTAGGTGGTTTCCATATCTTGGCTACTGTGAATAACGAAGCAGTGAACGTGGGGGTGCATACATCTCTTTGAGATATTAATTTCATTCCTTTGGATATATATCTAGAAGTGGGATTGCTGGATCATGTGGTAGTCCTATTTTTACTTTTTTAAGGAATCTCCATACTGTTTTCCATAGTGGCTGTACCAATTCACATTCCCATCAACAGTGTACAAAGCTTTCCTTTTCTCCACATCCTCACCAACACTTATCTCTTGTCTTTTTGATGATAGCCATTCTAACAGATATGAGGTGATATCTCATTGTGGTTTTGATTTGCATTTCCCTGATGATTAGTGATGCTGAACTGATCCTTCTCTTATATCTTCAACACTTTCCTCTTTTCTACCTCCTTCACTTTCATGTACCTGTTGGCTATTCATATGTTGTCTTTGAAAAAATGTCTTTTCAGGTCCTTTGCCCATTTTTAAAATTGGGTTGTTCGGTTTTTTTGCTATTGAGTTGTATGATTTCCTTGTATATTTTGGATATTAACTTCTTATCAGATACGATTTGCAAATATTTTCTCCCATTCCATAGGCTGCCCTTCATTTTGTTGATGGTTTCCTTTGCTGTGCAGAAACTTTTTAGTTTGATGTAGTCCTACTTGTTTGTTTTTGCTTTTGTTGCCTTTGCTTTTGTGTCAAATCCAAAAACTCATTGCCAAGACTGATGTCAAGAAGCTTATCCTCCATGTTTTCTTCTAGCAGTTTTACAGTTTCAGGTCTTAAGTTCAAGTCTTTAATCCATTTTGAGTTAATTTTTGTGTATGGTGTAAGATTCGTGATCCAGTTTCATTCTTTTGCATGTGGCTGTCCAGTTTTCCCAACACCATTTATTTAAGAGACTATCCTTTCTCCATTGTATATTCTTGGTTTCTTTGTCATAAATTAATTGTCCATATATGTGTGGGTTTATTTCTGGGCTCTCTATTCTATTTCATTGACCTATGTGTCTGTTTTTATGCTAGTGCCATACTGTTTTGATTACTTTAGTTTTGTAATATAATTTGAAGTCAGGAAGTGTGATGCCTCCAGCTCTGTTCTTCTGTCTCAAGATTGCTTTGGCTATTTGGAGTCTTTTGTGGTCCCATACAAATTTCAGGATTGTCCTTTCTATTTCCATGAAAAATGCCATTGGAATTTTTATAGGGATTTTATTGAATCTGTATATCACTTTGGGGAGTACGGACATTCTAACAATATTAATTCTTCCAATCCCCATAAATGGGATATCTTTCCATTTATTTCTGTGTTCTTCAATTTCTTTCATAAATGTCTTATATTTTTTAGTCTATAGGTCTTCCACCTCCTTGATTAAGTTTATTCCAAAATATATTACTCTTTTTTATTCTATTGTAAATGAGATTACTTTCTTAATTTCTTTTTCAAATACTTCATTGTTAGTGTAGAGAAATGCCACTAATTTTTGTATGTTTATTTTGTGTCCTGCAAATTACTGAATTTGTTTATTTTAGTAGTTTTTGGTGGAGTCTTCAGCATTTTCTATATATATAAGATCATGACATCTGCAAACAGACAATTTTGCTTCTGCCTTTCATACTTGGATACTTTTTATCTCTTTTTCTTGCCTAATTGCTCTGGCTAGGACTTCCAGTACTGTGTTCAATATGAGTGGTGAGAGTGGGCACACTTGTCTCATTCCTGATCTTAGAGGAAAAGCTTTCAACTTTTCACTGATGAGTATGAGGTTAACTGTGGGCTTGTCATATATGGCCTTTGTTATATTCAGGTACATTCCCTCTATACATAGTTTATTGAGAGTTTTTCTCATGAAAGGATGTTGGATTTTGTTAAATGCTGTTTCTGCATCTATTGAGATGATCATATGATTTTTATTCTTTGTTTTGTTAATGTGGTGTATCACATTGATTTTTGCATATGTTGAAACATCCTTGCACCCCTGGAGTAAATCCAACTTGATCATTTTGTATGATTCTTTTAATATGCTGTTGAATTCAGTTTGCTAATATTTTTTTGAGGATTTTTGCATCTATGTTCATCAGAGGTAATTGGCCTCTAATTTTCTTTCCTTGTGTCCTCATGTGGCTTCAGTATCAGAGTAGTGCTGGCCTCTTAAATGAGTTTGGAAGTGTTTCCTCCTCTTTAATTTTTTGGAGGAATTTGAGAGAGATTGGTCTTAATTCTTCTTTAAATGTTTGGTAGAATTCACTAGTGAATCTATCTGGTCCTGAGCTTTTCTTTTTTTGGAAAATTTTTGATTATTGCTTCAATCTCCTTACTAGTTATAGGTCTATTCAGATTTTCTATTTCTTCATGATTCAGTCTTAACAGGTTTATGTTGCTAGGAATTTATCTATTTCTTCTATGTTATCCAATTTGTTGGCATATAATTTGTTCATTGTAGTCTCTTATGATTCCTTGTATACCTTTGGTATCAGTTGTGACTCCTCTTTCACTTCTGATTTTGAGTCCTCTTTTTTTCTTGAGGAATCTAGCTAAAGATTTGTCTATTTTGTTTATCCTTTCAAAAAACAGTTCTTAGTTTCTTGATCTTTCCTATTGTCTTTTTAGTCTCTATTTCATTTATTTCCACTCTGATCTTTGTTATTTCTTTTTTTCTGCTAGCTTTGGACTTAAACTACGTGTTGGATCAGACGGACCTAACAGTAACTTACAGAACATTCCACCCAACAGCAGCAGAGTACACATTCCTCTCAAGAGGAATTTTGACCTTTCTTTCTAGCTTCTTGAGGTGTAGAGTTAGATTGTTTGAGATCTTTCTTCTTTCTTTATGTAAACGTTTATCATTATAAACTTCCCTCTTAGAACTGCTTTTGCTGCATCCCATAAGTTTTGGTATGTTGTGTTTCCATTTTCATTTGTCCCAAAATATTTTTTGATTTCTCTTTTGACTTCTTTGACCCATTGGTTGTTCAAGGACATGTTGTTTAATTTTCACATACCTTTAAATTTTCCAGTTTTCTTCTTGTAATTGATTTCTAGTTTCATACCATTGTGGTCAGAAGATGCTTGGTATGATTTCAATATTTTAAGATTTTTTAAGACTTGTTTTATGGACTAAAATATGATCTATCCTGAAGAATGTTCCATGTGTGCTTGAGAGGAATGTGTATTCTGCTGCTGTCAGATGGAATGTTCTGTAAATATCTATTAGATATATTTAGTCCTAAGTATAGTTCAAGTTCAATATTTCCTCATTGATTTTTCTGTCTGGATAGTCTATCCATTGTTGAAAGTGATGTATTGAAGTCCTCTACTATTGTTGTATTGCTGTCTATTCTCCCTTCAGATCTCTTAATATTTACTTTACATATTTAGGTACACCTACATTGGGTACAAAAATATTTACAAATATATCCTCTTGATGAACTGACCCTTTTGTCATTATATAATGACCTTCTTTGTCTCTTATTCCAGACTTTGGCTTAAAGTCTATTTTGTCTGATATAAGTTTAGCTACCCCCTGCTTTCCTTTGGTTTCCATTTGCATGGAATATTTTTTTCCATCTCTTCACTTTCAGTTTGTCTGTGCCCTTAAAAGAGAAGTGAGTCTTTTGTAGGCAGCATATAGTTGAGTCTTTTTTTTTAAATCCATTCAACCATTGTCCTTTGAATGGAGAATTTAGTCCATTAACATTTAAACTAATTAGTGATAGGAAGGGAGGTATTATTGCCATTTTGTTAATTGGTTTCTGGTTGTTTTGTAATGCTGTTGTTCTTTTCTTCCTCTCTTGCTCTCTTACTTTGTGATTTGATTTTCTGTAGAGGTGTGCTTTGATTCCTTTCTCCTTATCTCTTGGGCATCTACTCTATATATTGTTGCTTTGTGGTTACCATGAGGCTTACAGAAAACATTTATAAGTCTATTTTAAGCTGAAAACAATTTAAATTTGAACACACACAAAAGCTCTACATTTTTATACTCCCCTCACAATTTGTTTTTCATGCCATAATTTACTTTTTTTTTACCTTGTATATCCATTAAAAATCAATGTAGTTGTAGTTATTTTTAATACTTTTGTCTTTTAATGTTTATACTAGAGTATAAGTGATTTACTGCTACCATTACAATATTAGAGTATTCTGAATTTAACTATATATTTACTTTTACCAGTGAGTTTTATGTTTTCATATGTTTTCCTGTTACAAATTTGTGTCCTTTCATTTCAGAATGAACTCCCTTAAACTCTCTTAAATGTATCTTGTAAGGCTGGTCTAGTGGTGATGAACTCCTTCAGCTTTTGTTTGTCTGGAAAACTCCTCGTATTTCCTTCAATTCACAAGGACAACTTTGCTCAGTAGAGTATTTTTAATTGGCAATTTTTTCTTTTAGCACTTTGAATATATCATCTCACTCCCTTCTGGCCTGCAAATTTTCTGCTGAGAAATCTACTGATAGTCTTATGGAGCCTTGGCATGCATAAGACTGTGGGGGCGGGGGGGACTGTGGCTCCCGGGTCTGAGGCAATGGTGGCACCATTGTCCATGGCATAGGCACTGGTAATGTTGTGTGAGGTGCAGGTGTTTGTGGAGCGGCCATGGAGTTGGCGTCTACAGCACGGTCTGAGTGGAATGGCCATGGCTCTGAGGTATGGAGTATGCACAGGGTTGGGGGGAGCTGGTTCTGGTTTTAAGGCAGTGTAACAGCAGACCCTTCTTGAATGAGGGCACATAGCAGTGTCTCCCTCTCTGGGGGGGTGGGTGGTCTGTGGTGGTGACGACTGTTGGTTACCTCAATGGCGAAAGCTGCCAGTGTCTTCTATGTAGCAGGCCGCTGGGGTCCACACTGACAAACACTATGGAGTCCTCCACTGTGGAAGCTATGAGGAGTCCACAGATGCTAGCTGCTGTGGGGGAGTTGAGGTTCTCAGTGGCAAAGGCTGCCAGGGTCCTATGTAGAGGAGGCCATGGGGGCCTGGTGGCAACTATCATATGATTGATACTGTTAGCCCCTACCCTTCATCTTTGTTCCTAGCCATCTCCAGGTGTCTCAGCTATGCTGATTTTCCCAGTGATCTTTTCTCTGTGGTTATTCTCCACTTTTTTTTTTTTTTTTTTGCTCCCCTGTGTTGCTACAGCTTCTTAATTGGACTCTTGACCCTCCCAGGGCTATTTTAATTCATGGAAATGAATGGTGTCTAATTGTTGTTTTTTCTGGGAGGATGAAGCCTGGTTTCTCCTATGTCACCATCTTGCTGATATCACTCTGCATAATTCCCTGTTTTAATAAACCTTTTCAGTTAATCAAATAATGAGTAGTCCCAACCATATCAGATAAGAGGGTTTCTGCTTTGTTTTAATGGTGAACATGGTAAAGTGATATGCAAGGTCATCTTTTGTGAATACAGACGAAGTCGTGACATGGAAGGTTTGAAGAAAGTGAGGAAAAGTCTGAAATAGCTGTTAATGGAAACGGGCAAGACAACTGGCTTTAGAAATATGCGTAGGCTTATTGTCATGCCTTGCAGTGCCTGAAAGGATACAGTGTATGTGGATACAGTCCATTTCCCGGAGGGGCACCATCTTACAACCTTACCCTTAGCTAGCTCACCAGGAACATATTTAGCAGTCAGTGAACGGAGCAAAACTTTTCTTTATTTGGCCTATCTGGTCACCTTTAAATTCATAAGAGTCAGCCTTAGGTAGACATCCAGAAGCTCATTCTCTCCCTGACCTTCCCCACCCCACTTTTTTCTTTTCTCCCCTCTCTTCTCCTGATAGATCCATCTGAAGCTTCCCCTCTTCAGGCTGGGGAGAGGACTGTTCTTGGCTCACTGTGGCAGGGTAAGGCTGAATCCATTCAGTCGGTCAGTCCTTACCATTAATATGATGCTTCCCCCAACCCCTAAGCACAAATTTTCTATTCTTCAAAGTGCAGTGTTAATAAGACAAAACCAAACCAAAACAAATAAAGCAATGTTTTCTTGTTGTTGATATTGAACACCTTTCTGATGTGTGTTATGAGCTCCCCACTCATGGTAGGGATGGAAAAGATTGAAGTGGGTGAAGAGAAACAAGAACCTTGGGCTGCCTCACTGAGGCTCATTGGCGAGAGGCCATGAATTCATGCAAACTTGTAGTTTTTGTCAAATGATATTCGATAGCCCTAGTGTAGGAGTAAAATTGTCAGAAAGCTGAACTGATCCAGAGCTGGGATTTTTCTGGAGTTAAGTGAGGTTGAAGGACAATGGGGCCAAGGAGTTGAACATTGACAGAGAGTAAATAAAATGATAGCCTTAGAGGACCAGTCTGGTATGGAAGGAAGTAAAAAGACTGAGTGTGTGTGTGTGTGTGTGTGTGTGTGTGTGTGTGTGTAGGGGGGAGTCAAGGGGGGGATAAACATGGAAAAATAAGAGCGAGCAGAGGAGTGGTGTCTTAATGAAGATAAAGAGCAGACGGGAGGCTTTTTCCCCCCTAGCGCCTTTAACAAAAGGAGAAGAAAATATCTCTAGAGCACTGGTTCTCAACTTGGCGGGGGGGCAGATTTTGCACCCCTCCCCTTCAGAAGACATTTGGCAATGTCTAGAGACACTTTTGGTTGTCACGATGGGGAGTTGCCACTGGTGTCTGGTGGGTATAGGCCTGGGATGCTGCTAAACATCCTACAGTGCACAGGACAGCCCCCCACAACAAAGAATTATCCAGCCCAAAATGTCAATAGTGACCAGGTAGAGAAACTCTTCTCTAGAGAGTGTCACCATAATCTTAAACTATGAAGTATCCCCCAAAATAGAAACATTATTTAGGATTTAAAAAAAATGCCTGGCTAGGGAACCTGTTTTTCAGCACAGCACACACTGCTATGAAGATGAATATGAAGGTCTACGAGAGGGCGGGTAGACTTCAGGAACCCCTTGGAAGGTGGTGGCTGTGACTCGAGCCTTCAAGCCACCCACCATGGCCTGGTACCAGATGCCGCCTCTATACAGTTGACAGCCTCCTACAGAGGCTGCCTCAGCCCCTGGATCCACCTCATAGTGTGGGATGCCCCTTCAATCCCCAGAGCAAAGCTGCCCTCTTATTTGGCCTCCACTGCTTAAAATGTCCTCTTTCTATTTATATAAGTTTGGATTGTTTTCATAGGTGGGGAATGGCTATACCATTTTCTCTTTAAGCAGCCGCAGATATTAGTCAACTTTATAGCTATACTATACTCTTATCCTGTAATTTTTTTTCCTTTTGTTATTTATAGACCAGTCATCTAAGCCTAGTGACAAAAGAGAATGGATTTTTCTTAGTTGGTCTGTTTCTCTGAAAATGCCAGCAAATCTTCTTTTTGTGTTCTAAAAATACATAAACAACTTCTGTACTCTATTTTGCTACAGAAGGAGGGTCATTTCTGATTGCTTATTAGATGTTATATTTGGAAAACGGTCTCTTTGTTCTGCTCCTCAAATGTGGGGAAATTCCATTATTACCAGGGTCACACAGAATGAGAAGCCTCAACGAGTCTGGGGAAGACAGACCAAACTAATTGCAGATGTGAACTAGAGCAACAGTTCTAGAAACTTACCGTGTATCAGAATCACCTGGAGGATTTGGTAAAACGCAGATTGCTGGGCCCCATTCCCCGAGTTTCTAAATAGTCAGCCTGTCGGGGGGGGTGCCCAAGAACTTGCATTCTGACAGGCTCCCGGGTGATACCGATGTTACTTATCCAGGGACCACAGTGGATTTTTACATTTATTTTTTATGAATGAATTCTGTTTTTGTTAAGTTACATTTAAGAAATTAGCCTTTGGTTTCAGCACCAAATAGTATGTTCCTCTGTAAGAGAAAGGCTAGATTTAGTTCTTTTAACAGGTATTCCTATGAACACACAAATCTGAAAGAAAAATCATTAAGCCTTAAGATGTTTTGCAATCCTGTATGTTCACAGCAACTGTTGCTATGATTTTTAATAACTTGATTTATTTTCTGTGATCTCTTGAAAAGGACCAATTTAATAAATATTCACTGAAACTATTTCTATGTAAACATAAAAAAATGGAGTTAAAATGAGAGCCAGGCTCTAGGTCGTGGGCCTGAGTGGTCAGGTTCCTTATTTGTTTAAAATACCAAGTAGATAGTTTCTTAATAGTGACATCATCCCTTTTGTTATTCTTTCTTAATCATTTTGGTGTAAAATAATCACTAAAAATTGAACAGTGTTTTAGAATTTCCTTTCTCCTCACACTTCTGAAATTTTCATTCCTAGTTGGAAGATATGGTGATATTCTTTGTTTTTGTTTTAAATATGTTGCCAGGGGCTGGTAAGAGGGGAAATTGGGGAGTTGTTGCTCAATAGGTATAAAGTTTCAGTTTTGCCAGATGAAAAAGATCTAGAGATTTGTTGCACAACAATGTGACTACAGCTAACACTACTGAACTGTATACTTAAAATTTACTCTTAACCAATTTTATGTTACATGTTTTTTATAATTTTACAAAATATTTTAAAAGGAGAGAAATTGTGCATTGCATTAAGGGGGAGTAGGGAAAAGGTAGAAAGACCTTGAGAGTCTCACAGTAAATGAAAGGGTTTGCCAAAATGCAGGGTTACAGGCACCAGTCTGGGCTGCTGGGTCTGGATTCGAACTCCACAGCTCACGAGCTGGGTAACCTTGTCAAATAATCTAACTCACTGAGCTTCAGTTTTTCCATGTGTAAAATGGGGTAATACCAGCATTTATCATCAGCATTGTTAGGAGGCTTTATACTTGTAAAAGGCTAGGAACTGTGTCTGCCAAAGTAAGGATTTAACAAAAGTTGCATTTTATTCTTATTTCCTCAGAACTTCAACTCAAGAGAATACAGGCTGTAGCATTAGATAGATTGTTCCAAGAATAAATGTATTAGAATTAGACTTCTATATACAGCCATGAGTTGCTTAACAATGGGGACAAGTCTTGAGAAATGTGTCACTAGGCGATTTCATTGTTGTGTGAACATCATAGAGTGTACTTACACAAACCTAGATAGTACAGCCTAATACACACCTAGGCTATATGGTACTAATCCTATAGGACCACCATCCTATATGTGGTCCATGCTTGACTGAAATGTCATCATGTGGCACGTGACTGGATAACAAACTTTTGGCATTTAGAAGAATGCTAAACACATCAACACCATTCTTGAACGTTGTAACATAGTGTAATTCATTGACTTAAGTGATCTATATATCATCTGATAAATTAAAAACTTAAAGAGGAAGCACTGAAGTCAAAAGAAGCCACTATTCCCACTATTTTATAAATATTTTATAGATAATAGAAATTAATCTTATTTTTAAAACTTTTTAGAAAACAAAAGAAGTATAGGGGAAGAAAAACTTCCTCCTATCTTCTTAGGTTCTAGGGCTGGCCTAAGAATTAAACTGGCATAAGATAGATTAGCAGGAGAAAAGCATACAATTTGATTATTTTCATGTGTACATGGGAGTCTTCAGAAGGAAAATGAAGAGCTGAAGAAGCCATTAGGCCCAGAAGCTTATATACCTTTGTACACAAAGAATGATAAATTGTGGGGCTGTGACAAGACAAAGAGACTTGTGCTGGGGGTACTAAATTGTGGGACAGCAACTAGGAAATATAAGGGGAAACTAACGGGAGATCAGGGTTATTTCAGTAGGTCTGTTTGCATAGGTCCACTTTGGTGTCAACTCCCAGTTTGGTGACAAGAATGTTCGTCTCTTCCTGGTGCAGGGAGGGCACCTTTCTCAGGAAATTTTGTGTCCTGCTTTTAAGTAGAAAGGGGGGAATCACAGAGCCCTTCCTACATCTGCTGTTTCTCAAGTGCCTTCAGCTCAAAATAGTCAGTATACCACAGTGGCATATTTTGGGACGGCATGCTCTGCACCCTTCAGAAGAGAAGGTGATACACTATTGCATGATGGAAAGATCGGTATCAAACTTAACTGTATTTAACAGTTCTTTTACTGGGAAAAGAACAGACAGATTAATTCAATAGATTAGAAGTCCCTCTCTGCCCACCATCTCCACCTCCTTTCCAAAGAGGTCCCAGAATATATAAGAATTTAATAGATGATAAAGGCAATATTTCAAATCAGTGGGAAAAGGAAGGAGGAGTCACCAAATGGTTGTGGGGCAAGTGGCTAACACTTTGGAAAGAAAAAGTAGACTTTTGTATCATTATGGACCAAAATAAACTTCAGCTACATCAAACCCTTTAGAGTACAACTATGAAACCATATGACACCTAGAAGGAAATACAGATGTGTATTTATTTAACCTTAGGGTGGATAAATTTTTCTTTCTGAGCATACAAGCAAACAAAATTAAGAAACAAAAGATTGACATATTAAACCACATAAAAATTAACTCTGGAAAGAACACTGTACATAAACTTTCTATATGGCAATTGGGCAATTTTGATCTATAATTACACTTCAAGAAATTCATCCTAAACAAAATAATAAACATGTTTGTGCAGATGGATGTTAAGTGATACATTACCCATAATAGTAAAACTTTCCAAACATTCTAAAGGTTCCACAATAGGGAAGTATTTAAATTATTGGCTCCCTATTCTAGACTCATTCTGGGCAAATCAAGAAGTGGCAATAGAAGCATATTTAGAAATATAACTATAAATACCATAATCACCTAAAAAAATTTGTAAGTGGTTGCTCTGGGGAACAAGAACTAACAATAATTTGGACTTCTTTTTTTGTAATTTTATGCCTTTCAATACTATATGACTTAACCAGTATGCATGTGTTACTGTCATACAAAAAATATATGAATAATAAAATTATATAAACAACAGGATTCTAACTTAAGAAAAAAATCATCAGAATATAAAGGCCTAGGGCCGGCCCTGTGGCTTGGTGGTTAAGTGCGCGCACTGCGATGCTGGTGGCCCGGGTTCGGATCCCGGGTGCGCATCGAGGCACCACTTCTCCGTTCATCCTGAGGCCAAGTCCCACATACAGCAACTAGAAGGATGTGCAGCTACGACACACAACTATCCACTGGGGCTTTGGGGGGAAAAATAAAATAAATAAAATCTTTAAAAAAAAAAAAAAAGAATATAAAGGCCTAGAAAAAAAGAGAAAGAAATACCCAAGTGTTAATTGTGGTTTTTCACTAGGCGGTGAAATTAGAGGTGATTTTTATTTTCTTCTTAGTACTTTTCTGTATTCCTGAATTTTCAAGAATGAATATAAAGTTCTTTTATAATCAGAAAAAGTATTGAAAACAAAATATGCTAATGTTATCACACAGAAATAGAAGTGTTCTTTCTACTGTGAATAATATCATGCATTTGATGATTTTACATATAATCTGATATGTATCCATTTTTTCCCTCCAAGAATGAATATTTCAGGCACTATATTTTGCTTGATCTTTTTAAAATAGAACACTATGGGCTCCCAAATAACTGAACAACCAGGAAATTATGTGCTATTGGTCTAGATGTAAATTCTGGTAGATGGAAAGCCTTTTGGGTTATTGTTCACTCAACCAAGTATTAAATGAGATTTTCAAGAGTTTTATTAAGTTATAAGTTTACATAATCTAGGCTTCTCATTTTAGTGTTGTCTTTTAAAAATTATATGTTATCACAAAAATTATTTTGATGTATTTTTACCCCCAAGGTAAAATGCAACAGATTGCCTCCTAGACAGGAGTAAATGTGGGAAATACTGCCTAACACTCAGCCAAGAACTAGGAGTGCCTAAGAAAATGTAAACCCAATGCTAGAAACATATAGCCGGACAAGGATTTCAGACAAATCTTATTGATTTTCCACACGCACTTACCTTAAGCAAGGACTAGTGGCTGGGTATTAAACAAAAAATGTGGCCAAGGTTAAAAACATGTGACAAAACTTGCTACTCCTTGCCATCCCTCCAAAAAAAAACCAACCAAAAACAAAGACTGCAGGCTCACATGCCTAAACCCACAATCCTAGGAAATCATCAACTATCATGAATTAGGAGTTTTCCATTGTCCCTCTGCATATGGACCCATTCCTTCCTCTGGCCCTAGGCTGTGGGGTAGTTGGCTATTTTTGACATTTACCTTTCAAAGATGCCTTTACAAATCCAGGTTTGGGCAGGTGACCAAAGACTGGCCAATCTGTATATTCCAGCCTGTTGACCACTGGAACGTCCATGTGAACCAAGTTGATCCAGAGGCCCAATTAACGGAGATTTTTGTGTGAATTACTAGGAAATAGAGAAGCTTTCCATTGAGATTGCCATATAAGAACATATATGAACATATAAGAACAATATGTGCTTGGAACTTCTGAGTATCATTATGGGGAAGAGGGTCCACCAGAGGATAAAGCCAGCTTAGAGGAAAGCAAAGCTGAGAGATGGACAGAGGGAGAGACAGGGAGGGAGGAGGAGATAGAGAGACAGTGCTAATGACATCGGACTGTGATGTGAGCAGGAAGAAACCTTTATTGGGTTAAGCCACTGATATTTTAGAGTTGTTACAGTAGTTAGCATACCCTGATGAACACACCCAAAAATGAATATAGTACTGTAGTTCAATGTTCCTCTCTGCCCTGTGGTTTTAGAACACTGGACCTTCTACCTATTCTATGCTTTTACTTTAGAAACTAGTTAAGGACACACTTTTTTGGAGGAAGTTTAACATATTAAATTAAAAAACTCCAAACTAGTAATTATTATAAAATACAGTTTAATTTCACTCTTTTCATTTACCACAAAATTTTAAAAATACCAATATACAGACAAGAGCAAGTGAGCTGGAAAAGAGCTAAAAATTGTATAAAAGACAAAGCTAAACTCAGGAATATATAAGCAGTGACACAAACACACCATACACTCTCAAATGAGTTCAGAAAGCATATTCCAGGTTGGACGGGTTTTCTTTCTAAAGTCAGATTTTACTGGAAGCCACATCTGGAAACTCCCTAACCAAAATTCTTATATCATGTTGGAAGGATCTTCCTAGACTTCTCTTAAAAAGCATTTCTCATAAAACAACCCACACCAGAGAGGCAGACTTATTCTAGGCACAAAAGTCATAAATGTCTCTACTAGGCCCCATGGAACTTGGAAAAATTAATCTAATGAAAACAAAGCACTATAGAAATGGGAAAGTGACACCTAGTGGCCACCTAGCAGGTTTTCTTATGGCTTCTGATAATTCTGTATGTCAGCCCTGCTGAGCCCATAATACTGTGCTTGGCAAATCTGAGTCTCCAATTCCAGAGCCCAACAAAGACCTACCTGAGTGGTAGATACCTCTTTAGAGGAGGATCTGAAACTGGACGCCACTACACATGGTCTGATAACTAGATAGTGGCTATTTCATATACCTGTGCTCTAGACTCAATAGAGATTCCTCAAAGATTATGATGACCAATGAATACAGCCTTTTCCCATTGTGACATTGTAATTAAATACTTCTCTTTAATTCTATTTATTTATCAAAAGTCTATTCTGTATCTTCCCGTTTCTGTTTCTCAATGGATTTCCAAATTTAGTGACTACCATAGGGTGTCAACATGACCTCAAGTTTTATTTTATTTCAGATTAGCATCATGTAATAAAATATCTATCATTTTCAAGTGTACTAATTTCAAAAAAGTTTTAAATTTGATATATGGGTAGAGGCTCAGAGTTATTTGATTGTAATGAATCAAGGATCAATAAATAATTGTTCTTTAATCCATAGCATTTAGAGGTAAATGTACTTTCAGTATAACTTTTGGTCCACTTAAATAATATCCACTTAATAAAATGTTCTAGAGCAGCGCTACTGTATGGAAATATAATGTGTGCCACGTGTGTAATTTAAAATTTTCTAGTAGCCACATTAGAAAAGTTAAACATTAAAATTCTTAAATTTAATTCAGTATATCCAAAATATTATGTGAACATGGAATCAATATAAAATTGTTAATGTGGTATTTTATATTCCTTTTTTCCATACTAAGTCTTCGAAATCTGGTATTTTACATTTACAGCGCATCTCAATATCTATTAGCCACATTTCAAGCCACATAGTGTCTGACTCTAATGCTCAAGTCCTGTGCATGAGAATCACAGAATCAGAACTGGAAGTCAAGTGAGAGATCAAACCTCTTTTTACAAATAAGGAAACTGAGGTATAGACAGTTTAAATGGCTTTCCTGAGGTCACACAGCTAAATTGAGGCTGAGTGGGCTCTTCTGATTGTTGGCACTCCTCCCACTCCACTACGTTATTGTAGGTGCAGTCGTCCCCAGTATCCACAGGGGAACTGGTTCCAGGACCCCCCGCGGATACCAAAACCCGAGGATGCTCAAGTCCCTTAGTCAGCCCTTTGCATATGCGAGTTCTGCATCTGCAAACTCAACTAACCGAGGAGGGTAAACACAGTACGTGATCTGCCGGTGGTTGATCTGCAGATGCAGAACCAGCGGATTTGGAGGGCTGAGTGGAATTCTTAAGGTTAAAAAAAATTAACTAGAGTAGTCTTTTTATGACATTTTCATTAAACTTGTAGATATTTTTCACCAAAATGCAAGAAATTAATTGGTAGGAGAAATAAGTAATATAGTTTAAACCATAAAAAGCCATAAGTTACTCCTAGCAGCAATCAAATGTAAATAGAACGCGTTTTGAAGAAAACACCAAACTTGGGAGAGCTACAGTATCATACAGTGCGTGGATTGGAATCTGGGTCCAGGGCAGGAAGATCTACAGAAAAACATTAGAGTGAGTTATTAAGGGATCAAAACATTCAATTGGCTACCTGCCCTCAGGTCTATGGAATAAGCCCCCCTCTTGGAATGAGAGAACTGCTACTGTGTAAGGTGGCAGTGACCTGCCCTGGAAACTCTGCCTCTCAGATCCTTGCATCATGAGGATTGGCCCCACCTGCCTTTGAGGCCATCTAGCCACAATGGTAGCCATCTGCTACCATGGCTTAGGTCAACTCTGGAGGTCAAGCCCAACCTGCAATGGTTCAGACCTCTAAAATACTATATTATTTGTCGGCAAGCCTTTGTGCCTGCCTTAGAACAGGTGATCGTTCCTGCTTCTATAGACTTAACTATCATGCTGCAAACTAATCTCCCCCACTTTGAAGCCTTCTTCCATTTATTCCAAACCTGGATGTCTCTCAAGTTCTCAAGTGTCAGAACCAGGAGTGGCGCTGACCCTCCGACATTGCTGGAACATTGTATTGGCTTAAGAAGACAACAGGCCAATACATCCTTGCCCACATCGCCACTGCAAGTGTCACACTTGAAAGGGACATCTGCTTTTGGTTATTGCCTGTTGGTATGTTTGCCATGAATGTGTCTGATGGCAGTTCTAATCTATCGCCTACAGCCTAAAGAAGTATGCAAGGTCAAGATAATGCTCTGTTTAGGTGATGGGCTCTGAGGGAAATCTGCTGGAAAGATATAGCACCATATCAAGAAAGAGAACTGGATTTGAACCCCACATCTGAGTGTCAGGGTTTCTCCATTAGTTTCCTAGCCTATCTAACTTTCATTTGTGGGGCACAAAAGAGAATATGCGGGAACACATCTGGTAGAGCGAGCTATTAAAACAGAAGGTGTTATGGAAGTATAATCTTCAAACAGGTAGACATACATACAGTATCTGAAATATTCTTAATTCTTACACTCAATTTGAGCCCTGTCTGTATTAATTACTGGTTAAGGAAATGCTTTCCAAATTTTTAATTACAGCTAGATAACTGTTTTTTAAATTCTTTCTCATTGCCTTGTGGTTTTAGCGTATTTACTATTTATATAATTGTCTTTGGTGACAGGCAACAGTAACTATAATTGCCTAATAATCTAGAAGGCCATGACTAGTTCCTGGGTCAGTTAATTAATCACTTAACCAGTGAGACCATAAAGAGACTGGTTTACACACATTAAACATTAAACAATATACAAATTTAATTGTGATTTTACACAAGACATTTAATCTGCCTGGGCCTGTTTCTTCCTCTAAGACTAATCCATCAGTAAGCATGTTTTCAGCATCAAAAACGTGTCCTATCTGTAATGGAAATCTTGAGTGGTTTTATTAGGAGTAAATCTTATATTTAAAGGTAAATAACTAAAATCGAGGGCTCAAGATCTTTCCTTTTCTGTAAGCAAAATTGACACTCTCAGCTTTTCTGAGTTTTAAATAAAAAATCATCTCACTTAAAATCCATCTCAAAGTGCTTGACTGAGCATAAACATCCTGGCTTTGTGCCATCCAAGTCTACAAAGACTGAATACAGTATTCATTGTGATTATGACTATAAATTGCACCATCCCTTTAAATGTTCAAGTACTCACCGTTTTCTTAAAGTGTATAAGCCCTATCCTCAATTATAAATGGATCTTAGACACAAGGAAAATGTCAATATATGCAATTCCCCAAACTCAAAAAAACTGCATCAAAAAATACAAACAAAACCAAAACAAGATGCATGTGATATTCTTGGTTAGAAATATTTTAGCAAAAATATAGTAACTAGTGGGTTTTAAGCCATTTCACTGAGTAAAGAGGTCTGCAGGAAACTCAGAGCAGTTCTTTTTGAAGGAAAAATCACATATCCCTATACCTCTCTGAGAGTAAGGTGAAAAAATCTATAAAAATTGGCAGACCATTAATAGGAATTATAGAAATAGTATCAATACAGTACAGAAGAATATACAGTTTTTTGTAAATGAAATGCTTTAAAACGTTTCTCATTTTTGGAGTTAAAAATCAAATGCTAGAGTGTCCAGTGGATGTCACTGAAGTCCCCGGGGTCTCCTAGGCCCCCCTCTGCTTCTAAGTAATTCATGAAGGCAGCCATGGCTGTGTCGTCATTGTCACACAGGGCATCGAAATCCAGCTGGGCACCTTCACCTATTGAATTACAACACGGGCCTGTGTAAGTACATCTGGAGGTTAAAAATGAGTATCATCAAAAATGGCAAACAAGGATAGAATACCATACAATATATTTTTGAAGGCAAAGCATATGTCTTAAATTGCAGAAGCCTGATGTATTTTTAAATGGGTCGCTTATTTTTATAACAATCTACTGTCAGATAAATTGCGCTTAACTCATCTGATGCACATAAGTGAGCTAGTCTATGAGTTTTCTAATAGAAAACAACAGTGCTAAAAGGTACAGACTCCTGGACAGTTGAAAGCTAGGGGCTGGAGTTTACGCGTGCATATATAGAACCCGGAAGGAGAAATTTAACTCTAATCTGCCTTATGAAAATACTCTAGTTGTTTAACCTGAAAATGAGAAGGCTGAGACAAAAGCACCATCTTCTAAAAATCTGAGATACTCTTATAAAAGAGGAGTACCCAGATTTTTGATTGATAAAGGAAATAAGGAGGAACCATGGAAACGAGATTTACGTTAGAGATAAGGAAGAGGTTTTCTAGAAATCAAGGGTTATAACACAGCTACAGATTAACCAAAGTTTTCTAGGTATCTTTCAAAGTACAGTAGAATTTGAGATGATTAATATGTGGCTCTGTGTGAAGCTGATATCCAGGTTCCTTCAAGTCCTTTGATTCTCTTTCATATACATTTTCAGTAGATCAATGTCAGTCATGGGGGTACAACACTGTGTCATTTCAATTTACTTGATTTAGACTTTGCATAAACATAGTTAAAATGAATAATTACATCTTACACTTTTTATGATTGGTATCCTTTAAAAATTCATTTTCTTGAGAATGGACATTTCTGCTTAGACATAAGTACTTTAGTTTTATCTAAATTGTGTGTATTAACAATACCCATAACTGATTCAGTTGATAATTGAATTTTCAATGACAGGTCCGTTAAGTAATATAAATCTTAAAATCAAGAGTATAATTATTGTATTTAGGACTTTGAATGGAAAAAATCTTAAGTTTTAAAACTGTTTTCTTCTCTAGAAATCTCCTATGCCTGAAAATATAGTGATTAAGAGAGTTTTTAGAAAACCAAAATGGCAGGCAGTTGCCAAAGAAAACTTACTGAGGAGTGGTTCGTGACTGTGGGGAGCAACAGCGTTCTGGTTTTGCCTTGTAGCCTCTAGCTCCCGTATTTCAGAAGGACTTAGTGTAATCAACTCCTTATTTGACATCTGAAAAGACAGAATAATAAACAGTAAGGTTCCTACTTGAATGAAATAAAGACCTCCTAGCAGTTATCACACATGGGCCTGTCCACAGTGCCACCACTGCCGTCATTGATAAGGCAGCCTGCACTTACTGAGTATGTGCTGAGCACTCCACTTACATCATCTCATTTCATGTTTAAAACATTGGGAGATCAGGAATCTGAGGCCTAAAGAGGCTAATATCTTGCCTGAAGTGTTGGAGTCATGACTCTAGTCCAAGTCTACCCAACTCCAAAGCCCACATTCTTCATAACCATAATTGGAGGCACATACTACACAGAAAAGTTTTGGATTAAGAAGAAGCTATTTCAGTTTTTACAAAATGATGGTAAAACTATATATCTCATTGGAAACTACAATGGGAAATACTGCTTTGGAGTAAGAATGGATTAAATCAGAGGCTTTCACCAAAAAGTTAACACGCTGTTACATAGTTATAGGCCAAACAATATAATATTCAATATGGCTCATCAAAATAAGAAATCATTTACCTATAGTGGCTTATGAAGTTGATGAACTTTATCTATAGAATGCCTGTATAACGTACACCTCCTGGAGATTTTTGTGTTACAATGACTTAAATCTCTGTTTCTAGCATATTGTCTAGCACAAAATGGGTACCCAATAAATAATTGTTAAATGTATGAGTAAAATTTAAAAAAATACTAGACAAAAAAACTTATGATATTTCTATAAAAACATACTTTCAAGTTCCCTTTTGTCCTTGGTCAGACTTAATTCCTCTCTTCTCCTACATTCTTGTACCACTTTGTTTATATGCCTAGTTTAGAGCTTTTTATTGTCTGGGATACATTAGAATTACATTGTATGTGAATCTTCTAGATCTTCAGCACTATGCTTAGTCATTTCTGTATATGCAACAATGCATTTCAAATAGCTAGTATTTGTTCAATTGAACTAAATAGTATGTAATACTTAACTTGTAGCTTATATTATTTAAACTTTTTTTCCAGATCATAAAGAGTACATTTAATCCACTGAATTGGAATCTATTAAAATAGCAATAATAACTACCATTTATTGAGCACATATTGTGTACAGGCACTAAGTTTTTGTGTTTTTTGGTATTAAATCACTTAATTCACACACCACTCCAAAAGATTGGTGCTATTATTATCCCTGTTTTATAGATGAGGAAATTGAGGCACAGAGTTTAAATAACAAGCCGAAGGTTACCCAGCAGTAAGTGTCTGAGTCACAACTCGTATCCAGATAGTATGCTTCCAGTGACTTGACTCTTCACCACTTTTCTACATTGCCTCTTAAAAATCATGGATTGGCTAGAAAGAGTTCATTTTTTACAGGATGGCTTCTTTTCTCAAAAGAACAGGAAGCAAATTTTATTGTTCATTTATTTCATGAATATTATCACTTATGATTATACTTACATTTCTGCAGTTTATAGTGTGAGTATCTTTCATTAAATCTGTTGGACTTGAATCATCAAGGGATGAAGAAGACTGTAACCTTTAAAAAGTGACACAAAACATTTTTCTCTCTATATAAGAAAATTTTCTCCTGGATACATAATCTACTGATAAAAACATAGTGAGGAAGCTGAGACTAAATATCATGACAGTTTTCACAATTAGACTGACTTATTCAGTGCCAGACTTATTTTTGACTATGGAGTGCAGAAAAAAACACTCTGTAGTAAATAGAAACATAAAACTGTGAGGTAAAAGCTCTTAAGTAAATCATGTTATCTGAAGGGGTTAATCTCCAAAATGTATAAAGAACTGATGCATCTCAACAACAAAAAAAACTAACAACCCAATTAAAAAATGGGCAAAAGACCTGAACAGACATTTCTCCAGAGAAGATATACAGATGTCCAACAGACACATGAAAAGATGTTCAACATCATTAACTATCAGGCAAATGCAAATCAAAACTATAATGAGATATCACTTCATGCCCATCAGAATGGCTATAATTAACAAGACAGGAAACAACAAGTGTTGGAGAGGATGTGGAGAGAAGGGAACTCTCATACGCTGCTGGTGGGAGTGCAAACTGGTGCAGCCACTATGGAAATCAGTATGGAGATTCCTCAAAAAATTAAGGATAGAAATACCATATGATCCAGCTATTCCACTGCTGGGTATTTATCCAAAGAACTTGAAAACACCAATTCGTAAAGATACATGCACCCCTCTGTTCATTGCAGCGTTATTCACAATAGCCAAGACTTGGAAGCAACCTAAGTGCCCATCAAGGGACAAATGGATAAGGAAGATGTGGTATATATACACAATGGAATACTACTCAGCCATAAGAAACGATGAAATCCAGCCATTTGTGACAACATGGATGGACATTGAGGGTATTATGCAAAGTGAAATAAGTCAGAGGAAGAAGGTCAAATACCATATGATCTCACTAATTAAGTAGTAGATAATAACAACAACAAACAAACACAGAGAGACAGAGATTGGACTGGTGGTTACCAGAGGGGAAGGGGGCAGGGAGGAGGGCGAAAGGGATAATTCGGTACTAAAGGGTTGTAATTAGTATTTGGGTGGTGAACATGATGTAATCTATGCAGAAATAGAAGTATAATGATGTACACCTGAAATTTATACAATGTTATAAACCAATGTTACTGCAATAAACAAAAAAGTTTAAAAAATAATAAATAAATAAAATCATGTTATCTGTCTTAACATAGCACATGGCAAAGTAATGCAATAACAACACAGTTAGTTCAAAATAGCCTTCCATATCAAGAATCAGTTCCTTATCAAGACATTAAACAGCAGAACTGAGAGTTAAGAAAGATTTCCCAACATCCTGCAATCTTTTTTCAAAGTGGAAAATGTGTCATATTTTTACTATAATAGGTCATACCCAGGTACAAAACCAATGAAACACATAACAACATAAACATAATCATACACTTTGATCATAAATCTCTTCAAGACTTAATATGTAAAACTGACAGTATCATATAATTATTAAATGCTCAATTATGTGAAACATAATGGCATAAACATAACTTTGTCTTTGTGTATTCCCAAGAAGGCAGTTGACAAGAAATTAAAGAGTGAAATTAAAACAGAGAAATGAAATGAATTAGGTAGGAAACAGACAAAAAAATCAGTGACATGTCTTGGGGATTTTTCACAGGCGAGTCAGTGTAAATAGCTCGGCTGGCTTCTCATTTTGTGGTTCATGGTTTAAAATCATCACCTGCTCAATTAGCCTTTGTTTAAAGACGAAAACTCTCTCTCTCCCCATGCACTTCACTACTAGATTAATCATCTGAAATATGGCTTTCTTCATAATAGTCCACTGGGCAGAAACTTGCTACTTAAGTCCCTCCTCTTCTTGACTTCACCTTAGTTAAAACTCCCCTCTGCTCAGCAACCTGACTCCTTTCTCAATAAAGTCTTCTTGTTGTCTGCTGAAACCACCATGCTTTCTCCCACCCACACATCCTTACGTTGCCTGAGGTACCTCAATGTATTAATGCTTTCTCCACAGCATCCCAAGGATATTCTAATGGTACCCATTTATCAACATTTGGCTCAATTTCCACTTCTCTTAAAACATCCTTCCAGCATACATGGTCAAATGATCTTCAACAAAGGTGCCAAGACCATTCATTGGGGAAAGACTGTCTTTTCAACAAAAGATGTGAGAAAACTGGATATCACATACAGAAGAAGAAAGTTGGACTCTTACCCTACACCATATATAAAAATTAACTCAAGATGGATCAAAACCTAAACCTAAGACCTAAAACTATAAAATTCTTAGCAGAAAACAGAGGAAAAGCTTCATGACATTGGATTTGACGATGACTTCTTAGATATGATACCACATCACACAAACAAAAATCAATAAACTGGACTACATCAAAATTAAAAAATTTGTATATCAAAGGACACTATCAACAGAATGAAAAGGCAACCCACGGGCTGGGAAACAATATTTACAAACCATATATCTGATAAGGGGTTAATATCTAGAATATATAAGGAACTCCTACAACTCAACAATAACAAAAAACAACCTGATGAAAAAATGGGCAAGGATCTGAATAGATACTTCTCCAAATAAGACATACAAATAGCCAATAAGCCCATGAAAAGATGCTCAGCATCACTAATCATTAGGGAAATGAAAATCAAAACCACAATGAGATACCACTTAAACATATTAGGAGGACTATTACCAAAAAACAGAAAATAAGTGTTGGCGAGGATGTGGAGAAATTAGAACCTTTGTGCACTGCTGGGAAGGTAAAATGCTGCAAATGCTATGGAAAACAGAATGGTGGTTCCTCGAAAAATTAAAAATAGAATTACCATATGATCCGGCAATTCTACTTCTGGGTATATACTGAAAAGAACTGAAAGCAGGGACTGGAACAGCTATTTGTATACCCACATTCCTAGTATCATCATTCACAACAGCCACAAAGTGGAAGCAACCCAGGTATCCATTGACAGACGAACGGATAAAGGAAACGTGGTATATACATACAGTAGAATATTACTCTACCTTAAAAGGAAGGAATTTCTGACACATGCTACAACATGGTTAAGCCAGTCACAAGAGGACAAATATACTGTATGATTCCCCTCATATGAGGTACTTAGAATAATCAAATTCATAGAGAGAGAAAGTAGAATAGTGTTACCAGGGGATAGAGAGAGAGGGGAATGGGAAGTTATTGTTTACTGGGTACAGAGTTTCAGTTTTGCAAGATGAGAAAACTTCTAGAAGATGGATGGTGGAGGTGATGGCACAACAATGTAAATGTACTTAATGCTACTTAACTGTAAACTTAAAAATGGTTAAAATGGTAAATTTCATGTTATCTATATTTCACCATGATTAAAAAATAAAATGCCCTCCACTGATATTTTTTTCATTACCTAGGTCACTGAGTTGTAAAACCTTAAATCTGGAAGGAAACTTGGATCCTATAGTGAGAGTCAGTATGGGATTAAATGCCAAAAACATGCAAACCACACACTTGAACATTTAATAATATATGGTACTGTCAGTTTTAGATATTAGGTATTGGTGAAGAGATGTATGATCAAAGTGTATGATGGATTATATATGCATATCTTTGTACATACGCTTCACAATACTTTCAATACTTAAAGTACATACATATTGTAAGTAGTCGATATTTATTCAATAAAATTAGGCAGACAGAAGTCACATGACAAATGTCTCATTAGTGATTTTTTTCAATTTAAACTTTTTAAACTTAAAAACTAAATTCAAACTGTACAAAGAGGTAGAAAATAAAAAGCAAAAATTTCTTCCCTCTTCTACATGTCTTGTCCCCCAACACCCAGTCCCAAATATGAGAGGTAACTAGTCCGAACAAATTTTTTTGGAATATTATATATTGTGGAGTTCTAGGTTCCTTCTCTACAACTCCAAAATGCAAAATACAATTCCAAAATGCAAAATGCCTTGAAAATTGAAATATTTTCCATAATTCATTTGGCAGCGAAATCCGAATCGATCCGAACTCAGCAAAACCTGACCTATCTGATAGGAGGTTAATTTCTTTGGTCCTACTTGGTACAAATATTTACAACAATTCACTCCAGAAATATATTTGTAAACTTTTATTGTGGAAAACTTCACACAGAGATAAAAGTAGGTAATACAATGAACTCTCATACACCTACCAAACAGCTTCAATAATTATTAATTCTTTCCTAATCTTGTTTAATGTATATACCCCAAACTCTTACTTCCCCTCTCCTCCCAGACATTCTACCATTTAATTTGGGAATATTTCTCACTTCAGAAATACTGACTTAATTGATTATGGAGTGCTGCCCATGACGTAACTGTTCTCTGAGGCTATCACACATACCCCTTAAAAATTGAATTCCAAAACCTATCTTTCTAAAATCCAAAGAAATTCTGAGTTTAAAACCTATCTGGGCTCAAGGGTTTTAGATGAGCAATTAAGGGCCTGTATATACAAACATTCACATAAATCCACACATAGCTATCTTTTCTCTTATACAAGCGGGTTATTATACATACTATTCTTTTGTTCTATTTCTGCCCCAACCATATATTTTCAAGATCTTTCCCTATTAGCATAAATAGATCTACCTGATTTTTAACACTTGCAGAGTACTCCATTGTATGGATATACCATAACAAGTTACAGTTATGATAAATACTTAAATATTTAAACCACTACTGTAACCAATGCAGCAATGAACAGCCTTGTTCATAGATCTTTGTGTAGTTGTGTAAGAATATTTGCTCCTGGGGTAGAAATGCTGAGTCTAAGATTATAAACACTTATATATTTTTCATAGGTATTGTTAAATTTCCCTCCAAAGTAGTTGCACTAATTTATACTCCCACAACCAGTTTTAAGAGGGACTGTTTCCTCACACTCTCACCAATATTGAATACTATTATAAAACTTTCAAATCTTTGACAATCTTCTAAATGAAAAAAAAGTACCTTATTATTGTTTAATTTTTTATGCATATATTTTTAACTGTGAATGGAGAAATTCTTGAAGTTTCTTGGCCATACCTAATTTTTTTCTGTTCATGTTCCTTCTCCAACTTTATTTATTGAGTTATTTTAAACTTGTTTCATAACTTTATTCTTTATACTATACATAAAATTTAATATAGATAAAGGTTAATATATAGTTACATAAAGTTTATTATATATAAAGTTTAATATAAAGTTCAATAACTTTATACTATAAAATTCTTCATATATTAAGACAATTACTCCGTTTTATCATATGAAATACGCACATTTTCTTCAGTTTATAATTTGTCTTTAACCTTGTTAAACGGTTATGGTTATGCTTAAGTTTTGAGTTTTTATATAACTAAATTCATCAATTTTTTCTTAATGAATTCTGGATTTTGTGTGGTGTTTTGAAAGGACTTTCCAAACTAAGATTATAAAAATCCATACCTGTGTTCTTGAAATACTTTCATAGCTTTACTTAGAACTCTGTGATTTACCTAGAATTTATCTTAGTATAAAGAATAAAGTTGGGTCTAGCTTTATTTTTTTTCCAAATGGTTATAAAGTTATAATGCTCTTAACCATTTAATCCATTTCCCCTTACTAATTTAAAATGCCCCTTTTACCATATAGTAAATTTCCACATGCATTTGAGTCTATTTCTGAAATCTATTCTTTTCCATTAATCTATTTGTGGGTTGTACCAAAATGTTTTAGTGACTGTAGCTTTATAACATATTTTAATATCTGTTAGAGTTAGTCTCATTTTACTACTTTTAGTTTTTAGAATTCTCCTGGATATCCTAATATGGTTAGTATTATTTGTCAGATTCTAAAAAACAAATACATGATGGTATTTTGACTGGATTCAAACTGAATTCATAGGTTTGTTTTAGGAACACTGACATCCTTACAATACTGAGTCTTCCCAATGAAAACTTATATCTGGAAAGCTATTCAAGTCATCTTTTGTGTACCTCTGTAGCATTTTAAAGTTCTTTTTCATATAGTTCTGGACACTTCTTGTTAAATTCATACCTAAATATTTTATCTTTTTTGGTGCTACCGTAAAGGTGATCTTCTCTTCCATTATATAATTGAACTGGTTATTGTTTACATTTAAGAAACCTACTGACTTTTTAAATTAAAGTACAATTGACATACAATATCCTAGTAGTTTCAGGTGTAGATCATAGTGACTTGACATTTATATACATTACAAATGATCACCACAAAAAGTCTAGTTACCATCTGTCACCATACAAAGTTATGAAAATATTATTGACTATATTCCCTACGCTGTACATTACATCCCCATGACTTATTAATTTTATAACTAGAAGTGTGTACCTCTTAATCCCTTTCACCTATTTTGCTCGCCCTCTACTGATTTTCTTATTTTGGTTTTGTAAATATGATAATTTTACTTGTGAAAATATTTGCAGCAATAAAACATTACCTTTGTAAGTCGAGAACTTCGTTGGCAATATCTGTTCCAATACTACCAGCACCAAGTACGGTTCCAGTAGACATTCCAGGCACACTAATACAAGACTGTCTAGAGGATTCTAAATAATAACAAAAGGAAAAATTCAATTGAGGACTTTAAAAAAAAAGTACATAACTTTGGTAAATATCTTTCTTTCAGTTCAAATATATTTCCTCTTTCCCTCTTTAAAAGAAATAGACTAGCTGCATCCTAAAATGTTAGGAACATTATGCTTATCATTACAAACATAACTCATGATGGTTCAAGATGTTTATGAAGAGTGATATGAATCAAATGTGTAGAAAATCACTGAGGGTACAATCATGACCTATAACCTTTGAGTCCAGACAGTTCCTTCCCACTTTAATCTTCATGCTAGAGCCAGAGCAATACTATTTTATTTTTAATCCTTCCCAATATTTTTATATTTATTTATACAAATAATACATTAAAATATTCCTTTGGTGAAAAACTAAGATAAGCAAAAACTCTCCCTTAATGCTTTTCATTAATTTGTCCAACAAATATTTGAGTGCCACACAGTACAAGGAACTATGCTAGCTGCTAGGGATAAATAATGGATAAAACACCATTCCTACTCCTGAAGAAGTCACAGTCTAGTGGCGAGCCAGTTGAGTGAACAACTAATTGCAATACAATGTAAGATTATAACAAAAATGTGCCAAGTCCTGTGGAAATTCTGAGAAAGATAACTCAACCCATAGAAGTCTTTTTGATTTCACTTTGATATTTTTCTCTCTCCAAGACAGAAAAAGATGGTAACTTAATAGTACCAGTCATAGTCATAAGTCACCATCATCTAAAACTAAGCTCACCTTTTGATGATGGAGAGCTGCAAGGAAGTAATGATGCTTCTCCAGTCTCACTATGTCCCCTAGAATTAAGAAACACCATAGATGATTTTTTTTTAAGGTGAAGGAAATTGTTAAAGCAACTACATTAAGTTTTGTGTATTTGATTTGTCGATTCTTGATCCATTTATGCTTTATATACACATATTGTTAATGTCACCACCAGAGACCAAGGTAGTGATGTGATAAATACCAGGGTTTGCCAAATGCCCTATTACCCCATAAAGTACATGTTCTCACAGTTACAGACTTTCAGTTCGTATACTAATGATAAGAAGGCAAGGATTATTGGGATGGGTAACAGGGGATACTGCTGGAGGTACTAAGCTTTGGGGGTTCTTTTTTTTTTTAACTAAATACTGTAGATAAGGAAATAGAATTGGTTTGATGAAACCTTATAGCAATTTCAAAGAGAAACTTATAGAAAAATAATGCTTAGAACAGGGCCATGCTACCATATTGAGCAATTCAGGAAAAGTTGGCTCTTCCTGCAGGCTGGCACAGCCATAGACCAGGGCTTGGCAAAGAGTGCTTGGGCTGGATTTCTCCTCCTCCCTCAGCCAAGTACTCCTGCACAACTGCATGTGGTACCCAGGCTTAGAAGATGGATATGCAAAAATGATATGATATGGAGGACAAAACAATTTCTTACAATGATCTACAGTTTCAAGCCACATCCACATTGTTTATTGCAGGGACAAGACAAGGCCATGAAGGGTAGGAAGGAAATGCTTGAATGAATGTTTACTATCACATTTTATACCAAGCAAAAAGGAATTTTTTACAACAGGGCAAACTTCTAGCTTAATTCTAAGAACTCACGGACTGAACAGTGAGTGAATTACTCAAAATATATACTCAAGTTATAAGGCCAGAAGATCACACAGTTTTAATGGCTTAGCAAGATGAGAAGATGGAAGCAAAGATGTTCATTTGAAATTGATGGAAAGGTCTTAACAATATAAAAAATTACTTACAAAACTAAAGTGTTGACAGACACAATATATTCCAGTTCTTTGGTCCAAGGATTTGTGAAACTAAACCACTGGCTTTTTAAAGTTACAAAAGAGCCATCTTTCGCTCTGAATTTGTATGAATCTGTAAATATTTTCTCTTTACTCTGTAGAACTTAACAAGAAAAGATAATAATCAGCATAACGGTCTACCACCATATAAATCAATCCCTCGAGGATTAATTCAAGTTTCAGATTTCACAGGATTGAGAAATTAAGAGTTGAAGCTGTAATTAAAAAGTACCAAAAAATTACCACATTCAATGCATACCTGCCTTGTGCTTGTCGGTCAAATTACTATGGTCATCTTGATGAAAATATTCATAACAAGAAGTTCCCAAAAGTTCCTGAGGCAGATATCCTAAAATTGCTGTTGCCCTGGTTTTAAAATTGAAAATAAACTTCAGAATTGGTGAATGTATTCCCTTTCAGAATATCATACGTCCATACGTGGTCAAGATGGTAGGGAAGTAAACCAGGGGATGAGTAACCCATGTGCGTTACTGGGCTCCTTTGGGCTGCCCTAGACCCAGACTAGGCTGCAAGACAGAATGGACACCCAGGCACCAAGCTGCTCCAGAGGCCGCCCACCAATACCATTCACCAATAATATTGTGGCCACAGAACATGCCCAGTTTCTGCACCACTGGCTAAGAAATATTCCAAGTTTACATTTTGGCTTGAACAAATTTATTGATATATCCATTTCCTTGTTTCATTTAAGCTTTATTTCCTGTTCTGAAGCCTTAAAAAAAAATGCATCAGTGCTACTAAGCCACATCTTTAGCCTTAACTATCCCATTGAACTCTAAGCATTATGGCATGTCGATGTTTACCTTTGATCCACATAGACAAATTTTCCATTTATTGCAAAACGGGTTATAAACTCAGTTGGTTTCACTTTAATCTCTCCACTGTTCTGTGGGACAATATATGGATGTAATCTTCCAATGGCAACAAGGCAGGTAAAATTACTACTGTCTTTCTTATTGTCCCTTTCTTCTTCCATTCCAACAATATTTGGAGGCCAGCTTCTCAAGTAACCAGTGCAGTGAATAGTACAGAATTTTCTATGATCTAATTCAAAAGTTTAAAAAAAGAGCATTTGTCAATTATATCTCAAAATTAGAAAAACAAATTTAAAAAAACATTTGAATCATTATGAATAAATTCTTAAATTTCTGACATTGGCATTTATAATAGTTATAATTATGCTATGAAATAGTCCTTAAATATGCTAAAGAGGGAATAGTATTGCATTGAAAAATCCATCATGTTTATTTAACAACTTTATTCTTAGATTATTTTTCTTAGGAACTAAACTATACGTACTACATCAAAAAGTTAACAGATTGCTTTAATTTAGGTTTAAATAGACCTATAGCTACTTAATTTTTTCCCAGTCAGTTTTTAAAATTACAGTAATTTATGTTAGAAAAAGCTAAACTTCATGCTCCCTTGCTCTAAACCACAAAGACATTATTTTCAGCTTATTCAATTTTTGGTATATTATCATTTATATTCAAAAGTTTAAGGACAATTATGCATACATTCTTAAATTTCTTATGTTAGCACATATAATGGTTAATATATATGTTATACTAGACTACAGAAACATTTTAGTGAACATTTGGAGAAATTTATAATAAAAGGCGTAAGAATAAAATTTGACTCAAATTTCAGTTTTCAGAAAAATCCCAAGCAATTAACTCATAGGAAAAAGCTCCTCAAACAGGTCCAGAATAACAAAAAAATTGGAAATAATCCATTTGCTCAAATATCAGGAAATGCTTAAGAAAACAATGAAATAAACACAGGCATAAAAGATGGGCAGTATACAGATGGCGATCCAAAAAAAAGTGACTTAAAGGTTAAAAAGAGAGGAAAAAAGCCTGGTAAAAATTACTTAAAACAGTTGGTGGTGGTAAGATTTAGAAAAGACTGAACAGTCATTGTTTTAAATCAGCGCTTTTTGGTAAGACTGTTATTACAAATCTTCAAAATAATTTTTTCAATAGAAGAGGCTGTGGGCTGTTACAAGATAGCAACTAAGAGAAAGAGCAAAGATTTAAAGAACACTTTATATGCCATGCTCTAAGTGCTTTAAATGTATAATTCATTTAATCTTCTTAATAGTCCTATGAGGTGTTCTAATATTATCTCCATTGTTTTAGGAAACTGAGAGTTAATGTCAAGGTCACAGCAGGGAAGAGTGGAGTGGAGGTTTACATCCAGACAGGCTGGCTCCAGAGCTCCCCTTCTGAACCACGAATGCCGTGCTATTTAATAGTGAGTGCTCTGTAACGGAAGATGTTCAAACAGGAGTTGCCTGGGTGATGAAGGAGGAAGGGTACAAAAAGGTGTTCCAGCCAGAGGGAAGAGCCAGTGCAAACCAAGAGTCAAGAGAGAGCAGTCAGCAGGGCCGGCCCCGTGGCCGAGTGGTTCAAGTTCTGTGCGCTCCGCTTCGGCGGCCAGGGTTTGTGGGTTCAGATCCGGGGCGCAGACGTACACCACTCATCAAGCCATGCTGGGATGGCGATCCACATACAAAATAGAGTAAGATTGGCACAGATGTTAGCTCAGGGCTAATCTTCCTCAAGCAAAAAAAAAAACAAGAGGAGGATTGCCAATGGATGTTAGCTGAGGGTGAATCTTTCTCCCAGCAAAAAAAAAAATTAAAAAAAAAAAAGAACAGTCAGATGTGGCTGAAGCATAGTCCGTGATGGGGAAGTGGCTGGAGACTAAAGCAGGGAACAGATAGTTTAGCTCTTGTAAATCATGCAGGACCTTGTATTTCTAACAGACATCATCACCTCCATCATCCACAGAACCCTTCAATTACAAGTCATTCTCTCTTCCAACCCCAAAGCAAGCCTTTATCCCTTATTCCCTACCCTGTTTAGTGGCACCACAATCAACCCAGGTGGTTAAATGAGAAACCTGGGAGAAGTCAATCCAGGCTCCTTCCTTTACGTCACCCAACATCCAAGATACCTCAAAGAAATTAAAATTGGGATAAGCCTAGACACAAAGTTTTCATTCATATTAACAAAACTAGATGGCAGTGAAAAATAAAAAGGCTTGTACACTGAGTTTGGCATTTCTGATGACACAAATAGACAAACGATACTGACTAAAATTATTCTACTCAACTGAAAATACAGACTAAAAAAAGTTTTATATTTATATATGATAATTTTACTTTCTTTTTTTTTTTAATTTTATTTATTTTTTTTTCCCCCAAAGCCCCAGTAGATAGTTGCATGTCATAGCTGCACATCCTTCTAGTTGCTGTATGTGGGACTCGGCCTCAGCATGGCCGGTCAAGCGGTGCGTCGGTGTGCACCCAGGATCTGAACCCAGGCCGCCAGCAGCAGAGCGCGTGCACTTAACCACTAAGCCACGGGGCCAGCCCTCTTTTACTTTGATTCTTCTACCATTAGAGAGAAGAGTTGTTGTAACAGGCTTAATAACTAAACTTCCAACTCAATCTGCCCCTCAATTCTCACCTTGAACCTTTATTCAGTTGGCACATTTCTAGTTGGGATTACGTAATTAAATCCACTGCAATCTATTTAATCAATTATCTAAGTTAAAAATAATCCCATAAAAAACCTTATCCCAAGAATTCTTTAGACTTTTACCTAAATATTGGGGTCATGGGCCCCAATCCTTACCAAATTATTTATTTGCATCAGCTCTACAGGGGAGATTCATGTGTAAGCTACTCCATGATTTAAAAAAGGGAAAAAACCCTATATTAACCCAAACACTGCTCCAATTTACAGGATATCTTTTCAAAATCCTTTGTGAATTTTTCTTCAACAAGTTGCAGGCTGGGTCCCTCAACTTGGTATCTTACTGTGTTAGTTTGAATTCTCAGAGAAGCGGATCCTGAGACAAGGATTCAAGCAGCGCATTTGGGAGGCGATCCCAGGGAACACTGGTAGGGAGGTGGGGAAGTGAGACAGAGAGGAGGAAGAAGCTAATGAAGGATACATTTTCCAGCAAGTTGCCACTTTGGGAAACCAAAGCGATATTTATTAGGGGCATTCTGGGAAAAAAATGCAGAAAGAGAGCCTCCGAGTTATGCGGTCTGAAGGGAAAGAGAGGTCTAGGATACTGATCCGTCAGCTCCCTTCAGTTAGTGGATGAGGGATGCTCCCAGGGAGCATTGATTCCCCGGCACTGGAGGCCTGTCCCTAGCTAGTGGAGGCAGAACTGTCTCTAAAGACCAGAGGAAGGTCAAGCAGAGAGTGATGGGTGTCGGACATTGGAAGCCAGGTGTCATGCCCTTGACATGGTAGGTGCTGAGAAGATATGTCATGGGGTTCTGACAGTATCTGCCACACTTGTACAAGAAGCCACTGGATTCTGGGTGCATTACTGTATTACTGAGGATCTTACCAAGGTAAATTTAAGAAATATCTAAGGTATGTGGTAGCAGTCATCCATCCTTATCAGCCTTTGATTTCACAAGCTGAAATACAAGAGTAATTTTATCCCTATCTTAGAAGGTTTTTCAAAGTTCCAATCCATGACACTAATATTAGAATCAGGGTAGAAATAATGTTTTTAATGTCAATCTTATTTTTTAAAAACTTTTTATTACGGAAAATCTCAAACATACACAAAATCAGAGAGAACAATATAATAAAGCCCCACTTGAGTGTCTTATGGCCAATCTTGAGAAATGGCCTTTCCATAAACCTTAAATTCAGTTTCAATTAGCATAAAAAGGGGTGCTTGCTAGTCTTATTTTAAATTTAAATGTAACTAAGGCAAAACTATGGAGATAAAAAATCAGTGGTTGCCAGGGGTGTGGAGGGGAGAGATGAAGAGGAAGAGCGTAGAGGATGTTTAGGGCAGTGAAGATACTCTACATGATACCAGCGACGACAGTATGTTATTACACACGTGTCCAAACCCACAGAATGTGCAACACCAAGTGAACCCTAAGGTAAACTATGGCTTTGCGTTATTATTATAATGTGTGAATGCAGGTGTCATCCTTGATAAAGAAAAAAAAAATACTATTCTGGTGGAGGATGTTGATAATGGGGAAAGCTATGCATGTGGAGGGGCAAGGAGTATATGGGAAATCTCTGTACCTCCCTCTCAATTTTGTTGTAAATCTAAAACTGCTCAAAAAATAGTCTTAAATTATTGTTTAAAAATTTAAATGTAACTGACATGTCATAGTAGAAGGGAAGAGAGACACCTTTACTAACTACAGGCTTTCTTCATTAACAGGGAGTGGTCTTAAAACAGTGAATTCCATTGGCTACTTAGTATTGGAAAGAATGATTGAGTAGTAAAAATCATTTTACTTGCCAGACACGATCCTTGGTTAAAGTAGAATACAAAATTATCTCACGAGTGGGCAGTCATCCACGTGGCCCATCAGGGTTACATTCTGCAGTTACCTTATCCTGGCCCAGCCATCTGTCTACATGTCTGTCTACACACAGTTCTCCTCAAACCAGGCCCTGTGAGGAAGGGCCGTGCTGATTGTTAACACATGCCCTTACCATTCCTTAGGCCAAACTGGCCTCATGCCTTTGGCACAGAGCTCTGGAGCGTTAAGTGAATACTTGGTTCAAGTACTTGAGCAGATTAAAAAGTCCGTTTTGAGAAGATATTTGACTCTGACTGCAGGCATCTGTGTGGCCCAGCTTGACGTGGGCGTGAGCAACCATGTGTGGGCAGGAAGACATTCCTACAACAGAAGCCAACCCCCTTGCTGTGTGTCTGCTCCAGAAATCATCTAGAATGGATCTCTTTCATTAATAACCTTCGGCATCTAGGAAGCTACTCTAGTAGGGGGCATGGCATAGTTGAAAGAATACAGATTTTAAAGCTAGGTTCCTGATTCTGCCACTTTCTATGTGACTTGGGACAAATTAACCTTTTTAGGCTTCGGTTTCTTCACTTGTAAACTAGGGATGGTTTGCACAGGATTGCTATGTGGATTAAATTAATTACTTTATGTAAAGTGCTTGGCATATAGTACATTTTAAATAATTACTGATTTTCTTCTTGCTCTCATTTTCCTTCTCTTCTTTCTGAACCACAAATAATAGCTTCCATTTATTGAGTGCTTACTAGGAGCCAAGCACTGCATTAGCCTCATGTAATCCTAACCACATTCCTGCGAGGTGCTGTTAGACCCATTCTATCAGTCTGCTAGGGCTGCCATAATAAAATACCCCAGGCTGGGTGGCTTAAACAATGGAAATTTATTTTCTCACAGTTTTGGAGGCTAGAAGTCCAAGATCAAGGTGTTGGCAGGTTTGGTTTCTCCTGAGGCCTCTTTGGCTTGTAGACAGCTGACTCCTCACTGCGTTCTCATACAGCCTCTTCTCTATGCCTGTGCGTCCCTGGTGTCTCTTCCTCTTCTTATGAGGATACCAGTCATGCTGGATTAGGGCCCCACTCTTATGACCTCATTTAACCTTAATGACCTCTTTAAAGGCCCTATCCTCAAACATAGTCCCATTGGGGTCCAGGGCTTCAACGAGTAAATTTAGGGGAAACAATTCAGTCCATAACACCCATTTTTCCATATATTGAGAGGAAATTGCCTAAGGCCGCACAGTTGATAAGCAGCAGGCTTGATACTAAAATCCTATTCAATTCAGAACCCAGGGCCTTTCTACTCCATCCTAAAGCCTGTCTACAATCGAGGCTGTTGTGAGGCTGAGACTAGTACGAGAACAGGGAACATTAGAGAAACTTAAAAATGTGTCAGTGCCTTTAGCTCATCACAGAATTCAACTATGAATTAGCTCTAATTGACATTTGGTTTTTTTATTTTCTGTGAGGAAGATTAGCCCTGAGCTAACATCCGATGCCAATCCTCCTCTTTTTGCTGAGGAAGACTGGCCCTGGGCTAACATCTGTGCCCACCTTCCTCTACTTTATATGGGACGCTGCCACAGCATGGCTTGACAAGTGGTGTGTTGGTCCACGCGGGGGATCTGAACCTGCGAACCCTGGGCCACCGAAGTGGAGCACGTGAACCTAACCGCTACACCAGGCCTTTGAAATATCTATTTTTTTCAGTAAGATTATTAATATTTATTTCAAAGGAAAGAAATTTTCCCTGCCTCTTTCATAAATCTCTAAACTTTATAATAAAAAAATTATTTTTAGAAACCACATGGAAGGACTACAGTTTGATTATTACATTCTTCAAGCATGCTGCTTGGATTTTTTAATTTTTTTTATCTTTATTTTCTTTGGTCAGGGAGATTGGCCATGAGCTAACATCTGTTGTCAATCCTCCTCTTTTTGCTGAGGAAGATTGGCCCTGGGCTAACATCTGTGCCCATCTTCCTCCACCACAGCGTGGCTTGATGAGTGGTGCGTAGGTCCGCGTCCAGGATCAGAACCTGTGAACCCCGGGCCGCCGAAGTGTAGCACGCAAACTTAACCACTGCAGACCAGGCTGACCCTGGGATTTATTCTTTTTAACTTATGACTATACACGTGCGTTTTTGCTTAAGATTTGATATTTACAGGTCTGCTTCAAAATACTGTAACAGTTCTGTGCAGTTTCATGGAGGACATCCCACCTTCCTTTTTGTGTCTTTGCAAAGGGTTAAAAAACAGTATACGAATGGGCCGGCCCTGTGGCTTGGTGGTTAAGTGCGCGCGCTGCGATGCTGGCAGCCCGGGTTCGGATCCCGGGTGCGCATCGAGGCACCACTTCTCCGTTCATCCTGAGGCCGAGTCCCACATACAGCAACTAGAAGGATGTGCAGCTACGACACACAACTATCCACTGGGGCTTTGGGGGGAAAAAATAAAATAAATAAAATCTTTAAAAAAAAAAAAAAAAACAGTACACGAAGTATTTTAGTTCCAAGATTATTATCAGTGACTGACTTGGGCTCCCATATATAAGAAAAATCCTCCAAGAATGCATATATTTAGTCATGAGCTGTTCTAGAATTTCACAAAACCAAAATGAAAAATCCAAGGCAACAGAAAGAAAGAAGAACCTAGACAAGATAGAGTCCTGCCACTGGTTTTTAATACCAATTTAATAAACACTTATTTTTACCAAAGCCCAGATTCCTTTGGTTCCCACTACAGAGCCTTCTCAGATTCACTTCTCATGAGAAGTATGGTAGAGAAAATGTTCCCAGTTGTTTATTCTCTTAGTCTTCTCGGGATCCCATAACAAAACACCACAGACTGGGTGACTTAAACACCACGATTCCAGATGCAGCAATTCTGAGATCAGGAAGGCAGCATAGTCAGAACTCGACTGGCTCTCGTTCTGGCTTGTGGACAGCTACCATCTCGCTGTGTGCTCACAGACAGCAAACTCTCTGGTGTCTCTTCTTATAACGGCACTAATTACACCATGAGGGCCCCACCCTCATGGATTCACCTAAACTTAATTATATCCCAAAGGCCTCATCTCCAAGTACCATCACACTGGGGTTTAGGGCTTCAACATATGAATTTTAGGGCACACAACTAAGTCCATAGCATTTGTTAAAATCTTCTTGGGATAAAATCTTTAAAAATATCTTTAAATTGCTTCTTGGATGAAATCAAAACACTATAATGTCGATTAATTCAGTGGATTCTTAATTGTTCTTGTGGATCTAGGAGAGAGTATGTGATCAGTCAATCAGGAACAAGAGACAAGAGGATGGTCACTTATGCCTTCAGTAAAGGTTTATTGAGTGTCTACTATTGCCAGGCACTATGGAAAGAGAAATGAAGCTCTCATTATAGTGTGTGAGGGAAATAAAAAATAATTTCAATACAATGTGGAAAGGGCAGCAAATACAAGAGATGCTCAGTATTATAATGGATTACCAAAGGTAGGTGCCTGGGACTCAAGCCAACCAGAATGAGGAGGGTGGAAACAGGTGTTGCCTGTGCTTTAATGATCCAGGATCTTCCAACAGGCTGGCATTCTCCATTCCTTCCAGCCAGATGGCATAGTTCTCCTGTTGCTGGGATTCTGTTTTGGAGATATGAGTCCGGTAAACCTCCAGGTCATCTCAGCAGGTGTCTGAGCCACAGGCTTGACAGGGTCAGTCTTCTCCTCCATACTGGGCACTCTCAAATCAGGATTAAACTTTCATTATGGTGGAGAAGCATGTCACCAAGCTGCCCCCTTAAATTTTTCATGTCTTCACTGATCATCCTGTAGAGTCTGCCATATTGGGGAACAGATCCTTTGGAATGTTTCTTGAGGTTCTCTCAGCTAGTCTACATGTCTTGGCCTTCCTGCAGTATTAATGTGAAGTGCTAAGCAGGGGGCGAATACCCAGGGTGTCTGATTCAGTACTTCATAACTACTGCCGTGATGGCAATGCACTGGGCCTAACACAACACAAAAACATTCTTCCTCCTATTAGGTTAGAGGGCTGGTAAAAGAGCAGAGATGTTCTTCAGGGCATCCTCGAGACTCATCCATTATTTCTCTAACCTCTAATGCAATGGTCTTCAAACATTAACTATTTTGCATGCTATAAAAAAATTCAGCACCCTTCATGTGTACAAATTATATACATCTACTATTGTACTAATATACTAATATACTCATATAGTATGTATTTTATAAAATACAAAACTGTAATTAAAAATATAAGAGAAAAATATGAAAAACAATGTTTTAAGAACAAATTTTATGAATGGTCAAACATTTTTGTTCCTTAAAAATTATTATATAGCGGCCAGCCCAGTCGCATAGTGGTTCCAAGTTAACGCACTCCACTTCGGCAGCCTGGGGTTCGCAGGTTCGGATCTTGGGCGCAGACCTACACACTGCTTATCAAGCCAGACTGTGGCAGGCGTCCCACATATAAATTAGAGGAAGAGGGGCACGAATGTTAGCCCAGGGCCAATCTTCCTCAGCAAAAAGAGGAGGATTGGCAAAAGATGTTAGCTCAGGGCTAATCTTCCTCACACACACACACAAAAATTATTATACATATTCTTTAATGAAAGCAATATAATTCATTATGCTTTATTATCTTTTTTTTTTAATTTTTTATTTATTTATTTTTTTTCCCCAAAGCCCCAGTAGATAGTGGTACATCATAGTTGCACATCCTTCTAGTTGCTGTATGTGGGACGTGGCCTCAGCATGGCTGGAGAAACGGTGCGTCGGTGCACACCCGGGATCCGAACCCGGGCCGCCAGCAGCGGAGCGCGTGCACTTAACTGCTAAGCCACGGGGCCGGCCCTGCTTTATTATCTTTTAAAACCCTGCTTTAACATATTGTGAAATAGTGATTTGAAGGTCTGGTTCTAAATCTAACTCCTTATTCTGTTTTATTTTTCTTCATAGCACCTATCACCCTCAGCAAGGTTTTTGTTTTGTTCATTGCTCTGGGCCCAGCATATAGAACAGTGTTTGGCCCATAGTGTGTAGTTAACAAATATTTATTGGAAAAAAGTTCTTTTTGAACACGGTACCATATAATGGTGTGTTGTTGTGCATCCTTTCCCTACTCCACAATCAGTGACCTCATGTTGGTAGCTTGAAATTAGTCACAGTGTGACTATTTACACCACAGTAATTGGCAAAGCTACAAATCAGGGCTTGATATTTTTTGTTTGTGTTTTTCCTGATTGTCTAGACCCATGAAAGTGATGGACAAAATGTTAATAATGAAGATTAAACTTAAAAGTGTGGTGTGTCTGTAGTTGTTATAAGGTGAGTAGCACAAAAAAAATGAGGAATCTTCCAGTATTAAAAAACTAAGCAATTCAGCACAAGTCACTCATATCATTGACAAATGAGTGAAGTTCTGAAATCTTCATGGTTTTGCTTTCATCTTACTTATTAATGTAAAGGAAAATATCAACCAACTTTCTTACCAGAACTACACTCAGAGAGCTGGTTGGGAAACACTGACCAGCAAACCACTGCACCCAGCCCACATCAGCCTACAGGTCTGGCCCAAGTGCCTTCCTTCCCAACACTATTTTCTGCATCTAGGATCTAGTCACACTGGTCTTTAAGTCCTCCAAATACCAATTTTTTCCTACCTCAAAGTCTTTATACTTATCTTTCTGTTAGGAATTTTGTCATGGCCAGCTCCTTCTCATAAAAAAAAGTCTCAGATCAAACATCACCTAAGAGAGACTTTCTCTGAGTATTCTAAAGTAACTACTTCTTGCTGGTCGCTGTCCTCACTATCCCATGTTATTGACTTCATTATACTTTCCACTACCCAAAACACTTATTAATTTACATGTTGATCGGCTGTCTCCTGTCCCTATAATGTAAGGTGCACTAGAGCCATGACCTGTCTGCCTCTTTCCTGTGTATCCTTTGCATTTGGTACAGTGCCTGGCACATGGTAAGAACTCAATAAATCGTTGACCAGCCAAAATATATTTAATTAGAGACTACTATGTCAAGCAATGATCTCAGACTTATCTCTATCACTTTACTTAAGCATAGCCAGTAAGTAGAGACCCTTTTGGAAACAAGATTATGATAAAAGCTGTGGGAAAATGCAGGTGGGGTAGGAATCTCCACCAACAGAACTTCAGCCCCAGTCTTGGGCACTGTAGCCCAGGGCGTCCCTTCTTCCTCCACTCTCTTGCTCTTTCCTCCTCTTGTGCTCCCAGAGAATCTCATACTTGAGAGAAGAGGCTAAAGCAGTGGTTCTCAAAGTGGGTTCTCTGTATCAGCAGCATCAGCAACACCTGGGAACTTGTTAGAAATGCACATTCTCAGGCCCCACTCCAGACATATTCAATTAGTGTTTTAAAATCCCTCCAGGTGCTTCTGGTGCAAGCTAAAGTCTGAGAACTATTAGTCTAAAAAAATATCTTAAAAATATATTGCTCCAGCACACCTAAATTCTACTGCACACGTAGGAGGAGTTTAAACTGTGATGGGTGAGTTTGGGTGGAGGGTGAGGTTTTGTCAAGGGGTCTATGAGTAGAAGTTTGGTCTGGATAAGCAATTTCAAATTCAAGAATAGGAATTAATTCAAATGTGGATACAGAGTTGAGATGGAGAGAGTTGGACAAATTTATTCATGTCAGAAGGCTGACTGGAAGAATTGGCAGGAAGAGTTAGATTAGGGTGGTGGTGGGGGGGAAGAATACAAAGGTTGAGAATCAAACCTGTGGGTTGCAAGGTTTAGCACCAAAGAGTAAGTTGGTAGGGCAGGCGGCAGAGGGTGAGATCAGGTTTTACAAACGTAAGATGGTTACACTGGGCACTAGCCATGCACCAAGACAAACAGATGACTAAAATGCTAGTACTAAATAAGTCCGTGCAGAAAAATCTTCTTGTCCCAGAAGGAAAGACAAATTAATCTGGTAATCTTTAAAACACTTACAAAACTGATAATTCTAGCCTCTCCTCAATTTATAACTTGAATCAGACACCACAGAGATTTCAGCCATGTTAAGTAGTTGCATCGACCGCCATGTTTTTCTCTCATGGATTGCTGTGTAGACGAGGTAATTCACTCATGGTTGGATCTGCTTCACCTCTGGTTAAATCCTAAGGGTAAAATGTACTACGGTCCAGGGTCTACCTGGAGTACGACTCCTTGGACCAACCACACAGAAGGAATCTTGCTGCCCTTGGAGACTATTTCCACATTATATGGCCATGTCTCAATGTGATAAGACTAGTATAACTGATTTGGGAAGGGAGGCAGAGAGAACAGGCACCTTGAGGTAATGACAACAATGGTATTTACCAGCTGCTCTGCACTGTCCTAAGAGTTTAGGTGCTTTATTCCTAATAGCATTCGTAACAGCTCCTAACAGTTATCCAGTGTTACTATGCTAGGAACCATGCTAAACCCATTACAGGCATTAAACTCATTTAATCCTGGTAACAGCCCTATGAAGGAGGTTCTGTTATTCTCATTTTACAGCTGAGGAGAGTGAGACCCAGAAGGATTTAGTATTTATCTTAAGTCACATAGTTAATGATCACAAGTTAGGATTCAAACCTTAACAGTCTGGCTCTAGAACCTATGCATTTACCCACTCCACAAAACCATACAACCCTGTGAATATCCTTGTTTTACAGATAAGGAAACTGAGGATCAGAGGGGTTAAGACACTTGTTCACAGTCACATAGCTAGCAAGTGGTAAAGCTCAAAATTTGATCCCAGTCAGGTGGATTCCACAGCTTCTTCACCACCAGTTCAGCTGTGACTTCAACCCTGAGTAGGCTGTACATGTGACTCTGGACAGCTCGCCACCATCAGAGCCAAGGGCAAGAGGGAAGCAATTGATAGTTTACAAACAGATCTCCCTTAGGAATGCTGATGCGCTCTGCTTTTGTTTCTTTACAGTATAAGGTAAGAGCAGGGGTTTAGGTTTGACTGAGTTTTGCCTATTTCCTTTTCTGCAAGTTACTGAACCTCTCCAAGTCTCTCCTCCCCGATTCTAAAACAGAGATAAGAAGAGTGTTTTCATGGGGATTACAACGCTTATTTAGCACAGTATCTGGCAGGTAAGTGCTTAATAAGTGAGAATTAGTGATTATCAACTTAGGTGGTTGCCAAAAAAGATTCTGACCAAACCTTGTAAATAAATTGAATCTTGCAGCTCTATATAAATATGCTTTTAAAAAATGTGAAAGCAAGTCTCATGTTAAAATTTGCATTGGGAATCCTATATCTAATAGGTTATATGTTCTTAGGAAAAAAGTCATGAGACATTTTGCAAGCCCTGAAATTCCCCAATTACGTAAAATAGATGAGTGTTAATTCAAAATATAAATATCTGTAAGACAAATCTGTAAAAGAATTACAAGAAAACAGAACTAGGAATATTTACCAAAGAACCACAATGTCATGAAAATTAAAACTACACCTGGAACATCTTAAGAAACTTTCGCCAAAATTTAATCAGGCTCTTGTACTACCGCAGTTTTTAAAAAAGACCTAACTTTTATATTTTAAAAGTAATAATGGAGTTTTGTAACAAAAGTTTTATCTCCATCTCTTCCCATTTTTTCCCATTTGATAGTCCCCAAACTGCAATTTCAATAGCACCATTGAAATCTGGGCCAATAATGAAAATATGTAATTACCTGATAAATTGGAAAGAGATAATAAGCCAGTCTAAATAATTCTGGTTAAAAAACCATCTTGTTTCCTTAGGTGCTGTTGGCCTCAATTGTTTGCCTTGACCATACAATTTATTTTTTTCTGTACAGAAAATATCTAGGACATTAATTTTATATCCATGCCTCAAATCACTTGACATTTTAAAATGATGATACCTTTCTTCTCTGAGTTGGGTAAGCGTTCATGCTCTTGTTTGACAGAGATTTTACAGGTCTTTATCCGACAGAAAAAGGATCGTCTTGAGCCAGAATACACACGAGTCCTTCCAGTGTGAAAATTACTGTGAACTAGCAAACCAGCTGTGACAGCGGAAGGAGGCAAGAGAATAAGTAGAAAAGAACACTTTCAAATAATTTTGAAATTTATCTCCTAACATCTTCTGATCTTTGACATTTCATTATAAATTGAAAAACAGAAATGGTTATCTAAAGCAATGGCATCATTGTAAACCCCAAAGTGAAATATACCAAAAAAATGTATTGTCAAGCAATCTTATTTTGACAACTTATAAACACTTGGCAATTTATCTTTGTTTTTTCCCCAGGGGGTGGATAATTAAGATTATTTAAATGAAATGAAATAAAAAAGGAAAAAACCCTCAACTAAAATAGTAATCAATGGCATACAGCATCATCATTTTTAATTATAAATAATTATTTGGTACTAAGCATTTTCAGAGAAGATAAGTATTTTTGGAGAAAATAAAGAAGACTTACACTTCCTAAACACAATTATACAAGGTCTTTCATATTGAGTAGACCTAACCCATATAAGAAAGAGAATAATCGTCTCTCAGCAAATAGCTAAATAATGAAAACGCCAGCAATGTTTTTTATTCCAAATGATACTTGCTTGTCAAGATTTAATTAGCATATGAAAAATAGCGAATATGAAGCAATCACATTTTTCCCAGGCCATCTTCATATGAATACATTTATTTTTATATGTGTGTATGAATACATAAATTCTCTATAGTTTAAAAAAACAATAGGTTGAGGATTTTAAAGTTTACTAAATAATCCTTCTCCTGATAAAACCATATTTACCTAACTTTGCAAAACACTGTATAGCTGTACTTTTAAGTAATAATTATATTTACATAAAATGGTAAGCACGCTGAAATGAACACTTACTTTTGGCACCTATTAGCTTCTCTCTTGGTGAGACATCAGCAGAAGAAAGCTGTTCCTTTACTTTGGCAACATCTTTTGGGTGTAAAAAGTCAAATAAGCTTTGTCCAGTCAAACTAGCCTGTTTATAAGACAGACGTTCATTTAACATCAGGTCCGTGATTTCTCTACACTTCCTCATACAGACATATGATAATTATTCTTTTTTGTTAAAGCTGCATTTTCTTAAGCTCGAAGTTACATCTGCTACACTACGTGACATTAACTTAGTGTTAAAAGCAGGTGATACTCGTAGATAGAAAGATACACGTGCACAGACCCATATCTGGATGCACACAAACCACATACAAACATCCAATCACTGATATTCTGTTAACTCTTGTTACTCTTGTTGACATCCCCCAATTCACATATGTAACTTCTAAATCATACTCTGATTTACTTTAAACTTATCTTTGGTAAAAACAAAGAGAGTATATTATAGTATAATATGGAAGTCACAGTATCTGTGACTTTATGGTGTGACTCAGAGACTTGCCATATTGCTAGAAAAAAAAAAAATCACCATACCATTGAAAAACATCTCCCACTTCCCATTCCGCTTCCCCCAATAGGCACAGTGTTCCTAGGTCTATGCCTTTCTTTGTATGGTCTCATCACCTGGAATTTATTACCCCTTCTCTACAAGCTCAATTCCCAGGCCACTCCAGCCAATTTTCAAAAAACTCCCTAGATTCCCTCGCCCAACTTAAAATGTCTTCCTCCCCTTCTCTGCTCATCTTAAAGCCTAGCAGACATTCTACTTCATGTGTGAAGCCCTTCCTGACCCACAGTGATCACCCCTCTTCTGAAGTCCTTTATTACCAGAGTAGACATTCCTATAGAAGACAGAACAAATGGACCAGCTGATACAAGTAGCCGCACTGCTTGGCAGTTAGAGACATCATACCAAAAACACCAGCAATGTGATTTATATATCAGTCTACTGTGTTATTGGTTAATATAAGTTTACATCCAGAACTTGGCTTCAGAGCAAATCAGGTTTCTAAATCTGAAAAGCTGAGGCCCAGACCCTGCATCACGGGGATCCCAAAGTCCTCCTGAGCAGTCAATGAGTCTCTCAAATGGTCTCTGAAATGCAAAGTCAGTGCCCAGTGGGACTGGACTGCCTGTCACTAATTTGGAACTTCAGTGCTACCTTGAATTGTTAATCATCTTAGTGTGTGAGATGATCTCTATCTCCAATTAGAAGATAGAATAATTCAGTCTTGCCCTGCTTTTGCGTCCCCAGCTATAACCAGCTGCATGATTCATTTGGTTCTCATTCTTTCTGTACATAGGCTCATCATATGTTTTCCTGTTTTTTAACTCATTATCTATGAATGCCTTATATCTCTCCAAGTTTTCAAGTTTTAGGGGAATATAGGCTTTAATTAATGGGAGTTATTTAAGATTAAAGCTGTGGGCTATCTGATTTCTAGTTTAAAAGAGACCACAGGTGCTATTTTATTTACTCTGTTGGATTACTTTCAGTGCTATAGTTTTTGAGTAACTAGTTTAAATTAAATAGTGTTCAGTAATGAGGAGATAAAGCAATCACAAAGCTAGTTAAATAAGAGACGTATTTCAGAATTTGTTGCCAGAGATTAGATCAAAAGCTGTTATGCAATGCATATAACTTAATAGTAAATAATAATGCTGTCTCTTAGAAGGAACAGAGAAAGGTGACTAACATTTTTCAGAGACTCTCAAATATGATGCCCTATTTAGGTTTTTTTGGGTTTTTTTGGTGAGGAAGACTCACTCTGAGGTAACATCTGTTGCCAATCTTCCTCTTTTTTTTTTTTTGTTTAAGGAAGATTAGCCCTGAGCTAACATCTGTGCCAATCTTCCTCTATTTTGTATGTGGGACACTGCCTCAGCATGGCCGACAAGTGGTCTGTAGGTCCACGCCCAGGATCTGAACTCGCGAACCTGGGCCACCGAAGTGAAGCGTGCCAAACTTAACCACTATGCCACGGGCCCAGCCGCTATGATGCCTTATTTAGTTTTTACATCCTGAGAGACAGGTATAATCATCCTTTCCACTTTTTACCTAGGAGAAAAATGAGGCTCAGGTAAATAAAATATAACTTACTGAAGGTCAGGAAATGAACACTATTGTCAGTCATAAAAATCCATACTCTTTCCACACATCTTTCCATCTCTCTTAGAGTTCTAATTTAGCAGAACCTAATCCCACAACCCAATGGGAAGAAAGGGTTCAGAGAAAAAGCTTTGAAATGTGTTTGTTCAAAAAAATTAAACATAATATAGAAAATATCCTCAGTTTTGGATACCTGATCATAATTAAGTATTTTGGAGACTGATTTAGAAACGAAGAGAATTTTTCCTCTTTCACATCCAACCACAAGTAGGAAGCCTTCTGCAGTCTAGGATTTAAAAATATGCAAGTGAATATTTAAAAAAATTTTCTGTCTCTCCCACACACACACACATTCAGATTTTGAGGAAATTATGGTAGCAATAAAACTAATACGGTGGTCATAGAGCTAGTAAAATTAATTTTAAGAAATCTTCTTAAGATACAAAAGGATTGATAAAGAACATCAAATTGAACCCTAGTCTAAACTAATGTTTTTGACATGGAAAGTTCAGCCATGGAAGATTTAGTTGAGATATTTCCTAATATAAAAATTACCTATACCAAATTCTATACTGCATACAGAAACTCTAAGAGATTAAAACACATCACCAACGATTGCCTGTGGATGTGCTGAGATGGGAGGACTATGTAGACTGGGGACCAGGAAGGGATGAAGACATTCTACTGTATACCTTTTTATACTTTTGGAATAATAATAAGGTATCACTCATTCAAAACTAAATTTAAAAAATTCTAACTTATCAGCTACTCCCCAAAGATCTACCTAGTACATCCTCTGAAGCAACCTGTATGGAAATGGATATGTGCGGACACATGGGATGAGTCTGGCAATCCCACCTGACATTTCCTTCAACTCATTTTTTACCAATTGGAAACAAACATGAGGTAAATTAGGCCGACATGTTCTACAGGGCAGAACCAGGGTTATATTAAGTTAGGAGTGAAAAAACACTTCAAGATGGGTGAGAAAGCTCCCAAAGCATACTGTGCCTTTTGTATCTTTAAAAATCTTATTTGCAAAAAATCCCTTATATTCCTCTGGGGAATACTATATTTGAATACAGCTGTTCAAATAAAAAAAGTGGCTTTTAAAAAAATTAAAAGAAAAATGGACAAAAATATATATCAAGAATCTTTCTATTTAATCTATGGCTTAAAGCCCAATAGTAGTCAGAGCACAAGATCAAGACACTTACTACCTCCTGGGGGCAGGATAAGCCGATGACATCGGTATATTTTCCATGTCAAATAAACTTCTAGACCAGTGAATGAGAAAACCAATATGTATGAAATGACGAGGACAGAAATGTCAAAGCATCAATTAACAACTCATTAAGTCAGCAGTGATTGGCTAATCTGCAGAGAACAGGATCCTGAAGGAATAGGATACAAGGTAGATGCTTTGAAGGAGGTAGTAATAGCAGGGAATAGATCCTACGGTATCGGAGATGAGTGCATTAGACAGCGTAAGGAGCTTAGCATTAAAGATGAGCTTTGCTCCATATTTTGGAAAGTGGCTATCCTCTGCCTCTACTTTCATTACTTGAAACTAATAAGATATGGTTACTTGTATAACTTAAATTTTTATACTAAAAGAAGTTCGGTATAATAGAGTCCTGTATCTTTCTAACGCAAGCAAACTGAAGAAAATCTGCCTCCCATAGAAATAAAAATGACAGGACAAATACAACTGAAACAAATATATCTCTTTACTTACCTTCAGGATTAAGTGTCTGAGCTCATTATCCTGAATAAATGAGGGTCTATAAGTATGTCCCGCATGAGAATTTGTCATACCTAAAAATAAAAGTCAAAGTTATTAAAAATATAGTAGAGATGGAAACGTAGTAAGTGCTCAATGAACATTAGCATGCTGCTGCTGCTATTGGGGACAATGACGATGATGATGGTATTTTCTCTTTTAGCACACTTTAAGACTTCCCCTGCAATCATTCTCTTTTTTCATTATTACTAGATTACAATTTCCTGCTTTTATATTGTAAATCCTTGAAACTACTTATTCCTTTATACTCTAATGTGCATACAGTAATAGCTATACATAAAAAAATAAAATTATAAAAAAATGCAATATATGATATGCAACAGTATTCAACAATCTATATAGTTATTTTTAAAGATTTTATTTATTTATTCAGCTTTTTCCCCCCAAAGCCCCAGTAGACAGTTGTATGTCATAGGTTCACATCCTTCTAGTTGCTGTACGCGGGACTCGGCCTCGCGTTGGACGGAGAAGTGGTGCCTCCGGGCGCTCCCGGGATCCGAACCCGGGCCGCCAGCATCAGAGCGCGCGCACTTAACCACCAAGCCACAGAGCCGGCCCTATATAGTTATTTTTATAATTTATTAGCTTAATAAAACTGATCATATGAATTACCCTGATTGGGGAGATCCTGGAATTCCAAACTTTATGGATTCATAGGATTTTTCATATGACCCTTTAAAGATCATGTGGAGACTTCTGTTCTGATAATATACCAAAATGTATAAAAAATAAATGAAATAATTCATTTCAAGCCCTTAGCACTGAGCTGATTGTTTTAAAATGACAGTCTCTAAAGCAACCAAAGAGCTTTATCCAAATGATAAGAAATTATCAGGTCAAAACTCGGTAAAAGTTTGACCTGAGAGAAGTCAGGAAAGCACCAAAACTACATTTGCTTTGAGGGCATCCCCCAACCTTGACAGGGGAAAGCCCTTCATGGCCACAAGGGGGCGCAGGGGACAAGCCAAGGTGGGCCAACCCCAGACAATCTACAGGAAGGGGTGAATTTGAGGTACATCACTTACCCTCCCTTCTACTTCCCAAACTCCCTAACCCCAACCCCCTCCTCCTGGGCACCGCAAGCAAAGTTGCTTTTGCAAAAGAAAGGTGAGGGTAACATCCTGAGACATTTTAACCATAAACTGGCCCTTGGATGGATCTGTGTCCCAAACTCACCAATAACCTAAGTGGTGGGGGATAAAACAAACCCAGAAAACCAAAAACACCACATGGTATGATTTGGTAAAGTTTTCTCAGCTGGTAGCACCCCTAAGAGCCTGGCATAAGCAAAAGAAAACCTTCTCTTTTGGAATCTACCTTCTAGGTAGGCCTCAAAGAATTTTCCCAAATGATTTCTTGATGTTGTTACTTATTACTCACGTTGTTATTACTACACAATAGCCTGGTAAGAGGGAGTTGAGAGAGGGCTGCAAGATGCAGACTGTAACGGCCAGGGTACAGCAATCAATCAATGTGAACAAGGCAGTGACGTTTCCAGGCCTGTCTGGAAGCAAGGTTGGCAGAAGCACTCGGGGAAATCCTATCAGTGTGAATCAGCCAGGATGGGCGAGCCCTGATCAGGTGAGTGAGGGAGGACGTGCTACGAGAAAAAGAGGGCAGTATGGGTAGAGCTAAAGCCAGGGTGAGGGTGGCTGATAAAATACGTGCTGTGATGTTCTGTACACCTGCCAAAGGGGGGCAACATATTTGACTCGCAGATTTCTGATGGCAAAAATAAACGAGGAAACATCACTTTCATTACAGTGTTCATCAGGTTAAAAAAATGACAATGTGATAATAATGATCAAAATGACAATAACTACTATTCCAGGAGTTATACTCCTCCTCCTCCTCTTATCTTCACCATCACCATTATATGCATTCCTCTTTTTTTTTCAGCTCTATTGAGGTATAATTGACAAATAAAATGGTAAGATATTGAAAGAGTATATCGTGGTGATTTGATACACATATACATCGTGAAAGGTTTCCCCCCATCTAGTTAATTAACATCCATCACTTCAAATATTTATCTCTTTTTTTTGGTAACACTTAAGTTCTACTCTTAGCAAATTTCAATTATACAATATAGTGTTATCAACCACAGTTACTATGCTATACATTAGGTCCACAGAACTTATTCAACTTATAGCTGAAAGTTTGTATCCTATTACCAACCTCTCCCTATTTCCCCCACCCCCACTCCCACCCCCCCCCAGCCCCTGGCAACCACTTTTATACTCTTTGTTTCTATTAGTTTGCCTTTTTTTTTTTTTTTTGAGATTCCACATATAAGTGATACCATATATGCATTATTCTTTGCTCTTAACAACCACCCTATAAGGCAAATGCATTGTCCCTATTTTATAGATGTGGAAGTTGAAGATTAGAATGTTAAATAACTTGGGGAAATCACACAGCTATTAAGTCAGGGAGGCAGGATTTGAACCCAGGAGGTTTGCCTCCAGGATCTACACGCCTGCACCACTGTGCTCTACTGTTCCCAGTATTAAGACTGCACACACAGAATGCCCACAGGTTCTCTGAAGGTGCTTGCTGCAGAGCAGGGCTACTCCAAATGTGGTCTGCAGACCATCATCACCAAGCTATGGTGAGAGGAGTACAGAAATTAAGAATAAGCATTTAGGAGGCCGCCCCGGTGGCATCGTGGTTAAGTTCGCATGCTCTGCTTCCGCGGCCTGGGGTTCATGGGTTTGGATCCTGGGCATGGACTTACACACCGCCCATCAAGCCATGCTGTGGCAGCATCCCATATACAAAATAGAGGAAGACTGGCACAGATGTTAGCTCAGGGACAATCTTCCTCACCAAAAAAAAAAGAATAAGTATTTAGACACTTTTATAGTAATGTAATACTGTTGTGGCATCCCAGCCCAGGATCATTTTCCACTAATTAACTGTATTGTATTGTACAACACATGGTGGGGAACACTTGTCCTTCACCCAGATAGTCTGAGAAGCACTGTGGAGTGTAGTGAAAAAAACACCATCGTTCTGTCTTTCATTATGTGTGGACCAAAAGAACACGATCCACAGGCAGCCCTCTGACAATCCAGCGTCTAGGCTTTTGTGGAGCGAGTTGGGGGTACATTCCAGTGAGTGCACTGGAATGCAGACCCAGCTGCTTTAGGTCATCTCACTTGTGGGCAGCACTGACTAGAGTCAGGCCAGGATGTGTGATGAGTGACCACCTCACTTCAGCTGAGAAGGGCCAATGGCGAAATCCATGCTCTGTCCAAGGAATCCCCTCTGGATTTCGACACTGTCTCCTCCCTACAGAGCTTCCCTTGCCTCTCCTCTCATTCAGACTTCCACTGGAACATTTATCACACTGGGTTTAATGATCTCTTCATGGGTCTGTCTCCTTGTCTACTGTGAGGCCCTAGAGCGCAAAGATCTTGCCTCTTTCATTTGCATATCCCCAGCACAGAACAGGAGCCTAATTGATGCTCAGTTCATGTGTGTTGAATTAGTTGATTGACTCATGGCTTTTCCCTCAGGTCCTCCACTCTCAGGACATTGCAAATGTAAAAACTGTTGGGTAATTTTAGGATTGCAATCAAACAACCTCACTTGAGCCTGCAAATATTCATCGCTAAAAGATCCAAGGGAAATATTGTATACAACTTATGCAAGACCCTGTTGTGGGTAAAAGAGAATCTTATTTCCCAATAGACTATTAGGAAAATAAGACCTCCAATCATGCTCCCAAAGGGAAGCCCGCCAGGCAGAATCCCAACACTTGTGCTGCTCTGCGTGGCATTGAAGGGATGGACCGAGGGTTGTACTTTATTTTCCCTACTGCTTACTCTCGAGATCTGCGCACAGTCAGCTGGCTGGGCATAAGCCATTTTTCTACCATCTGTGGAGATCTAAACAAGGTCATTTAAAGTAATTATTTTTACAACTTGCACAAGTTACTATTAAATAGGCCTTTAATAGCTATCTCTAGTTTTACTTCCTAATTTATAGTATATGCTCCCCCCTCTGCTACCTCCTCCAATCTGAATGGATTTCCCAGGATTATTTTGTTCATCATGAAGTAAGGTTCTCTTTGGGCTCCGATTTGTACCTGGAGTCCAGGTAAACACTGCTCTCCTCTAAGCCACATTAACTTGACTTGGCAAAGTCCCTGGATTCTCACCATAACTTTCTTTTCTCTGGAATAGATTTTCCTTCTCCTGACATGCAGTGTAGGACAGAGATCTAAATAAGACCCTTGGTCATCCTTTGCTCATTCCTTTTTGATACTTTTTGAGCCAAATTTCACTACAATCTTTTTAGATCTTGACAAATCTGAACTTTCAGAGTCTCCTCTGTGTTCTGCAGCTCACTCCTCTGCCAGGTCTTCCGGTCTTCTCAATATAAATTTATGTCATTAACATTCGTATATCTAAAACTCAATTCTATTTCCATCATCCTGCCCCCTAAGTTGCACTGGGGTTATTCCCAAACCAGTTGTGATTTTGAGTATATGTATAAACATGCATATTTAATACACTTTGATTTAAAATTCAAGCTCAAGTTGGGGAACTGCTAAAGTCAGAAATGATCATGCACACTCCAAGAAGCAATGGCTATGGACCTCATTCACTCAATGTCTCCATAGTGAGAAGACCTTAGAATAGTAAGGTGTGATGCATTTTATGGCACTATTTATAAATCTGAAGTTTTAAGAGAAATTGCTGAATTTAAGGAGATTTTCTTTTCTAAGAATGGAAATCTGCAAATAACCTAAAATTATAATAATATTACAGTTCAGAACTTCTAAAATATTGAGAGGTATGTACAGCAAGTATTATTATCTTCATGTGATACATGAGAAAACAAGTAGAAATACAAAGTCTTCTCAAGTTCACATAGTAAGCTTAAGATAAAGCTTTTAGTGAAACCAAGTTTTCTGACATCCAAATTAGTACTCTCTCCACATACAGAATATGGGCAAGCATCAAAATTAATGCCTACAAAGCTGAAAGACACATTTGTACAGAATCTCAATAGCCAATACCAGCAAAACAAACCAAGCAGGGACCTCAATTCTTACACAGAAGACTTCACAAATCCAAGCATGGATTTAAAACTCACCTTTTAAAGATTTCAAGTGTTGCACAGCCATTCTTAAAACTGTGAGTTTGTCCAGTTTGCGTGCCACGGGATTGCACTGAGGGATCATTGCAGACAGTTCTTCAATCAAGTTATTCATTTTATCTCGCCTCCGCTTTTCAGTCTGGCTATGAGCTTCCCTAAGAAGGAAGAAGAACCCCCTTTATATCAACATTCAGCAGACCCACAGTTACCCCCGAGGCACTAGCTGGATCACGTGCAGAGGCCAGCAAGCCCACGCTTGCTTTCTCCCAACTTTGGCCCTGCAGTTGCCATTCCCGGAAGAGGAAGGAGCTGCTGGGGGCAGGAATGGCCGCATTCACACTGCTTTCACTCCCACCTGCTACCCCTGCTCTTCCCTCCCTCCCTTATTTCCTGAAACCTTCAGGAACCAAGACAGCTGTCTGAGAGTCACGATGGATGGTTTAACATCCCCCCAGTCTTGGAGGAAGAGATGGGCAGCCTTATATTCAAAGCTAACTCCTCTCTGGTATTTGCTTAAAAAGTTGTCAGCATCTGAACCTCATTCTCTTTCTCTTTCACAGCTCCTTCTCATGGGTCTATAAATATGCTCAAGTCTCTTTCCTCTGAAGAAAACCCTTTCTCTAATTCTAGGGTTGTTTTTTTTTTTTTTTTTTTCCTTGCTACTGTCTTTCCTCTTTGGCCAGCTTCCTGAAAGAGTGTGGTCTCCACTCTATGTTTCATTTCCCAGGTACTCCTCCATCTACTGCAATCAATCTTCCACAACCCCGGCTCCACTAAAACTATTCTAGCAGAGTTCATCCTTATCTTACGCAATCCCTGGCTGATCCCTGCCTTGAATTTGACACCGCTGACATTCTTCGTTCTTCTCCTGGGCCCTGTGACCTCTCCTGTTCCTCCATCCTCCCTGCTCAGCTCAGTCCCCTTAGCCTCCTTACTCAACTCTTCCTCTATCCTTAAATAGTGGTGTCCCCCAAGATTCTCTACTTGGCACCACTCTTTCCTCACCCTACAGCTTCACCCTAAGAGATCTCCTTCTCTCTTAAGACTTTACAACAACTCATAAGCTACTTACTCTTAAATCCCTATCTCATTCATACTTCATCCAATTCCCGACCTTCAGAACTAGAATTATGCACTTAAATGATTCACAAGCACCCTAAAACTCAAGAAATCCCAAATTGAATGCATTCTCTGTAATTTCACCCATTTTAATTCTCCTTTCTCCACTATTCCTAGTTTACTCTATATAGTTTATCTTGGTTGGTGACACCACTAGACTCATTCCAGACCATTCCTCCTTCTTCACTCTGAAGAACCACATAATCACAAACTCCTACAAATTCTAGTTAAAATATTTCTTAAATATGTCTTCTCCTCTCCATCCACTCTGTCACCACCTTAATTCAGGCCCTTATGATAGATCATTGCCCACTACCCCAAAAAGCCTTTTAATCTGATAATCCTTCCTCTAGTGTCTTCCTCTTCCAGTGATCTATCCTACCCAAACTTCCAGAATTACCATTCGAAAACAAATCTTCTAATCTCAATGCTTAAAAAATAAAATGCATTTCTGTGGCCTAAGAGGAAAGGTCAGACTCAACAATGTCATCCCGAGGTTCTTGTGACCTGGCTCATGCCTTCATCTCCAGTTTCATCTTTCCATGTCTTTTTCCTACAGCTCCAAATGTTACACAACAGCAATGCCAAACAAGTCCTCAAACATGCCAATTCGTCTCACATCCCCTCTATGCCTTGCTCATTACTAGGCTTAAAATGTCCTCCTATAGTCTTAGAAAAATCCTATTTTTTCTGCAAAACCCAGCTCAGTTATTCTCCTGAGAAGCTTTCTTTGATTAATCACTTCCCTGACTCAGCCACCTCATATCTTATAGACTGTGACCATGTTTCATCCACTCTAAGACACCATCAGTTGTAAGATGCACTATTATTTAATGCATCACAAGGAAAGAAAAATGCTGCCAATTAACAGGAAGATGCCATTGCTGATAAGACATTTTTCACAGATGATAAAATGTAGGGGGGGAAATGTACATCTTAGATTTCAAGAATTAGGCTATTTACTTTTTACACTTCATTATAAACGTTAGTCTCTTTCTCCGACAACACTCAGACAATGGCAACTCCAGAATTTCTAGATAAGAAGAGTCTGAGGGAGGCAATCTAATGGGAAAGAGGAGAGGAAGGAGATTTGCCCTGATCTGTTTTTACAGAGACTTTAATTAGATGAAAGAGTTGGGGGAAGGGAGAGAAGCAGTGATGGAGCTAACACTCCCCACCCCCAACCATTCACTTTTGGACAATGCCACTCTTGAAACAAAATATGTACTTTTGGGTAAACTGGATGGAATTCAAATGAGATGTGTATATACATAAAACTTAGTTATCTACTCATACTTTGATCTATTCATGAGCAATATTTAGATTAAAATTTTCTGATTAAAAATGTTGTAGTTATCCTCTTGCTAAAACGATCAACTCTTCTTTCTAACAGTATTACCTGTTAGCATGGACAATAGCAATAGACAGAGATGCCTGATTACAGGAATGTTCAGCAGAAGGGGTGCCCTCTCTCAGAGCTAGGGTTTGGAGGGAGGGGAGAACAAGGTGGGAATAGGCCACTGTGGAGAACAATGAATGATGATGGTGGGAGTGAGGAAACACAGAGGAAGGTGAAATAGCTAGTTTCTGAATAAGGTACTTTACTTGAAGGAGGTACACCTGGAAAGATTCCTGGATGATTTTCTTTCTTTTTTTTTTTTTGTGAGCAAGATCAGCCCTGAGCTAACATCTGCCAATCCTCCTCTTTTTTTGCTGAGGAAGACTGGCCCTGGGCTAACATCCATGCCCATCTTCCTCTACTTTATATGGGACGCCGCCACAGCATGGCCTGACAAGTGGTGTGTCGGTGCGCGCCCGGGATCCGAACCGGTGAACCCCGGGCCACTGCAGCGGAGCGCGTGCACTTAACCGCTTGTGCCACCAGGCCAGCCCCCTCCTGGATGATTTTCTTAAGGAAAGACATTTATCCAGAGGCTAGTTCTCCGCTTAATAATTTATCAGGGCTCTGGCTCTTACTTCTGTATACTGTTACTGCCATGTCAGTGTTGTGCAGAATCATAGCAAAAAGCAGAATAAATGGAGAAAAAGCAAAACTGAAATCTGGCCATGTTGCCAGATGTAGAAAAAAATTTTGTTGATGTTGAAAGAATACATATGTTGAAACAATTGACAGAATTTGTGATGATGAATTCCTAATAATCAGATGCTCCTCATAAGTAATTCTGATTTGTTTATAGCATGAATCAGATTTTCTCTAGTGCTTAAAGAAAATAATAGTTTTTAATAAACAGCTATTCTAAGAAAAACGTAAAGACACATAAGCCAAAATGTTATGCAAGGAGATAGAGAAGAAAGGTAAAAAGTAACTGATAATCACCACTTCTCAGAGCATAACATGTGAGAAAAACCTAATATTCATGAATCCATTCTGTCTTGACATCACTGTTTGCTTTGGCTAAAGGTTTGCATGTGCGACCTCTTCCACCCACCATGTACCATCTCAACACTTCAATATACCTGAAGGACTTCATTTTTACTTGTTGTTCACCATCTTCCATTCTACAAAAAAGCAGGATAAAATATCAAACTACATGAAACAGATTTTCTGTAATTCTTGACAGAAAAATAAATGTGAGGTTAAGTCCAATCATTCTAATTCCTATTAAGTCTTTAGTTATAAATGCTACCCTGAGCTCCTAACGACCTGAAATGATTGCTACTGTCTACACGAGCTGTTCTCCTACAAGCACATCAGCCCCTTCAGGTAACAAAAACTACATTAACTGACAATGAATAATAATTGGTGCTCTACTTAGAAATTATCCCATGCCAGTCTTTAGAAAAAGTATAATTTTCATAGAAATAAAGTTATTTTTAAAACAATTTATGGCTTAACCAAAAATTTTATAATTGCTGTATTAAAATAGCTTAAGAATTTCAGACCTTTAATCAAAAGGATTTCATTTTGCCTAAAAAACCATCAAGATGATATGAAATATTATTGAAAACTGGAAACTCTGGTCACTGGCCAATAATACTAATTTTCACATTAATATATTCCCTAGCAGAATATACTAAATGTATATATGTATGTGTATATATGTATAAATATTTATATATACATATACATACATACGTGTGTGTGTGTGTGTGTACATATATATTCATTCAGAAATGTAGTCGCCAGGCCACTACCAAAGTGAAATATACTGATGGTGATAGAATACTTTCCACATTAAAAAATTATGCAGGCTGAGTAGTTTTTTGAAAATATGTATCATTTTTTGAAGGGGCATTTGAAAAATTCAGCAGAAAGCAGCTCTGACTACTTAACTTACCCATGGCGTGTATGTAATCTATCTATATCTATTTATGTAGATGTTTCTATGTGTTCTATATATATATAATAAACAAAATTCAGATCACAGTGTATAATTTTTCATGTCTTGTCTTAATCACTTAACACTATAACATGAATATTTTCCCATAGCTTCAAATATTCTTGGAGAACAAGATTTGAAATGATTAAATAGTACCCCATCGGTTAGCTATACTATAATTTATTTTAATCACTTTCTATTATTGGATGTTTCAATATTCTAATTTTTCAATGTTATTAATAATATAGCTAATACTATTGTGATGTATGCATCTTTGATTAGACTATTCTCCTAGGATAAACCCCTAGAAGTATAATTTATAGATAACTATTTTAAGGCTTCTGATTCATCTTGCCAAATTTCCCTCTTGAAAGACTCAACAATCATCATTTTCCAGGCTTTGAAAAAAATTTGACCTACCTTTGAACTAGTTTATTCATCTGAACTATTTTATGAGTTTTAATAATATTTTTCTGCTTAAAAAGATAACGCTATTTATAGAAAATTTAATGAAATTTATGAAGAGTCGCTTATAAATATTCCAAATAAAAAGAACCACTAAGACAAAACCTTAATCAAGCAGTGCTTTTCCTTCTCATTATCTAAATAGCTTTCATATTTATGGTACTCTGTCAAAAGCGTTTTCACATATGTTATTTGATTCTCACAATATTTGAGAATCATGTAGTTAATTACTATCCCCATTTTACAGATGAAGGAATTGAGGCCCAGTAAGGTTAATGACTGCTCAAGGTCATAGAACTAATGGGAGGTCAGGTGAAGCTTCTTCTATGCAGGCTGGTGTGTCTTCCACTATGCCTTGCTATTTCTCTCATCATTGTCAGTCTGCTCTGAGGTTGGTGCACATAAAATTAAACAGTTTCTCCGAAGCAAAAAAGAGGATCAGATTAAGTCAGCTTCTTTTCTCTTTCTAGTCTGACTTCATATTTGGAGACTAAAATAGAAAATAATTATACAGGTTGAATGATTTTCTTCCTAATGTTCTGTGTATGTATTATATACATTACTTCAATTCCAAAAGGTAAACTTTGGCTGTTTCAAATCATGCTTTTGTTTTGATTATAGGTGTTTTAGCAAATGAACTGACTGACTGATGGCCTTGGAGAAATCCAAACCTGTTGAACTTATAAAATCCAAATACAATTTTATATAATGGTCCCTGGTAGAAGAAAGGCATGATCTTGTTAATCAAACAATTCATTTCTTTGTTTGCAGCACAAACCTAGATAATTAGTAAATTTACTATTTGTATTTTTGTTCCATGCTGGCATTTGGTCTATAGCCAAAATATTTTTACATATGGATTTTAATAAGCTTTCTAATATTAATAATGTTCACATTACTTAGATGTATTTTCTTAGTGTAGCATCTTACACTACACGAATGTTAACACAGTACAAGCTCTCCTTGAAAACTACTTTCACTGCACTTTGAAAGAAACATAGGCCCTCTCCCTAAATCAACCAAAGACAAATGAAATTGGAAGCAAATACAATCAAAACATCTCCAGATTTGCCACTTTTTCATGCCTTCCTCTTTCTCAAACTCTCTTTCTTTGGTTTCTGAAATACCATTCCCCTTCAGAGCCATGTCTTCATACATTTTGGGTAGGATTCTCTTCCTCTCTTTACTGTGTTTAGATCCATGTACCCCCAGGTATATCCTCAGCCCCCTAGTATTCCCACTAGGGAAAACAGTATGGCGATTCCTCAAAAAATTAAAAATAGAACTACCATATGATCCAGCAATTCCCCTTTTGGGCATTTATCCAAAGGAAATGAAAACACTAACTCAAAAAGATATCTGCCCCCTGCCATGTTCATTGCAGCATTATTTACAATAGCCAAGATATGGAAACAACCTAAGTGTCTGTCAATGGACGAACAGATAAAGAAAATGTGCAGTATATATACAATGGAATATTATTCAGCCATAAAAAAACAAAATTCTCATACATGCTAGATGAAATTTGAAGACAAGCTAAATGAAATAAGCCAGACACAAAAGGACAAATATTGTATGATTCCACCTATAGGAAATATCTAGAAAAGGCAAGTTCACAGAGCTAGAATATAAGCTAGAGGTTACCAAGGGCTGAGAAAATGGGGTATGAAGAATTATTGCTTAACGGGTACGGTGTTTCTGATTGGAGTAATGAAAAAGTTTTGGAAATAGCGGTAACGGTTGTACAATATTGTGAATGTAATTAACGCCAATGAATTGTACACTTAAAGATGGTTAAAATGGCAAGTTTTATATTATATATATTTTTTACCACAATAAAGAAAGTTTAAAAAGAAGTGCAAAGGCAAGCAATTAAAAAAAATGTAATCTGATCAAGTTCCTCTTATTCTTAAATTCTTCTGTTTTCCTTATTGCATTCAAGGTAATTTTCGGATTTAGATCAGCAGACCTTTATAACCTCGCCCAGGCCTATCCCTCAAATCTCACAGCTCACCCACTTCTATGTACACTTCCGCTCCACTGTGACAACCACTCGCTGTTTCCTGGTCAGCAGTACACTATTTCATACCCTGTGCTTCTGCACAGTTGTTCCTACCTAAAATATCGTCTCTACTTCTGCTCTGATGGGCTCATTTCCATTCTTCCTTTAAAATTTAGCTTAAGTCAACATCTCCAGGAAGCTGTCCTTCAATCCTAATCTCAATCTTTTTTAAATGCCCGACTTTTTTTGTTGCCATAGTACCTAGGGTCTCTATTATGACAGTTATTATGATGTGTAATAATTATCTGTATCTCTCCCTTCTACTCTACTGGGTGTCACAAGGAGGTACTCAATAAATGTTTAATGACTACATTCCAGGGAATCTTCATCAAAGACCCTTCCAAAGAACCAGCTCCCCATTCAAAACCAATAGTGCTGCAGAAAGTGTGAACACTGTCATATGCTCTACTTTGTTTAAAATATCTAACACTCTGAGGCTCCATCAATGAAATCCACTTCATACCAATTGACTAGCTTTCATACCCTGAGTCTCTGGGAAAGATGTTATATAATTAGTACTTTGTAAAATCCATAAAGTACTTTGACATCCAACATTTCATTAGAATCGAAAACGGTGGCATAAAAGGATTAGGGCAGAATGAAGAGGCTCTGGGATAGATAATTAGCATATCAGTGGGGTGTATACTCCATACTGCCACTATATGCCCTCTTCACGTAGCAATTATGTCAAATGATAGTCTAGGACTTACCTGCTGCCACTGGATGCCAATATTTCTATCCTTGATGAAAGGAGATAGGTAAAAGGACTCTGAGAAAGCTTTTCCACCACTATCTCTGTCATGATTCCTGAGCTGGAAGGAAGGAGGCCTTGGGTCACCCCTACCCAGACACGCTGGGAAATGGACAGCATGATTGTCCTCACAGGCTAGTAGTACCCTACCCTGTCCAGTTGCGGAGAGATAGAAGCAAGGGTAATGAAAAAACGACCACACTCACAATCAGGCATTCTAATTCCTTGTGTGATGTTAGGCAAGCTGCTTCATGTTTCTGAGTCTTAGCTTCTTCATTTCTAAAATGTGGGCAATTGACGAAATAATCTTTAGTGTTGCCTTCTGCAAAACAAATTACCTGCCAGTACTCTGCATGTTTCTAATATTTCCCCTACCACTGACCCTATTTTCCCATTTGCTCCCCAAACCACTGTAACGTCTCAACCACGCCCCCTATGTGCCATAAAATGGTGTTACCTCTAGTACTCACTGCTCCCACTTCAACAGCCACAATCTTATTTAGATACTAAGAAAGAACAATGGTGCTTGGGCCGGCCCCGTGGCTTAGCGGTTAAGTGCGTGCGCTCCGCTGCTGGGGGCCCGGGTTCGGATCCCAGGCGTGCACCGAGGCACCGCTTCTCCGGCCATGCTGAGGCCGAATCCCACATACAGCAACTAGAAGATGTGCAGCTATGACATACAACTATCTACTGGGGCTTTGGGGGGAAAAAAATAAATAAATAAAATCTTAAAAAAAAAAAAAAAAAAAGAACAATGGTGCTTATGATTCTGAAGAAAAAGGAAGAAAAAAAAGGGACTAACAGTCACTTCTAGATTGAGGTGAGTGGAGACTACCAACTGATAATTTAGGATGTAAAACAGCAAACAGTTCTCGATAAGACTGTCACTTGGTTAACTGCAGTTATTAATGATCATTCCCATTAATGGAAGAGACTGAGAGAATATAGACAAGGAAAAACAGTAGATAATCTTCAAGTCATTTATACATGGCTAGGGAAGTACATTGGTACATTTAAATAACATTGATTATGCTGTCTTGGGAATTAAAGCTAAATTATAAAGTGTATTGGGAAGAACTGAGTTAAAAAGAGCTATGATGTTTCATTATCTCCTCTTCTTGTTCCCCTACTCAGAATTTTTCCCTTCATTCATGATGGAGAATGATCATTAACTTCCACATTTATGTAAAATACTAGCCTAAAATGGATTGCTCTAGATTGTTACATTTATTTTGCCCTCTTATTTTTGCCATATAAACCCTAGTTTGGGGAGGTCAATAAAGTATATTTGGGGCTGCAAGCTGCATTAGGCAAGAAAAACAAACATGGAGAGGGTAAGTATTCTCAACATTGACTTTATTATCTACTTGGCTTAATAAATATGGAAAACAAAAGTTTTTATACAATTAAACCAGTCATAGATAACCAAGGGTTTGTTATTATATAAATGATAAGGTGAGAAGCAAAGTGATAATTATTATTCTAAGCCAAAGATGCAGGAAGATGTTCTCCTCATGGTTAAGAATCTCAACTAGGAAGGCAAGTATCTGCCGTGACCATAAACGTTAAGCAAATTAACCTTATGTCCCCAAGTCTTTCAGACTCCATTTAACCCTCCTGGATACCTAATAACCTTCAGATTGGATTGAAAATTTCCAGGTCAATGACAGAGGTGGCAGTGGGGTGGATAAATAATTGCCCCTATCCAAATGTTACCGTGTAATTAAAAATAATTAATAGGCTGGCCCCGTGGCTTAGAGGTTGTGTGTGTGCACTCCGGTGCTGGCGGCCCAGGTTCGGATCCCGGGCGCGCACTGATGCACCGCTTCTCCGGCCATGCTGAGGCCGTGTCCCACATACAGCAACTAGAAGGATGTGCAGCTATGACATACAACTATCTACTGGGCTTTGGGGGAAAAAAATAAATAAATAAAATTTAAAAAAAATAAAAATAATTAATAATTGAAAAAATATTCTTTTTCTTTTTTCTCTAGAGTCAAAGATTTCATGGGTTGGAGGAACAAAATCACTTACTGGGATGGATCTGAATCACTTCCTTTTCGTTTTCTTGGAAACTCTGTCACATGTGGGCTGAAGGATCGAATAGCTGTTGGTTTTGTCCATGGGCTCATATGACTGGAAATCATGGGAGCAATGCACTGGTTCTCTTTTGTCAACACTTTACCTATGAGAGATAAAGCACAATAAGACATCTATTGTAAACATTAACTTTACTTTATACATCTCCATATCACACATTTTATTTTTATTTTTATTGTTTTTGCTGAGGAAGATTCGCCCTGAGCTAACAACCGTTGCCAATCCTCCTCTTTTTTTTTTTTGGCTGAGGAAGATTCGCCCTGAGCTAACATCTGTGCCCAGTCTTCTTCTATTTTGTATGTGGGACAGTGGAGTAGGTCTGCGCCCAGGATCGGAACCTGTGAACCCCGGCTGCCAAAGTGGAGCACACAGAACTTTAACCAGTTGGCCACGGGGCCAAGCCTCACCCATTTTAAATGGCTTTTTTATCTTGATATTTTAAAAATATCAACCAAGAACAACATAACATAAAAGTAAGACTAATTAGGGCCGGCCTCGTGGCTTAGCGGTTAAGTGCGCGGGCTCCACTACTGGCGGCCCGGTTTGGATCCCAGGCGCACACCGACGCACCGCTTCTTTGGCCATGCTGAGGCCGCGTCCCACATACAGCAACTAGAAGGATGTGCAACTATGACATACAATTATCTACCGGGGCTTTGGGGAAAAAAAAAAAGGAGGAGGATTGGCAATAGATGTTAGCTCAGAGCCGGTCTTCCTCAGCAAAAAGGAGGATTAGCATGGATGTTAGCTCAGGGCTGATCTTCCTCACAAAAAAAAAAAAAAAGTAAGACTAATTACGTACATTCAACTATCAGCTAGAAATGTATTTGTTAATCCATATTTTAAAGTTTATTTTCCTCACGGAATTGTAAAAAAAAATATGAATATTGTAGAAAATATGGAAAACACAAAAACATAGAAAGGAAGGGGAGGAACCAACAAATTTCACCAACCAGTGTTACTATTTAGACATATTTCCTTTTAGAATTTTTTCTGTAATTGTCATTATATTCTGCTCTATTTACATATAATTGTGATAATAACTTTACAGTGTTATTACAAATTCTTTATAAATGAGTCTAATGGCTGCATAATATACCATCATGTAGATGTATCATAGCTACTTAACCACTCTTCTACTGTTGGAACTTATGTTTATTTTCATTTTTTTCCATCATAAATATGTATGTTGGTACATAAAGCTTTTATCTCCTGCTTATTTCTTTTCATCTTCTGGTTATTTCTTTTGGATAGCATCCTAGAAATGAGTTAACAAGATCAAGGGACATAAATATTTTTAACCCTGAATTGCTAAATATGATAGTAAAATCCTCTTTGTCTAAAGTGTGGTTTATTACATGTTTTATGAAATATAAAATTCAGAATCACTGAACTAAAATAAAAGTCCAAATGTGGGCCTCCTTCTCACACTAAAATGGATATAACAAGTTTAAACTTATTTGTACCTTATAACATAGATTGAAAGTATATAAGCAATATTTACAAGGAGAATGCAATAAATCTACAATAATAGTGGGAGATTTTTAACACATCTCTGGCAATAACCGATAGATAGGGCATTGAAAAATAGCGACAGAGGAGATTCGATTCACCCAATGGACAAGCTCAAAGCTCAACACAATAGACATAAAGAGACCAGTATACCTAGGAGCTTCAAAATCCAGTGTTGTTTGTTTTGGGCACCATGGAGTGTTTATAAAAACTGACAATATACTGGACCAAAATGCACATAAATTTCAACAATTTCAAAAGATTTATATCACATATAAAACATTTTCTGACTACAGTGTAATCATGCTAGACACTGGTAACAAAAAGATAAACCAGGGGCCGGCCCGGTGGCGCAGCGGTTAAGTGCGTGCTCTCCACTTTGGCGGCCCGAGGGTTCGCAGGTTTGGATCCCGGGCGTGCACCAACACACCTCTTGTCAAGCCATGCTGTGGCAGCGTCCCACATAAAATAGAGGAAGATGGGCACGGATGTTAGCTCAGGGCGAATCTCCCTCAGCAAAAAGAAAAAAATATATAGAAATGAACATGGGGGTCATAATTTTAGATACTTTAGAGATTTAAAAGATAATAAAATCTCACGAACAACATTATTCTAAATATTTGAAAATTTAGATGGAATGCAAAAATTCCTAGAGAATTTTAACTAACAAAACTGCAGCAAAAAAAAAATATAAAACCTGAAAATTCCTCTATTCTTTCTTACACAAATTATTCCAGTACATAGAAAAGGAAAGAATATGTTGGCACCCAATTCTTTATGAAGTGTACATAATTTTGATATTTGAACCCAAAAACAGCAGTACAATAAAGGAAAACTATAGGCCTAGCTCACCAATGAACAAAAATACAAAACTTTCAACAAAATATTAGCAAATAAACTTCAGAAATGTATAAAAAGAATAACGCATCATGACCAGGATAGTTTTATCCCAGGAATGCAAAACTGATTTAATATTAGTAAATCAACAAATATAATTACCACAATAACAGATAATGAAAAAATATATGATTATCTCAATAGACAAAAAAATATTGAAATCATTCTCTTTACTATCAGAAACAAGACCATCTTTTATTACTACCCCTTTTCAACACTATAGTAGAAGACCTGTCAGCAGAATAAGGCAAGAAAAAGAAATACAAGGTATAAGAATTGGAAAAGAAAATAATTTTTTTTTGCTATTATTGGGAAATGATATGATCGAGTATATAAAAAACCCAAAATAATCAAAAGATAAATTATTAGAGAGTATACCAAGATGGCTTTATGTAAAAACAATATATATGAAAATCAATTGCCTTTCTATTCACCAGTAACAAACAGTAAGAGAGTGATACGTAAAAAGATACAATTTGTAATAACCTCAAAAAATACAGAGTACCTAAAGAATAAGTCTAATAAAAATGTCTAAGATCTTTATGGAGATAACTAAAAAATTTTTTAAAACATTAAAAAATATCCAAATAGAAAGACATGCCATGCTTATGGACTATAATAGGCCTCAATGTCATAAAGATGTCAATTCTCCTAAAATAGATACACAATTCCTCTCAAAATACTCATTTTTTCTTTTTTTGGTGGAACTTCACAAGCTGGATATAAAATGTATATGGAAATATAATGGGTCACGAATAGCCAAGGAAATGTAGGAGGACTTGCCTTAGCAGACATCAAGACGTTATAAAGCTATAGCTATTAAGACAGTGTGGGGCCGGCCCCGCGGCTTAGCGGTTAAGTGCGTGCGCTCCGCTGCTGGCGGCCCGGGTTCGGATCCCGGGCGCGCACCGATGCACTGCTTCTCCGGCCATGCTGAGGCCGCGTCCCACATACAGCAACTAGAAGGATGTGCAACTACGACATACAACTATCTACTGGGGCTTTGGGGGAAAAATAAATAAATAAATAAATAAATAAAATCTTTAAAAAAAAAAAAAAAAAAAGACAGTGTGGTATTGGTGTGGGGACAGACAGACCAAAGGAAAAGAACAGAGAGCCCAGACATGCATATATGGACATCTACTAAATGTCCGAGGTAGAATTTCAGATCAATTGGAGAAAAAAGCTTTTAATAAATGGTCCTGGCCAATTGATTTTCTCTATGGAAAAGAAAAAACCAAAACCCCTACATTATACCAAATATAAAAACCAATTCCAGCTGGACTGAAAACCTAAATGTAAAAGGCAAAAATATAACACAAAAGACTCTATAAGAGAGAGCATATCTTTATGTTATTGGTGTAGAAAGAATTTTCCAATACATAAAAAGTAAAAATAATACAGGAAAAGATTGATCAATTCGACCTTCTTAAAATTAATGTTGATCAAAAGACACCATAAACATGGGGCCAGCCCAGTGGCATAGTGGTTAAGTGCTCATGCTCCGCAGCTGGCGGCCCGGGTTCGGATCCTGGGCACACACCAAGGCACCACTTGTCAGGCCATGCTGTGGCGGTGTCCCATATAAAGTGGAAGAAGATGGGCAAGGATGTTAGCCCAGGGCCAGTCTTCCTCAGCAAAAAAAGAGGAGGATTGGCAGGGATGTTAGCTCAGGGCTGATCTTCCTCACAGAAAAAAAAAAAAACACACCATAAACAAAACCACAAGCCACAAGCTGGGAGAAGATATTTGTTACACATATAAATAACAAAAGGTTAGTAGCTAGACTGCAAAAAGAATGCCTTTGAATCAATAAGAAAAAGACCAAGGGGCCAGCCCAGTGGCATAGCGGTTAAGTGTGTGCACTCTGATTCGGCGGCCCGGGGTTCGCAGGTTCAGATCCCGGGCGTGGACCAACACACCGTTTGTCAAGCCATGCTGTGGCAGCGTCCCATATAAAGTAGAGGAAGGTGGGCTTAGATGTTAGCCCAGGGCCAGTCTTCCTCGGCAAAAAGAGGAGGATTGGCGACGAATGTTAGCTCAGGGCTGGTCTTCCTCACACACACACAAAAAAAAAAAAAGAAAAGAAAAAGACCAACAATCCACTAGAAAACTAGATGAAAGCTTTAATGGGAACTTCATAAAAAAATTCCAATTGTCAATATACAAATGAAAAGATAATCTCATTAGTAATCAGAAAAATCCAAAGCAAACTATAATAATATACTACTACATAGAGAGTAAACTATAGTGATGCATTACTACATACCCATCTGACGGCCACAACTGAAAAGAGTGGTGGCACCAAGCGTAAGTGAGGATGTGGAGCAATGGAAACGCTCATGGTCTGTGGCGGGAATGTTAATTGCCACAACCACTTTGGAAGCCATTTTTGCAGTACCTGATAAAGTTGAACACATGCAAATAACATGATTCAGCATTCCATTCCTCGGTATATGGAGAAATTCCTAACGTATCTTGGGAGACAAGTACAAGAAATGCATTAACAGCATTGCTTGTCAATCAAACAACAATAAAAACCTGAGAAAACTGGAAACTATTTAAATTTCTATCAATAGATGAATAAATTGTTTATTCACTGAAGGGAATACTAACAGAAGTAAAAATGACTGAAGTACTGATATACTCATTAACAAGGATGAATCTGAAAATAATAATGCTGGTGAAAAAAAGTCACAGCCAGGGCCGGCCACGTGGCTTAGCGGTTAAGTGCGCACGCTCCCACTACTGGCGGTCCGGTTCGCATCCGGAGCGCGCACCTATGTACCGCTTCTCTGGCCATGCTGAGGCCGCGTCCCACACACAGCAACTAGAAGGATGTGCAACTATGACATACAACTATCTACTGGCAATAGATGTTAGCTCAGAGCCGGTCTCCCTCACCAAAAAGAGGAGGATTAGCATGGATGTTAGCTCAGGGCTGATCTTCCTCACACACACACACAAAAAAAGTCACAGCCAAAACTATTTAGCATGTTTTTAAAAAAATTTAAATAAAGTTCAAAACCAGGTAGAACCAATCAATATGTTTTTTAGCATTATTGCCATATATACAGAAAAACAAGGGAACAGTTAACACAAAAGTCAGAATTCTCTTTGGGAGAAGAAAGGGGGATTTGATCAATGAGGGAGACACAGACGTCTAAGGAATTCACGTTCTACTTCTTAACCTGGGTGTGAGTTCACAGATGTTTGCTTTACTTTTATTATTTAAACTACACATATAATTTTTACATCCTCTGTAGGTAGAAGAGATCTCACAACAAAGAAGTGGGGAGAATAATTTCACCAACGATTGTTGGCCACTTGGAAATTAAGTTTCTAATTTATGGTATCCCAAGCCTTCTAGGCCTGGACGCTCTAAATGGGATCAATTTGGGATCACCAGATACCACATGAGATTAATTATGGTTTCAGCTCCTAGACTTCATTCTAAAGGATTTTGAATGGCAGAACACCATCTGTTTTCATATAAAAATGTGGAGAATTTCTTATATTAAACAGCAAATCAACTGGAAAAATTCACTAACATTGAACCATAGCACACCCTGGTATATATAATACCAGACCCCTCCCATCCCCTTTCCATCCCCCTCCAACACGCACACTCTTTCCCTCACATAAGTTCAAAACAGAAATAAAGTGAAGAATTTTTTTTTTGCCTCTTCTTCTAGGAGACGTGATTTCCTCATTTAAATCCTACTTCCTGTTTAACCTTGAAAATAAGAAATGGACTATCTTTAGGCAGGCAGAATAATATTCTTCCTTTCACAAAATCAAAATCTGAAGTTCTAAGGCATTTTCATGTTCCTTAATGGGTGAGGAAGCATTATTCCATAATTAGCCGTGTTCCATCAAGTCTGGCCATGTCAGAAGTGTATTCAAAACAGAGGCTTTCTGTAAGCAAAAGGAAAATGTGGGTTACTGGGACTAATTAGTTCTGGATGAAAGGATCTGTTCTTTGGAAACAATTCAACCCCCACGTAGCAGATTTTTATTTGTTAGGAGGTGACTCATAATTTAAAGAGTAAAGATTTTATTTCTAACCTTCCAGTTTACTTTGCTTTCAGCCTCCACATACACTTATGCAGAAGATGAGACCATGAGTTAGGAACTGAAATTTAGCTCTGCTTTAATATAACTCATTTTGGAGGTTATGATTTAATATTGGATACTGTCTTTCCTTTGCCAAATTGGGTCACTTCTCAATGGCGAATGTAATAGGTTAATTATTTAACACTCAGTAAAACAATTCAGAATTTAGATTGAACAAAGACACTGTGATTGTCTTTTACAGAGGAAGTTTGTGGTTTTATTCAAAATGAGATGAGCATTAAATCTTGCTCCACTCTATGCGCATCTCCCTGGTGATGGTAATCTAACAACATTTTAAAGGTCTACCATTTAGTCAACTCCTCAAGGACAAAAATAAATTGTGGGAAATGAGCAGCTCCTTGGGAGTCATAAGCAGGGGAGACCAAATAGCCACTTGGTTTAGGCTCATAGTTACAAAGCGTTCAAATTTAGAATTTGACGTTGTGCTTGAAAGAGAATATACATACACACATAGGCACACACATTCACAGAAGTGCAACGGCAAGATGGAAAAAATATATTTTTCATACAACTTAAAAGCTTTTGTCCCATTACTTTCATTACAAGTAGTGTGCTATATGTTAAAATTTAAATTATCCTGAGTAACTTTTTGTTAAGAACAATTTGTTCAACGTAAACATTTAATTACTTCCTTGAACAATCAAAGCAGCCTTGGATTCTCAACTTCTGAGCGTCCCTGCCCAGAAAATCTTTTTAGTCTGGTTTACCCTCTACAAACTGCTTTTTTTGGACAAGTCATTTAGCATATCTGAGACTGTTTCTTTAAGATGGAAGTAATTTCTGCAAACCTCATTTGTTGGTGTTGGGAATCAAATAAAATCATATATTTGAAATCTGCTTGAAAACCAAAAGTTTAGTGATGCTAAGTAACTAGTCCAGCAAGAGTCCATGGTTGATGAGCCATTGCAGATGCCTAAGGTGTCAGTCAAGAAAAGGCACTGAGTTAAATGCCTTTGAATTTTTTTAATTAAAAAAAAGTTAAACTTTTAATTTTGAAATTATTTCAGACCTGCGAAAATAATGCAGAGAATTCCCATATACTCTTCACTCAGATTCCCCAAATAGTAATGTCTTACTTAACTTGCGTATATTTATCAAGACCAGGAAATTAACACTAATATAGTATTATTATCTAATTTATAGACCTTTATTCAAATTTTGCCAATTATCCTAATGTCCTTTTGCTGGTCCAGGATCCAATCCAGGATCACACGCTGCATTTAGTGTCTATTATGTGTCCTCAGTTTCCATTGAACTATAAGTTCCTCAGCCTTCCTTTGTCTTAGAGATTTTTGAAGGGTACTGGGCAGTTACTGTACAGAATGTCTCCCAGTTTAAATTTGTCTGATATTAGCTCATGACTAAATTCAGGTTATGCACATTTGTCAAAAATACCACAGAAGCGATGCTGTGTCTTTCTTAGTGCTAAATGCCTTCACTTTTCAATTTTATTGCTTCTGGTACTTTTTACTGCTTCATTAAGATCCTCCTCTTCAGGATTCCAAAGATTTCCAAATTCTAGGATTTCCAAATTCCAAAGACTTATGAGCTCCCCTCTAAGGCTATACGTTCCAATACTGGAAAGCTTTGAGGATCATGTTATCTTTTTGCCCCCGAATCTTAGCATAGTGCCTGAAACATAGTAAGTGTTTGGGGTTTGCTGAAAGAATGAATTACATTTCATTTCATTACCCCCAGACATTCAAAAAAGAATCTGAAACAGGTGTGAAATCAGAACTTCCAGATTCACCTGCCTGGGCTGCTAGGAATGATGGAATTCCCACAATAAGGAATATGGAATTCCCACAATAAGGAATATGCAATTCCCACCATACCTACTTCACAAACAAGTAGGCCTACTCCCTACCTTTACTTCATTTTGACCGTTTTTCTTACACAGAAGAAAAAATACATTTGATTGTCTGCTAGAAAAAAAGGAATGTGTGGTGTGAGATTTGGCAGTCAGAAGGAGCCTTCTAGAATGACAGGCAGTAATTGTTTCACAGGTTTGTGCTAATGCATCACAATGGAGACCAAATCCTGCTTTTTAACACTGACACATTACTGTAAGATGCTGAGGCACATAATAGAAGTGAAGTACTAATTGGCACTAGTCAAGAAAAATACTATCTATGGATAGTGCTATACACAAACTATGAAAAAGCTTTTGCTCAGCAGAGATTAAAAGTATTCTATTATTTCATAGTATTTATTAAGAGCTGAATCTAGGTGGAGGATAGGGGGGATACCTAAAAAGGTTAAAATTTCGTACCAGCCCTCAAGAAGCTTATAATTCTGTATATGTTTGTTCACATGTATATGCATAGACATATAAGCCAAATACAGAACGAAATTAGACCTAGATGGAAGTACAAGTTTATGCTGCAAAAACATGGATGGAAGGGCACATAATTCTGTTTTGGGGGAGGGAGTAACATTTGAAAGCATTTTTTTGGATAGGAACTTGAGGCTAAGAGAACACCAAGAACAGGAGGCCAAACAAATGCTTTAAGTAAAATCCTATGCTGTCACGAAAAATGACATTTAGTTGTTGAATAAATGAAAACATATCAGAGTCAGGTGTTAGAAAATGCATCTCCTGATATCAATCTGATCAGTAAAATTGGACCTTTTCTTTTTTTTTTTTTTTAGACTTTTTCAAAACAAATTTTACCTTCTCACATATGAAACAAAATGCATGCTAAATTGACAGAACACTTCTCTGAGCAGAAACTGGTTGGCTGCCTAGATCATCATTCACCATCCAGAAATGCAGATTCTAGAAAACTCAAAATAAGGATGAGCTTTAGATTCACTGATATTTCAGTGGAATAGAATTCCCTCAAGATTTATTTATCCATGGGTCCTTACTATACTTGGAAAAGTCAGGAGAGAGAATCTCTCTGTGACCACCTTTTTGAGTTGTCAATCCAAACAGCCAAACGAACCCTGAAGAAGAGCAGATATTTAGCCAGATTGGTCTTTACTGAAGCTAGAAAAATATCTTGCTCAAAATAGGGGTAAAGGGCGGGTACTGAGATACAAGGGCCTAAATATGTCATTTTCCAAATTTCCATCTGTTTTCTCAGACAGGACTTGTCAACAGACCCTTCACTTCGATACTATTTGTGAAGGGTACTCAATTTCAGACTTGAGCACGTGCCTTCATATTCTGGAAGAATTGCACCTATGATAACCTGGTTTCCCCATGATCTCAGCCTCAGTCACTGCGGGAGAGGAGGAGAATCTGAAATTTGATTTAAAAGCAGGATTTTTATGTGGGCCTACCTACAAGGAGAAAAATGAAGGAAACCACACGGATACCCAGAGAAGGTCTTATGATGGAAATCTTTTGCATCCACTAATTGGCATCCTGTTTTACATGTCCAAAAAAATGATGTTTAATGCTTCTTCCTATGGTAAGAGGGTTGTGTTGGTGGCACCTCCACTATTCTTTTCTGTTTATTGAAAAGTGCAACATCTTTGGCGAATGAGTGTGGCTTGGATGATGGCAGTTCACGGTGCTGTTTTAATTTATATTCTAGGGAAGTGCTTAACCTGTAGCTCCATTCAATTGCTGCATTTGAAGCAAAGCTTTACTTGGTATTGCCCCATTATTTAATCTAAAGTCAGAAGGTTTGGAATTTTTAACCTGATGGAACAGAAAGGTTGAAAGCACTTAGCTCTCGTTCAATGCCCACATTGCCCTGCCGCCTGGGTGTCTGTCTGGCCCCTTTCCATAAACTTTTTTTTTCCAATCCTTGCAGCTCTTCAGTAGAAATTTGTTGGGGCCGGCCCGGTGGTGTAGCAGTTAAAGTTCGCATGCTCCGCTTTGGCGCTCGGGGTTCGTTGGTTTGGATCCCGGGTGCGGACCTACTCACCGCTCATCAAGCCACGCTGAGGCAGCGTCCCACATAGAGCAACTAGGACAACTATGACATACAACTATCTACTGGGGCTTCGGGAAGAAGAAAGGAAAAAAGGGAGGAAGATTGGCAACAGACCTTAGCTCGCCAATCTTTCTCAAAAAACAAAACAAACAAAAAACAAACAAATAAAAAGAAGCAATGATCCCAGAAAAAAAAAAATTGTTACATCTATCATCATTTGTGAAGTTGAAGAGTCACAGCTTCAGCTATTTGACAGGTTTCCCAAAGTGAAGGCTTTGGTACCCATCACCTAGACAATCTCAAAAGCAAATTGCTCTCCCATCACTTTCCTTTCCCTCTGCCCCACCTGTCAATCAATGCTGAGAGGAGAGCGCTCCTTCTCAGGCGAATGGGCTCTATCTATTTGGTTCACTAATGGGCCATCTGAGGCAGAAATAAGAGGATATAATTTCTTTCCTTAGCACCTACTTGGGTGCTGCTGTGGAGCGAATGTTTGTGTCCCCCAAAATTCACATGTTGAAATCTAATCCCCAATGTGCTGATATTAGGAGGTGGGGCTTTTGGAAGGTAATTAGCTCCTGAGGGTGGAGCCCTCATGATGGGATTAGCATCCTTATCAGAAGAGGCCAGAGAGCAAGCTCACTATCTTTCTGCCATGTGAGGATATGAGAAGTTGGCAGCTGTAACCAGCAGAGCACCCTCTCCAAAACCCAACCACACTGGCACCCTGATCTCAGACTTCCAGCCTCCATAACTGTGAGAAATACATTTCTGTTGTTGATAAAATATTAAATTAAATTAAAATTAAAATTTTAAAAATATGAAAAATGCTTATGTAATGTTTAGTTTCAAAAGTAAATGAAAGATACACAGACTCTGTAAAAACGAGAAACAAAGATAATATATTTTCAGGGGAGAGAAAAACGAGAAAGAAACATAGTAAAATGTTTCAGGTGTTTTGTCTGAGTGGTGAATCAAAGGATTTTTTTCCTTTCTGCTTTGCTGTATTGTTCCAAAATTTTGTAAGTATCATGTTTTGCTTTTGTAAGACATATAACTTAGAAAGAAAAAAGAATACAAATGGACTACTAGGGAATAGCAAATAGATCAGTATGGCTGGACAGTGTGAAACATTAGGCAATGAAGCTAGAAAAGTAGATTGCACAGTTCATGGAGGGCCCTGGCTGTCCCACCGAGGAGTCTGAGCTCTCTTCCGGGTAGCAGGGAGCTCATGTAGTTACCTAGCACTGCATCTCAGACCCCTTCATATCTTGGGCCAATCCTCTCTAAGGTGGGGAGTATATTTGCACCGTTCTCCCTACTAGTATATCAGTTCTGGAACTAGCCTTCCTATCAACAGCTACAACTTTCATCCTAACGCATTCCACCTTCGTCCAACCTGAATAGCTGGCCTTGTGCCTGGGTTCCTGTTTATTTCTATAGTGAAGACTGTACTCAGAGCTGTACTCTGAACTCTTTTCAGCTTGGCTGGGAAAATAAGTTTTGCTGCCAAGCATGGACAGGGAGAGCCAAAAACCCTTTCACGTGGGGATCAGGGTCCCACCTGTGGATCAACCACAGCATAGCTCAGATACAATGTTAAAACATCCCAGAAGGACCTACCTCTCCCACCTAGACTGTAGAGAGGAAATTTTATTCTCTTGGCCCTGACTTCAAAAGAAGCAAGATTGGGGCCAGCCCAGTGGTGCAAGCAGTTAAGTGCGCGCGCTCCGCTGTGGCGGCCCGGGGTTCGCCGGTTAGGATCCTGGGCGTGCACTGACGCACTGATTGTCGAGCCCTGCTGTGGCGGCGTCCCATATAAAGTGGAGGAAGATGGGCACAGATGTTAGCTCAGGGCCAGTCTTTCTCAGAAAAAAGACGAGGAATGGCATCAGATGTTAGCTCAGCGCTGATCTTCCTCACAAAAAAAAAAAAAAAAACAGTTTGGTGCTATTCACAAGCCTTGGGCATTTCTTTGAAAGGATAAATTTATACCACTATTTGAACAGTCATGAATGCAGCCCTTCCTATATTGCTTTCTAAACTGAAAGAACAAATATGGACTGCCGATGCCATGAACTCAGTGTGGCTAAAGATACGAGGCCACACTGAGCTGCTTTCACGGAACATTTTAGTGTTTGCCTGGCAGGGGGTTTCTAATCAAATACACACGATCCCAGATTGACCCTTGTCCTAAACTGTGTGTGAAAGAGAGGTCTGTCGGCAAAAGTATTTAAGGAACTTAAGAAAAAACTTTCCACAAGAGTTACTTGCCTATAAAGGAGTCCCTTCGTGGGAGAGGGGAGAGAGTAACTGCACCGATTGCAGAAAGGGACAGCCACCTGGCTTTGATCACATCTCTGTGCCACACTGGATAACTGGTTGGAAGCATTACTCAGGTGCCATGTCCAATGCTTTGGAAAAAACTGTAGCATCAGAGTCCATAAAGTCCATAAAGTCAGGATCCTAGCTCAAGATGAAGCCCTTGCTGTAATACTGCACCACACACAACATGAGCAGCCCACGGCCTCCGCGGACTGACCACGAGAATGGCAAGGAGGCAGCCCCAGGCACAGCAACAGCACTTTTGTCCATGCCCCCCAACTCACTGTATGGCTCTAGGTAAGTCATTTGCCCTCTCTATGGTTTCCTCATCTGTAAAATAGAGGTTATGATACAGACTAGAGTTACCTCACAGAGCTCTTCTAAGAAAAAAAAATGAGATAAATATTGCAGCCTCTTGGCATCTATGAAGTTTTGTTGGACAGATACTAGGCAGTATGTTAATTACTTATCTGAACTGAGTACAACGGGCTTATGGCTGGGAATGAGATCCAAACAGACACCAATGTGCATCCATCTCCACCCTCAGGCAAATGGTCAGATGGAACAATGATGTACCTGTTAAAGATAACTGAGGTCCGAGCCAAATTAAGGGGCAGGTTGTTCTGCAGAGTTAGATTAAATCAGAAACATAGGGCCAGATAATTCAGATTTCCACAGGAAAATCCTCATATAGTCAGTGAAAAATAAATTTCTCCCACCCGTTCTGAAGAAGGTAATGTGAGACATTAATCAATAATCAGACAAACACACAATTCAAAACTGTGATCATTGCTGTGAATTAAAAGCAGTGTGCTATGACACTATTCAATATGCAAAACATTGTACAACAGATTTAATTCTTTCATTCCATTGCTTAAAAGCCAGCTGTGGCCTCCCACTGAATTTAAGATGACATGAAATATAAGGTCTTGCACAGCACAGCACAGCCTGTCCACTAGCCTCATCGCACGTGGCTCTCTAATAACCCAGCAATGGCCGCAGGGGACTCAGTGATGCTCCCCAGTCATATCACCTTCCCCATCGCTCTACGTCTCTGGGCATGCTCATCCCTAGCCTGGAATGTCCTGTTCCCAAATCCCAAACATAAGCTTATCTGCCAAGACATGGGTCAGATGTTATCTCCTACAAGAAGCCTTCTCTAACCACTGGCCCCCAAAACCTGCCACACTACTGGGGTCCCTTCTACATATTACAGTAGCATTGTCTAATTGATGCCAATCTTGAGCTCATCCCACTTCATCGTAATTATCTCTTTACTAGTCAGTCTCTCTCACCAAACACCACTCCTTTTGAGGGCAGGGATCATGTTTTCATTCTCAGTTTAACACAACCCCTGACACATCACCCACACTCAACTGAGGAAATGATGGATTATCCAATAATTAGTGTTAGGTCAATTTCTTAACTATTCAGAAAATATTAGATATCTATTCCCCCATTTACCAAAATAAATTTGTGATGGATGAATGAGTTACACGTAGGGAAATAAAATCACAAAAGTATAAGAAAAAAATATACATGTGAATATTTACATAATCTTAAAGTGAGGACTTTTGAAGTATGACGCCAAAGGTAAAAACCATAAAAGAAATGACTACACAAAAAATTTAAAATTTCTGTGTATCAAAAACCACCATAATGTTAAGAGATATTTAAAAAACTGGGGAAAAGTTTCCCCATGTCCTTCACAGTACATTCCACCCTCAATTCCCAACCCCAGACAAACAGTGAGCTGTTTTCTGTTATTTAACCTTTTTTTTTTTTTTTTTTTTTTGCATCTTATAGATTTTATATAGTAAATAGAATCACACGACATATGCCTTTTTGAGTCTGGCTTCTTTCCCTCATAATGATTTTGCGAGTCATCCATGTTGTCATATATGTCCGTAGTTTTTCCTTTTTATTGCTTAGTAGTATTCCACTGGGTGAGTTTATCACGTTGTGTTTGTCCATTTAATTCATTTGTTGATGGCCATTTGGCTTGCTTCCATTTTTGGCTACTGTAAATAAGGCTGCTACAAATATTTATGTACAAGTCCTTGTATAGACAAATGTTTTCATTTATCTAGAGTAAATACTTAGATATAGAATGACTAGGTTATAAGGTAGGTATGTGTTTAACTTTTTGAAAAACTGTCAAACTGTGTCCCTAAGTGGTTGTGTCATTTCACATTTCCACCAGCAGTGTATGAGAGTTCCAGTTGCTTCACATTCTCACCAACAATTGACATTGTCACTCTTTTTAATTTTATTCATTTTAATGAATGTGTCACGTTATCTCATTGTAATCTATGTAATTTTAAGACATTTAAATTATTTGAAAAATTTACTTCTCGGAAGGCCAAAAAATCTTTCTGTAATTTCTACCCAACAATCCTATGTCTGATAAGTGTAATAAATTTTCAATTCAGTTGCAAGTACTTGCATACTTACTGTTGTGCAAAGCACTGTGTTAGAAGCTAGAGAGGATGCAAAGAAGAGTACAATATGGCATTTGCTCTCAAAGAATTCAGTCCGATAAGTACAGAAATAAACCAATTACAACGTAGAATGGACAGTGTCCTTGGAAAAGCCTGGATCACAACACTCCATAAAGGCTTCACGAAGGAGGTGGCATCTGAGATAGTGTAGAACTCCTCAAACTTTTGTTGAAAACCAAAATATCCCATACTTTTGTCCTAAATTCTTCTCTCTCCTAAACCAAACCATGTGATTCTTTCAAACTTGACTCATAGGACGCATTGTCACCAGCCTGGTTGCTCTCTTCTGGACATACTTGGGCTAAAAATCCTTTGATGTGTGGTGCGACTCGAATACAACACCCAGGAGTTGTCTAGTCCACAGAAAAGAGAGTAGAATTTTTATGGTTAATATTCTGAATATTATACTTTCATTATTTATAAGACTGCATGGGCTTTTCTTTTACACGTTGGACTTTTACTTTACACTGTTGATTCATTCATTTATATAATTTAGAGCTGTAACTGATGTTACAGATAGACTAATATAACTCCCTCTTTTTCCAAGAGAGAAAGAGTTCCACAGTTGCTTAGGTTCTTTGTCCTTTATCATACGGCCAGAAACTGATGGAGGAGGGACTACTGTGTAAGTCTCCTCACTCCCAGAAAGGGCTTTCCTTGAGTAAACCCAACTCTGTCTTTTCTACAGGTTGTTGTTAAGCCACATCTTTACCATCTCATACATCAGCATTTTTTTATACTTAGGTGCTGGCCCTTTTTTGTTGTTAAGTTTAATAATCTTCTGTATCGCCCTATCAGCATCTTTTTGGATTCAGATTATATCTAACAGATTGACTAAGACTCCTCAAAATATGCCATCTGCAAAAGTGACCAGCATGACATTTACATTTTCAAACCAAATGGCTGGCTGGCACATTGAACAAAAAAGCCAAAGAGAGAAGAGCGCAGAATTTACTCACTGTGACTGAATACAGTGTAGGCTGAGTGAGAACCCAAGAGAGAGTGACAGGGGAAAGCAAAAGGTTGACACTGGGGAAGAGATATGAGTGGTTAGAATGGACTCGGACAATCCCTCAGCAGAGAGGAAAACTGCACTAGTTCAGTTGGGGAAAGCAGTCTGGGAGTAAGACTGTGAACAATGCACGGTGTCAGAGAGGCTCAGGGATTAAGTTGTGCTGCCTCCATGGACTATGCTGGCCTCAAGGTTTAACGTGAGACACACGGGTTCTGGTTCCCTATATGACACATCCCTCCTACTAATGAGGGGCCAGGGATTTCCCAGGCTTGCTCAGTGCAAAGGCATATATAATCCAGAGCATGTGTGAGGTAAGATGTGGATTTGTTTACATTGCCCCCACTGGACTATGTACTAAAGATGTCCTTAAAATGAGCAGGTGCCCTGGATCTCTTGCCCAGCATATACGAAGGCTCTCCATATCTGCCACGAGGGCATAGCATTCAGGTGGAACAGAAACCAATTGTACGGGTGTGAATGAGAGAAGCTGGATGCAGACAGATATGAAGTTTATGACTTCTAAATCTTAGAATGAACTCCAATACCAGTTCTCCAGATTGTAGCACAACCAGGTAGAAAGGACACGGCAGGAAAAGAGCTAGCCTATTCCCCTACTGGGATAGTCACCTGGTGAGTGGAACTTGTCAGCTGTGGTCCTCTCATGTCCTGTACATCATTCCAACAGTACATATTCAGGAAGCTACTATGAAGCAGACACTGAGCTACAGGGGCTGGGAATATGATGGTGACCAAAGAGACTGCTCCATCACGGAACTTAAAATCTAATAGATCCTCCTGTGTATCCTGGAATTCTACCAGGTATTAACCAAAGGCTGGAGTGCTGCTGGGTGTGGTGAAATGGACAGAAAGGACAAAATTATTGGGAAATGGTATCATTTGTGCTTATCAGTGAATAAAATCTAGTACACAATCTTGAAGAGTTGAGGTACACGGTCCGCTCACTTGCCTGTGTGACATTCAATGCCAAAGATGTTACTCCTATAGACTACAACAGTTCCCAAGTTCATTCATTTGTTCACCCATTGTTTCTCATCTGATGGAGTGGGGAAGTGGAAGATGTTCTTGGCTAACTTTCTTATGTATTATTTGATTCAACTATAATTAAGTACTACCTTCTGATCTGGAAAAAACTAGTTTTGCTCTTAAAGACAAAAATGACTAGAAAATATTTGGAGAAGATCCTAAAAAGTTATCTGGTTTTCTTAACTTGCAATAAAAGATTAAGAAGAGGGAAAGGCACAAAATAAATCATCTTGTCTGATTCCCTCACCTTACAGCTGAGGAAACTGAGGCTCAGAGTGCGAAATAATATTCCTAGCTGTGTGCTAACCTACAGTTTAAATAAAGGAAAAAGAAACAGAACTTAAATACAATAGCTTCTTTTGGAGAAACTGTTCTCATGCATGGCCCACTCTCAATCAAGAAATTCAAAAGGAACAAAACACACTTGGAATGAATTTCAAAGCCACTGGAGAAGCCAGTCCTCCCTCCCACTAGCTTTCAGCAAGCAAGGGAGGGGGCACTTTCAGGAGAGGGAGCTGTACTATCGCACTGATATACCGAGGAAAGCTATAAGCACAGTGTGTCTGGATTTCGGTAAGACATTTTTTCAAAAATAGAGAGTAGTGAGCTACTTGAAGCCTCCATTATAGGCCCGAGAAAAAAATAAAGATGGATGAGAAGAGATTTTAGGCAGGAACACCAGTTAGGAAGCCAACTGCTGCAACGAACCAGAATGATCAGGAAAGTGACAAAAATGGGGATGAAGTCCCTATTCTAGGTGAGACCACAGCCACTGCTGCTGTCACCCACCCCCCACTACCACCATTACCACAAATAAAAGAATCTTTTCCTGAACCCTTACACGCCAGGCACTATTCCCTTTACACACCTTATTGTATACAATCCTCACAACGACCTTAGTGTAGGAGGAAACAGGCTCAGAGCAAGGAAGTCACTCGCTGGGATGGTTTTTTGCTGTGTCAGCTGGGCTGGGCTATGTCCTCGGTTCCTCAGGCAAACACTAATCTAAGCGTTGCTGCGAAGGTATTTTGTTGATGTGATTCAAGTCCATAATCAGTTAACCTTAATAAGAGACATTATCCTAGATAATCTCCTGATTTAATCAGTTGAAAGGCCTTCAAAACAGAGCTGAGGCTTCCCTGAAGAAGCAGCTCCGCCTCCACAGCTGTTTCAGCCTCTGGGAGACAGTTCCCGCCCACCTTTCCTGAAGGCCTGCCCTACGGATTCCAGTCCCACCTAGCCTGGCCCCACAGCTGCATAAGCCAATTCCTTGCAATAAATCTCTTAATATACATACCCCCTACTGGTTCTGCTCCTCCAGGTGAACCCTGACTGATACACACGCCAAAGATCACACAATTATTAGGTGAAAGAGCTCAGATTCTCTCAAAGCCAAAAGTAGGCCAGTATTCCACACTCCCTCCCAACAGAAGAAGTTCCATTTCAGACATCAGCACTTCACAAAAAATGGCACCACGTCCAAATGTCTGGCAGGCATTGAAGGAAGAGTTAAAAGGATAAAAGCTCTGGGGGCCAGTCTGTCTGGGTTCAAATCTTGGTTCTGCTGCCTACTACGCAAGCTTTATCTTGAGCAATGTACTTAAATCCTGTGTCTCAATTTCCTCATCTGAAACGTGGAATAATAATAGTACCTTCCTTATAGAGTTGCTGAAGATTTGATGAATTATACCATGTAAAGCCTTTAGACAACTAGCAGATAGTAAATACTCAATAAAGGTTAAGAATTTTAACTATTTAGCAGAAACAAAGGGTGAGAATGATCCACGCTAAGCTTCTGAAATAGGGCAAAGGGGGAGCAGAAACACCCATGATGACTGTAACGAAATTAGAGTCATAGGAAACCACTCAATTGTGATGCAGAACATAATCAGAGTGATATCAGCACTGAAGAATGCTTCTCTGACTATGACTATTCCAGAAAAGGCCCACATTTCATAGGCATTATAACCTAATCCAGGGATAGGCGAAAGCAAGAAACAGCAGTTCATTAGAATCTCAGTTCCACATAGAAAAGTCTCCTAACTTGTTCCAGGCCTGATTGGTCCTCATGCATAAGAAGAATGCAGGGTTTAGCATTTTCAACATCAGCAGGTTTTTCCAAAAGGCACCAAAATGTATTTAGATTTGGATGGTCTATACCCACATCATTGTTACCTATGGGAAAATACAACTCTTGCAGTTTATGAGTAAATAGAAGACATGATGGAGGCTATTATCATGGTTAATATTAGGCAGGCCTGATTGGATCTGCAAAATTCAACACAGAACCTATAAAAGATACGATGGTTCCTGACATCTAAGGTATCAACAAAATGAGACACCTTCAGTTTAACTTTGAGGAAAAAAAAATTCATCAGTGTTCACAAAATTATTTGTGTATCTTTCCACTGAATGGCAATTATTGTGGAAAGAAGAAAGACCCTTTAAAAAGGGAGGGCGGGGGGGGAAGCACTGTCACTGCAACAGGCAATGTTCAAGATCTACAAACTGAAACACAATACGAGTTTTAGAAGTAATAAAACCCAAAGTGACATTTATGACTTGAACACTATCTAGGCGTAACATACCATAGTTACAATGAGGGCCAGAATCTAAACTGCTTTCAGGCTCTTCCTAGACAAAGAGCTAATAAAAAAATTATTCTTAAACCTCTTGATAAATAATTTGTCCCAGATGCCTTCTAAAATGTGAGGTGTGAATTTGAACGTCCCTCTAAGATTAGGCTGCTTTGCTTTTGACGTCATGTCCCAGAGGTAGCTATGACTATTGTTGAAAGGAATTAATAAGCCAAAAGTGCTAGTTGAACTCAAGTTGAAAACTAAAGAAAAGGAGAATTGTCCTAAAGTAGCCACTAGCACTAGGATGCATGGAAAATTGGATTTGGTCTCTCTTTTCTAGGTCAGTGTTGTCACCTGGGTGACTCATAGAAGAGATGGCCTACCTAGACTGCAATATTGTTTGTCTCCATGGTGGTGTAAGCACAGCGTACCTCTGGGTAGCAAATAACTGCAAAAGGAAATCCAATTCTCCAACCAGGAAGCTGGTAAGAGAAATAAATGCAGAGCTGGAGATCATGTTCAATATTTCGATCAAAACTTTTCTCTAGATCTTTGACAAAACAGTTATTAATCATCACAATCTTCTATTCATTTAAACATCTATTAATATCTACTCTGTAAAGTGTTCAGTTTCAATTCTATTGTATACTGATTTATCTTTTAAAATCTGTATTTCTATAAAATACATATGGCTTTGGTAATATCTTGGCTCAACAACAATCTATTCTCCCTATATTTTCCTCTCCTAAAAAAAAAGATGAAAAGATATTTGATGTATATAGAGCTTCTGCTTTCAAGTAACTTCTAGGCCGGAGATCCTCTGCACTGTATCTGAATCAAAATAAAAAGATCTTCTGATGTTATCACATGTACGTGTTTCCATGAATGCTCTTTCCACATTAGGAAAGACGTGTTCAGACGTGCAGGGAACTGGATTCCTTTTGGTTTATAAACCTTCACTAAGTGTTTGAATTGGAAGTCAAGGCTGAAGGTATTTTTCCACTTTGTTGCACGGTGCTGCATGGGAAGGGTATGGGAGAACATGTCCGTATCAAGGGTACATCAGTGATGCGGACAGTGGACCAACATAGGTCATTATTCTGAACAGACATTGGAAGTCCAGATACCTCCTTCCCAATAGGCTGTAACAGGAATAAATGAAATAATACTTGTGATGATTTTCAAAAGAAAGACTGTGAAATGGATTTAAAGATATAAGCAGCTATTTTTTTCAGGGAAGAAAAGAGGATGAAAGAAAGAAGTGGCCCACATGGACTTGGAGCGAAGGCTAGGACCTAATAGCCATTCACCGGGCAAGAACCAGGACCTCTGCTTTTCTTTCAGATCAGAAATACACCACAATAAGCCTTTGAAGGTGATACAAAAACTCTGTTGCTGACCAGGGACCAAAAAGAAGATGCATGTATCCTTCCTTTTGGAGAGCAGGCAGACCACCTGTTTTTAACTCAGGCCTTCTGTTGTTAACTGTCTGTGCTGCATCACAGGCGTGGGAAGGAAGCCCCCCACAACACCAACAAGGCAACTCCAGCCACCAATACTTCCTTTTCCACTTTTCCCACCCAGAGCCAAAAAAATACTAACACCAATTCTGCTAAGCATGTCACTGATGAGTTTCCATTCCTATGCCTATTCTCTGTCTCTTTCACTGCCTCCCCAAGAGCTATCTATCCATCAATAACAAAGTTGGTATCTTCTCTGAAAGCCTCCTGTGAGTCCCGCTCCCACGAACTAGATATAATTTCTCCAACTGTGGGTGGGGAGGCTTGCTGCTAGCAGTAAACTATAGATTTTACTAGGTTCTATCTTGTATTACAAATATTGTGGCTGCTTCTCACCTAGCCTAATACATTTTATAAGCTCTTTAACCCTTTTCTTGCTTCATCCATTTCTCCACCTCTGTTTGCCTAGAACAGTGTGAGTATGTATTTAATGGATCCCTTATGAATGAACCAACCCTGTCCACACCTCAAACCAACCATCCTTCATTTAAAATCAGCAAACTTTTATTAAGCACTTAATAGGTGCGAGGAGGTGGAGATTGTAAAGATGAGTAAGAACCAACCCTGCTCTCCTAGGAATGTGCAACCCAAGGGTGGAGCTAAGAAACCTACCCAAAAAATGTGTGGCAAGCAGGCACAAGTGTTATAATGGGCACACACAAAAACCACAGTGTGAAAATAGGAGGGGAGAATCATTTCCATTGACGTGAGAAGAAGTGAAAAAATCATTTGTTAAAGGTCAGATTTCACTACACAGCTTGTAATCATCTCATTTAATTTCCATGTAACTCTCCAAGGTAGGAATTTATTACTCCCATTTTATAGATAAAGAAACTGGGGCTCAGAGAAGTTAAATAATTTGGCCAAGAGCAGACAGCTAGTAAATAATGACACTGGCAGTTATACTCCCAATGGCCTGGTTCCAAAGCTCATGCAGATTCTCCTACACCAGATCTCCTCCTCCTCCTCCATAGGCAGATAACAACGTAATAAAACCCGAGCTCAGCCTTCAAGATTACCTGGTAAGACTTCTACAGGCCTGTCTGGAGGGAGGGCAGGGGCATTCAGAAGCAGCCAACAGCCTGGGCAAAGGCCTGGAGGTGGGAAAGTTTAAACCACCTGGGGAAAGGCAGATGCCCTCACATAACCGAGAACAGGACATATCAGACAAAGTGGAGATGTTCTGGAAGAGAAAGCCAGTGAATGATTCTCCATTTTCCCCGTGATATGCTTGGAACAAATGCTAAAGCATATTTCTTTACTTAAAAAAATAAAGGAAATACTGTAGGAAAGACATTTTGAATGTATCAGAAATTCCTGTTTTATGGCAATAATCTTGACGCTCAATGATAAATATCCTCTAAAGCAAACCATGTTGAGTGGAAGAACGATTCTCTCTACATTTCCTTTTTCTCCAGCCTTCTTTGTTTTTCTCTCTGTCAAGATATTATCTAGAGATTTCAACCATAAAATTAAAGACTAGAGAAATGAAACACCAATAATTTACTTAGATAAATGACAAATTTCCTCTCATGCCAACCAACACTTAAGTATTTTCAAATGATAATCTTAATATTATATAACTGGACTGATTTAAATATTTTAAGTTTAAAAATTAGAGGTGGGGTAAATGAGATATTATAGCCTAAAGTGATGTATTATACGCAATATATGTCAGGGCCCAGTAAATGTGACTTTACCCAAGTGAGAGAAGAAAACAGGGTGGGGTCATGTACAGCCAAGTGCATCATAAATTATCAGTAAACAGCCAGAAATACTACATGCTCCTACAGAGAACATCTTTCACCGGTAGTCCCAGCTCCACTAAGAGCTTAAATTATAGGTTCTTCTAAGTTCTCACAGCCTCCTGATACTGGGAAGGAGGGAGGCATTGGGCAAGGCAGGGAGTCCAGAAGGGCTGGGATTTTCAGAGGATCCACCCCAGTTAGCAGCCTTACAAAACCCAGGACAGGAAATCACTGCCTCACAGAGCCGGCAGATGCCTCCTGCAGGGACCTGGCTCACTGAGTCCCTGATAATGCTGATAATGACCCAGATCCCAGGCATCTGAGTACTGCAGCTGTCACAGTGGAAAACTGGAGGTCTTCCACTAAATGGGACAACTGAAAGTAGGGCGACCAGAATGAAATGTTATTACCTTATTTATGATTTCCTGAACATTACGTAAAAGGAGAGTTTTTGAAAGGATGCTATAATCAATGTTCACAGCACAGAAAGAGATTATGCTTTTTAGAACCAGGGAGTCTTTCCACAAGGAAAAAAATAAACTGAAATCACTGTATTTACTAATATTTTGACTTTCCCCATATGTTGTAAACATTAAATTTTTTTTTCCCCTGGAGCCAAACTTTGATGAGGTGGCAGTCCCTCCCCTCTCTTCCTTCTCTCCCCCATAGTCTCTTCACCTCCATCCCCTCCTCATCCCTCTTCCCCCTTCCTTTTCCTCCACCCTCTCATTTTCCTCCCCCCTCCACTCCTCCATCTCCCTCTCCCTCATCTCTCCCACCTCTGTCCTCCCCTTGCTCCTCATCTCTTTCCCCCTTCTCCTTCCCTCCCTCTCTCCCCTTCCTTCTCTCTTCCTCCTTACTCTCTCCTCCTCCTCTCTCTTTACTCCACCATTCTTCTCCTCACTCCGTCTGCTCCCCCCTCTCTTTTTTCCTCTCTCTTTCCTCCCCCTAAAACATGTGAAAAGTCATTTCAGTCCATCCTGGTTTATCTCTGTAATGCATTTCAGGCTAAAACAGTGCCTAAGGATCCAGGAAGTGTAGCTTATGCAAAGTTGATTGAGACATGACTTTTGATTTCAGAGTCACAAAATGATTTTAAGCCACTATAATTGCAGAGCTACACCTCAGAAGAGTTGGGTCTGATAACATCACAGGTGAGAAGGCTGCCCCACAGACGCCTGGACCCAAGACCACCTCTGGCCGTCAGTCTTGGAAACGCGCCGCTCCCCCAAGATTGCCCTCTCCCTAACTCCAAGAATTCTGGAATCATTTACCAGGAGGACGCCCGGGCATTTGGCAGCTTGCTTAATCTTGGTGTTTACCATAAGCTTGTCAAAAAAAGTAAGTGAGCAGGCAATTATGTTAGGCACCAGCTGGTTCTGGTGGCCATCTTCAAAACCAGCCCTAAAGGTTTTTTAAGCAGTATAACCAAACCATGGGGAGTTTTCTCCCACCACTAGTTTTAGATTTTTATTTTATCATGAAGGCCTTAATGTTAAACTACCTAGGAAAAAGGAATCTGCAGGGATTTTATGTGAGGAAAACACAGCCCTGGATTCTGATATAGAGATCTGTTTTGTTTTGTTTTTCCCTCCAGGAATGGGGGGATAGATAAAGAGCGTGTCTGGAAGTGAGCACTGTGCTCATTAGCATCACCCAGTGAGACAGGAAAGAATGGGAAGCCGCATGGGCAGCAGCCACAGATTTTAGCTCCAGTGTTGTCATCTTCTGGCTGTATAACTTGGGCCAACCTCCGTTTTCTCATCTCATCTGTGAAATGGAGACAATGCCACCCACTCCACACGGCTGCTCTGAGACTAAGGAAGGTATCCGTTACGAAACGCCTGGCATGTTAACAGGACCTCAATAAATGCTGGCCCTCCCAGCCCTCACTGAAACGTTGCTACTCTTACCTAAGAAAGATTCATTTTGATCATTCCCAACTTCACATTTGGTATTCAGCTAAAACTACAATAAACTATTTGTGCAAAAACTTGTCATAAGTCCAAAAGACTTATCTGGTGAAAGCCGCTCTTTGAATTAGTAGGTGGATTTTCAACTTTCTTTTTTTTCAGTAAAGCCCAAGTATTCTTCCAATTTTGGCCAATTTTAAGTTGTGTGGGACAACACTTTCTTAATGGACTAGACAAGATTCATTAATTTCACAAAGCAAACTGGAGCTGTAAATTATTAACTATATTAAGCTAATGTCTATGGAGCACGTACTAGTTCCTAAATACTGGGCTGAGTACTTTATATGTATTTAAATGCATTTATTTCTCATTTAACCCTAACAATCCTGTAAGACAGATACTATAATTATTCTCATTTTACAGACAAAGAAACTAAGCCTAATGGTAAATAACTTTTTGTGTTTGTTTGTTTTTTTTGCTGAGGAAGATTTGCCCTGATCTAACATTTGTTGTCAATCTTCCTCTTTTTGCTTGAGGAAGATTCGCCTTGAGCTAACATCTGTGCCAATCTTCCTCTATTTTGTATACGGGTTGCCACCACAGCATGGCCACAGGCGAGTGGTGTAGGTCCGTTCTGGGGAATCAAACTGAGAGAAGCAGAGTAGGCCAAAATTAACCACTAGGCAGCCGGGTGGCCCTAATGGAAAATAACTTAACCTGGGTGTCACAGCCAAGAGCAGAGAGGAAGTCTGGAGTTAACATCACACATACTGCCTTCTCTTTTCAAAACAGTGCTTATTCACATCTTTACATCATCCAGAAAGACTTCAAATATTCAAATGATAGAATTTTGGAAATCTCCCAGTGATCTAAATTCCCACAACTGTATTAGATTTTCAAAAGCACCTCTTCTCATTGCTGTGTTTCAGATAAGAATCTAAACTCATCACCATATTCCAAAAGTGGAGATTGACTCAACTGCTTCTCTGAACTTCTTTCTGCCAGTCTTCTTTTAGTTATTTCATGTTTTTTCCTGCCTCCCGTTTGTCTTAAATAATAGATACTTTATAATCAGCCCGTAATCGTGAGTAGTCTCATGGAAGACACCACAGAATGTTGTCAGTGAACACTAGAGAGAGGAAAAAGACATAACGACGCCTCCATAAATTCACAAAATCTTCACAAAAATATAAAACAAAACAAACTGATTCCACTGATGGTTTTCCTAAAGCTGTAATGGTAAAAGACAAGAGCCGCCTCTCGCTTACGGAGGCCTGTGGCGGAGCAATGTGTCGTTTTCGAGAGTGAGAAATGGGATGGACTGAGTCCACGCGCTCACCTGCCCGCCTGCCCACCTGCCTGCCAGCCCCACGGGGCGGGGCAGTTTTTGAAGCAAGGAATGAAAGTGAGTATTTCCAGTTCAGAGGGGATGGGCTCGCAGAACCAGAGTGCCTTCAATGGCTGATGACAACTGGTTTATACAAAAGAAAGATGAAATCTAAAAAGTCCACGCAGCAGACCCTGCAGAGGGCAAGGTGGGCGCCCGGTGGTCGGCGGAGGGAGGCTGCTCGCCATCCCAGGGTGGATGGTCCCTCGCCAGCTCACTTTCGCCAAAACGTCCAGCCCGGGGCCAAGAAATGCGGCTTCGGGCAGCCCGAAAGCCGGCGGCGATCCCGAGTGTCACTCCCCACCTTCCGCTCCCTGGGAGGACGCGCGGGGCGCCGCGCCGCACCTGTGCCCCAGAGCCGATCGGAGGTGATGCCGGGCGGGAGAAGAGCGCTCGCAAAGTGCGCCCACCTGGCGCCGCCGCGCCGGCCGCTCGCCCCCTGTCCGGCGGGGGGCGCCCCCTGCGCGTCCGCGCCGCGCCCCCAGCTGCAGCCGCCCGCCCGCAGCCTCACCTCTCGCCGCAGCCTCCTCTTCCGCCGCCATCGAAAGAGCCACCCGGGCGGCTCCGCAGTCCCGGGGTCGGCAGCATGGAGAGCCCCGGGCCCGCCCTGCGCCGGCCCGGGCGGCGGCCCCGGAGCGGAGGCGCGGACACGCGCGGGGCTCTGGCGGGTGCCGCGGCGGCCGCCACTGCAGCCCCTGGGCGCGCAGCGGGCGCCGACTCGCCGCCTGGCCGGCCCCGGCTACTGAGCATGCGGCCTGGGGCTCGCCCGTCCGCCCGCCCGCCCGCTGGGTCTGCGCTCTCGGCTCTGGGCGCGAGACAGGGACAGGGCGCAGGGCGGAGTCACCGCGGCACCGCCCCGCCGACCCCTGCGGCGAGGGGCCAAGTGCAGACAGGCTGGAGAGGTAGCACCTTGAGCCTTTCTGGAAAGCATCCCACTTAAAACAGTGTTCCGCGATCACTTTAAGATTCCTTGTCTGAGTGTCCCGAAGGTTTGCATTGTTTCCCTGGGGGAAAAGGTAAAGGATGAATGGAGATCGTTGCGTGGTGGGGGTAGCGGAGCGAGGGGCGCTGGGGCGGGAGGAGCTGGAAGAGGGACTTCCCCGGCCCCTTCTCTTTTCTGTCTAGGGAAGGACTTAGCTGCAGAGACGAGGGTGTAATGGCAGAGAGGCATCACCGAGGAAGCCGTTTGGGATCCTGCAACCGCTGGATAAATGCAGAAGCCAGACCTTGTGGGGATCATTTGACTGCCCTGCGTCCTATGCCTAATACGCTGGTTCGCTCCCCGCCCTCTGGTCCCTAGACCGTTCCTTGGTTACAGTTTGTCCAGTAGAGGTAGTGGAGGAAAGAAACAGCAGCGAAAACACTAAAGCTTTGCATCAAACAGCCTTAATGTATTCATTTTCCTACCAAGACTCTTCATTATAGCGTCTTAACTAGCTGCTTATGCGTCCTGAGGGCTACTTAAGGCCGAACCTGGGCAAAGGGGGTTGGAAGCTTATTCCTGGGCAGAAATACGCAAGACTGGAGAAAATTGTTGCAGTCTTAAGGGGAGACTGGGACTTGATGCTGCTGGAGATGGAGAGAGATGCTAAGAACTATGTGGCTCTCAATAACACACACCAAGACACATCCCCAATCAAAACAACTCTTGAAACACCTCAATCCGGGCTTTGACTTGGAACTCTCCCCGAAATCCACCAACACAAATTTTTGCTGGCAGCTCAGAAAGAAAAATTCCACGGAGATCCTGGCAGGTAGTCTTAAAATCTGGCCTAGGTTTCCCTGAACGTGTTCAAATCCTGGCTTTCCAGACAAATGTGCACTGTTTTGAGATGGTTTACCAAGGTGGGGGGAGGGGTGGCTACCCTTAGACCTGGGCGTGTGTTAAATGCCAACTTAATGGTGAGGCAGAATTGCTAGGACCCTGGTTAAAATGTACAGTACAGACTATGTACACAATGTTTTGCTTACAAAGCATTTTTCCCTTGTCATCTGGTGTGAACCTCACAACGACTTTTGTGAGGTAGTGGAGCACCTAGCATTCTTGTCTTATCGGTAGACAAACAGGTTCAGAGCTGATGAGTATTTTGGCTGGGATCACTTTGTAGATGGTAGAAGCCAGATGGTAAAAGTCAGATCTTCTTCTTAGGAGTTCATACCGTGGTGTCCAATAAGCTTGCCCGTGAATCACTGCAGTCTTCATTTCTTAGAAACGATGATTCACTTGCACCAAAAGCCTGAAAACAAGAGAAGGAATCCAGAACCTAAACATGATAGCAGAAAGCATAATGCACAAGAACAGGCCCACCAGATTGCGCCAGGCAAATTGCTCTTGTAGTTTAACATGTGTTCCCCTTATTGTTCAAGTTTAAATCTTACTTGCTACTTTTTCTTTATGCTATAGAGCTTTACTTTCTAAGACATGATTTAAAAAAAAGAGTAGTTATATTATACCTTCTAGGATAAGACAGAGGTAGAGAGCCACACAATATCTTGACAAATGGCAAAGGAATCATTTCCAACCAGTGGTTTTCTCCTATTTTCTCCTTGAGCAAAATTAAGAAAAGTGATTTGAAACATAACTTGCAAAATGCATGGTATAGTTCCTTCAGATCAATGAGGTTTCCCTGCCAAGAGCCCAGGAACAGCTCTGCTCTTCAGGAATCATTGTTAATCCCAGGGTGAACTTAGTTCATTAATTTTGCTTCAATGGCATGTACTTAGGCAAGAACAGTACTGGAATTTGGAACCACTGCCTCACACACGGTATATTCCCATCCTTTTCAACCTCCTGCCAGGATTGTAACGATGTAATTGAGTTTGGAGGTTGCTTTAAGACCGCTTATTTAGTTGGTCCAGGACAAAAATATCCACCTGCTTCAGAGTGTGGGCAAATTGAAGACACTACTTCCAATGATGCATAAAAATAACTACCCATTAATGAGCTCCTAAGTGACTGGAGAAAATAACTATATTATTAATATTTTAAAATATTAATATATTTATATTTAGTATTAAAAATATTTCTTCCCCGCACCCCCATCCCATCCTCAGAATTCTATGGAGGGTGACTACTGGGGAAGATTCTTGGATTTGCTGAGCAGGTTGATGAGTAGGAGCGCAGTTGGGAGAAACAGGGAGGCCAAATGTGTTTAGAAGGATAGATGATCCTATAGTGGGCTTCTGGTATGAGAAAGATCGGCCTGAGCTTCGCCCATGAAGGGGAGAAGCAGAGAAGGTAATTGCAGGAGGTGTACTCATGAGAGAGAGGAAAGGAGGTGGTGGCAGCTGCTATAGGGAGTGGAAATTTGAGCAAGATCTTTTAAAAGGGTATTTAGGGAGCTTCATTGTGTAATGCAAACCCTCTTACATTATTTCTCTGGAAAATAACATCGAAAGCTACATTCCTTTTCAATGCTTTTGGAGTTGATTTATGTTTTTATTAAAAGTGAAAACATTTTGAGATTGGCCTTAGATGGACAGTAGGGCCGCCCACAAAACGCAGTTATTATTTCATTCATTTGTTCACAAATATTTATCGAGTGCCTACATGTGCCAGGCACTGCTGTAAGTGCTGACTTGTGTACTCCACCTACTGTGCATGTTACTTCACATAGATGTTCTCACAGCAATCGATGGGGCAGGTATTATTTTGTTTTTGGAAAAGTCCAACCAGTGTCCTTTCTCCCTTAGCTCAGTGGTTTCCAAAGTTGCATGTGCATGAGAAGGTGCAGAATTTCAGAGCCATCCCAGAGATTCTGATTTAGTAGGTCTGGGGTGAGACACCCTAAATCCTTATTTCAAATAAGCACCCTGTTGATTTTGAAACAGTTGCTCTGAATACTCTACTTTAGGAAATATGCTTCAACTTGTCAAAAATGAATTTTCTTAAGCCTAGGTTCTTGCAGGGGTTGTGTGTGTGTGTATTTCTAGTAGCCAGAGGACAGAACTAGCAAAAAAATAAAAAACCAAAATGCTGACAAAAATAGAGGGAGGAACAAAACTTAGGAGAGGAATGAGGGAATAGTTGTGCAGACATCTCTTTAAATGTGGAGTTATTGCTTAAAGTTATTTTTCCCTTAGAGGTTATGTATTTGTGTGTGTGTATGTTAAGTGTCAAAAGCAGAACTAATTTGTACTTTTGCAGGTTTGGGATACGCCTAAAGCAAGTGTGGTGTCCCAGGTCCTCCTCAGTCCTCCTCTTATTGTATACAGTTGTACAGGAGGATTCTTCAGGTTCTAGTTCATGATAATCTTACCTAAGAGGACAAGACTAAGGACACTTTCCCTTTGCTGTCATGGGTGTCTCCCTTTGGAAGAGACTTAAAAGTCAGCCTATGTTTAAGGGTTTGATAAGGAATATTTTAATATGAACAGTAAAGTAATTCCGAGGTAACTTTGTGGTTGTTAGTACAACCTCACCTGAGAAATGTTTTGATTTGTATTAGTCAAAGCCCATCTTCTCAAGTTAGACAAAGCAGTTGAGCCGATAGTAATTAGGCCACCCCATCCCTTGCTTGATCTGGGGGGGGAAGTAAGTTGATGAGGGTCCCTATTACTGAAATAAGGGCCTTGGGGGAGAAGGACCAATCAAGAGATGAATAGGAGCTGGGAGGGATGGCAAAAGCACTAAAAAACCCAAGCCCCGGTCACTGGCCCGTACAGCCATTCTGTTTGTATGATGTCCAGAGACCACCCCTACTCCTGGTTCTCCGAAGGACAAGAAAATTGGGATCCCAGTAGCTGAGCCATGGTCTAGCACAGTGGTACTCAGTACTCCTGTTTTTGATGGGTAAGCCTTTAATGGACCAGCCTTCAGTGCATACATAGGCAATAGCAGAGCCAGCAACAAAATCCAGGTGCAGTGGCATCAGGTAAGAACCATTGCTGTAAACCTGTGTGGCACCCTTTTCATTATCTTGGAGCTTGTTAAAAGAACTCTTATTTTGGGTCTGGTATCACGTGGCCATGCGCTTTAGGTGAGCCTCACCCTAGTACCAAGGATGTGAAGCCTCATTAGTTTTAAGTCAATCACCAACCAGGCCAGGTACTGTTGTAGGAATGGATGGATGACATAATCACGGCCAATAAAATGTGGGGGTTACTTGGCTTAGAATGCTTCTGGAAAAGATTTTCCTTGCTCTTAAAAAAAGGGGGTGCACAGAAGTAGTTTCTCTTTTTAAGGACTTACATGTTGTGTGAGGATTTGCTTACGAGTCCCTATATCCATCTAGCCTCTCTGAGAAAGACCAAGGACAAAGCCAACACTCTGAGGATGACGAAGTAGAAAAATGGCAAGAACTTGTGTCCTTGATGATGTTTTTGAGATGCTCAATTGATCACCCTGGAAGCTCCTTGTGCCTTAGTGTTACACCAGATATTAATTTTCCTTATTGTTGAAGCCATTTTTAGTTGTGTCTTCTGACACTTTCAGTCAAAAGTACCCAAAGAGACAACTCTCACTAGCTCCCCATGTATATTTCTGAGGTCTAGAAGCATACAAGGTAATCTGTCAATGAAGCATGCTCCATGCGTAGAAGGAGCACTGGACTTGGGTTCAAGAGCAATTCATTACCTGCGTTTGGGTAAGTCACGCTCAGCCTCATGTTCATCATGTTTATTTCACAGAGTAGTAGTAAAAACCAAAATGAATAATGCAAGTGAAAGCATTTTGTATACAAATATAAGTTCTTTTTATCACAAAATGCTTTTGAAAGATGAATTTAGAGTCTCCAAGTTTGCTCCAATGTCCAAGTTTTGACAATCAATGTTTTCACTGTTTAGTCTTAATAATGATGTAATTGAAATGATGTTACGTCAGGGAACAGTTGGGAGCACAACCAGGATGAGTTGGATTCTGACTGGCTCTCTCTGAGCTCAGCAGAGAGAGTATCATGATTGATTATCAGTGTCTTCCACGGGACAGGATGGAGTGGTAACCTGGGGACTGGGCCACTTCTATCACTAGTTTCCATGCTATCTTGAGGCATTTTCAGTTTAATTTTGAGGCATTTTTAATTTCAATTCTGCTTGCTAATTGGTTTTGGCCAATGGGGTAATTGTACATAAACCTGTACAACTATCTTGATCGTTTAAACATAACACAATTGAAACTTCAAATACTTATTTTGTTCTTGATGTGATCTCTAAGTGTAAATGTTGGGTACATTTACAAAATAGTCTTTCTTGAGTTTTGGATAACACCTTCTCAAAACTCAAAAATAAAACCAAAAAACCTCACCAAGAGAAATATTATAAACATAGTTTTTATTCTTTTCTTACCTTCAATGAAAAAGGCCTCATGCCACCAAGACATATTTTTGAAACTCAGTAACTGAACACAGAACTCAACAGCCTGGTGATTATTCTTCTAGACACCTGCTGAATAATTTATATTGCTTTTAAAAAAATAACTAAGATCTATTTTTATTACTTCATTCCTTTTTAAAGCAGCAATATCCTCTCACATTTTTTTCATAAAAATCTAAAATATATCCCAAGTGTCTGTATTTATATTTGTTCTAAGTGTTTGTTTCATTAAAATTTTCCAGAAATAAGTGCACTTCTAAAGAGAAAATAAAATTTAAATAAAGAAAAGAGGATATAATCATGGTTTAGCAAAACAGTTATTTTGAATGTTCTGAATCTTAGCAATTCAAAGAAAGAATGTGATTGGTAGCCAGGGACCTCTCTACTGATTAAAATCTCAATTCATTTATTTGTAGATCATCAAAAGATGGATAGCTGTTTCTCCTACCAGTAGACACTGATTGATTGATTGTCGAAAAGTTTTCTACAATAAAACACCAAAAATAAATGTACTTAAAAATATTTTAAAATTTACAGATGTACATAAAGATATACAGGTGTTTAAAAACAGAAAAAGTATGCTATTATAGAAATAAATGAAACCCTATCTTAAGCAACCAAAGAAAGTTTTGAATATTCCACATTTGTTGTTTTCCATTGTAATAGCTTATTAAGTCAGCTATATGTTCCATTCAGAAAGGTTGATTTATAAGAAATTCCTTATTTTCAGATAGCACTATGCTTCAATAAATTTAAAGATTTAAAGCTATGTTAACAAGAAAAGCATAAAAGAAAAATAACATAACTTGCTTTAATACAAAGGTTTTTTAATAAAAAAAGTCAAAGTCTACATTAGATCAGGAAATCAATAAATCTGAATTATACAAGCTTTCTATATACTTAGAAAAACCAAAAACACAGTTTATAATAAAACTCTTTAATTCAAAATAGAGTCTAATTTAAAGAAAATGTCATTATGCCCAGCTGATTAGATAGGGTTGTGTTATTTAAATTAAATGGTTCACCTGGAATATGGGAAATGTATAACAGAGAAAATTCAATCTCAAGGGTACTTTGCAAATTATCTAGCTAATTTGCATCATGTATTAAATTCTTAGCCTCCAAAGGGCAGACACAGTCTTTAATTGCTTTTAGATAGGCACTTAAGAAATGCTTTTGATGAGGAGGAAACCCCAAAGGTTGTGAATCACTCTATTAACTCCAGGGAAAAATGAGACTCTAAACAAAGTAAACTTTCCAGAATTGCCCTTCCACTGCCAAGAAATCGTAACTATTTCCAAGTTCTTCCTGTTAATAAGAATGAGGGAGATGGAAACTAAAATGCTCTATTCTTATCCAATTAAAAAGTGAACTTAGGTAATTCAGCTCCTTTTTCTCTCTCCCTCTCTCTCTGTCAACTTGAATTACTGATTTTTTCTATACTAGAATAGTTTCCACATTAGAACTAGAGAGTGTTGCAATTTCCTCATGTCTTACCCATTCGCTATCACACTAGCAAAACAGTCCTTTACAAAAAAAAGGTGGGGTGAGAAAATCTCACAAAACTGAGCAGAAACCAAATATTTTGTAAAATTAGAGGCAGTTATGATTAGAAAAACCAGAGTGAGTCAAATTGAGATACCCCAGAATTTTAATGGTTCTCTCTCCCAGATACTCAGTCACATGATCCAAACAAGAAAAATGGATATGAACTATTAGATGAACACATAATAAGTATGAAATACTAGAAAGAAAGAAAGAAAGAATGAATGAAAGGAAGGAAGAAAAGAGAGAGAGTGAATGGGGGGAAAAAATCCAGGATAGCCTAATTGAAATATTGTGGCACTGCCTAGCAGCAACATTTATAAAAGCTTTTGTAGATATGCATAATGATCCTATGCAATTCTTCCCCATTAAGAAGAATATCCCTACAAATAAATCATCATTTTAGATTTTGATCACAGATCATTTGTAATGGTTATAACTGTTGTATCTTAAAAAAATTCTATCAATTAACAGTTAAGACAAATATTAGGCCATTCTTTGATAAAGTATTATTCCTCAACTAGTGCTTATGGAATCAAAACCTCAGAGAGTCCTTTTAGAATTAAAATGTTGAGCTAGAAAAGATTATTTAATTCTTAGGGAAATACCCAAAGAATCTGATGCTGACATCATCTCCCCTATCCTCTAATCGCACCCCACACCTGCATTTACTTCCTTAAGTCCATTTACGTTGACCACAGTGATGTAGCTAAACATGAACAATATTGCCCTTGAATAAGCTGACCTCTATCCAGGATGTGTCATGTCTGAATACAGCACTCCCACAGGAAAGGAAAATTCTACTTAGTTGCGAACATACACTCTGCTCAGGATCTTTGGTACATTTGGAGTATAAGAAAATAATGGCACAATAATACAAGTACCATCAAAGGAAAAATTTTCATCAAAAGAAATAAAAGTTAACCAACCATGATATGTAACAACTTTCTAGAAAACCAAAGTCAATAGCTCTTTGTTCTCTACAAGTCCATTTACATGATCAGAAGTTTGACATTTAAAAAAATAGTTTAATAAAAATACACTAGTTCCACAAGCAGCCTTCATGGTCATTTCTTAAATTCAACTCACCATAAACAAATTAAAATAATGCCATGTCCTCTTATTAAAAAAGAAGTCCTCTTGTCACAATAAAAGCAACTTTACATTTTATATGATACAGTACATCTCCCTATGAGTATACGGACTACGTATATAAAGGTCATCAGTATTTCTGAATGCAAAGTAAATATATTAGTGGAGTGCTTGAGTGAAGGTGTTGAACTTCCTCCTCATTATAAACTTGTCACTCCCTACTGTGGAGTTTGTGTAGTAACATGATGATAAATTCTATTTTTTAAATAACCAGTGTATTTGCTTTTTAAAATTTCTTAAAACCATTACAGAAATCGTCTTCGTCTATATTCTATAGATGTCCAAACCAATAGGACAAGTGTTCTAACACCAACCATAGAAGATGGCTTTTATTGATTATCTAGACCCATAAGATTTGCAGTAAAAAAAGCAATACTGCAGTGTCACCTACAGGTGAGCCTATGTTGCTTTAAATGATATGTGTTTCTCCTGAATTGATTAGAGGTGTTACAGTACAAAGCCACAGCACACACAGGCGGAAGGGACCTTAATACGCACGTAGGCAGTGCAGTTAGAAAGGGATGTACGTTTCTTTTATTCCAGTACCTTCGTATAATAAAGTTAACAAAAATAATAAAATATTAAAAAAAAAAAAAAAAAAGCCAGCTGGCACTGCCAACCCATTCCTGCAGTAGTCTTAGAAATCCTAATCCTGTAGAATTTCCTCTTGTAGTCACAAGCACCACCATCTCAGGAGTGTTTCAGTGTACTGTGTCTACGCCAAGCGCGCCTGGTGATGCAGCTACCTGAGTTCTCTTGGTCGTGGGAGGATGTGATCTTCATTCATAGTTTCCCAGCTTTCATGTAGGTGGGGATAGAGCCACGTTGAGTCAACCCTTCAAATCTTTTATAGGTATAATTGAGAAAAACCCAGTCTTTGGATTTGTAGTCCGGTTCTGTGGCGTTTGGCACTAGATAGAAAAATTAGCCAAGAGCAAAGGAATTTCATGAGTGAAAATGTCATCATCTTCACAGACTTTTAATAGTGTTAGTTGTGCTGTAGATTGCTTACCTGGTTGTAAAATATCAGATTCAGGAAAGTCATCAAAATTTGAAGTATCATCAATACTTTTGATTTCTATAGGGATTGCTGCTGGCCTTTCCCTATAAAAAGGTATTGAGTAACCATGGTAAATTTTCTTGAACTCTTAATTTCCCAAAAAAATAATTCTACTTGCAAATTCTGCATGCTGTTCTATATTAGAAGAGCCAAGGATATTTATCGTGGATTTGAAAATAATTAGGTGGATTTCATAGCTGAATATAATTTTTTATTAAAATATTATCATTTACTTGGAGTTTTTATTTCTTCGTACCAAGACTTTCTCATGCTGTTTTTTTCAAGTGGAAAAACAAGAGTTAGTGAAAAGGAAAGTGGAACAGATTTTATTTAACATATTTTATAATTATAAAGTATGCTGGATATTGTGGGGACTGGATCCTACCTAATTAATTCAGGAATAGAATTCTTCTAGTAGAGAATCCATAAATCACAAGTCATTTGGGAAAATAAGGGGCTCAAACAGTGAAGGGACTATGCATTTTTGATGAAATCTGAATCCAAAAACTTCTCAGTCATATAAATTTTAAGGGAATCAGGGACATTACATTAAAAAATTAGTCATAAAAATGCCTTTTATCATGCTAAAAATATTTAAGTATAGAAATAATTAAAAGAAGTTAACAATTTTTATTGCTTCTATTTTTTCAACAAATACTTATTGGATCCATTCGGTGATAAGTTTACAAAATTATGTAAAAGCATGTATGTATTTTTCCCAGAATTATTCCAACTTATTTATACTTAATCTACTAACTTAATAAATTTATATTAGTTTACTGGAAAGAACCACAGACCCAGGTGCCCTGAGATCTAATCTGTTGTCATTAATTAGCAGGATGACCTTAGGCAGGCAAGTCTCTGCTCTGCGACTGTTGCCTCATTGTAAACGAGATTGGACTGGTGGTCTCAAAGCATCCTTCCAACTGTCAAAAGGGGTAAGTCACAGTTCTGTTCAAGGAGATGATGTATGTACAGTATAATACAGAATAGCAGTTAAGAGTCAGGACTCCAGAATCAAACGTCCTGGGTCTAATTCTAGCTAGCAACTCTAGCTAGATCATTGACTAACTGCGGCCTTGTAGGCAAATTACTTCTCTGTGCCTTAGTTTCCTCATTTGTGAAATAGGGATAATAGTATCTGTTTTATAAGTTTATTATGAGAATAAGATAAGAAATGCACATAAAGTACTTAGAAGAGTGCTGGGCATATAATAAATGATCAAAAAATTAGCTATTTTTACCACAGGTGGAGTGCCTAGCACACAGTAGGAGCTCCAGTGAAGCTCTGCATGGATGAAGTGACACCTAAGCTGTCTTGAAAGATGAAAAGGAGTTGCTAGGCAGAGCGGGGCAGGGGCAGGACTGGGGCAGAGAGGAGAAGAGCACTGCAGTCAAAATGAATAGCACATGACAAAGCCCTGAGAGGGGAGGAGTGGGAAAGCCCACACAAGATGTGACTTGTACAGATGAGGCGAGAGCCACACCCCACAGTCCTGAAATGCAGATCAGGATCCTTAATTTTATTTTAGGTGCAAAGGGAAGGAAGAAAATGGCATGATCAGATTTATGTTTCTAAACTGTCGCTATGTGGAGAACAGACCAGCACTATTGAAGATAGTTTGGTCGTAAACTGAATAAAGGCCAAAGTTTACAATTAACAACATAAGCAAATTCTTAAAAGTTACTTGCATTACTTATCTTTTCCCACAATTTTTAAAAAAGGGACTGTATTTTCTTATAAATTAATAAAGGAGACATAGTATGGTATATTAGAGAGAGGACAAAAATGAGAGGTTACAGTGTGAAATATAAATACATCATTGTGGTGCTAAAAACCTTCATCATGTAACTGAATATAAAAATCTAAACAGAGACACAATATGTGGTTTTTCCCTTTAAGTGGATATTAGCTAAAACGAGTCATTTAGCTATAGCCACTATAGTCTTACTCACTTATATAATCCAGAAAACACTAATTTAATAACATTTTAACAGTGTTACTTCTTGTATTTAACCTAGCAGAATCAGACAGAAATTAATCACTACATCTAGTTGAAAAATTCATTTTTACTCAGACCTCTCCCATTCAAAGGCTGTGAACATACCTGATGTGCCCCCAGTCTACACCTTCAAAAAAAGGATGACCTTTTATTTCTTCTACTCCACTATTTCCAATTCTATTTTCAGAATCAACACAAAATCTAGAAAATGGAAACAGAGAAATTATCATACGCAAATTATATCTAAAGTACTCTATTTGTATTATTTCAAATATTTCTTTTTTTTCTGTTTACTGAAGTTAACTCTGTTTCTTGTGGGAAATGTGGGAGAAAACAGAAATCACCTGTAACTGCACCGTTCAGAGATAACAACTGTAAACCATTTGAAGCCATTTCCTTCTAGTCTTTTATTATAATTTAAAAAATATTGTGTTGATACAGTAGTTACTATTTTAGGACTATTTTTTTTTTCACTTAATATACTGAGAAAATTTCCCAAAGTCATTAAATATTTTTCTATAACTTCATTTTCTAAAATTTGCATATGGAAATATTACAATTTTTTTAGCCAGTCCACTACTGTTGAACATTTAGATGGTTTTCAATTTTTCATTACTAAAAACAATATCATGATAAATATTGTACCTAAATCTTTACACACATCTGATTATCTGTATAAGCAAAATTCCTAGAAGTAGAATTGCTGGGTCAAAGGTCATATATAGTTTAAAGATTTTTGATAATATGCTACTGATTGGCTGTTCCCATAGGTTGTCCCAAGTTATATTCCTTCCAGCAATTTCCCATCTTAGTTGAGAAACAGAATGGAATCTTTTGCTTAGAAAAGATTTCACATATAGACTTTTGTGATATGAACTGCTATGAACAATTTATTTTCCCTTTTCTCTTTAATGGGATAGGGTCACTGCATTCTAACAGGAGTGACCTTTGAAACGGTACAAGACCTCTTCCCTCTTCTAACCTCTTACTTTTTTCCTGCATACTTCCTTTTAAGAGTTTGCATTTTTTTTAAAACACCTTTTCTTTACTGATCTGTTTGATTGTATAAATCAGTGTAGTCCTTCTCTCTCCACAAAAATGAAATGGTCAATTGAGTCTTTTAGGTACCTGTGAAGTTTTAAGATACCACAAACTCCTCTAGGGATTTAACCACTAACCTAAGAATTAAGTCCTTGGCTTTCTCAGAAATAGGCACCTCTGGAGGAAATACCAGAGTTTCTTTCCAGTTCATCACTTTTCTATATGTTTCTTGAGGTGTTTCAGAGCAGAAAGGTGGATATCCTACATATCAGAGAAAACAAAAGTTTTATCAGCTTTTATGATCATAGATGCTATACCTACTCTATATGTGTCAAAGAAACAAAATAGCCCCGAGTGCTCTATTTAACAATAAAAAAATGCCACCATTCATCAATTTATAATAAAATTGCTAATCAAGTCAATATAAAGGACTTAAAGCATTGCCCCCCTTTTACCTGAAAGGCCATGCAGATACAATTTTGATACAATGAGTGCCAGTTAAATACCCCTTCCCGAAACTGGTTCCCTAGAGAACTTACTGATATTTATCATTGTGTATTTAACATTGAAGAATGTCAGAAATCAGTGTAAAAGAGTCAGGATGTTTTATTTTATTTATTTATTTATTTTCTTTTTGCAGAGGAAGATTTGCCCTGAGCTAACATCCATGCCAATCTTCCTCTATTTTTTAGCGTGTGGGCTGCCAGCAAAGCATGGCTGCTAACAGAGTGGTGTAGGTCCGAGCCCAGGAATGAAACCTGGGCCACCGAAGTGGAGCTCACTGAACTTAACCACTAGGCCTTCGGAGCTGGCTTCAGATATTTTAGTCCATGATATCTGCAATATGTTCAATCAGTGACACTCAAGGAAATTTATATAGTATGTACACAAATGAATGATAAAACATACCTATTAGCATTTCATACATAATCACTCCCAAAGACCACCAGTCACACAATTTGTTGTAACCAGTCTGCATGAATACTTCCGGAGCAATGTAATCTGGCGTCCCAACTGTGGAATATGCCTGAAAAGGAATAGCTTGTCAAACAAGCACTCTTATATTTTTTTTTTGAAAGATCTGAGTATGGCTCATTACTCGCAAAAGCAATACATAAAGAAGGTAGTTTTTCATTTAATACTTGTTTTGCATGTTTATCATGTATAAGGCTTAGTGATAGGTACTGAGTCAGAAAATATGTTAAGACATGATTTCTACCCCCTAAGAAGCTCATCTAAGTTATTTATATATTTAGCCCTAAATCCATTTCAAAAAGAATAAAAAGGTTAAGCCCAGTAGGCCTGGCTTCCCCACTCACTACTAATGTGTTCTTCAGGCAAGTTATTCAACCTGTCTGAGCCTCAGCTTCTGCTTACATAAAATTGGAGTAATAATAGCTGTCCTAACAGAGTTGATATGGGGATGAAGCAAGAAAAGGAAATGTGCTTTATAAACTACAACCTACTATATAAACATCAGGTATTTTCATTATAAACTTAATTCCAGGGCATTGCTTATCCATTAGGAAGCAATGCAGTTTTTCATTCTTAATTCATATAAAGTCTTACAAAAACGATCTCTTTAAGGCAATAGTTCTCAACTAAGGGTAGTATTCTAGGGGCCATTTGAAAATGTGTGACAGCAGATTTTGTCACTTCAATGACGTGGGGGAGAACACAAATGGCATTTAGTGGGCAAGGGATACAGGTTCTAAAGGAATATCCTGCCCAAAATACCTATAGATTCCCCTCTACTTCTCCCTTGGGAAACACTAATATAAGTCATGATGATGGCCATGAGAATAGTAAAACATTCACTTGAGTAATCACCTCTGAATATTCTGTAAATAGGGGGTACAGAATTCCCACCATATTTTTAAGCAGTATTCATTTTTCCCTTTAAAAGTAGGAAATACTGCAATTCTTTTCTCAATTGTAAAATCTGATCTAAAGTGACACATTTCAAAGTAGAAGGAAGTTTTTGTTGATGTACAGCTCAATACATTTTAAACATTTTTTTATATTAGTAATGTCTTACAAGCATAGGAAGCTTGCAATTACTTGGGCTAATGAGAGAAGGAGCTCAATAATGCAGAGGTCTTTTAATTTGGTTTGAGAGGGCATCAGACTGTTACCTTCAGTCTATTTACCTTCCTGAGGGAATGCTGAATTAGTTTCCCTTTCATCACTTGGTTGAATTTAACAAATATTTAGGGAGTGTCTATATGTGCCAGACACTGAACAAGAAATTAGGAAAAGTCAAAAGGCACATTCCTAACCTTGAGGATGTTCATGGACCTAGTTCACAGGATAAGGAGAAAGAGGAAGAGGGGCAGGCAATTCTTATATTTGCTAAGTAACAGAGGAGAAATGGTGTGGGGATAAAAGAGAGAGTGTCGTTCCACATCAAAGGAGTAACTAAATTTATCTGCGGTAAAGTCTGCTTTCTAATTTCATTTTATCTATTTTATTGTAACACTGTTAACATGGCTAACTTGCTGTTTACTCTGTCTATAAAGTTCCTAGAAATACACAGCCTCCTCACTTGTGCTGACTGATATTTGTTGTATCAGGACAGGTATGGAAAATGGGAAAATGGAAAGCACAAGGCATTCACCACAATCACACTCACCTCAGTGGGTTTTGTATAAAGTGCTCATTACTAGTAAACAGACTACTTAATTATAGGTATGCTCGATAAAATACTCTAAAGATAAATCATAAACTAAAAATCAGCATTTCACTTCACAGGCAAGGAGATGTTACAGAGAAACTAAGAAAACTATGTGATCCCAGGACACACTCTATCATTGCTATGAAGTAAGTATTAATCGTTGTGAAGATACAAAATAATCAAGCAAAAACCAAATGAGATTTTTAGGACCAGGGCACAGAATTCTTTCTCAGAAACGTGGCTAACTCACCAGTTGTCTCCTGTTCTTCTTCCATGTTTCTGCTTTCCTCTTTGAGTTCATGTTCTGAAACGCTAATTTCAACAAGACAGAACCATAATCATGAGGGAAAAACTCGCACCAAAAAAAATTTCCACATACACATTTAAAATACACTGGTTTAAGGAGTGAGAAGAAGGAGAGAAGCTTCAGTTCCCAACAGTACTGAAGCAAACCCACTATACTACTTTAGCCCGAAAAAACTAATCAAACTTACAAAAGTCACTTGGTGGGTTGTGTGTAAGGTTTCTGTAGAATTCAGTCCTGTGAGCTTTCTTTAATCCCGTGCATAAACCAAAATCAGATAATTTTACATGACCCTAAAAAAAAAAAAAATCTAGTAAAATCAATAGATTATATTAACTTTGAAACAAAAGCCTTATTATAAAGTCTTCTTTTAAATGCAATTATTATAAAAATTCTTAGCTTAGAATTCATACAGATGAAATGTAAAATTATAAATATTTGATGATGATGACTTTGAAAAGTAGAAAATAGAAGAAGATAAAAAGACAGCCATACTCCCTTGATGTCATTTCACTCCAGAGTCCTCTCCTATTGCATCATTCTATGAAATAATGTAGTTTACCAATAATATAAATTACAGTTACCCATTTCCAATCACAAAGTCAGCTCTATTACCCCATAAAATAATCAGCAACCTAATAATTCACCAGTTTATTCACATGCCTTGGCATCCAATAAAAGGTTGTCTGGTTTAATATCCCGATGGATGAAACCCAACTGGTGGATTGCGTCTATTGCCAGAACAGTCTCTGAGATGTAGAACTGTGTTTCCTCTTCTGTCAAGGTATCTTTCTTCATTAGCAACGTCATCATGTCACCTAAATAAAGGAAAATAAGTATCATGTATTAGAAATGCCTCAAAAGGGGAATACCTTCTAAAAGCTCTCTTTTTATCTATACAACATCCGCCTGATTTTTGCATTTTATGATCCACCCAGTATATACCTCCAACCATCTCTAGGGCCAAATAAAAAAAGTGATATTGCATAAGCAAAAGTTTCATGACATTTAATGGTTTTAAGGTAGAAAGTATGTGAAATCAAATCAGAGCAGAGATGATAACAAAGTAATATCCACCACTCAACATACAGAATAAGTTGCTAAGGAAAAATGTCAAACTGCGAAAATGAATCAGAGTAAGTACACCTGGAAACGGGACATATTCTTTCAAGTTTCAAAAACACTCAGAGCTCTTTGGGCCAGCAAAAATAGGACATCGTCCCAGTAAAAGAGTCACCTGTAGACATCCTTTTATTTTCAAGGAATTTTTTCTTTAAAAAGGGGCAAAGAATAAAAACTGGTGAACTTACAACTTGGAATTGACAACTGTCAATATTTTTTCATGAGGCTTCAAGTCTTTTGAAAAAAATAACATGTAGAAGTATTCTTTGTCCTCCATTCCCATTCTATTCCCCTTTCCCTTTCTGCTGCGTAACCATTATTATGGATTTGGTTTGGTGTGTATCCTTCCAGCCTATTTCTAAAATATGTTTTCATATACATATATTAATCTGTGAATTTATAGTCATCTGTATGTTTTTTAGAAATTACATAAATGGTATCAACTATACATATAATTCCACAGCTTGCTTTATTACTCGACTCTGTTTCTGAGATCTTACTTTTGAAACAGATACAGGTCATGCTGTTTAACTACTATAAAATATTTCATCACACAATTATGCCACATTTTATTTATCTGTTCTTCTACTGATGACATTTATCTTGCATGCAGTTTTTCACTATCATGACAATGCTGCCATGAGCATCCTTTTACAGCTCTTTCGTGCACGTAGGGGAGAATCTCTAGGGAACGCAGCTGGTTGTGGAATTGCTGGACTGTAGGACACATGCATTTTCAACTTTACTGGTGTCTATGAATGGCTCTCCAGAGGAGTCAGAGATTAATTTACTTATATGAGAGACCAGTTTCCCCCACAGCCTCATCAGACTTTAATGTTTTTACTAATCAGATGGGTGTGACATGGTATCTCATTCTTGTTTTAATTTGCATTTCTCTGAATACAGGTGAAGTTGAACACTTTCCTGTATATTTATAGACCAGCCAGAGTTTCTCTTCTGTACATTGTCTATCGTTTGCCCATTGGGTTGTTTGTCTTTTTCTTTAGTGACTTATTGTTCTTAACTCTAGACTTACAGCAATCTAACTAATTATATACAGTAAACCCAGAGTGGTAGTATTTAAAATAAATACTATATAATAAATAAATAAAATACTATATGATAAATAAGTACTATAAAATAAAATGCCAACTTTATCAATCTTTCAAAATAGTCTGATTTGTGGTCAAAATTAGCATTATTATGAGAGAAACTATGGGAAAACCATGACTGACTATGTAAAACCTCAGAGCTAGGAATATGAAAGTAAAATTATAATAATAAAAATCAATAAAATCATAAATTACAACTATAACTACAATAAAATTATAATCACACATGAAGATGTGCTTGTGCCCATCTGTCATTGCTACTATGTTTGCTCTTACCTCCAGGGAGAAATTCCATGATTAGATAAAGGTTCCTCTTATCTTGAAAACTGTAAAACATCTTCACCACCCAGGCACCGTCTGCTTCTACCAAAATATCTCTTTCTGCTCGGATGTGGGCCACCTAGATGATGTATTTTGAAAAAAATAATTGTAACACATTACACATTTTTCAAGTTTACCTCTTATAATTATCCATCCTGTTCCTTAACAGTCATGAAGGAAAGCTGGAGTTTTAGAAAAGATTTGAAACATATATGCATGTTGATATTCTCATTAAATATGGAGAACCTCAGAAAATAGTTTAAAATAGCTTGTATCTTTAGGCCTAAAAAGGTGTGATCCACAGGTATATTAGGGGAAGCCGAGGCCTTTGAGGGAGAAAAATAATCAGTCTAAAAACTCTCTAACCAGAATCTCCACCTAGCTAAGAATCCTGGCTTTGTCATATAAATTTAGGGCCCTGGTCCGACTTTTACAAGTTAAATGTAGTAAGCAATGCCCTATAGATTGACATGACAAGTCAGGGGCCTCAGCAAACTATTTTTAACTGTTACTAGTCAAACAAAGGGCTCAACTTTGTCTTTAACCATTTGGTTGTTTTTTTAAGAATTAGAAACCTTTATAATAACTTTATATTATTTTGTTATAAGAGAAAACCTCTACAATATCTATAAACGTGATCTACAAAAAATTAGTGTAACTTTTCAGGATTTTGCTACTGACTTTTGTCAGACACATAATTACTAGGGATACTATTATTTGGACATTTTATAGGCTGGAAAATTTCATAAACTGAGTAATTCGTGGGGTTGGTATAATCAACTTTCAGATGGTTTTGCATTAATATATTCATATTTTTTTCCTTCAAGGATTAACAATAAGATCTGATTTTATGCTTTTGCTATTTTCATTGTGCACATGAGTCCTGGCCAAAGCACATAAGAACAGATTTTGTAAATCTTTTCATGATAATAAAATATGATCTGCTTAAAATATCCTATTTGGATTACTGTATTATTACATGGTACAGTAAATGTTCTGAGCTCAAAGCACAAGAATAAAAATCGAAAACTAAGAACAACTTTGCTGGGGGCCGGCCCCGTGGCTTAGTGGTTAAGTGCGTGCGCTCCGCTACTGGCGGCCCGGGTTCGGATCCCGGGCACGCACCGACGCTCCGCTTCTCCGGCCATGCTGAGGCCGCGTCCCACATACAGCAACTAGAAGGATGTGCAACTATGACATACAACTATCTACTGGAGCTGTGGGGAAAAAAAGGAGGAGGATTGGCAATAGATGTTAGCTCAGAGCCGGTCTACCTCAGCAAAAATAGGAGGATTAGCATGGATGTTAGCTCAGGGCTGATCTTCCTCACAAAAAAAAAAAAAAAAGAATGGGTCTAAAAAAAAAAAACAACAACTTTGCTGGCATCAAAAAACGTTATAATCTCTCTGATCTGTTTCATAAAGTGAAAAAACAGTATCAAAATTCCTACCTATTGCCTTTTACAAAGCATTTTAAGATGATACAGAAAAAACCTTAAACTTCTGATATTACATCTGGTGTTGTCAGGAAAAACAACTACATCATAAACTTGGCTTGATTATTTTTAAATATCTTAAAGCCAGATTACAGGATATGTATTCAAAACAGGCCTCTGTTTCCCAAGGATAGAAAGTATCACGCACAGTAATCTGGTACCACAACAGTGGGGAGATAAATTGCTACTTAATTTTATGGTAATTTAATTTAAATTAAAGTAAATGTGATAAAAACTTAAAATAATGACATATTAGAATTGAGTGGGAAAAGGTTTTCTAAAATGAAATTCAATGGTGACAAATGAGGATAAATTTACATAGGGGGAAAAACAACCCGAAAATGCAAGACAGACTTGATGGTGGGCCCCAGGGAGATTGACCCTGCAGAGGAAGGAATAGTGGTCAGAAGCTCATCAACTTCTGGCAAAATATTCTAGACCAGGGCTGTCCAACAGAAATACAATGCAAGTCACATATGTAATTTTAAATTTTCTAGTAGCCACATACAAAGTAAAAAGAAAACAGGTGAAATTATTTTTAATAATATAGTTTATATAACCCCATATGTCCAAAATGTTATCATTTCAGTATGTGATCAATATAAAAATTATTGAGATATTTTACACTCTTTTTTTGTACCAAGTCTTTAAAATTTGGTGCGTATTTTCCATTTACAGCATATCTCAGGTCAGACCAGCTACGTTAAGTGCCCAGCAGCCACACATGGCTGGTTACTAAAGACTACAGCTGGAACTGCTGCCTTTTGTCCTTCCTCTAAGACCCTACCCAGGACTAATCCTATTATGGCTTAGTTAGATTCCTGTTTATCTCCTTGTCTCTGAGGCTCCTCATATTGACCCAGACCCTTCTTCCCGTCATTATCTGTAATTCTCAAAAACAACTCAATTATCTCAACCATCCTTGCCTTCCAAACCTCTTCCCTCAGGAATCAGCCTGTCTTCAGCAAAGTCCCGTAACACCTCATCTCTGGATGGTTCCTATCACCTTCTAATCCTAACTGAAACCAGGCTGTCTACTGAGTCCTGTCTTCCTGTAGAGTGAGTTCTCAGGAATGCCCTGCTTTCTCTCACATGTTGCTTGGTGAGGAGGTGGGTTCCTGCTCATTCTCATGGCTGCTTCTGAATATTGTGACACTTTCCTTCTCTCTAGCTCCTCTGAAGTGCATGCTGTGAGACTACATCAGCCGCCATCCTTCCTCATAGCTATCATTTATAGAACTGCTGGTCAATCCCCCTCACTCAGTCAGGACTTCAGCTCACAGCTCACCAACTTCCTTTCCATCCTTTCCACTCATGGATGGATTTCACCATCCATAAGGATGAACCACCAAATACCCTGTCTACACAGTTCCTTGACATCTTCCTCACCTCCACTGATCTCTTCCTCCACTACATCTCAGCCACCCACGGTAATCTTCTTGTCCTTCACATCACCAATAACTGTACCCTCTCTAAATCTCAGTTTTTAGGAACTGTGTTTCTGATCTCCAGCTTTTATCCTTCCAAGTTTCTTATTCTTGTACTTCAATCTCCGTTCTATGGACCCTACCACTTTTTCTCTATCTTTTACTTTTCTCATAACCTCATTTCTTTCTCTACCCAGTCTAGGTTTCATCAATATGATCACACTTTTGCAAATGCCTTGAATTCCCTTGTCCTTCTTTCCCTCTGTTGTCTTTGCCTGGCAAAACACATCAACCCTAGTTAAATCCAAATTTCCGTCTATTCTGTACCTGCCCCTGAGCAACTAAGCATTACTAGAGAAAACAAAACACCCAACTATACCAACTGGTTTCAGTTTACATTCATGATTGCAAATCTCAATGAGCATTCAACTGTATTTCCCTAGCAAGTCTGCTTTACCATACTTCAAGTCAATAGTTGTGACTATTTCACAATCTCTCTCTCCTTATACCTCCAACAAACTATCTGCCACTCCTTTACTCCGAGCTGATGACCTCACTTATCCGCGCTCAGGAAGGAACTTGGCACTGTACACTGCAGATCAACCATCCTGCATCTGTTCCCATTTTCTCTGTTTTTCCTTCCTGTTTTAATGACTAGGTCCCTACTCCTAACAAAGATCAACTCCTCTGTCTTCCAGTATACTCCTGTAATTATCTGTCCTCTTTCTCCTGTACCTTCAATTCTTCTCTTTCTAATAGATTCTTCCAAACAGCATTGAAATATTTCCTCTCTTAAACAACCAACCAACCTCCTTTTGACCCTAAATCTCACTTTCCCAATCTATTCTTTGTTCTGCTTCACATGAAAGATTTATCGATATTCACTTTCTCCATTTCTTGCTTCCCATTTTCTTTTCCACTATTCCAATTAGGCTTCTGCCCTCCAATCCATTGGAACTGTCCTTGCCCAGTTATTCAAAATCCCCACATCGTGACATCCAGTGGCCTGTCTTCCTCTTGCTCTCTCATTTAGCAGCATTCAACATAGTTGACCACTCACCATCTCCTTTCAACACTTTCTTCTCTTGGTTCCCATGATACCATGTTCTTCTAGTGTTCCACTATATGATTAGATGTTCTCTCTTGGTCTCCTCTGGTTTCTTCTCTGCCTAGTGTTCCCTACGGCTTGGATCCAGGCCCTCTTTTCGTCTCTATCTATATTTGTTCCCAAGGAAATTTCATCTTGTCTAATTACTTTAAATATCATCAGTATATTGATGACTTCAAATTATATTTCTAGTCAAACTTCTCCCCATATTCTAGCCAAGTGTCAACTTAATATTCTACTTGGATATCTAACAGACAGCTCAAACTTAATATGCCACCAAGAGAACTCTTGATTCCCACTGTCTCCAAACCTGTTCCTTCCTCAGTCTTTTCTAAATCAGAAAATGGCACCATCATGCAGCCCATTCCTAAGTATAAATCTAGGTAACATCCTTGATTCCTCCCTTTTTTCCTCACTACCCTCGCCCCTCCTCTCACCCCCCCCAACATAGAGAACATCACAGAAAATCCATTAAAACACATACTCTTCCATTAAAAGCCATGTAATGGCTCTTTCATTAAAACACATACTCAATCTGTTTGACTTTTCTTCAGCTTGACTGTTGTAACCCTAGTGTAAGCCACAATCACATCCTGGCTGGAATTGCTGCAGTCTTTCAATTGGTCTCCCTGCTTCAACTCTTGTATCTCCTATCAGAAAGCAAAGGGATTGATTCATCTTTGTAAAACATCAATCAGACATGCTACTCCCCTATTTAAACAAAACAGTGTCTTTCTACTGCATTTACAATAAAACCCAAACTCTCTATCTTGGCCTTCAAAGCCCTACGTGATCTGGTTCCTGCCTACCTCTCCCACTTCACCTCTAACCACTCTTCCCCTCGCTTAATTCTAGACACAATGGCTTCTTTCTCCTCTTTGAGCAGGCCAAGATTCTTCCTGCCTCAGGGCCTCTGCATTTTCTACCTGGACCTTTGTTCTACTAGGTCTTTATACATCATTCTTTCTCATTATTCAGTCTGTCATCAAATATTCCTTCCTCAGAGAAACATTTCCTGATCTAATTCTCCCTCCTAAACTCAGATCATCTGCATCACTTTATCCCTTTGTAAAAATTTTCTTCATAGTACTTATCAATCATGATTATTTGAAACAACTGCCTGCCCATTTTCTCCATTACTATAAAAGAACAGGATCAGGTTTGTCCTGTTAACTACTGTATTCCCAGAACTGAGAAGAGTACTTGTCACATCACAGGCAACCAATAAATACTTGTCGAATGAATGAAATAGAATTAAACTAAAAGAATGCAGTGAAAATTCAAGTGGACCATATTTCAATAAAAATCAGTATTATATTGCTGTAATAACAAACTAAGCTTCAGGTGGGGACTAAAAGACTGAAATAAATCATTAGGTACAGAGAGGTGCCATCTCCCTCTATACCTCCATTGTTGAGTCCTTTACTAGCATATATATTCAATTTAGACACTCTACAGGTGTCTACCCAGACTGGAAACACAGGTGAATACATAAAATAACACTATTGATGTTTTCAGATTTATGGCCACCCCATTAAGTCACAGGAAACATGGAGGGAGCCCAGGAGTATGAAATTGGAGTGGTTACAGATTTTGGAAATATGTAAAATCAGCAAATTCTCAGGAGAGTGATCTTGCTTATTTGATATGTGATAGGAATTGAGGGTGCTGAGAACTGTCTTTTATTTTCACTAAAGTCAGAAAAGAAGGTATTTTGTTATGGACTAAATGCTTGTGGCCCCCACTAATTCCTATAGTGATGCCCTAACCCCCAGTGTGCCTGGATTTGGAGATGGGGCCTCTAAGGAAGTAATTAAAGTTAAGTCAGGTCACAAGGGGATTAGTGTCCTTATAAGAAGAGACACTTTAGGGGACGGCCCCATGGCTTAGCGGTTAAGTGCACGTGCTCCACTACTAGCGGCCCGGGTTCGGATCCCAGGCGCGCACCGATGCACCACTTCTCCGGCCATGCTGAGGCTGCGTCTCACATACAGCAACTAGAAGGATGTGCAACTATGACATACAACTATCTACTGGGGCTTTGGGGGAGAAAAAAAAAAGGAGGGGGGAGGATTGGCAATAGATGTTAGCTTAGAGGCCAGTCTTCCTCAGCAAAAAGAGGAGGATTAGCATGGATGTTAGCTCAGGGCTGATCTTCCTCACAAAAAAAAAAAAAAAAAGAAGAGACACCGGAGAGCTCACCCTCTGTGCACACGCCAAGGAAAGGCTATGTGGGGACATAGTGAGAAGGCAGCCATCTGCAAGCCATGAAGAGAGTCCTCACCAGAAACCAAACCCTGCCAGAACCTTGATCTTGGAGTTCCAGCCTCCAGAACTGTGAGACAATATATTTCCATTGTTTATGCTACCTAGTCTGTGGTATTTTATTATCATAGCCTGAATAGGCCAGTACATATTTAGATTAAAAATTTGGAAGAAATTTTAACTATGAGAATTAAGAAACAATGAAATAGGCTATCAAAAAATTAATATATAGTAAGATGTGTAAATTTCTTTTTAAAGATTCCACTATTAACACTTAACTCTAACACCTAGTCAGTGGATGTTCCTTTGGTTACATGTGTTAAAAAACTCATACCTGCTCTTTCTCAAGCATATCAGCTTTCCTCAATATCTTCATTGCATAGATATGGCCTGTATCTTTCTTCTGGACCAGCCGTACCTAGAATGTAAAAATTGATATTATAAATGTTAAACAGTCACTACTCTTTAATTAGGAGCAAAAGGTAGGTTCCTTTAAAGAAAGCAGTGTTGCAATTTGCCATTGCTGGTATTTTAGGAATTCTAATAAAATCAAACTATCTTAATATATATTTTAATATATTAAACTCTTTTAAAACATATTAAACTATTTTAATACATATTTTAAACTATCTTAAGATAGATATTTCCAACAGCAGTGACTTTTAAAAGGAAGCGCACCTCTCCAAACGCTCCTCTTCCTATAACTTTCAGAGACTCAAAGTCATCCAAGCCAAGTCTGGTCCTCTTGAGCCGTAAGAACTCTGTTTCCTTGCGAGCATGTTGTGATCGGCGTAACTTTTTCTATTAAAAAAAGACAGTTTAAAGGGATGATTTTAAAATCAGATTGTTTCAAAGGAAGCCTATAATATTAAAAGATGAGACACATAAAAATGGGCATAAAGTATCTTAAATATTATAGACTAGTGCTATAACTTATTTATCAAAGTTGAATATTTATTAAGCATGGAAAGGATAAAACAATCTAAAGAAAACATTTTTTTATTTTTAACAACTGAGAAATCTTTATTTTTGAGATGGACTCTGTTAAATATTTCATCTTAACTAGTTCATCATATTTTTCATCTAGATGCTAACAATTCATAAATAAAAGTTAAACTTTAGGAAATGCTCATAGTATTCTGAATGATTTTTACTGTCAGAAACCTATTTGCTTCAATTCCCTAATTTCTAAGGTTGTTCTGTCACAACTACTGAGACTTATGACACCAAAATAACACAATGGCAGTGTTTCCATAGAGATTTACTGTGGTAGAATTTATTCTTGGACAAATTTTAATAAACTTCTTGAGACTTGGCGTGCAATTTCCTGAAAATATGAAATTGCAAAATAATAATAATAATAATAATTACATGAAGAAGTCATTAAAATATTCAAGTCAGGAATTTCATAATTCATTCTCCAAAGATGACAAAAAATAAGTACCATTAATCAGAAACATTATGAAATTCGTGAAGGTTACATTTGGAATAGGCATTTATTTCATTGTTCTAAACCTCAATTTTTCCCTCACCAAACAAAATTCTGTTTTTTGGCATCCTGTTAGTTCCTAGTAAGGTAACATAGAGTGGGAAAATAAACAAAATTTAAAAAATTAAACTCCTGTTCATCTTCAACTGAAGCCTATTCAAGCTTTCAGTGGTTGAGTTCTAAGGGCGAGACAAGTCAAAATGACCATAACTGCTCAGCAACATCGCTCCTAAATGCAGCTCTAGCTGTAACCACTGAACAGTACCTTCCTACTCCTGTGTAGAACTGTTTTCAAAAGGGTATGGTGAACTATGAATTAGCTATAGATATGTAAATATGTATCATCAATGCAATGGAATTCCGATACTTCTAACAAAGTTAATCTAAGAGGAAGAAAGCAAGAAATTATGCCTTCAATTTAAACATCTTTCAACCGCTAAATGAAGTTACACACTTAAGCACATCAATGGTGGAAACAAGATGACTATTTTTTGTTCAAAAATGCCTTTTGAATGATTAAAAAACCAACTGAATTACTAGTAAAACAAAAGAAAGCCCAGAAAAGAAGCCTGTTTTCCACTTTAAGACTATAATATAAAAAGACCACATGGTGGCACTCTAGTGTGTCTTTCAAAGCCGTGAAGAGTTTTGCTTTTCTAAATTACATAAATGAATCAATATAAGAGTTCTGAAAGACATTCTGGATTTCTGAATTTATGGGTTATAAAACAGAGTAAAGTTGGGTGTAGTTTCAGAAACTTGTCTAATCTGAATGGAAAAGATGCTCTCATTACATCATTTCATAAATTGTGCTCAAAATCAACAGAGAGAGAGAGGCAGCTAAAGAAAATAATTTTCACTAATATCTGACAAGTTGTGTAATGCAGCAAGTAAACAGTGTTTATGTAGTTTTGGGCACAGCTATTTAATGGCAAAAAGGGAGAATCAATAAGTGTATGGAACACATAATTCTACAAAAATGGGAAATCACCTGTAGCATTATTACATTACTCTAAAAATACCTATTCAGTGATATAGTCTTAAAATCAGTATTGCAGTCCAGAGGGAGCTGAAGAAAGTTAGCATTAAAAAAAATTGATGGAAAAAAGCACAGTGATATATCTGCTCATGACTTGTGTAGATTAAGTCACCTTGAAAAACAAATAACATTTTTGTGGTAATCCCATCCTTTCTGCTCCAAAGAGAACAAAAATCTGTGGATAGGCTTAACATTTCATGGCTCTCCTTTGCAGCTTAAACTTGTCTATTTTGGTTTTCCATTAGCGTAAATAATATCCCATGTTTGATAGGATTATCTTAAGTAAGATGAAACTAGAAATACATCATTTTCTTCCTTTCTCCATTCCCTTTTAAATGGCTGTTCCTCAAACTCTTGATGTGTAGGGTGCTCAGTTTTTGTATAAGACAGACAGCGTAGACAGAAGTTTTGAAATATGAAAGGGTTCAACTAGCAACTTCATCTCAGTATATATGCTCTACGTGGCTACATTACATGCTTTAGTTTTCACGAATTATCTCACAAATAATTTTCTATTATAGAATGAGTTAAGGATGAATACTAGTTTTCTTTTGAAAAACTAGATTTTTCTTTTTTGGTAAGGAAGATTGGCCCTGAGCTAACACCTGTGCCAATCTTCCTCTATTTTGTATGTGGAACGCCGCCACAGCGTGGCTTGACGAGCGGTGTGTAGGTCCGAGCCCGGGATCCGAACCTGAGAACCCCAGGCCACCAAAGCAGAGAGCTGGATCTTAACCACTATGCCCCAAAAACAAGATAATTTTTATAAAACAATTTTATTTTTAAAAAACCCACCCCACATAAAGATAGTTCTAACATATTTTATACTAAGGTTGAGAGAGTATGTACATTTTATAGAATTTGACATAATCTAGGACCTAGCATCAGGCCTAACAATAAGCATTTGTGGAATTAAAATATCTTTACAAAAAAACTTTAGAAATTTTATAAACAGTTATTATGGGCCACTAACTATTTTTAGGGGTAAATCATGTCACATTTTCTAAAAGTTGTTTAGAAGAATTAAACGAAATAGCTCTAAATGTAGTTAGTACTTCCTGGTGCAGATCAGAGGTCGCAAACGGGAAGCTACAAACTGTATTCAACCTACAGATGTATTTGATTTGGCCTGCAAGTTGTTTTTAAAACATTTGAATTACTTGCCAATATTTTAAAAAGCAGGTGATTTCACGTAAAGTCCAGATTTCTAGCATCTCATAAAAAACAGGAACTTGGCCACAGTGGGCCAAAGTGGCTGTCCCCTTTTGATGGGCAGCAGTTCTCTTAATTTGTCACAGTCTCCACCATTGATGCCAGTCACCAGGTAACGTGTGTAATCGGGCTGGTGCTCTTGTTTTCTTTCAGTAAAGTGACAAATGGTATGTCTTTATCAAAAGATAAACTGTGAGGATCAGATACTTTAGAAAAAGGAAAAGAAAGCATCCATTTCTTTGTGGAAGTGAAAACAAATATTCTTATGATTCGAATATGCAAACAAAATATGTTGGATCAAAAGAATATAACCTAAGATGTCATTATGAAACCAACCTGGCCAGCTTTTCTCATTTATGTTACCTGCTAGGCCCTTGGGCATCTGTTTTTGTAATCTCTTCTCTAGATTTCAAATTAAGATCTTATACTTAAGATTTCTATATCAATGTAATGATGTATAATGTATAGTAATACAATTATAATTATAATATTATTAATGATAAGGAAATTATTAATACTAATGAATAAAAATGAGGAAAGATGTGCTCCGTCTTATTTTTTTCTCTATAGATTGTAATACAGATCTAAATCATTACCTTTCTCACTTAAAATTTAAAGAACATAAATGAAATGTTTTAAAAATATTTATTGTAGTAATTTCATCTACATAATTTGAGTTTTCTAGATTGAGTCACCTGATTAACAAAGTAACCACCTTTGGTATGAATCATAAAATATTTTATTATTCGATTTATACATTGCAAATATAAAAATACAGATACAGTCCTAGGAAAGGTGCAGGGAAGATTAGACAATGGTTTGATTTCAAATCATCATTTGGAAGACTAGTCTTTAAATACAGAAATTCTTTTCTGATCATTGAAAGCTGTTAAACTAATTAATCGAGGTTGTGTCTCCCTATTGCCTAGAAAATAAAGTATCTATTTCTTTTTTTTTTAAATAGATACTCCTCTTTTGAAGAAGAAGAAGATTGGCCTGAGCTACCATCTGTTGCCTGTCTTTCTCTTTTTCTTTTTTTTGCCCCAAAGCCCCAGTACATAGTTGTGTATCCTAGTTGTAGGTCCTTCTAGCTCTTCTATGTGGGATGCCACCTCAGCATGGCTTGATGAGCGGTGAGTAGGTCAGTGCCAGGATCCGAACCAGCGAACCCTGGGTTGCGGAAGCAGAATGCATGAACTTAACCACTACACCACCAGGCTGGCCCCTGAAGTATATACTTCTTAATAAACTATTCTAAGCCTAGTTTTCCGTTATGTGCTGTCAATTTACCTTGCTATTTCCTTTACTGCATATATATATTCATTATTTTGTATATATCTCGTAACTCTAATGTAAATTCTACCTATTTTTTTTAAGATTTAAATCAATTGTTACCTCTTCCATGAAACCTTTTCTGATCCCCTTGAATTGGGGGGGAAAAAATCTCTGTATTTTCAAAGTTTGCCACATTCTATCATGTATACATATTTTTACACACACAGATGTAATCTCTCCTTCTCATCTATAAACTCCTTGAGGGAAAGATCCATTGTTCATTTATTCACCAAATATTTATTCTAGCCCTCTGCCAGCTCTGGAGATGTAATGCTGAATAAGACGTTATGGAGTTTCTACTCTGGGAAGAGGATTTTTACAGCTACCACAGGGACAGGAACAGTGTTATGGCAGAATGTAGGAGGAGTACCACAAGAGATTAGGGAAGATTTCCCATTGGAAGTGATGCCTAAAGTGAGACTCAAAGCTTCTTGAAGAAAAATGGGAGTTTGACAGAAGGAAGGAAGTTCCAAGCAGCAGAAACACATGTGAAAAGGTCCATAGGCAAGAGCCTGGAAATCAAAGTAATTCAATATTGTTGGTCAGCATGGGGGTAGGGTGACAGAGATGAGGCAGAGAGAGAGATAGGCAGAGGCCAGATTGTAAACGGTCTTGTACACCAGTGTTAAAAAGTTTGCCTTATCCCGAGTACTTGGGAGCCAACGAAGGGTATTAAGCAAAAGAGTGACATGATCAAATCTGTTTTTAGACAGATAACTCTGGTTTCAGTGTGCAGAAAAACTGGAGGTGGGAGTGGCGCCCAGACTGGAGGAAGAGAGGCCAGTCGGGGGCAGTTTTTCTTCAAGTGAAATATACGGTGGTTTAAGCTAGGACAGTGGCACTGGATGAGAGACGTGGATGGTTTTAAGAAATATTTAGGAAGAAATTTGAGATTTGGCAATTGATTCATTCTTCTTGGAGCCTTCTTTTCTTGTTCCACATACCTAGAATACTGTAGATACTGTTTACTAAATCTATGTTCTTGGAATTAAAAAAAAGGCCTGCCTCCTTTTAAAGATATCTATCATAGCAATAAGAAGCCCACATTCAAATAATGAAATCCACATTATCTATGTTATAAAATCATCTGATATCAATAAATGCAAAAGTCCTGGGGTTGCTTTTGTGCAGTAATTAGTTTTCCCCCAACTTTATTGAAATATAATTGACATATAACATTGTATAAGTTTAAAGTATACAATGTGATGATTTGATAAACATATATATTATGAAATGATTACCACAATAAGGTTAGTTAACATATCCATCACCTCACATAAATATTATTTATTTTTTTTGTAGTGAGAACATTAAAGATCCACTCTGTGAGCAACTTTCAAGTACATAACATAGTACTGTTAACCACAGTCACAGTAATTACAGCTAACATTACCTCTTCATCTGCTAATCCTTCTTCTTCCATGGCCACTTCTAATTTCTTCTGCCTTTTTAAAAGAAAAAATAATTTAAATTTTAAATACATTCCTAACTATTCCCATTTAAGAAACGTACATTTATTTTTTCAAGTTTACCGCTTCAGTTTGCTATGCTAAAAAAAACTTTCAAGTTGAATCAAAATAATCACTAAGAATAGTTTTCTTTCTCAAAATAGATACCCAACCCAGATTTAGCTTTCTCATACCGGCCAAATGAAAAATTTACTTCTAAAGCTGCCTAAATGAATTGTTAGCAAAGGTGACTAATGTTCTAATAAGGAAAACTCTGTTATCTAATGTTCAAACCACCTAAATCACTAAAATTTATCAATGTTTACATTAGAAGTATACAAAGGTAACTATACTGACTAAAATTATAAATTTTAAGGTGGATATCCCTGTCTGAATTCTGACTCTAACACTTGCTAGCTAAAAGAGATTGTCTAAGTCCTTCACTTAACGTTTAAGCTTGATTTCCTAACTAATCAAGAAGAGATGTTCAACATAATTGAGTGTATTTTATTCTAATTCGTTGAAAACTGCAAAGTCATAAAAGTATATAAAAAATAACCTATTAATTACCAGAACACTTACTTTTCTAGATATAGCCAAGTTCAGTTATTCATTATTTTAAAATGGCACCCTTGAAGTTAGTTAAGCTAAGCACTGCGGGGCTGGGGAGCAAGGTGGGAGAGGTGGGATGGATGAAGTAACTAGAGAGACGGTTGTGATTCGAATTTTGCAACTCATTTCCAAGTCAATATTAAGTGTTTTATTTCTATTGTATTGGTTTTTTTCTAAAGCTAAACCTGACAGAGCTCTTCCTAATTAGTTTTGGAGTATGTTAGAATGAGACTAACTTTCTAGGATTTATCCACATGCATTTGAGGACTGAAACCGTCATACACATTTTTTGGTATTTGTTATTTATCACAATGTCTAAAGGTTAAGCTCTTTCCTAACCAATCACTTCTTTTTCTTTCTTACGGAAAATTCATAACAAAAATATCTAAAGCCTGTTCATACATCAGCACCCCAGGGGAGAAGACGAGGCCTCCACCCACTTCCTCAGCATTTGTGGGCACCTTGGTGCTTATCTCACTGATTTTTCTCTCTTGTTTTCACATTATTCCCCTAAGCCCAACCCTTAAACGGAATAAGCTCCTAACACCGGATTCTGTGCCTGCCATCATGCACCTCTGGGCACTGCAGAGGGGCCTGCTGAATGATTTTGAGTTTTCTCCTCTGCAGAAAGAATCCAACGAGTAAGAGGACCATTAATCTGGGAGGGACTATCAATATACAAGCACCTTTATTCTGTCAAATCTCTACTGCCTCCTTTCCTCAATCCTTGCCAAGACTAACACTTCATGAAATCATCCCTCATTCTGGGGAGAGAGGCAGTAACTTTCAGCCGTTTCCACCAAATCTAAACGGGAAGACCTATGACTTCTCTGGTACCTTTTTAAAAAAGTTTCCCTCCTAAAATACTCTGACATTTGTTCTGATGGGTACTTTATTTGGCTTATGTATTTATTCAACTAGTTAAGCCTTAAAAATTCATCACATTTTCTTAAAGTGTAAGCCTTTAGAAAATATGATATTTAATATGACTTTCATGGCACCACCAAGCTCAGATTGCTTTTTTTTTTTATATAACAACAGACATTTTTATTCTTACTTCCCTTTGTTTGGAAATAGCGGGCAAAACTGTATCACTTTAAGGTTTCAGCAAGAAAAGACAACGAACCTTTCTAATTCTGATGAATAACTTAAGTGCCTGCCTGCTGAAAAAATACAGGTCTTTCTGTCCTTGGTTCTCTTCTATTTTGTTCACTCTCCCTTGATGATCCGATCCTGTCCAGAGACTTCCACTACAGTACAATTAGTGAAACTACTTATATATTTGGATTTATTCCTAACTTATTTTGTGCTTTCTATTTGTGCCTACTTTTTAGTATTTCTGTTTTTCTTTTTTTCTTACCTTCTTTTGAACTGATTTTTTTACTTTTCACTAGTTTGGGAGTTCCAAACTCTGTTTTTATTTCTTTTAGTGGCCACCTTAGAAATGATAACATGGACACTTAATCTGTCAAAGTCTGAAATTAATCTTTACCCCTCCCTAAGGATAGAGATACAAAGATCTCTAAGAATACTTTGATTCCCTTTACTTCTCTCCTCACTGATAGTCTACTGTTGGAAAATATTTTAATTCTATTTTTTAAAATGCATAAGACACTATCATTTTTATTATTGTTCTTATACAATTTTTATTGAGATTTATCCACATATTTACATTTAGATCTTCTCTTTGTGATCACTCTCCTTCTGTTTAAATTGAATCTTCTGGAATTTCTGCTGATGGCGAACTCTTAGTTTTAGCTTGCCTCTGCTCCATTCTTTCTCCTCTCTTCCTTTAGGAACTTTTTTTTTTTTTTTTTTTAGCAACCACTTTATTTTTATTTTTATTTAGGAACTTTGATTAAAGATATGTTAGCTTTTCTCACTATGCTCCATGTTTCTTAACTCTCTTCCCTATTTTCATACTCTGTCTTTCTAGGTTGACTTCTGAATAACTGTTTAAGTTTTATTTTCTAGTTCTAATTCTCTCCTCAGCTATGTCTAATCTGCAGTTAGACTCATCCAAAATTAAGTTCAAAACCTGATTCTTCTTCTCGAGTCCTATTTCACTAAGTTGCACCACTCTCTGTTTGCCCAGGCATGAAATTTCAGAGCTAGTATTGACTTATTTCTCTCATATTTCATATGTGGCTAGTCACCACGTTTTGTCAATTTTTCTCAGTCGTCAGTTCTTCTCCATTGTTGTTGTCACAATCCTAATTCAAGCCTCCTTTCCATTTGCCTGGACTACATCACTAGCCTTTCCTGTTTCGAATCCCTCCTCCCACAATCCATTCTATACATCACAACTCAAGTACTCCTCTGGAGAGACACCTGTGATCATTTAATTCTTCTGTTCAAAAGTCTTCAAAGCTTCCTACTACCATGAGAACAGCTACACTAACAATGCCTCCAAGGCTCCCAGGAAATGGTGAAATTCAGCTTGAGCAAAATTGGACACTGCCTGACCTAGCACTGAAGGTGAGTTCTTTTGTCTCTATATCCCTCCTCCTGTTCGCTGACCTCTTTCTTCTCCCTTTGATGTATGTATAAACAGTACTCTTCCTTTGGAGCCCCGTTTCGATGCCACCACCATTTATGAAGCCCTCCCAGTTGCCTTATCAAAAGCAACTTCTCCCTTCTTTGCCCTTCTCTTAGCGATACTTTTTACTCTTTCATGTAATATTTATGTCCATTATCTTCCTTACTGTAAGTTTCCTGAAGGCAAAATAACGTGGAATTCATGTTTTTATTCTTCCATTCCCACTTATATATACACAATACTATAAAGGCTTTTGGATTAAAGTCAGTTATTCACAAAGCATCCCTCTAAAAGATAAAGATATAATTTCATGGTTGGAAACATTTTGTTTAAAACATCAAATGACATGTGATATAAGTATATGGGTGCACAGGACAAGAAACTATTCTGAAAAAATAAAACAAGTAACTAGGTATACTTTCAGTATAGGAAACTTAAAAACAGCATACAGGAATTCACAATATTTATACCATTAATGGACAACATGTTTACACCCTACTTGCAGCATAACAGCTTATTTAACTCAACAGAAAAATTTGGCTAGCCTTTACTATACCTGGTTTCTCTCTCTTCATGCTGTAAAATTAGGTTGCTGTAAAAGTTCTCCAACGTGAGCTTGGCCACAGTCACTCTTTCCCGGGTATGGTTGCTCATAGGAAAGGTGGTTGTAGTCCCTGCCGTCATTGCCATAGTAACAGAAACTGAAACAACATATAAACACAAATTATTCAGTAGAAGAAAACTTTCTATCCCTTATAACAAACTCTGGAAATGGCTTAATTTTTACTAAACAAAATTCTACCCTAACAGTTAAGACATCCAAGTCTTTCACATTATAAATAATACACTGCTAGTAAAGAAAGAGAAGGATGCACTATTCCCAAAGCAATAGAAATTAACTTTGTGCTGGCAAAACCAGGGGTGAGTAACAGGGAAGCAGCAGCAGTGGCAGGCCACACACAATATGGATACATTTAGATACAAAAGGTCGTATTCAACAAGCATTCAAAACAAGAAAGGGTTAATCTATTTTGTTGTTTTTTGATTACTAAATAAAATCCATAAGATTTTGCTAATATTTATGTCCCCAATAAATGTAAGTCTCCTAAGAGTTACTGTAGTTTAGTTAAATAGGAAGAAGTAGCTTCTGCCATATAAATTCTATGAAACAAAAGTGTTGCTTCAAATATGCACATAAACATCAGTCTAAGGCAATTCTTTTTTTGCATTTACTTTCTTTTATTAACGGTTATGTTTCTGGGATTCATCTAAGTTGTTTTTGCAGATGTAGTTTGTTAATTTTCATTGGTGAATAGTATCCCATTATATGAATATAACACAATTTATTCATTTCACTGGTGATGGACCTCTGGCTTGTTTTCAGTCCTTTTAAGAAATTATGCTGCTGCTATGACATTCTTTTTTATTTATTTATTTATTTATTTTTTATTTATTTATTTTTTTTTGTGAGGAAGATCAGTCCTGAACTAACATCCATGCCAATCCTCCTCTTTTTGCTGAGGAAGACTGGCCCTGGGCTAACATCCGTGCCCATCTTCCTCTACTTTATATGCGACGCCGCCACAGCATGGCCTGACAAGCGATGTGTCGGTGCACACCCACGATCCGAACCCGGGCCACCAGCAGCGGAGCGCACACACTTAACCGCTACACCATGGGGCCGGCCCTATGACATTCTAATATGTGCTTTGGAGGACATGTGCACACATTTCAGTTGGGTATAGATCTTGCAGTAAAGTTGCTAAGTCACAGGGATGCATATGTTCAATTTTAGTAGATACTGCCAAACAGTTTTCCATAGTGGCTGTACCAATTTGAACTACTGCTAGCAGCATAGGAGAATTCCTGTTGTTCTATATCCTGGCAAAACTTCTTATCATCATTCCTTTTATTTGTTTATTTATTTTTTTATTGCAGTAACATTGGTTTATAACACTGTATAAATTTCAGGTGTACATCATTATACTTCTATTTCTGCATAGAGTACATCATGTTCACCACCCAAATACTAATTACAATCCATCACCACACACATGGGTAAGGCAATTCTTATATGTTTTATGGGAAAACTACTTTTATTTTTTATTTTTTTGGTGAGGAAGAGTGGCCCTGAGCTAACGTCTGTGCCTATCTTCTTCCTCTATCTTGTATGTGGGATGCTGCCACAGCACGGCTTGATGAGTGGTGTAGGTCCACACTGGGATCCAAACCCATGAACCAGGGCCGCTGAAGTGGAGTGCACAAACTTAACTACTACGCCACCAGGCAGGCCTGGGGAAAACTACTTTTAGAAACAAGCCCTTTGGATGAGTCCCTGGCTGTCCCATTTCATTCTGATTCTATGTCATTTCAGATAGTGCTATAACAAGGTCTAGTATACTTCTGCAGACTATGAGGTTCATTTCATCTTCAAATGACACTCAAATGACTAGAGGAACCAGGCAGAAAACACAAATATATGAATCAAGCCCGGTGACAACAGGGAAGCTTTGTGGCCTTAACTGGACAGTGTGTGTCTACTTAAAGCCATTCAAGTGCCAACTTTCAAAAACCACTGGGCCAGCCAAATGAAGTACTGGTTTGAAGAAGATAATGTGGACAATTAGATAAGATAAAGAATGTGGCAAAATGGCTGCTTCATAAGTGGACAGACTGAACTCTGGTGTCTGCTATAGGTGGGCACTGGCCCTAAGAGACTTAGCTACCACAGTCTTCATCTGGACCAAAACAGCTAGAATGGTACCATATATTAAACATGTTTTTGCTTATCTGGATGGGGATCATAACACACCATTCTAGAGAAGATCCAGATTGTCCTTTAAGGCCCAGTTTAGCTAAATCTTACTGTGATGACTTCTCTGACACTCCCTACCAGAAGAGACATGACATTTGGCATTCTTTCATGCGTGTTCTCTAGCATTTGTACCAACATATCTCACGTACTGGTGCTTCTCACTCCATTTGTCTATCCCTCTGGCCAACAACTTTTCCTGATTCATTTTTGAGTACTCACCACAACAGCACAGTATCTGACACACAGTAGGCAGTAATGAACAAATGAGTCAACCTGTCAAATGTGGGATGGGGGAAGGGCTGAAAGAAGTATCAAAAAAGTACAGTACTCCATAAAGGTTGGCTAATAAGCAAGTACGGAAAAAGAAATTACCGAACCTAGGAGTCAGAAATTTAGAGATCTAATCCAGGCCCTGCTGCTAATTGATCATAGGGTCTTATTCAAATCACCAGAACACTCTGAACTTAAGTCATTTTCCCCCCAAAGATTACAATATTTGCTCTGCCTAGTTCACAGGCAGTCTAAGGCTATTTGAGATAATACACAGCAGAGCCACAATGGCTTATACAAACATAAGACATCATTTTAGGCACCTAGTTTAATTTTTTAAATGTGCTAAATGCTCTAATGAGTCTCATTTTTTAAAAACAATTAATAATAAAAATAATTGAAACTCAAGAATTATCACAGCCAAATGATTTTTAAGCACTGAGCTGTTCCTCCTAGAATGCTATCTAAGGCAATGCTACCAAACCATTTTTTGAAATCTTAGAATTACTGGTTTATGTTCGATGTTTCAGGATCAGATGCAAAAAAGTCAGAGAAGGAAAAGTAGAACAGGGATGGTATACAGCAGACATCCCAAATCATGTTTGTTAATTGGGATTTGGGGATGGGCAGGTGGGGTGAGCTGGGTAGGATGGACTAGAAGTTAAGCAATTCAAATAGATTTAGGAAATCCAGATTATACTAAGTTAAACAAGTTTCTTATTGCAAGACTCCCCAGAATCTTTAATATGCTAATCTGCATCCTAAATCCTCAAAAGGGGGATAGGTATACAATTGCAGTAGTATTCCAGGGAGCCTCCTTTAGGCATATAAAATTTAAGCTCATAGATAATTCTCTTCAAACACTAGTAAAAAAGTGCCTGTTACTTCTTTTCAACAAACATGGGGCGGGGGGCGGGGGGGGATCAGAAGCTCCAACAAAGAGCAATACTAGGGATTTCAGAGTGCTTTCTGATTTGTCCAGAAGATCTGTAGCTGATAAAGAACTTTCAAATTGGTTGGCCAGTTCCTAAAAGGAAAAAAAGCCTGCCCTGGTGATCTGGTGGTTGAGATTCAACACTCTCACCGCTGCTGCCTAGGTTCGTTTCCCAGTCAGGGACCCACACCACCTGTCTGTTGGTTGTCATTCTGTGGCTGTGTGTGGCTGTGATGCTGAAAGCTATGCCACTGGTATTTCAAATACCAGCCGGGTCACCCATGGTGGACAGGTTTCAGCAGAGCTTCCAGACTAAGACAGACTAGGAAGAAGGACCCGGCCACCCACTTCCAAACTGAAAGGATTCATGAAAATCCTATGAATAGCAGTGGAGCATTGTCTGATACAGCACCAGAAGGTGAGAAGGTGAGAGGATGGCACAAAAAGACCGGGCAGGGCTCAGCTTTGCTGTACACAGGATCACTAGGAATTGGAATCAACTGGATGGCACTAACAAAAAAAGAGGAAAAAAGGTCAAGATCCAACTATAGTTGTCTAAGGTCTATATTTTCCCTTCAAAAATTGAATGGTGAAAAAACAAACAAAACCTTTTATAATGCCTCTTGAAAAAAGCACAAAGAACGAACACATAAGTAATGCTTGTAGAAGCCAGAAGAAAAGACGTATGATGAACTCAGGGTGTGGCCTTGGAAGGCAGCTGATTGGCTGCCAAGAGGGCTCGTAGAACAGGCTGCTCTGCTCAGTCTGCCAAGGTGCAAGGTCTGGCCTTCAGCTGCCAGTGTCCCACGGCAATCAAATTCTGGAAGCTTCTTTATCCTAATAAAGTTCACAAGAGACTGATATATAAGACATAATGGCAATTTATTGATTTACACAATAAGAAATCGAGTAACAAGGAACAGATACCTGCATCTTCTAGCAAATGCATTCTGTCCTTGTAGGCAAGCTACATGTAAAGCCTTAATTAGGATCAGAAGATTGCTTGGCGAGCATGGCATCAAAACAAACAGAACTGTTACTCAATTTAAAGGTTTAATGGCATCAGGATAAGGTGGAATCTTAAAAAAAAAAAAAAAAAAAAAAAAGACTGGTCACTATCTTGCCCAGGGCACCTTTGCCCACTTTAAAGTGGTTGGAGATGGCCAATATTAAGCTCTGCTGCTGACTGGGCTTTCCCAAAATGAAGCAAAATTGGGGGGCTAGAGGTGGGCAGAAATATTACTGAGCAAAACTTTGGGGGAAATTTTGGTGAAACATAAAAAAAATGTTAGGGAATTCAAAACAACTCCAAACAACAGAAATTGTCTGCATTAACAGTACAGAAATAAATATGAAGTTGTTTTAGATAAAAATTTATGAACCTGAGGTCTTTACAAAAGAGGGGTAAAAAGAAGATTAGGTTTCTCTCATCGTAAGAAGATGTAATGAGTTTAACTCCCAAATCCAGAAGTGGATATCAAGTAATGAAAAACAATCTCCAGACACTATATCATTTAATCATGATTACTATGTTCTTCTCATTCTAGTTATACATAATGCAAGTATGTGTGCCTTATTTAAAAAACCAAATCAGAGCAAAACCTACATCTATTCATCTTTGTAATGAAAGTATCATGGCACCTGGCAAAGTGCTGAGCACACAGTAGGCATTCTGTAAATGATGGTGAGTAACTCAACTCAAATGTAATGGATTTTAAATTACATATATTTCATATATAATGCTTTCCTTTGGATTAAAAACTACAGAATGATTTAGTGTTATGTCAACCTTCAGAAACAAATCCTGCTTCAGACTCAAGATACAATTGCAGAAAAGGCCAAAAATCCCACCCTTACTCTTGATTAAATAATATCTTTTAGAGATTAGCTTCAAAAACAAGAAAAAATTATTTCCCTCTAACCAGATACAAATAGGCTTTAAAAATTTCAAATTAAACAAAACTAAGAACAGAAGTGACCAAATTATTACAAAGAATGATCTAGATGACTGGACTAGCACTTACCATATTGCAAATTTATTCCTCTAATGGATTTAACACTGTTCTTTGTCTTTAATTATTAAAGCCCTTTCTTTAGCCAGAAAAAGAACAGGATACAATTTGCAAGTCTAGAATTCCTGGACTGATAAAAAAAAACACTAGGTGCCCTTGAATTTCCTGTTCACATGTTTTCTCCAGACTCCCCTATTCATTAATGGAGACACTACCAATAGTTAAGTCCAACATTCTTTCGTTCATCAAGCCTGGGGAAAGGAGATAACGGATCTGGCACTCAGGCCATCTATAAATAGATGTGGCGTCTCCAACCATTTACCATCAAACTTCAAGAGTAGGAAAACAGAACTGCTTTACCTGACTGGTAAAACACACTGTTTAACTGGTGATTTCACCTTAGTTTTCACATACTACATTTCAGAGGAAAGCATACCCTTAATGCTAGTGTATTGCCTTGGAGTATAAAAATTTTCCTAAATTCATCATTACAGTCGTATGTCGTTTGATGACGGGGATAGGTTCTGAGAAATGCGTCATTAGGCAATTTTGTCAGTGTACGAACATCAGAGTGTACTGAAAGGAAACAAAATTTGCCACCCCAAAATGTGTCTCCTTAACATGAGGATTATTTTAGGCTGATGATATTTAAGAAAGAAAAGCCTCAGAAAGTTTTTCTTGTTACCTACCCCTTACCTGCCTAAAAGAATTCAGATTAAAAAAACTTGTCTCAGGAAGCAAGCTATCACCTTATCATAACATGAACTAGGTGGTACACAGGGAGGAACCTAGAAAAGCCTGTTTGTTGGGCTCCCCTCTCTATGTTCTTCTGTTTCTGTGTGGCAAAACACTTGTTTTCCAAACATTTGCTCCTTTTCAGTTACCTGTGAATTGCGTTCTTTCACTTTGAAGTCTCTGACTCTCCCCACCCCTCAACATCTTGTTTTGTCTTTAGCTGAGGGTGGTATTTAAGGAGAGGGCTTCAGCTATTTTGGTGAGTTACTCAGTTTTCCTGGGTTTCTCCCACATATACATGTTATTAAACTTTTGTTTGTTTTTCTCCTATTAATCTGTCTCATGTAAATTTAATTCTTAGACCAGCCAGAAGAACCTAGTAGGGTAGAGGAAAGTTTCTTTCTCCCCTATAGTACTTACACAAACCTAGATGGTATAGCCTACTACACACCTAGACTGTATGGTACTAACCTTATGGAACCATCACCACATATGTGGTCCATCATTGACCAAAACATTGTTATGCGGTGCATGACTGTAGTTGCAACTATAATGCCCTAGACTACAACAGGTCCTCAGGTTGGATACTGTATATGCTGAGTCCCTAATGACAGAGCAGCCACAGCTTCTTTCCTCTCTAAGGTACAATTTGAAGAGCAAGAAATTCAAAGTCAGATGAATCCTTTGGATAGATACCCAGAAGTGGAACTGCTGGAAAATATGGTAGTTTTATTTTTAATTTTTTGAGGAACCTCCATACTGTTTTCCATAGTGGCTGTACCAATTTATAGTCCCACCAACAGCATACAATAGTTCCCATTTCTCCACATCCTCACCAACACTTGTTACTTTTTGTCTTTTTGATAATACCCATTCTAACAGGTGTGAAGTGATGTCTCACTGTAGCTTTGATTTGCATTTCCCTGGTGATTAGTGATGTTGAGCACCCTTTCATGTACCTGTTGATCATTTCAATATGTTCTTTGGAAAAATGTTTATTAAGATACTCTGCCCATTTTTTTAATCAGATTATTTGTTTTTTTGCTATTGAGTTGTATGAGTTCCTTGCATATTTTGAATATTAATCCCTGGTCTTGGGCTTTTCTTTGTTGGGGAGATTTTTGATTACTGATTCAATTTCCTTACTCATCATTGGTCTGTTCAGATTTTTTATTTCTTCAGGATTTGGTCTTAGAAGGTTGTATATTTTTAGGAATTTATCCATTTCTTCTAGGTTGTCCAATTTGTTGGCATATAATTGTTCATGGTAGTCTCTTATGATCCTTTGTATCTGTGTGGTATCAGTTGTATTAGCTCCTCTTTCATTTATAATTTTATTTACTTGGGTCCTCTTTTTTTCTTGGTTAGTCTAGCTAAAGGTTTCTCAATTTTGTTTATCTTTTCAAAGAGCCAACTCTTAGTTTTGTTAATCTTTTCTATTGTTTTCCTATTCTCTATTTCATTTATTTCTGCTCTGATCTTTATTATTTCCTTTCCTCCTGCTAACTTTGGGCTTAGTTTGTTCTTTTTCTAGTTCCTTGAGGTGTAAAGTTAGATTGTTTATTTGAGATCTTTCTTTTTTCTTAATGTATGCATATATCACTATAAACTTCGCTTTTAGAACTACCTTTGCTGCATCCCATAAGTTTTGGTATGTTGTGTTTCCATTTTCATTGTTTTATATTTTATTAAATTTTTCTTTTGATTTCTTCTTTGATCCACTGGTTGTTCAGGAGTGTGTTAATTTTCATGTATTTGTGAATTTTCCAGCTTTCCTCCTGTTACTGATTTCTAGTTTCATACCACTGTGGTCAGAAAAGATACCTGATGTAATTCCTATCTTCTTGAATTTGTTGAGACTTGTCTTATGGCCTAACACGTGATCTCTAGAGAAATCATGTGCACTTGAGAAGAATGTGTATTCTGCTGCTGTTGGATGGAATGTTCTGTTTTTGTCTGTTAAGACTATTTGGTCTACAGTGTTATTCAAATCTGCTTATTGATTCTCTGTCTGAATGATCTATCCATTATTGAGAGGGAGTATTAAAGTCCCCAACTATTATTGTATGGCTGTTTATTTCCCCTTTTAGTTCTGTTAGTATTTGATTTATTAGGTGCTTTGATGTCGGGTGCATAATTATTTACAATTGTTATTTCTTCTTGATGGACTGACCCCTTTATCATTATATGACCTTCTTTGTCTTTTTTGACTATTTTTAGCTTAAAGTCTATTTGTCTGATATAAGTATAGCCACCCCTGCTTTCTTTTGGTTACCATTTGCTTGAAATAACTTTTTCCATCCCTTCACTCTCAATCTATGTGCGTCCTTAAAGCTAAAGTGAGTCTCTTATAGGCAGCACATCACTGGATCTTGTTTTTCTATCCATTCACTCATTCTATGTCTTTTGATTGAAGAATTTAACCCATTTACATTTAAGGTAATTAATGATAAGTAAGTTCTTAATATTGTTAATAAATTAACAAATTAACTTATTACATTAATAAATTAACAATCTATTAATTGTTTTCTGACTGTTTGGCAGATCCTTTATTTCTTGCTTCCTCTCTTGCTGTCTTGTTTTGTGAATGATGACTTTTTGTAGCAGTGTGCTTTGACTCCATTATCATAATCTTTTGTGTGTCTGGTTTTTCTTTGTGGCTTCCATGAGGCTTACATAAAATGTCTTATAACATCCTATTTTAACTTTAATAGCATATAGAAACTTTGCACTTTTAATTCTCCCCCCTCACATTTTAGGTTATTGATGTTACAATTTACATCTTTTTTATATTGGGTATCCGATAACAAATTATTGTAGTTATGGTTACTCTTAATACAGTTTTTTAACTTTTAAACTAGAGTTGTGAATTACATACCACCATTACAACATTAAAGAATGTGACTTGGACTATATATTTATCATTACCAGTGAGTTTTACACATTCATGTTTTTACAATGCTAATTGGCATCCTTTTATTTCTGCTTCAAGAATACCCTTTAGGATTTCTTGTAAATTAGGTCTAGGGGGATGAATTCCCTCAGCTTTTGTTTGTTTTGGAAAGTCTTTGTCTCTCCTTCATTTGTGAAGGATAGCTTTACCAGGTATAGTATTCTTGGCTGACAGTTTTTTCTTTCAATATTATGAATATACCATCCCACTCTTTCCTAGACTGCAACGTTTCCATTGAGAAATCTGCTTAGAGTCTTATGAGGGTGCCCTTGTATGTGACAAGTTGCCTTTCTCTTGCTGCTTTCAAAATTCTCTCTTTTTCTTTGACTTTTGACAATGTAATTATAATGCATCTTGATATAGCCCTTTTCAGATTCAACCTATTTGGGGTCCATTGCACCTCTTGAATCTGCATGTCCATTTCCTCCTCAAATATGGGGAGTCTTCAGCCATTATTGCTTTAAATAGACTTTCTCTTCTCCTTCTGGGATTCCCATAATGTGCATTTGTATTTCTTGATCATGTCCCATAAGCCTGTAGGCTTTTTTCACTCTTCATCCTTACTTCTGTTTGCTGCTCTGACTGGATAATTTCAAATGACCTACCTTCCAGTTCACTGATTCTTTTTTCTGCCTGGTCAAGTCTGTTGTTGAAGCTCTCAACTGAGGCCTTCAGTTCAGTCACTGTTTTATTCAGCTCTAAGATTTCTATTTGTTTTTCTTTTTGATAGTTTCTATCAAAAAACTTCATTGAACTTTTCATTTTGTTATGCACTGTTTTCCTAATTTCATTCAGTTATCTGTGTTTGTTCTTATAATTCAGTGAACTCCTTTAAGAGAATTATTCTGAATTCTGTGTCAGTTCATAGATCTCCATTTCTTTAGGGCCAGTTATTAGAGTTTTATTAGTTTCCTTTGGTGGTGTAATGTTTACGTGATTCTTTGTGTTCCTTGATTCTTTGTGTTGCTATCTGCACATTTAGGTAAGTGGTCTCCTCCTCCAGACTTTACTGGTTTCCTTCAGCAGGAAAGGATCTTTACCAGTCAGCTCACCTTCGAGTATTGGACAGGTCAGTTAGTAGAGTCTGTGGGGAAGCAGGGCTTGCTTCCAGGGTCTTCAGTTGGGTGAGGCCACTGCCCATGTTCTGAAGTCAAGGGGGCTGTTGCCAGCTGGGCTCTGAAGTTGGGTGAGACTGCTGGCTGGACTCCAATTCAAGCAGGGCCAGGTGGAACAGCTGGCTGTGCCTGCAGTCAGGTGGGGCCACTAAGTGGGTTCTGCAATCACCTCGGGTCACGTGAGGTCTCAAGCTGTGTTCCCTGGCAGGGTGGTGCCATTGATTGGACTCCATGAGTGGAGAGGGCTTTGGCTGGGACTCTGCAATCTCCTCCTGATTGGGAGGAGTCGCAAGGCTGAGCTTCCTGACTGGATGGTGCTGCTGGTTGGACTCTGTGTTGGGGCGGGGCTGCAGGCAGGGCTTTGCAGTTGGACAGGGCCTCTGGCTATGCTCTGTAATCAGACAGGGCTACAGGTTGTGCCCTGAAGTTGGCCAGGGCCTCAGGCTGGGCTTCACAATCAGGTAGGCCATTGGCTGTGCTCCACTGTTGGACAAGGTCGCTGGCCAGGTTCTCTGCTTGGAAGGGACCTCCAGCTGTATCTTGCAGTTGGATGGACTAGAGACTGTGCTCTGCAGATGAGCAGGGTTCCTGTCCGTACTCCCTCATCAGGTGGGGCTGCAGGCTATACTCTGTGATTGGGTGGTGTCAGTAGTTGGGTTCCCCGCCTAGGCAAGGCCACAGGCTGCATTCAACAATTGGGCAGGGCCATAGGCTGTGCTCTGCTGCATGGCAGGGCTGTAGGGTGGGCTCCGCAGCTAGGGGGTACCATAGACTGGGTTCCAAGCCTGCCCAGGGTCACTGTTCAGGCTCCCTGGTTATGAAGAGCCAGAGGCTATACTTAACAGTATAATTAACAGGGCTGCTGGCTTGGCTCCCTGCCCAAGTGGGGCTGTAGGATAGGCTCTGTGGCTATTCAGGTGGGAATGGAGGCTATACTCAGTAGTTGAGCAGGGTTGTAACTGTGCTTCCTTGCCTGGGTGGGGCTGTAGAATGGGCTCCACAGCAGGTATGGCTTGTCAGCTAAAGACTCAAATCAAACAGAGCTGCCAACTGAGGTCCCTGGACAGAGTGGGCAACCAGCTTGGCTCTGCAGATGGGCATAGCCACTGGCTGGGATCCCTGCTCAGGCACCACTGTAAGCAGGAAGGTGGTCCACTAAGATGTGAGCACTGGCTGCTGTAAACCCCACCCCCCTTCTCTGTCTATCTGATCCCCAGTGGTTGAGCTCTGAAGATTTCTCCAGTGATCTCCATGAGGCGAGACTCAAGGGCTTCCCAGGAAGTGTCCCACAAAGCTGGGGGAGCTAGATGTCCACCTTGGACTCTCATTTTCCCACTGGAAAAACCATATGCCCAGGGGCGCTCTCCTGGTACGGTGCTGTGCTGCCCTGAGGTAGGGGCAATGAGGTCAGAGTGTAGCTGCTTCTCTCACCCTTCTAATGTGGTCCTTCTCAGTCTCTGTGGTCCAGGGGGTTGCTTCAGGCTCACTCCTGGGTTCTGGGTTTTTTACAATGGTGTCTTGTCTATAGATAATTGCTAGTTGGTCTTTTTGTGAGGGAGACTAAAGTTGGGAATGGCCTATGTCACCATCTTGATATCACTCCCTGTCTTATGTTAACTGGTAGGGACGTAATCCTTTCTGGTAGGGGCTATGGCAATTTGTATCAAGAACCTTAAAGATTTTATCTTTTGACATAGTAATTCTACCTTTAGGAATCTATCCTAAGAAAATAATCAAAATTGCAGCAAAGATTTGTAGTTTTTTAAATCAAAGATTATTTAAAAAAACAAACGTTTAAAATTAGGTGAAATGGTTGATGGAATAATAGCATGAAATACCATAGAAATAATACTGAAGAAAATTTTCCAAAAGGAAAACAACATGAGAAATAATGTTAAGTAAACAGGATACAAAGTTCTATCTTCAGGTAAAATATAAACTCAAGAATATGAAAAAAAAAGGGGGGGGTAAATTATGGTGTGAAATTATGGATGATTTAAATTTTGTCCATCATTTTTAAAATTTTCCAAAATGGGAAAACGATCATTTTTATCATAAGAAAAAAGCATTTACGAGTAATTGTGTGAGGGTGCGGGTGGGAGCAGTAAAAGGGAATCAACTTACAAGTTTTCAGCCCACAGAGGTGGCTTTCCAGGTGCCACTGTACTTGGATTTTTTTCCTATGAACCAAATTCCTAGCTCTGGTTTAGTGGAAGCTTATGAAGAACAGCAAAAAGAGTTTGAAGTCATGTAATAAAACTAAAGACAAACCAGAAGACTAATGGGAATTCTGAAAAGTTTTTCAGTCATATCTTACAGTTCTTCTTAGGGAAAAAGTTTTTTAGTGTCTTCTACCTGTGCATATTTACCAGGACTCAAACTGTCGCTCTCTTTTCAAATAGCTTTTCTACTGGTGACGCAAAAGGCCATTATCAAAATGAAAAAGCAGGGCAGCACAAGTCTTAGCTAACTTAACTTTAAGTCATAGTTAAGGTAAGGGAACTACTCCTCTAAAATCATAAAAAGAGACGACATGAATGCTCTAGCTTTCAAGAAGATCTTCACTCCCCTTACTCCTTTTCTTTGCCTATTTTAAAGGAGATACTGCCCAATTCAAAGCACCAGTACAACCAAAAATGTCTATTTTGTGCAAAAAGGTGGAGGTCTGATGTGACCAGAGAACAACCAATGAATGAACAAGGCAAGAAAATAATGAGTGGTGAGAGGTGGTGTGACATGCTGGTAAAGAGAAGGGGAGGAGCAAGCTTTGGCAAGCGGCCCGAACACATAAATCACTCAGTGGCCCAACTATAAAAAGTGAGCTCATCTTTAAACTCTTGCCTTTCACTTTCTTAAAAGTAAGCTTCTAATAGAAATGAGAGAGAGAGAGAAATAGACTGACATTCACACCCAAAAAGAAACTTGAAAATAGACTTGAGTTTAAGTGAGGATGTAAAATATAAGTTTCCCAAATACAACTTAAATTTAAAATATCAACTCATATTTTAACTTTCCCATTCACTCAAAATATTCAAAGCTTCTACATCATTGAATAGCTTCAGGAGAGACTTAAGTAGATTCCTCCATTGGACCAATTTCTTAATTTTAATTTTCAAATTACTGTTCTTTTGTTTGCTGTTCCTTTTCAAATGACAACCACACACTGAAAGAGATCAGACTAATCTAAAAATGTAAGAGCCAGAAGCAGCAGTCCTTTGTGAGGGCGAAAGTTAGACTAAAATTAAAATGTGATATCATCAAGCTTACAATTTTAAAATATAAGTAGCTCTGAGTTACTTTTAGTTATTTTGAGTCATTTAAACTCTCCCAAGAGACATTTTGACCATCACGAGTGACCAACGAAAAATGCTCCCAGCTAAAAGCAGACATACCATGTGACTCATCAGACTCAGATATTGTGTTAAACACACAGATTACGTGGCTTCTGCAAACATGAGAAAATCCAGGAGGCATCCACCTCGTTAAGACATCAGGGTACAAAAAAACTTGAAGGCAGAAAAATTTTTTTTTAGTGCTAGTGACCTTTATAATTAATACTTGAAAAGTTTACTATCTAAGCATCAAACAGGGTTATACCACTTTATTGACTTGTGATCTTTAGAACACAATTCTAGTTTATTTGGAAAACAAATATAGGCGAGAAAAAAATGCCTAAAATGGAATAAAAAGTAAACTGTACAGTTTGTTGTCATCCAGGATATCCTGTAATTCAAGTAAGTATACTGGCAAACCCTCTCATAAATCAGCTTATGAGGTCAATTCTGTTCAGCATTTTTATAGACTCCACTAAAGGTCTAACATTGCAAATTTAGTTTACCAACAGGCAAGACTATTAGCATCATAGGACCTGAAAACAGAAACTATATTATCTAGTCCATCTCCCTCATTTTACAGAATTGAAGCCCACAGTCATTTGGCTATCTGGTCTAGAACTAGAACAGGTCACTCAACCTTCAGGTGGAGCTTCCAATCTAGCTGGAGAGTCCACAGTGCAGTGGCACCTCTAGGACACTGCATTGCCCCTGCAGAAAAGTTGGCCATCAGAACACTGACAGCCAGGGCCCAGTCCTGGACTACATGGTATCTATTAGCTCTAACACTGATGTTAACATCTAACACTGAATCACCCCTTCCTATCTTATTACGATTATGCATCTGTGGATCAAATAACTCGTTTCTGTCTGCTTTTTTCAGATGACTGAAGAATGACATTTTACCCCAAACTTTCTGGAATCCAAAATATTGTGACTAAAGGTTTCTTGAAAGCTATTAGGATTTTAATTACAGAAGCTAATCATCATTAAGTGATGTAGATTTAGCTTGGGACCCTACCTCTGTTCATAAAATGTGTCCCAAAGTGAGGTTCTCAAAATCTTATACACACTGTATGTACGGGGTCCTGGGCACCCCTTGTCCAGGGCACCTGAGCATGAGGGCAAACCTAAGTGTACATATATTCAGATCTCTGGAATTTGCCATAGGTATTTTGTAACAGATGAAATAAGGTTTCTAAAATATAAATATGCACCTTTTTTCTTTCCAAACTGGAAATATCTTTTTTCTATTTCTGAAAGTAAAATATGTTTCATGTGAAAATATCCAGAAGCATATAAACTGCAAAGTGAAAGTGACCTCACAATCCTACCTCCCATAATATCCAGTTTTAACTGTTGGGCGATAGACTGGAGTTAGACTGCCTGGATTTAAATTCTGGCTCTGCCACTTACGAACTGTGAGAACTCTCAGGGTGTCAGTGTCCTTATCTACAAAACAGAGATAATGACAGCATGTGAGAATTAACAACTAGGGTTTATAAAGTACTTTACAAAGTGTAGGTATTGTTCCAAGCACTTAAAATATATTAACTCATTTTAATAAAGTGGTTGATTGATATGTGTTAAAGCACTTAGTGCCTGAGAATTAGTCGAGTGCTCACTAAATGTTAACTGTTATTTAGGTCCTCCCAAAACTTTAATGCACATATAAATACATATATATAGTTTTAACTAAATGGGTTCCTATAAACTGTTCTGTAAGTTGCTTTTTCCCTTACTATCTTGCAGACATCCTTCAATATTAACACAAATAGATCCACTTGATCCTTTTTAAGGAGCACATAGTAATAATATTTTCTAACATATGAGGAGTTTTTTTGTGCTAGACACTGTGCTTTAGGTGTATCATCTCACTTAATCCTCATACCAACCTTAAAAAGCATGTGCCATTATCATTCCCATTTAAAGAAGAGCAAAGTGAAAGTTAGCCGGATTAGGTAATTTGCCCAAGATCATACAGCTTAAATGTAGTAGAACCAGGATTTGAACATAGCTTCCTCTGAAACTAAGCAACCATGGCACACTCTATTTTCTATAGTGCCATAGTTTTAACCAATGTCTACTAACAGATGTTTAGATGGCTTCCACTTTGGGGGGGTATTTTTAGCAATGCTGCAGCAAACATACTAGATCGTGGACTGTGCACTCCTCTTATTTCCTTGTTATATACTTCCAGACATGCAATTGCTGAGTCATAGAATATTCACATTTAAAATTTGGTACACACTGCCTGACTACTTTCCAGAGAGACAGTACCAATTGACCATCCACAGTTATTCGAGAGAGCCAACACAGTACACTGTCCATCTTTCTAATCTTTGCCAGCCTGATCAGTTAAAAAGAACATATGATGTCTTAGTTTTGCTTATGCATTTCTTTGACTAAACTGAGTTAAGCATATTTTCATATATTTTAAGTAATTATTTCTTCTTTTATAAGATGCCTGACTTAAGTTTTTGGCCCAATTTTGCATTGAAAAATTCATTCATTAAGAGATTCAGACTATAGTTGAACGATATAATTGTCACAGCCTATTTTTAACTATTTTAAATAGCTGAAATCATATCCTAATGCCAATATTTAAATAATTTCAATTTATACAACTTAAGAAAAAAATCAGACTAAGCTTTAGTTCATGCAGGAACTACAGTTGTTACATCAGAAGCAGAGCACCTTCCCATATATCAACAGGATCAAATCAAAACTACTGTCACACAACTCAGAGGTTGAGAATTTAAGTAGAAACATAGTTTTCCAAACTAAGTAAGATTTTCTGCTATTCAGATGTGACATTAAGACTCTATTGTTTGGACTCTATTTATTTGGACTAGCATATATAATTTCTTTTTTTAAATAACGCCAATTCACTCTTTAGCAGAAAGCTTCCCAGCTTAGATAATAACTCTCTGGAAAGCAACTAATCAATGTCCTTTTCACTGTCATGATCATCACTGTCATCATCACAGTTACCATTTACTAAGCACCTTCTCTGTGCCAGACGGTGCTGTGTGCATTATCTCACTTAATCGTCACAACAACCATATGAGACAGGTACTATTTCCCCATTTTACAAACGAGAAACTGAGGCTCAGAGGGGTTAAGTTACTTGCCAGATACCTCTCAACTAGAAAGTGGTAGAGCTGGGATTTGAAACCTTTCTGACTCCAAGGCTATTGTTCTATTGTTCTAACATCATGCCTACCCTTTACGAGCAGACTCAATTAGCTAAACAAAGCTAAAGCCAAAAATAAATACGTAACTTCCTAAAGGCAATTCAAGAGAATTACTAGTCTTTTCTTACATAATCACCTTACTTATTGTTGATAAATCTTAAATCGCTGTATAATTTCTGGTTTTAAAGAAACTTAAAAGGATCAACTCGCCCATCCTTCTACACAAACAAGGCTGTGTTCACCTTCCTCTCACTTAACCTGCCCCCTTGCCCAAACAGCTCGATAAGCTGTTTAAAGAGTTTTATAATCTGTTGGGAACTTTTGCAATTATTTCACAGATTGTTTAAAATAAATATCCTATGCTGTCCTTAGTTACTAGTCTAAACAGGGAAAAGAGTACGGGAATGCTTTACTGTATGAGCGGGGGGATTAACCGCCACTGAGTGGCAGCCGGAATCCTGGAAGCGATGCCATCATTAGGGTTGAAGTTCAGGTTTAAGCTGCATCTAGATGGGTTCTCAGGAGCCCCGAAATAACCTCAGGAGGACAGAAAGGTCTTCTAGCAGTGACAAAGTAGTCCTTCTTACCTGCTTGGCAGCGTTACAATCAGAAAGCCCTTCTCACATCTATCCTAAATCTCTCCCACTGAATTCAAACCCTCTTCTTGTTCTCATATTCTCCACAAAAATGAAGAACTTCACCATAGCAATTAACTTGCTCAAATTCTCACAGCAAATAAGAAAAAGGTAGCTGGAATCAGTACTGATTTTCTTTGATCCTGTTCATTGCAAAATCAAAAGTTCTAACTTTTCAGTCCATTTAGCTAAGGGAAGAATTGCTCGTCTCCCTCAAGAAAACTGTGAAACTGATTTGCAGAGTTACCTTTCTGAAATCTTCATAACTAGTACCTACCTGAGAATTTCAAAAACAGAAACCCTTCACAGTGCTTTTAACGGTCTTTATTAATAAAAATAAAGCCAAAGGTAACTTTTATCAAACACTTCTGTGTCAGGTACAGTGCTAAATGTTTAACATGCATGACATTCTCTGATTTTCATAATTCTATGAAGTAGACGTTTTCCACATTAACAAATCAGAAAACTGAGGCTTAGTTAAGTCACCAACCTAGACGCACAACTAGTAAACAGAACCTGGTCTGCCTTATACCAGGACCTAAGCTCATAAGCCATTCAGCTACACTCTCTCTCACCTGACCTTTATATTTAAATGGGTAGGCCTCCCTTTAGAGAGTACTCAGCTCTGGAAAGCATCAAGTTCTTTATAATAAATTTTATTTTCCTCATCTCTTTCCACTATAAAATTTGTGGAAATATAAAACCCAAAGGTTTCACAAAACTAAAGAGAGTCATACTTAAGAATGCAGCCAACATTTTTTAAAAACTAAGAAAAAAAAAAATATGTGCACTAAGACTTAGGAGCAGGAGTCTGAGCTACTATAGAACTTCTGCACTGGATAACCACCTGGTAATAGTCCATTTTGAAACTCTACTTTGTTCCATTAATCTATCTATCTATCTATCCATCTATCTATCAATTCTCACACCTAAACCAAACTATTTTATTTTCAGAGCTGTAAAATATAATTTGACATCAGGTTAGACAAGCCTCTTCCCTTTTCTTTCGTTTCCTCCCAAAATTCTTACAAATTCTTTCATGTGAATTTTTAAATCTGCTTGTAAAGTTCAATTAAAAATACTGTTGGCGACTGGGAATCTATCCAACGAACCTGAAATCAACAATCCAAAGAGGCTTATGCACTCCTATGTTCACTGCAGCATTATTCACTATAGCCAAGAAGTGGAAGCAACCTAAGTGTCCCTCGACTGACGACTGGATCAAGAAAATCTGGTATATATATACAATGGAATACTACTCAGCCAGAAAAAAAGACAAAATCCTCCCATTTGCAACAACATGGATGGGCCTGGAGGGTATTATGTTAAGTGAAATAAGCCAGAAAGAGAAAAACAAACACTGTATGATCTCACTCATATGTGGAATATAAACCAACACACAGACAGAGAAAACTGTATTGTGGTTACCAGGGGCAATGGGGGTGGGGGGTGGGCACAAGGGGTGAAGGGAGACATATATATGGTGATGGACAAACAAAAATGTACAACTCAAAATTTCACAATGTTAAAAACTATTAAAACATCAATAAAAAATAAATTAATTAAAAAAAAATACTGTTGGGACTTTGACTGGGTATCCTCTTTTTGAAAAAAGGAAAAAGCATGACTTAAACTAACCCAGCCTTAGCCTTGGGCTTAAAATTACCATTTTGATTTAGTTTCTTTGCCAAGGTATTTCCGCCACCAGGGGAACAAATATTCAAACTGAAGGTTAAGGTTTTTTAAAGTCCGTTTTAAAAAGCTGCATCCAAACTTACAGTTATTGATTATAGAAAACAAAATAAGATATTCAATTGCAACTGTCTTGCAAACACCAACAATATTCACGGTGGTGTTTGCAAGACAGTTAAGGTTTCAGTGTGACCAAAGACAGAAAACTAGAAGAAAGAGCTAAGCTAATAGTTCCACTGGTTTTCAAATAATTGGCATCATTAGCACCTGTCATATACCAGACAGTATGCTAGCTAGTAGGGAGAGACCCAAATAGTAAGAGAGATGATATGAGCACTCTAAGATCCTATAATATTGTTGAAAAAGTGAGACTAACCCACAAAAACAATTAGTGCATGGGACAAATAAGCCTGGGTGGGCCTTTCTGATATAAGCAGGGCTTCAGAACAGGGACAGGTCAGTGTGGCTGCAGTGCCTGATAAAAACTAATAAACTGGGCAGCTCAGCTCTAGCTTAATTGAATGCCTAGTGGTAATCAAAATTTAACGACAGCTATTTAGAAGCCCACATGAAGAAACACAGTGATGATCTCAACTTGGTTTATAAATCAAGACTGATCCACACGTACAGCACCTCATAAGAGGGCCGAGATCCCACAAGCAAGCATCTCTCACTGTCCTTGCAGCAGCTACGCCAGGCGATACGTGTAAACCTGGCCAGCACCGCATTACCCCAACAGGAAATCCTCAAACGTTTCCTGGCTCAGGGGGCTATTCAATGCCAGAATCTGATCTTACTCCCCTTGTACTTGGCCTGAAAAGTCCCTCTTCCACAGGACTTGCATCCACAAAACCTCCCCTCAGTTTCCTGACATCAAGGAAATTTACTAGTTCACTCAGAAGACCTAGTGTGTGGGCTCATCTATTTGTGGAAAGAGGTAGTTCTGTCCAAAATTACTCAGTCAGAAATTTTTACCAGCACTGGATTTATTTTTTTGGATTTATTTTTTAAAAAAATAAATTTTTTAAAAAAAATTTTCAATTTTTTTAATTGAATAAACAGGATGAGCACTGTAGCTCCTTCCAAGGAGCAAAAAAATAATGCTCAACATAGCTGGGAATGATGGTTGGGGGAACTGGGGTGGAAACTGTTAAAATGTAAATCATACGCAAAGTCTACGGGTATTTAATTTTTAAAGCGTTATTAGATCGTGCAAGCAAGACGTCTCCGTGCGTCTTCCCACTCTGTCCCGCCAGCAAGCATTACTTAGACAGGGTGTCTTCTCTGCAAATGAGTTAGAAAGCTTACCTGCAAGTTGGTTTTAAGGCAGTTTCACTAAAATCAGGAAGTTAAGGCTATTTAACCTGCGGAGGTTCCTTCCAGTCCTATTATGCTGTTTACACGTTTTAACGGTAATTGTTAAGTACCGTAACTAGGCAGACAACACAGCAAGACGTGAAGTTTTCACACACAAACTTCAGAACTCTATTTCCAATGAGATACATTGTAAATCATATAACAGTACTTCACTTCACATCCTATAGATTTTATTAAGTGAAATTGGGATAATTTGGTGGGTTGTACACTTTTAGAAGTGAAATAAATACTCCATATAGTTCCCTACATACTTTAAGAGCTGTGAAGATCAAGGGGCCAGCCCAGTGGCATAGCAGTTAAATTCTCACGCTCTGCTTTGGCAGCCCAGGGTTTGCAGGTTCGGATACTGGGCGAGGACCAATGCACGGCTTGTCAAGCCATGCTATGGTGGTGTCTCACATAAAGTAAAGGAAGATGGGCATGGGTGTTAGCCCAGGGCCAATCTTCCTCAGCAAAAAGAGGACTGGCAACATATGTTAGCTCAGGACTAATCTTCCTCACAAAAAAAAAAAAAAGAGTTGTGAAGATCAAACGGAAGAGGTAAAATTGCTTTATAAAAGGTAAGACACTACCCAACATAAGGTTATGCATGCCGTGGAACAATAAAAATCCTAAATCCAGGATAACGGTTATTTCTGGGGAGGGAGGGAAAGGAAGGACTACAATGGCATCTCAAACTGTATCTGTCATGTTTGTTACTTAAACAAAACCCAAGGCAAATATGGCAAAATATTAAGATTTGTACAGCAGACACAACAATGTTCCTTATTTTTCTCTATAACTTTGTGTATGTTTATAATAATTCATAATAAAAACTGCAACTATAAGTTTATAATATAATCTTGAGAAAATAAAAATGATAGTTTCCAAGGAATTTTAAAGGTTTCTTATGGATAATTTTTATTTTTTTTAATTTTATTTGTTTTGTTTTTGCTGAGGAAGATTCATCCTGAGCTAGCATCTGTGCCAATCCTCTATTTTGTATGTAGGTCACTGCCACATTATGTCTGACCAGTGGCGTAGGCTCATGCCCAGGATCTGAACCTGTGAAGCCAGGCTACTGGAGCAGAGCATGACGAACTTAACCACTATGCCACGGGGCCGGCCCCCTCTTATGGATAATTTTTAAAGCTACTTAACTTTATACATAAATAGAGTATCTTGATTTCTACTAACAACTACCTATTTTCCTTATTAATATCGTCACCATCTCTTTTCTTCCTTACACCTCCATCTGACAGAGTTTAAATTAAAAAGCACAACTCTCTCCAGGGCCTGTGGACAAAGGAAGTTCAGTAAGTTGGGCTCAGTGGAAGTGACAGTCCTGGGAACAGCTGGGTAGAGGGAGGAGAGAGCACAGAAGACCACTGCCCAGTGGGAAAGGCAGCCGGATTTCTGAAGCTGGGTTTTCAATGAGGCTTCATTATTTTGTTTTAAGTATCATGACTTCCCAGAATACCAGAGAGACCCTATATTTAAAAGATTAAAAATATATCCCATACATGCTAAAATATTTCTGGATCAAATAACATAACATCAAGGATATGCTGCAAAATAATATGGAGGGAATAGGTGCAGGTATACACAAAACAAGACTGGTCATGGTTTGAAAACTTTAAGCTGGTGATGGTACATGGGAATACATTATACTCTCCTATTTACTTTTGTGTGTATTTAAATTTTTCTGTAATAAAGTTTAAAAAAAAACTCAAACTAAAATAAATGATTTAACTATCATTGCTTTAAAAAGTCTTGCCCAATTTTCAATTTGTTAGGCCTAATCACGGCAAGGAGATCAGGCAGCCAGGCCAGGGTTAGGCCTGACACCACTGCTAGTCAGCTGTGTGCCCTGGTCTTAGTTACTCAGTCTCTTTGGTTTTGAGTTTATCCATCTGAAAAAATGAAAGGGTTGGATGAGGTGATATCTAAGTTCCTTTTTAGATATAACATGATTATTAGATTTATAAAACTGACTTTATTAAAATTGTAAATACAATTAAGAACTGCAAATGTTACTAACGAAACACTATGGCCACATGAGAGTATCTTTAATCCCTCACTTATTTATTTATTTATTTGCCAAATATTTAGGGAATGTGTACTATGTGCCAGGCGGTGTTACACGTGGGTAGAATACAAAGTTAAATGACGCAGAATTTTGCCTTCAAGATCCAGTCTAATCATGGAAGAGAGATGTATAAACAAATGCCAACAATACAATGTAAATACAATGATAGCGACGACGGAGTTGAAAATACCGAAAGGCCTGCATAGTGTGAGTGAGCAGGTAACTGTAATTTCATATGCAGACAGTGAGAGAAATTAAGTGTCAGGGGATGAGACTAGATAGGAAAGTTGGGACTAGACTGAGAAGCATCATGAATGTGATGCCAAGGAATTTGGATGGTGTCTGGAAAAGTGATAAGGAAGGCATTTTAAAGATTCTAAGCCTGGCGATGACGTGGTCCAATTTACATTTCAGATGAATTGCTGGAGCAGGAAATATAGATTTGGTGGTGGTTGGCGGTGTCCGGAGGACAGAGAAGGGAAACAAAGAAGGGAAGGGAGGTTTACCTAGTAGTTGGGAGATAACTAAAATGGTCCAGCAGGTACGATGAGGGCGTGATTCCTGGGATACTGTTATAGTAGCATCTTGAGTTTTGGAGTAGGGAAAATAAAGTGTACTGAATTACATGAGTAAGTGGTTGTTAATGTACAATGAAGGTAATCAGTTCCTTCTCCAAAGTACAAATGAAGCAAAAGTTTTAGAAATGCAGATTTTAGGTACTCTGCTATAATATTTCTCCCCCCATCTTTCAAGATAATATAGAAACTACAGCATGAAACTCTAGCATCGATTCATCATCGGTGGGTTACCAGCTTTAGGCACAGTGCCTAGCACATAGTAGGTGCTTAATAAAGTGAGTTATGTGTTGAATGTGATGTAATAAACAAATGAAACAAACGGTGCCACATGAGGAGGTTAACTCCCTGCTTGCTGGCCATATTAGCAATGACCTGATAAAAAGCACAAGTAAGGAAAGATGAAAATTCATTTTCAGGTGATTTTTATGCCTCTCTGTAATCCAGCGCCAGCCCCCCCAAGTTTTTAGATTGTATCAGCAAAGGATCCTCACCATTACCTCTTAAAACAGTGGGGTGGATAGTTAAGTTCTTTTTATCTAGGAGTTAGACTATTCCCCACATGCAGACTGTAATAGAAGATATTTTTTTCCTTATAAATTACACAGTGCCTTTCATCTTGCCCCCAAAGAGGCATTTCTAAGAGAAGTATTAGAAGTGCTCAGTCAGTTCTAGGTGCCACAAACCATGTGGCCTTTTTTTTTTCAATTTTTATAAAACAATGGCAATATTTTTTCCCTCAAAAACCATTATCTTTATTTGAATAGAGGTACAAAGTCAAGCACAGAAAGGTAGATCATCTTAGACAATATCCTGATGTCAATAACTATTGGTCTGAAATTAGAAAACTCTGCCTATCTTTTCATTATTACCTTCTTATACTTTCAGATTTTTCTCAGCAGTGAGTCAGTGGTACTAAAACATCAAAACCTGGAAATCTGATCATTCTATTCCACGCCGATAACTTTATAAAATGTTAATACCATCCCAAATGTTATTGGCAATAATAATATACAAATCATAATAATCAGCTGAACATTAAATATGTGCCATGTCATAGGCTTAACACTTTATACACATTATCTCATTTGATTTTGATCCTCCTATTAACCCTAAGAAGTGGTACATAAAGTTACTGCCATTTTGCAGTACTGACAAGTGGGCTCAGAGAAGATGTGTGTCTTTATCTGATGTTAAACAACCAAAACAAGCCTGTCAGACCCAGTGGTCCAGGACTCTTCACCACTCTGTAGTACTGCCTCTCCCAAACCACAGGAGGTCAGTCAGCAGGTATTATCCCTATTTTAAAGATGGAAAACCTGATGCTCAGAAAGTTGAGAAGATTTGCTCAAGGTCACACATTTAGAAATGGAGCCAGCATGGGGCTCCTATCAGAGCCTCTACCATAACCACTCCACGGGAATCAGCAATGTATAAAATCCCCACCCTTGTTTTAAAAAGATCAAACACAGAATGGTTTTGTCAACGTAACGTAAAGGTCATGAGGTTCTGGGAAAAAAAAACCAAACAGTAAAGTTTCTTTTTGACATACCAAGGCCACCTATAACTCAAATCATAAAAGGAGCTAATTTAGAAAATAATGCTTTTCAGATTTCTAACGTGTCCATTTATTTTTGTTTCCCAATATTTATGTGTTTCTTTTATAGCCCACATTCAACTGCCAGTTTTCAATACTTATCAGAGACTTGGGAAAAGGTTAAAGAGCAATTTTCTGTCCTTAACCCACAGAGAAAACAATGTCTCCAATTAATCCTCACAGAATCTAATGCCAAGTAGCAAGCAGGTGCAATATTTCTCTGATGCATTGCCTCAGGGGGAGTGAGGGGCTGGGAGTGAAGAGGGTAGAGAGAAACATTAAAAACAAACCGTATTTGGGGGGCTCATTTCTTCTAAGTGACTTAAATCTCGTAAGGCATTTGGCTGTTGACAAGATGATCCTGCCCTTGAATACAAGGAAGTTGCACCCAGTCTCACAAAGTACAGATTCAATCACCCCAAACAGAAGTCTGGACTTCCCTCCAAGACAAATATGGAATTCAATCTGTGTGATGCCTTGAATGCAGCTAACTAATTTGCATCCTTTATTATGACCATACAAGGGAAAAGAGCTACCTTCCTAGTCCTTCCTTGAGGGGGAAGCAATAGAGGAAAAAGCATAATATTTAAATCGCATAGCAAAGATCTAGAACTTTTCCATTAAGATACACACCCTGGCTGAGTCATCAGCATAATACCCTCCAGTGGATCACCTCTGTACTAACTACCTTTCCTATACATGATCGTTCCAACTCAGTTAATTCTAGTCAAAACAGAATGGGTAAGAAGCTATAACCTGTTTCATTCTTTTTGCTTAGCATTTTAACCCTATAATTTTTAGAGTAAATGCACTGACCTTAATTCACTTAAGTAGTTAATCTATAGCTAAATGAATAAAGAAACCACAGCTGAGTGAAAATTATATCTGAAAACAGCCAATAGCCAAAGCAGTAAAGCAACCTAAAGAAAATTGCTTCATGAACCAATGAGAATGTTTCAAATCCAAAATAAAGATTATGAGGAGGAAAATTCTCTTAACCTAAAGTTAATGAGTGGACACTTTTCATATATGATAGCTATTTCCAAAATAGTTGTGTAAGAGTTCCTACACTGCAATCCAGTAGGAGAGCTCTGTCTCAACTGGATAGTAACTACCCAAGCTCAAAAATCAGCTGGAGCCCTCTGTGGTAATTTTTAAAACCATTCTCCCTGACTACTGTCCAAATAGTTGACTATGGCATATGGGGGACTGAGCTTCCTGAAACCTTTTACAGGCCATCATCCACTCACAAAGATGCAAAGCTGTTCACAGTGGAAGCTGAAACACCAGGCAACTCCAGTTCCAAGCTCTGCTCCGACCTTCAAAGTACCTGATCCCATCCATCCACCTGAAAACGTTTCCCATTCTGTCACCATCACATTCAAACACAAAACAGAATTTTAGGTGAATTCTTTTAAAATTAAAAAAGCATTAATACTTCTTCAGATACCAAGTTGATAAATGTCTTATGTCTCTATGTCTAAGGCCCTGCAACTATATTGCCTGAATTTGAATCCCTGATTCCACTCTTGCTAGCTGTGTGATCTTACAGAAGTTAATGCATCTGTCTGAGCCTCGGTTTTCACATCAGTCAAAGAGATTCTTGTGAGTTAATACATATTATGCATTTAGAACAGTAGCTGACACATAACAAATAGTCAATTTGAAGAAATTATTATCATTATTATTGCTATCATCACTGTTGCTAACTTGACAATTATACTGTTAACATGTCACCTTTGCCATCCTTTCAGTATGTAGAAAAATCTATCAAAAGATAACTAGATCTCTGATCTACTACTAAGCTAAAAAAAAAAAATAATATACTGACAGTTTGGTCAGCAAGTTACATCTTCCAAAGAACTTGTGATTTAACATCACAAGGACTCAACTATAATAACAGTTTAGGATTCATTTGGATCTCTTATGAGTAACTATTACAGATTTCAGACAGCACCTAAGTTATGAGTATTAAACTTCTGAAAACATGAAGCCAAAAACGTTTTGTCTTCAAAATAATCATAATACATTTGGAGAGACAGATGCATCTACAACTAGGCTACACCATAAAAAGCAAAAGTCTAGTCATTTGAACAGGGGATTAAATGTGTTAATTTTTCCTGGAGTTAAAAAAAAAAAGAAAACAGCAGTAGCAACAAAAATAATACTAAAGATTGAAAAGTTATAGGTTATGAAATATATGCACCATGAATATGCCATGATTATGAATACATATCTAAGATTTTGTATAAAACTTAATTTATACAAATTAAAATACTAAGGTAGAAAAAAACACATTAGCATCATAGAATGAAAAATAAGCCACAAACTACCATAAGATATTCGCAACACATAAAAATAAAGAAATACAACAATGGTAATATAGTATTAATAGCTATTCTTATAAAGGTCTTACTAAGTATCAGGCATTGTTCTAAACAATATACATGTATCTTTAACACATGAAGAATTCCTATAAATCAATAATAAAAACACAAACAACAAAATAAAAAATGGGCAAAACTCCCAAATAGGAATTTCAGAGAAGAGAAAACACAAATGGCCCGTACACATAATGAAAGATGCTCAACTACAATTCTAATCAGAGAAATGAAAATAAAAACCCCAACGTGATATCGTTTTGCATCCTAGATCGGTAAACTTAAAAAGCTGTCGCTATCTAGTTTTGTTGAGGAAGTAGAATGGGAACTCTTATCCACTGCTGGTGAAGGTATATAAATTGGTAACTGTGCTCTGGAGAGCTGTTTGATATCACTCAGTAAAGCTGAACACACCCATACGCAATGACCAAGCAATTCCACTCCTAAGTATATACTGTAAAGATACTCCTGCACATGTGAACACGGGCAGTGCTTAAAAATGGTCACAGAAGCATTGTTCCTACAGGAAAAAAATAGGAAACAATACAAATGACCATCAACAGAAGTGAAATAAAAAAAAAATACTGTGGTATGTTCATATAACTGAAAACCACACAGCAGTGAAAATGAACCAAGTACCACCACATGGATGAACCTCAGAAACACAAAGTTGAAAAAAAGAAACGAGTCATAGAAGAGTATACACTATATTTCCATTTATATAAAGTTCAAAACAAGCAAACCTAAAAAATCATATTGACTCATTGAGATATATTCCTAGGTGATGAAACCATCAGTAAAGCAAGAGAATGCTTACCATAAAATTTAAGACAGTGGTTACCACAGGGAGAAGGAAGCATACAGGGAGCTTCTGGAATACTAGTAAAGTTCTATTTCCTAACCTCCATGGAAGATCCTGAGGTGTCTGTTTCATTCTTTTTCCTTACACTGTACAGATACATTTTATATTCTCATATGTGACACACTTCAAAATTTAAAAAAACAATTGAACGTATTCCTTTTAGATGAGTTGTGGGCAAGTCTATGTAATGAATTCATCATTGAAACAATGTAGACATTTCAGACTAAGAAAGTAACTACTTTAGGATAAAGAATATGAGAAATCTACAAGAGAAACAAAATGTTGAAACTTTAAAATTAAGCAAAACTAATTCACAAGCAGAGGAACAACAAAGTAATGATATAAAGCATCATTTTTCAAGTGTGTTCTAACATGACATTTTTTCTTAGCTATCTGAGGGAAAATGATTTCTAGGAGTGAAATAAATTTGGAAAATAATGGGTTAAACAAGTAAATCTCCAAAGGAAGAAAGAGAATTCCCCAAACTCTTCGACTCTGGAATCTTCTAACATGGTGAATTACACAGTGATTCTTTTGGGACCTGTGTTTCTTATAACACAAATTGGGAAACATTTTATAACACAAAGGCCATGTTAGATAGAATATTGCCCCCAAGACCGAGGTGAGAGCAGGAGATGCTCCAGTAAAAGGTACTCAGATATCTAAGTCTTCAGACGCTGACCTGTCTAAACCAAACCCTGGACAGTTGGGATCAAAATCCATAATCAAATAGAACCCTTCAGGGACTAAGTGAACCATCATTCCATGTATTGTATGAACACAGACACAGCTTTATTGTGAATCCCTTGGGGGCAAAACATGAGGTAGGCATAAAGCGCAACAGAAAAGATCTAGATGGAAGATAAAGAAATATTTCTGTAGCTTTTAGAATCATGGAAGACTAATAAACAGGGGGTCTTATCTGATTTAGGAAGAGTTCAATAGAAGCACCCAGCACAAAAAGCTATGTTTCAAATCAGGTCTCTCAGTTAAAAGGTTTTTCCATTAGAATGAGAAATTCTCTAATTTTTTAAAGTTCTCCCTAGGTACAATGAATCTGTGATCTGGATCTGAAAATTCTTCATAATGTGCTTTTATTACCATAGGAAAAGAAGATGATACTCTTTGAAAGAAAATGTAAACACTGCACATTTATTTTTAAAACTTCTTTATGATTAGACCACTATCAGAAACTTTTGCAAACACTTATTCCTCTTGGAAACTAACTTCTGAATGGCAATGAAATATATTTTTAAGGAAAAATTTGTCAAACACAATGTCTTTGTATCTTAAATATGCTAAAATATATTTGAAAAAAGTCAAACATCTGTCTTTTCAGGGTACCACAGGGATTCAACTTGGAAAACATGGTACTGTCACAGGTTTCTACCAGGTGAAGGCTAGCAGACTGTCTTTTTCAGATGGCTCTTGACAGAGTGGCATTCATTATCTTGGTGATTTGCCACAACCCAGGCCCAATACACAGCCTTACAGGTTCAGAAATTTGATTTTATCAGCATCAAAAAGGTAGCTCCATCTTTTAGAAGTAAACAAAAATTAATCAAGCTTCAACCAAAATCAGAATGCAAATTTATTAATATAAAATGACATATATAACTGCGATAGAAACAAGAATGCCTGGCTCATGTCCAATTGGAAATGTCCATCCATGTCGAATATTTTCATTAAAGCCAGACTTACATGGACAGCCAAATCATAATAGAAGGTTCCTGAGTACACATGGAATCAGAACGAAGGAAGCAAGAGGAATTGAGTATTTAATAGTCTTCTTCCTTCTGTCAATAACTGCTTTTTTAATTAAGCAACTAATACGTCCAGGCACTCTTCTGCATGCTAGGAATACAGAGATCTCTGCTTTCAGAGAACTCCTATCTAAGTAACAGCTGAAGAGTATATATTCCACAGAAGTTTACTGTAATGGTATTAATAAGAAACAAAAAATTTTGGAAGCAATCTAAAGGTTCAACAATAGAGCTGTGGGCCAGCCCATGGCTTAGCGGTTAAGTGCGCGCACTCCGCTGCTGGCGGCCAGGGTTTGGATCCTGGGCGCGCACCGACGCACCGCTTCTCAGGCCATGCTGAGGCCGTGTCCCACATAGAGCAACTAGAAGGATGTGGAACTATGACATACAACTATCTGCTGGGGCTTTTGGGGGAAAAATAAATAAATAAAGTTTAAAAAAAAAAATAGAGCTGTGATTAAATAATGATAAATTCAAATGATGAAAAAATGCAGTTCTTTAAGAATAATATTGTTAAGCATTGTTAATTCATGACACAGGAAAATTATCATGATGCAAAGTTAAATGAAAAAAGCAAGCTATAAAAGTGTATATAGTGCATAATCATATATATATATCGCATACATATATATGTATATATTTCCTATCCCTTTATATACATAAGAAAAAGACCAGAAAGTCACCAAAGTACTGTTAATAATTATCTTTTTTTCTTTTATACCTTCCTTATACCTTTTTGTCATTTACTAAAATAGTATTACATGCCTTTTATCACCAAGGAAAAAAGTTACTTTTAAAGTAATTTCAATCAACATGAATACTAGGATCTCTTCAGATTTATCTATGAGAAGCTATCCATGAGTGCCAGAAGCTATCCTTGAACCTCTGTCTTTGAACTCTCAGAGAGAGCTCATCCTTCCCTGTGCCTTTAAGCACTATTCTACAAGGATAAATAATACACCTGAGTAACACACCCTATCTTTTCATCCAACCTGTAGTCCCATATTTCTAGCTGTCTGCTGAACATTTCAACTTAAACACCTTACATACAACTCATATGTCCAAAAGTAAATGCATAACTTCTCCCCCACTGCCAATCTTCTAGTAGCCCCATTTCTGTCCAATGCACTAATCTGTCTCCCAATCAGAAAGCTTGGAATGCAGCCTTAATTCATCTCTCCCTTTCCTGTTTCAAGGTCATTAAAAAACTCTGTCAAAAATCTCTCTCCCATCCACTTTACTCTTCATTCTCACCTCCACCACCACATCAGTCCAGGCCCTGATCGCACTGTCACTAACACTACTGTACCAGCATTTGAGCAAGTCTTCCTCATGCCATTCTCTCCCATCTCTGAATCACTGCTCCGTAGACAGAACTAGGATGATGTCATTCCTAGGCTCGAAAACTTCTAAAGCCTTCTCCTTTCTACTACTCCAATCTAAACTTCTTTGCCTGGCTTTTATTAAAACCCTGTAATTTGGCTCCACCCTAACTACTTAACTTTATTTTCCATTATTTGCTGGTCTCTTCCCTCATCCACCAACAGACATGCCTTACCACGAAGCCTTGGGATAGCTAAACTTAAAAACGGTCCTTCCTTTCTCCTCTACTTGTATTTAAAGAACCTAGTGAATTTTTCCTCTTCTACAAAGCTTTTCTTGATTTCTCCAACCTCATTTATGTTTCCCTTTTCAGAATTTGTCCAGCATTTATTTCGAATCTCAAAATTAGGCATTTAATTCCATACTCTCACGTATGTATGTTAGTCATCTATTAAATTCCATCTTCCTTGAGGACAAGAGCCATATCTTATTCTACACCCCCCCCACCCGCCACCCCCCGTATTCAGCATGACGCAGGGCACAAAGAAAATGTTCAATATTTGTTGACTGGTCCAGGAAGAAATAATCAACTTCAGCCTCAGCCTCTCTTTGACATAAATGTAGCAATTTGGGCAGGTCAAGCACAAAGGGATATAAGAGGAGACTTATGTTTAAGCATATCATTATGGAGGCCCATTAGGTATAGTACTGTAGTGATGACCAGGGATCTCTATGTCCCCTACCAGGGACAACAGAGACAGAGTTCTAAGGAATGATAACTGGGGTTCTCTAAGTATCTTCCAAAGGGGGTAATAATGGAGGATTTCAAACACCTTCTAATCTCCATGAGAACAGGCACTATGTCTTTTTTTTTTTTTTTTTAAGATTTTATTTATTTTTTTATTTTTTGCCCCCAAAGCCCCAGTAGATAGTTGTATGCCATAGCTGCACACCCTTCTAGTTGCTGTATGTGGGACTCGGCCTCAGGATGGACAGAGAAGTGGTGCCTCGATGCGCACCCGGGATCCGAACCCGGGCCGCCAGCATCGCAGCGCGCACACTTAACCACCAAGCCACAGGGCCGGCCCCCAGGCACTATGTCTTTTGAAAGAGTATTTTGACTGGGGTGATCGTCAAAGAGAACCGCATAATAAAACAAAAGACAAGCAGAGCCCTGCTTATTCATAAGATGATACTGCATAAATCACCAAATCTCACTGAGCCCGAGTTTAACTCAAAAGGTGCTATGCTGTTATTGGTTAAGAGATGGTAACTACCAAACGATAAGAAATATTTTCATATGCATAGTAGCAGTGCCCATATTTATGAAGGTCTTTAGAGTCTCCCAATGGCGTTCTACATTATATTTTATTATATGACCTTTGCTTAATACAGGGTGAAATGGACACAGTGTCATATTAAAACAGAGTTCATATATAACTGTTTTATTCTGAGTCTTTACATACAGTTATCCATATCATCCTAAAATTAAGAGCTACTTCAGAAACTGACTACTCAATGATTTTAAGATGAGTTTTCTTCCACAGAAAATGTAATGTTTTAGAAAGCTTAACCTATCAATACCTAGAAAAATTTTTTAAATTCTTTCTTCCTTTTAAAGAGGTATTTTAATTTACTCATTTTGTATTGAACCAATTAAAACGTGTACAGAATTCATCAAATATAAATTATAAAACTGGTTGTTAACAACATTTCTAGTTTTAAAAGTTGAAATTTTACTTTAAAGACATAATTTGTATTCAATTTCAATATGTAATGGCTGGGTTCTCAATAAAGACATTATTATTATCTACACCTTGAGAGAAGGGACAATTGTGAGGCTTCTTGTGGTTTCTTCCAGCAACTGGATAATGTTAAAGAATGGTATAATGGTACATGGATGTCTGGTTCATACCTTAGCATACCGGTATCTGTAACAGACTCTTGACTGACAAGGAAGGGTATCTTGCAGAAACTAAGAAATGAGTATGTTTACAAAGAGATCTGCTGCTGCTGTTGCTAACAAAACCTAACATTTACTCACTGCTTCCGCGTGCTGAGCACATGCTAAATGCATTGATGCCATATACACTGTATGTTAATATATGTGAGGCTCTTAAAACAATGTCTGGCAAATAGTAAACCCTACATACATACAGGTTTATCATCATCATCCTCATATCACTTAACTCTGAGAAGAGGAAGAATACTTTATGAAGCAGGCATTACTCTACTGTAGCTCCCCATCCCCCCATTTTACAGACACGAAAATAAGTCTAGAGGACTTAAGTCATTTCATTTGTTCCAGGTCACACAGTTAAAATGGTGAATCCTGAGCTTTTTCTAATCACTACGTGATTTTTTTCCAGTTTTACTGATATAATTGACATACATATAAGTGAGATCATGCAGTATTTGTCTTTCTCTGTCTGATTTATTTCACGTAGCATAATACCCTCAAAGTCCATCCATGTTGTTGCAAATGGCAGGCTTCCTCATTTTTTATGGCTGAGTAATATTCCAATGTATATATACTACAACTTCTTTATCCTTTCATCTGTCGATAGACACTTGGGTTGTTTCCATGTCTTGGCTATTGTAAATAATGCTGCTATGAACATGGAGGTGCAGATAGCTTTTCGATTTAGTGTTTTCATTTCCTTTGGATATATTCCCAGAAGTCACTATGTAATTGTGATTCACTGATCAAATGACTTTAAGCTTAAAATGGAAGAAGAGTCAGAAAAAGTTCTGACATTACTGTAACTATGAAAGTAGCTGGTCATGCTCAAAAAAAAAAGACTATATTAAGAATGGTCTAGCAAACTATTTGTTGCAGAAAAACAAATGGGAAAGGTGTTAGCAAAAAAATGTGGTCTTAGGTCCCTGTGTACCCATGCCCACAATATGGGTATTAAATAAAGAAAGAAAATTGACATTTTACAAATAAGTTAATACAATACCATCAAGCATCACTGAGATTTGATGGAATGGGACTCAGAACTGGAATAGAGCAATGGTAGAAAAGAGGACGCATAAAGAATTGCTGACTTGGAATATGCTAGAGACTGAAGCTGACACAGAAATAGAGCTGTGATGGGGACTTCAACTTTTGGGGTATCTGCTGGAATTCTCCCACAGCTAAAAATCAAGGCATCTGATAAATGCCTTGCTAAGCCTTTCTTCTCTCAAATAGGGAAAGAAACATTCTGGATACAAATGTGACCACTGGGAAGAAATTAGCTGATTAAATGGAAGTATTGGGAAACTCGAGAGCAATTGTGAAGTTTGTTACAACGGCTGGGAATGGGAATGTGGGACATAACTAGGGAACACAAATCACAAAAAGTTCAGAGAGAAGAAAAGTAAATTCTGCCTGAGACTCTAAAAGGGAAGATGCATCATATGTTTTAGGAAGCTCTCAAGAACAGAATTCCAGTAAACTAGCTTTGATTAATTAATCCAATAAATATTTACTGAGCACCTACTATGGGCCAGGTACTGTTCTTGGCACTAAAGATACAGGTGACACAAAATACCTGCCCTTATGGAGCTTACATTCTAGTTGGAGAGCGGATAGAAAGTGCAGAGGCTGGGAGAGGCATTAAATTTTTTTTTTTTTTGAGGAAGATCGGCCCTGCTCTAATATCTGTTGCCATTCTTCCTCTTTTTTCTTTTTTCTCTCCAGAACCCCAGTATATAGTTGTGTAACATAGTTGTAGGGTTGCAGTTCTTCTATGTGGGAAACTGCCTCAGCATAGCTTGATAAGCAGTGAGTAGGTCCGCGCCCAAGATCCAAACCAGTGAACCCTGGTCCGCTGAAGCTGAATGTGCAAACGGAACTGCTACGCCACCGGGCCAGCCCCTAAAATTTTAAATTAGGTCATCAGGAAAGGTTGCATTGAGAAGGAAGTTTTGAATGAGGTGAAAAAGAGTGATATCAAAACCTGGGAGATGAGAATACACACAGGGAACAGTAAATGCAAAGGCCCTGAGGCAGCAGCGTGTCTGTAAGAAACAGCGAGGAGATCAGTGTGGCAAGAGCAGAGTGAGGAGCAGTGGTAAGAAAAAGAGCTCAGAGCAGTAAGAGGTGCCAGAACGTGTAGGACTTGTAGAGACTGTAAGGCCTGTGGATTACTCCTGAATTATACCCCCAAGAATTCACACTTACTAGGCTCTGTTATACTAAATGCCTGTGTGAAATACCTACATTTTACTAGGTGTTGTGAGGAAAATACGAAGGAAATAGAAAACATGATTATTATCCTGAGACAATGTCCATTTTAAACTGTTGAACGCAAATTATAAGCTGAAAATAAACTGAAAAGAATAAGAAGGGAAATGTTCTACAGCTATACAGGACTGGATAAAATACCAGGTTTAAAATTCTGGGTTTTAGAGTAACTAATTCCCAAAGTTACATCACTAGTACCCAGGAAAGAAGGATGAGAGAGAGAATGAGTCAGAAAAACACAGGCAAAAAGGTATAGCCAAACAGTACTGGCCACACTCATTCCAGTCATACAGAAAAAGCAAAACTTGAAATGGTTTGGTATAAAAAAATGAAGTTCAGGTTATAAACTGCAAAGGATATTAACAATAGAGAAAAGGGGAAGATTCTGAAAAGACTGACTGCACAGCGAGCTCTCCAATGAACTTAGATTTTAAAAGACACAGATAAAAGACAGGAGGCACACATCACACGGATGCCCATAAAAGAAACACAGGATGATATCAGGAAGTAAAATGCCTACAATGAGCTGAACTGAAGAAAATCATTAAGGGCTACAAAAGGGGCTTCTGAATTTATGTCTGGAAGAGAAAACTGATAAAAGGCCTGGGTAAGTTGGTTAAGGTAAATGGTGTAGTTAATACATAACAGGGAAAAAAAGAAAAACCTCTACTTCTGTGTTGCTTTTTAAAAACCTTACACTTGAATACTACCTTACAGTTTACATATTTCTACTTGACAACGTCCTTTATCGGTGGGTACAAGGCCTGTATTACAGAGGAGAACTCTCCATCCAGTGTGCATCCCACCACTGGACCTCTGCCTCTTTCCTCAGCCTGGCAGAATGACAGCCAAAAGTGGAGTGCCAGGAGGCGAGAACTGAAGCCCAAGACACAGTAGGCTGTAAGAGAGCTGTCCCCAATGCACTGCAAATCTTCTGACTTTACCAGTTGACCAAGCTCGCATATCACGAACCCACATTTTGCAGAACGCTGTAAGTACTCTTTGATGAATTATGAAGACCAGAGAGCTTGGCTGAAAGACAGGAGACAAACAGCCCAATCTTTGAAAATGAGGAAATAACATGAACATTACAAAAGAGCATGGACATTACAAAAGAACATGGACATTACAAAACACTAACTGTTGTGCTTACCAGCCAGCCTGAGGAGAATTCTCGAACCAGATAATAAAGAAGATGGTTTTTGAATAGACAAAGATGGGTGATCACTAAAAATCAGCATGGATTCAGGAGGAACAAGTCTTGCCAAGTAACTTTATTTCTCTTGTTGGCAAATCTACAGGACAAATAATCCATATGACTCTTTGAAAGGTATTTAACAAGCTCCACTCTCCAATGCCTTTTAGGGGGCGAAAGGAGAAAGATGAAGAAAAATGGCCTGAATAATAGATGTGTTTATAAATGATTAAGTAACAAAACTCTGAATGCTCATAAATAAGTTCTGCAAGACTCACTGGGCTTAGGCAATTATATTACCAATGAGCTGGATAAGGCTTTTGACAATATCTTTATCAAAATGTCATGATGACTGGAACCGGGAGAGAATAATCAAAAGTGGGACAGCAGAGTCAGAATCCAAAACAATTTTAATAAAAGATTAACTTAAACAAAATTTAATAGAGAAAAGGTAAAGAATTATATGTGGATTAAAAAAAATCAAATGCTAAGTATAAATTGTGATAAACTGTTACAAACATAAAGAACAACTCAAGATTTTTGTGAATAAAGCTTAACACAAATTAAAAGGGAAATGGCTGCCCCTCAGAGTTTACACAATCTTAATCTTCAGCTGAGTTGATAGACTTATAAGGTTAGGGACAAGGAAGGTGAATGCCACACTCGACATCGCATTGGTTAGCTCATCCTGGGAGAAATTTGCAATCCTTGGCAATGCCCCATAGTCAGTACAAAGGGACAAAGTAAATGCCCTCATAATTTGAAAATTCAGTCACCCTCTGGGAGTAACATCAGCATGAATCAAACGGAATGGTAGAAATTAGCTATCAACATAAGTCATTCCAGGAAAATGTGTGACTGAAAATATCTGGGAACACCCAAGTCCAATCAAAAGTGGGCAGGGTGTAGTTTCTGGGAGGCAGGATTAGAATGTGAATTAAGAAAGCTGAAACCTTGTCAACTGTGTTTTCATCTGGCTAAAGAAAGACTGTGTTAATAGAAGAGTGTTAAATTAATCTGGGGGGAAAAAAGCAGGAATTTAACAAGCAAGATTTTGCCCGAGTTCCCCTAACACTGTCCAGGGTGAAAACAGACTGACCATATCCAGAGCAGCGCTGGGCAGGTGCATCCTTATAAGAAAGGCTCCATCAGGCTCTCATGGCTTAATGACACCCCCTATTAAGATTACCCATTCTGATTATAATGACCAGCTTCCCATGTAGACTGTCCTATTGGGGTGACAATGCGCTGACCAAATGATGTAAGTTTCCATTCCGCTCACAGTTTTATTAATAAATTCATTAATTGGCATTCTTGTTTTTATGTCTCTTAGTCACTTGCTAAATGTAAGTAAATAACCATGATCCTGATTATTTCTGGACACACACACACAAAATTCACAGTTATAGGCCTGGAAAAGTGAAGTCTATATTTTAAATATGACAATCCATATCCAGATACCCCACACCTATGAAGTGCTGCCTCTCTTTATGACAACTGTATTTATATAAAACTGAACCATACATTTTAAGAGAGAAAACTAACAAGATATAAAACATACACAGGAGAGCGGCCAGGAAGGTAAAAGGTACGGAATCTATGATACCTGAAAAAATTAAATGAACATGCTTAGCCTGAAACAGAGAAGATACAGAACAGCCGTCTTCAAATAGCACTCTTGCAGTAATATGAAATTATCTTTAATTCTGTGATGAGAACCAGTTGAAAGTTGCATAAGGAAAAACTTTCCAATTAACACTGTTCCATTCCTGGCACATAATAACTGTTCAATAAGTTTTGGCACATGGTAAATGCTCACAATGTTAGCTATGACTGTGTTTTAGGACATAAAAAATGTCAAGAAAGCGATATGCACAAGACGCTGTGGGAAAGCACAGGAGGGGCACCTAACCCTGACAAGAGGTGAGAGGTCAAGGAAGGCATCCCTGAAAGTGGTGATGCCTAAGCAGAGTACTAAAGAAAGCACAGGAATTACCCAAGAGAGTGCGAGAAAGGGCATTCCAGAAAGTAGAGTGTTAAGGCCCAAGGTTAGAGAAAGCTAGTGGTTAGTACAGTGGAGAGGTGAGTAGAAGGAATAACGAAAGACAAGGCTAGAAAACCAAAAAGGCACCACTTCTTAAAGGGATTCAGACTCACATGCCATGCTAAGGAGTCTGGAGGAAGCTATGGGGAATCACTGGAAATTTTAAGTGTGGGAGTTATATAATCAGATTTATGTCTTCGGAGAACCCTTTTGGCAGCCACATGGAAGACAGATTAGAAGAGGGCAAGACTGGTAGCAGGGAGGTGGCTAGCCCAGTAATTTGGAGCCTGAATGAAGATACTGACACTGGAGAAAGAGCAAAGATAGAATTCAAGGGTAAGGGGGACTTAATAAATGAGCGGATGTGAGTGATAAACAAGGAGGAGCTGAGCATGATTTCCAGGTCTACGGCTTGGGCAAGTACATAGGGAAGAATGCCATGCACTGGAAAAGGCAAGGCGCACAAGAAAGATTCCAGGAAGGGAGAAGATAAAGTCAGCTCTGGGCAAGTTGAATCCTAGTTACCCGTGGAACACACCAAAGGTGGTGAAATCTAGGAAAGAGATGGACAGCGGAGTCTCCAGCTCAGAGAGAGGTCTGAGCAAGACATACGGATGTGCAAGTGATCATCACAGAGTGGTCACTGAAGATATCAGAGCATATGAGATCATCCAGACCCCAGAGTGTACAGGTGAGAAGAAAAGAGGATTGGGGACAGAAGGCTGGAGAACACCAACCGTTCAAGAGAGTGAAAGTTAGTTACCTTGTGATCTGTAAGTTCCTTGTCTTTAGGCAAGAAACTAAAATATTTAGGCAATGACTAAACATCCACCTGTCGGGAATTAGAAGGAATTCACAGTACAGAATTTGACTAGATGACCTCTATAGCATCTTTCAACTCTGAAAATGAGTCAAAGACTTTAATTCAATCCAGTATCTCTTACAATCTGAGAAATAACTTTGTCACCATTACAGAAAAACTAAAATTATACCTACTTTTATTCTTGGGCTTTGTTAGCACAATGATGAAAAAACGCTTTCAAGAATTAACATGTCTTGTTGTTTGATAGTGTTGTTTTCTGAAAAGGAAGGAGGACTTGGTTTAGCTGGATAAGAGAGCACAGGCTCTAGATCTAATTTCTTACCCGATCTGTCCCTCTGTGGGTCCAGTTATATGGCTGGTATGAGAATGCAGTTTTACCCAAACACATGTCCCTACTTCTTCCCTTCCCTTCCCTTTCTGCCACCTTCTGCCCGACTGGGGCTATACATCTATGGGTTCAAGTCTTAAATGTTTTACTACATTTCAGAAATGTACCTATAATTTTCACTAATATTTAAACCGTGTTAGTTTCTGTTTCCCTTTCCGCTCAATTCTAAAAACAGAGAGATACAGACACATATACAAATTTTTTTAATTAAATACAGAAATATTTGATTGAAACAAACTGTCACTTTTGGCATAACAATATACCCAGCATATTTTCAGACAAGACTACTGGCAGTTCAACTTAACCTTATAATACAGCTCTGGAACAGGTGTTGGAGATACTTGCCCTCTTTTAACCACAGGCACCTTTTCTCCTGCCTCCACCCCAGGCCTCTCCTGCCACTCTGTAAGCCTTCTTTTTCTTCGCCTGTTCTTGTCTTTCACTCTCCTCTGGTAGCGCCCATAAACTTTTATTATTACCCCTAATGGCACTAAAGCTAACACAGCTGCCAACCTCTGATCTAGAAATACAACGGATATAATTCTAACTGGAGTCTACAGTTAACTTTTTGGTTGTCCTTAGAAAGCAAGTTTATATTCTGTTTCAGGGGCCCAATGCACAGGACAGAAAAAATACACGTGAAAAAGAAACTAGAGTGCTTTTTAGCTCCAGCAGTCTAATCTAGATTACACACACAGAGTTCAGAATCATGATTTGCAGATGCAGGTTTCTGAATGACCAAAAAAGGTGAGAGGGGGCAAACTAGAGGCAATGTCTGACACCATCTGAAGTTGAGAGTCATACTAAGTTATTAAAATATAATAAGGGTTAGAGTAGAGAAGATAAAAAAAAAAATCAAGGCTAGAACAAGAATAAAAGGACTTTAACACTAGATATGACAGTTCTGGGACATTTTTAAGGGCTCCATAAAAGTTTATGGGAAAGGTAAATAATTATGTTCCCACCACAATCCCCTCCTTCAAGTCAACTGCTCCTGAAGCTATGCTTTGATGCTGCATTCTCTTTATAAAACAACCCTAGTTGCTCTAGGCATTCATCAAAGAAAAAGTTTTTAGTGGATTTCTTTCTCTCTTTATCTCTCCGGCTAATGATATTATTACCTTTTTTGTTTAATTTCACAAAATGGAAGCAAGAGACAATCGATCACTGGCAGTCCACCTGCAGGCTGGGGGTGGGAAGCACAGCAGAGGTCCTTCCATGAGACTATTAGAGGCAACAGAAACACTTCCTCACAAAACCTCTGGGTGCTAATGCTGGATAAAATAAATATAAAAAAAATGGCAAACAAAAAGTTATTTTATTAAGACAAGTTCACTTATCTTCCAGCTTCATGTCCCAACACTAAAATAAATCCAGGTTCTTGTGGCTCCCTCAACAGGCTCTTACATCTCTGTGCTATAATGTCCTCCTGCTGCTTGTTGGCCTGAAAAACTCCTACTCACCCTTCAAGTCTAAGCTCAAACACTACCACCTCCCTGGAAAGCTTCTTTGATTCTCCCAAATAGGGGCTCCTTTTCCTTAGGTGCTCCTCTCACTGCTCCTTCATTTTGGCAGTTATGTGCTATTGCAATTACTTCTACACCTGTGAGTATAGCTCTGGAGTCACCTGCCTCCTTTCTAAGGGCACACCATGTCTTTCCACCACTGCATCTCCTGGTACACAGCATGTACCTCATAGGTAATTCACAGAGCGTTAAGAATTCCCTGGGTCTCAACATGAAGGGGCAACACCCATCCATCCAAGTGTCTCTTTTCCAATCCCACCTAGTTTAGAACTTCATTATCTATCTCCTAGATTATTTAAATTAGTCACCTCATTGGTCTTTCCATTTCTGGTCTCCCTTCTCTTGAATCCATTCTACATAGACTACTGCCACTGTAATCTTACTAAAGTACAACCTTAATTGAATATACCAAGTTGAGCAGTTGATGATGTAGAGAATGAAAAGCTGAAAACACCTGTTCTGTAAGCTCAATGGGCTCAAATCCAATAGGGCAGAGAGGGAAGTAAATAATTAACATATAATGTATCAGGTGTTACAGAGATATATCCAACTCATGCTAATCTCTCTGCCTGGCATGTCCTTCACTTTTTTTTGTGAGGAAGATTAGCCCTGAGCTAACATCCGATGCCAATCCTCCTCTTTTTGCTGAGTAAGATTGGCCCTGGGCTAACATCCGTGCCCATCTTCCTCTACTTTATATGGGACACTGCCACAGCATGGCTTGACAAGCGGTGCGTCAATGCGTGCCCGGGATCCAAACCTGTGAACCCCGGGCTGCCGCAGCAGAGTGCACACACTTAACCACTACGCCACCAGGCCAGCCCTATGTCCTTCATTCTTAAATGATCAATTCATATTTCACTTTATATAGGAAGCCTTCCTAATCTCTCCAGACAGAAGCAACCTCTCCTTCCTCTGCTCCCGCAGTGCCCTGTTACTTGCTTATCACTTTCTGTTTGAATTAGTTATTTGTACCCATATATTATGTCTCTTACTGGATTGAACCTTTCTAAACAGAAGGACAAGACATTTTACTCGTCTCTATTTTGCCATGGTACCTATTACGGCACCCTGCAAATAGTTGATAAATGTTGAATGATGATGATTAACCTCACTAAAACATCATGAATCTGTGATTCCTCTAGGATTTGCCAGGATTAAGAATATCAGTGGGTCAAATACATGCAATTCAAGACTGAAATTTTTCCACTCTAGCCACAAAAATAGAAAAATTCTATTCTGTTTGGCTAGATAATAGTGGACATATGGAGAACATCCTCAACCAGATTGGAAAGATGTGTCCAAATGAAATGGATCTCTATTGTAAAAACACAACAAAAGGCAACTCTCTAATGCTATAAACCAGACAACCAGTCTCTGCTGAGAAATGCAGAAAAATTATGAAAGGCAAATATGGTGTGGTGTTTCCATAATGGGGGCAAGTCAATGGGCAAATGCTCAACTAAGTAAAAATGCCCAAAAAACCTTAGTAAAAACTAAATTTAATAAAACAAGATACTGGCACAAGATAATATTTCAAAAATGGATCATTAAATAAGCTCTCTGATCTCTCAAATAATACAACTTTCCAGAGGTGAATACTTGCAACTTATCCATTCTTCAAAGTTCACATCCTATTTCCTATGACAGTGCTACTACAAGAGACCTCATCGAGCCCTTGTTAGGATCCCCAATTCTTCAATTTCACTGCTGAAATTATATCTGTCCTCCCTCCACCCCATTCCTTCATCAAAATTATTTTTGTTAAATGCAACAGTTGTGTGCAGGACGAGGTAGACAGCAACTTAACTATCAATCACCTGAATCACAAGAATTGAGGACTTTAAACATTTTTTTTTTTTTTAAATTGTATTTATTTATTTATTCCCCCAAAGCCCCAGTAGACAGTTGTATGTCATAGCTGCACATCCTTCTAGTTGCTGTATGTGGGATGCGGCCTCAGCATGGTGGGAGAAGCGGTGCGTCGGTGCGCGCCCGGGATCCGAACCCAGGCTGCCAGCAGCGGAGCGCGCGCACTTAACCGCCAAGCCACGGGGCCGGCCCCTAAACATTTCATGATTTAAAATGCAGAAGTAAAATTCTAACTTCTCAATTTTGACCAACAAAGAAGTTCAAAGTTCAAAAACATAACACCTTTTAAGAAAACGCTATGCTATGATGATATTTATCTGCTCCTAATTGGTTTGAATGAAGTCAGAACATCTGATTACATCACTTATTTCAGCATTAAAATTGCTGAGGGCAAGAACTGTGCCTCATCAACTAATTTTGCAGAGTCCTTAACAAACAGTCTGTAGCAGCTTTTAATCTAAAGACCCGAGTTGAAGTCTGCTATGAGGGCTAAGTAAGAAAATGTATAAAAATGTTTTATAAAACTCTAAAGCACAATATACATATAAAGTGTTACTAGTATTATTCTTACAATAAGCTCTCTCCAAGAGCAAGTCCCCCTCTACAGGAAATCTAAATAGAGCTGAATTATTTCTGTATAATTTTCCCAAGAGAATTTATGTTTGACATGCAAAACTGTAAATAACTCCTAAAAATGGGAGGCAGGAGAGGGCAGAAAGAAAACTCAAGTGGGACTAGAAGGAGGTAAATTAAATAGCAAATGAGAAGTTATTTTAATAAAATAAAGCAATATAAGAGAAAGCAAACCTGGATCTTGGGGATCAATTTCTAACTCCACCAATTACTATCTACCTGTGTGAGCCTGGTCACTTCACCTCGCTAGGCTCCAGCTTCCTCATTTGTAAGTAGAGATAATAACTCATAGGGTTGCTGTGGGGATTAAATGAGATAATATTTATGTAAAGTACTTAGCACTATATCTGGTACAAAGTAAGTGATAAGTACATGGTTACTGTCGTTGATAAAATTATTATTAGACCTGTACACCGATTGGTGACATTCAGGAAGAAAAAGGAGCCAAGGACACGTCGGAGAGGAAGATGATATACAGAGAGCTGAGTCTATATATTACTGTTTGGAGACAAAGTTTGAGAAATATAGATTACACAAAGCATTTTTCGTATTAAATGTACAAATTACTCACTGTGTCTCCAGGATTGCTGAAGAATCTAGAGAACCGTAGCCAAAATCACCAACTCATAAAAGCAGAATAGCAATGACTGTATGGAGGGAGAACAGGACCAAAAGAAAAAGAAAATGTGCTTACTGATGTGTACAGAAGCTCCTCTGCCTCCAAACTTTCAATTTTCTAAATTTTCATAGACAGAATGAAAGCTAGGCTCTATAGCAAGGCACAGCGACTCTGCCCGCCAAAAATAGATGGTATTAGCAATCACGCACAGTCAGTTAAGTTTCTACCATCTTGTTCTTTATTCTGGGGAAGTTGTATTTGTGGTTGATTTTGAGGTGTTAAACATTATAAACTCCATCATATTCAGTAACTGCAAAAGCAGTAAAAGTGTTCCAAAATTTGGAAGAAGAATGGAATCCCCTCCTGAATCAGATGTAGAGATGGCAAATAATTGTAAAAGGTAAGAAAACAATGGATGCTGCCTGTGCATATGGGATCAGAGACTTACATACTGTAATATGTGAAAAGTCTATACTTGCGCAATCAATAAGAATCAGCAGAAGACAAGGAAAACAGGAAACCTTCTGTATGTGTGGCCAGATAATCAACATCAATATGAGTTGTCAACTGGTCTAGCTTTAATTCAGGGGAAGGCAAGGAGCTTGTTTAAGAATTTAAAAGTTGAGCAGAGTACAAGTGCTACTATCACAAGCTACAGACAAATTGCCAAGTTCGAGGCTTTTTTGAATTTATACAACATCAATGTGAAGGGTCAGCTCACTATGTGACCTGTAACTGCTAAGGTCTTCCCTAACACCTGTGCCAAGATCATCTAAGAGGGAAGCTACCTGCCTCAGAGGAACACGTAACTTTTTATAACAAAGCACAGTTGACTTATAAGCATCTCCATAAAATTACAGGCTGAAGGGGGCCGGCCTGGTGGCACAAGCGGTTAAGTGCACCAGCTCCACTGCGGTGGCCTGGGGTTCACAGGTTCGGATCCCGGGTGCGCAGAGGTTCGGACCACATGTCAAGCCATGCTGTGGCGGCGTCCCATATAAAGCAGAGGAAGACAGGCACAGATGTTAGCCCAGGGCCAATCTTCCTCAGCGAAAAAAAGAGGAGGATCAGCATCGGATGTTAGCTCAGGGCTGATCTCCCTCACAAAAAAAAAAAAAAAAAATTACCGGCTGAAGATCCTGAAAATTTCATCAATGGGGGGGGGGGGTGTAAATGGAAATAATATACCATCACTATTAATTTAAGATGCGTAAAAAAAATCTTTTTTAAAAATTTATTTTGCTGTTTTTGTTTTATTGTAATAATATAAGTATATGAGCTTTAAATCCTGGCTTTAGTTCTGCTACTTTTCCCATCAGGTTTTAAGTTCATCAACCATAACTTATCCTAGTGTGGGGATTTTCTAGAACCTACCCCACTCAGACAAGGAGAGAACACTTACTATATTAATTCACAGAGACTGTGCCTCTGGCATTCTACTTAAAACTATGAGTATGGTCAATCAGGGCACTGACAAAGGAGCTGAAGGCTCTGCATCTTGCTAGACAGTTAGTGACAGACAGTACCTCTACCAATGCCTAGATATATTCTTTTTCCTAACCTTGAAATTCAATTGTGTTTATTGTGATCCCAATACTTAATCAATAACAAATGTGATTATTCCTGAAACTTCATAAATAAAATCAGTTGGACCATTCATTCAACAAAGAAGCATTTACTGAGTAGGCCTATACTAGGCACAGTGCATTTCTACAGCACCTTTTATTTCACAATCCCAAAGAGCTTTCAAAGTTGCCCTAACATAAACTATGGTGATTGAACTTCTCTCATTTTATATATGTATAACACTCTATTCAAAACCCTGATTCAGGCATTATAAATTTAGCTGCTTGTGGAGATAAAAACTAAAAGGGCTGAGACTGACATTCAATCATTAACTAAATTCCAACTTCACAGTTCAATCCAAAAAATACCCAGTGCCAAATTTTAAAAAATTGCAAGCCAAATATACAGTGATTCAAACATCCCATTAGACAAAGGAGTTAATACAGTTATAACTTATCATTTCTAAATCATTATTGGGTATGCTACTAGGTAATAAGTCAAATTTATCAAAAGTGCTACTCAATGGTTACCTTTAATTTGCACCAAGAGCAACTTCCAAAAATGGATTAAATATCTAACATGCCAAAAAAAACTTATTTATCTGGGTTTTCATTATTTTGGAGCTCTTTCTAAAAAATTGATCCCTAAATTTAGGTGCTGGAGGAATGTATTTTCCCAAATCAATTCTCTGAAACTACAGACCTGAGAAAGGTCTCATCAAGAATAGGAGAGAAAACTAAGGATACTGTGAGACACAGGGATACAGGTATAAGCCAGAATGCCTAAGTCGGAATCCCTGCTCTACCATTTGCTAGTTATCTGACCTTGGTACCTCAGTTACCCTGTCTGCAAAATGGGAATAATAAAATACCTACTCTGTAAGGTTGTTGTAAGGATTAAACCCAGGTAAATTAGTAAACATAAGAGTTTAGCAGCAAGCAGCATTATATAAAGTGTTTGCTTATTATGATTATGATTTGACTAGATCATCCAAATCATCTACACAAATGCCTTTCCTGACTCAAAGCCTTCCTTAATTGTCTAGAATTTAATCCCTCCCTCCTGGCTTCTCCACAAAATGCATCATGTATTATAGTTATTTGAGTACACTTCCCTCCCATTAGATTATACCTCCTTGAAGACAGAGACCCACAGCTCATCTGCGTGTACCAGGTAGCAAATACTGTTCATTGCTGCCCTTCATTCCCTCTCTCTAAAGGCTCTGAACAATAACACCATGACAATTAGCAAACCTTTACCTGGAGACAGGAGCTCTATGTAACCAGTACACTTAAGTACTAGCCATACCTCGATAAATACTCTCTTAAGACTTAAACAAAAAAAATGTTTTTGGGAGGGGAGGAGGAAAGAAAGATTCACCCAATATTTTTAAACTACTGACCCAGGACATCTCTTTTAATTAATTTATTTTTTTAAATTTCCTATGCTTTGAAAGCCTACTTTCATTATCTCATTCAAAAAGCTCATGGTGCTTTTAATATTATACAGTAGCATAATTTCTGCATATGTCAAGTCTAACCTAATCATAACTTGTCCATCTGCTGATTTTAACGTTAATCCTGGGGACGCTAGAAGACAATATGCTTGCTCGATTCACCCTACACTATTTACGTAAAATAAAATCATTTTAGTATTACAATGAGATGCATATGTTCCTGCCTTTGATTTGTGCCCTCTTTTCCCTCTTAAAAAAGTGCCCCCAACACACACAAAAGCCTCCAACTTATCCCAGATCACTAGGAAAGCACTTGCTAACGTGTTATCCAACTTCGCTAACACAATGATGTTGCCCTTTGCGAGAACAGAACTTTTCTGGATACAAATGGCCGAAGTGAGTCCATTGCTTTGTTACCACTTTCTACCGAGTACAATTTTTCCTTTGTTTTTATAGTGTCCTACCTTTTGATATTAACTTTTCAGCATGTAAACTGAGGACATTTAATTATTTGCATAAATACTCCTAGTCTCTATTCTTTGATTTTAAAACAAACTCAAAAACAAAAGGCTAACAAAGAATTGCACCCATTTAATGTGGTTTTTCTAAGTTTTTCATTCCCCAGTGGCAGGGCCTTTCAAGAGTACAAAACTACACCCAGTTTGTTTCTCATGCTAAACACATCCCAACCAAATGGGAAACATTATCAGCCATCTTAACAAGGAGGAGAACACAAAGCTAAGCCAAATCAAACCAAATTGTTTTTAATCCATTGTACTTCTTTTGAGATCAAGATTTTTCACATAAAAGTACTCAGATGAACCTATGCAATGAACAAATGTCATCATAATACCATATTTTGGACTAATTTCTCTCCCCTTAAATAGCCATAAAAGTGGCTAATTCACATACAATACCTCTCAGCTACTGAGTAGAGTATACTAAACTTAATTGTTTTATATATCCTGAGGCTTACAAAGAAAGGCCAATCAAACACAAAGAGGTTTCCAGTATCTTATATACATATATGACTGAGACAAAGAAATTTCAAAAACCTGCACTGGGTAAGCAAAATTGGGCTTAAACAACAATAGACCCTGGCTTACAGTAGGGAGACTTGGCAAGTTTAAGCCCCTACCCCCATCCCACCCCCTAAAAGACAAGGTTTCATTCCCATCTACGACCAGGAGATATAAATTAAAACACTTAAAAGTTGTTTCCTCACATTTTAGCAGTAATAAAGCTAATACTCAGGCCTTTTCCGAGCAATTGGCTTCTATCAAAACTTACCACAAGTTATGTGAAATAGACAAGAGCGTTGGTTCTGCATTTTATCAAGTGAGGAACAACAGCCATCACACTTTTTGGACAAGCCATCACTTCCAACACCACCAGCTCTCCCCGCACCCGCCTCCCCTATTTCTTTTTATATCTTTCCTCCAAACTTACAACCCAAAAAGCGATCCCACGAAACAAAAGTAGCATCAGTAAACGGAAGGCCACTGCTTTTGAAAATAAAGTTTGTTCCTCTGCTGTCAACCTGGCAACTTTTTAAAGGTGAAATGACTCAATCGGGTACAACCTTTCCTATTCCCATACCAAACAACCACTCGTTTGTCCCCGATAGCAAAGGTGAAAAAAGGGAGTGGGAGAAAATGATGTTGAAAAGCAGGGTCTACGGTTCCAGCGGTAGGGACAGATTTTGAGACCAGTTTTGAACACTCCGTGGCTTCTGGGAGCTGGGCAGCTTTACTCTATCTGAGAAATGTTTAGCAATCTGACGCATCAGTTTTTAGGAATGGTACGCAAACAGCCCCCACAATTCAAGAGCCATGCCTAGAATCCTTCCTCTCGGTGACATGGGCTGGAGGGCAGGGGACCGGAGAGCAGAGGTTACCAGGAGAGGCTCCGCGACGTTTGTTATTGTTTATGAAGCCCAGGCAAGGACCGCGAGCGAGGTGCTCGCGAGCCGAGGAGTGGAAGGAGAAAGGCGCAGGGAAGGACAAAGATTCCTCCCCGGGCTCGAGGCTACTTCTCCGGACACACGGGGCCAGTAGCACCCCGGGGAACAAGAGGGCCAAGGCCGTCGCCGGAGCTTCACCGGAGACGTTTCCAGCCCCGAAATTAGCCCGGCTTTCCCTGGACACCCAAAGACACATAAGATCTCCTCCCGCTCCTGCTCGCAGAGTTAGGGCTGACGCGGCGAGCCGGGCCCCCCAGGCGCAGCCGCCGAGCGTCGCATCCGCGCACTCACCTGCCTCCGGTCGCGCCCGCGGCCGGCTCAGCCTTCGCACCGACCGCAGCCGGCCCGGCGCCCGTCCGCTCCCCACTGCCCGCTCCGCCCTCGCCCCGCCCCCGGGAGGTGGGACCCGCGGCCGCACCGGAATCTCGGGGCGGACCCCCTGAACTCTCGCGAGCCCTCCCTGCTCGGCTTCTCGGTGGCTGGGCCGGTGCGACTCGGCCCTGACGTCATACGCACTATAGCCGGAAGTAGCGTTTTGTCGTCAACGCCGGCACCCCTGCGCTCCTTGTCTCAGACTGGTGGATTCCTGACTGGCCCTGGAGGAGTTGGCTGAACAGTGGGCTGCTTCCTCCCTCATCAGCCTTACCTCACCTCCCTCTTCTCTACTCAAATCTGCTTCAAGCCTTTCTTGAGAGTGACCTAGTGTGTTGCCATATTAGTCACGTGTCCTAACGTCGTCACAGTATCTCTCAGTGCTTCATAATGTAACGCAAAGAATGTTAGAAACGGAAAGGGGCTTAGAGATAATCTCTACGAATCCACACGTTTTGTAGATTAGGAAAATGTGGTCAACAAGGATAGATTGGCTGACCAAGTTGTTTGGTCAGTAGCTGTGGGATCTAGAAGCCACTGAGGTTCCTTGACCCTTTTCCATTTCGCCGTGACTAACTCTGGAGACAGGGACTCAAATTTGGGGAAGCCACAAAAAACTTGGGGGCATACATGAAAAACTTGCTTGGATTAACTTGGAAAATCTAAAATAACAAGATACTGGGCTGCCATACTTAAGATCAGAAAACTATGAGGAACATCACCTCCCTGGAGTATGACTCAGAAGGGATGGTTTTGGGAAGATGATGCATTTGAGTTTTGGGTGAAAACTTATTGGGCAAACCACGTAAGAGAATCATTCCCAATTATTGTTGACACATTTATCTTCGATTTGAATATCGGAGGCTTTATGAGATAGCCTTGACATTTAGACTACTAAAATAATATGTGAAGCTGGTACTGTGCTTTTTGCAGAAAATATAATTATTTTTAGTTTCACCAAGAGCAGGTGACACATGCAAAACATTTAGGGAAGCATCATGACATCACTTCCTTCTTTTTTTACACTGTGCTTTCTCATGCATATCTTGGTAGCAGAAAAAGCACTAGTCCAGTAGTTGGTAGTATTTTGGGGGAAATCAGTTCCACCTATATCATATGGTCATTTTGAGGTGCAAATGACAATTGCCATATACAGCACAAGGAGGTTTAATTGTGATCTAACATGCTTGATAGAGGCCTATACACCTCTCTCCCTCCACCGCACACATACGTATACCAATTCAAGTGGGTAGGATTGAGAACAGTTTATGCAGTGTTCTATAGCAAATTTATGTTTTCAAATATGCTGTGATTGGGCCAGCCTGGTGGCTTAGCAGTTAAGTGCGCAGGCTCCGCTACTGGCGGCCTGGGTTCGGATCCTGGGCACGCACCAACGCACCGCTTCTCTGGCCATTTGAGGCCACATCCCACATACAGCAGCTAGAATGTGCAACTATGACATACAACTATCTACTGGGGCTTTGGGGGGAAAACAAAAAAAAGGAGGAAGATTGGCAATAGATGTTAGCTCAGAGCTGGTCTTCCTCAGCAAAAAGAGGAGGATTAGCATGGATGTTAGCTCAGGGCTGATCTTCCTCACACACACAAAAAAAATATGCCATGATTTTTTCATGGCACTAGAGTAATATGGACTAGTTTAGGGTATCGGACTATGATAAAATGGGGTAGGCTAAAGCTTTGACCTCCAGTTGCTAAACTGAGGCCATTCTAAACAAATTCCCCCAGGAGGTTGTTGAAGGTGCTTGAACTGAAACAAATTGAAGGCATGTGCCCTTTTGAAAGTTTAGTGAAACCTCTGAACCCTTTTTCAGAGTAGTGTTCTTAAATGTATAAAATAAACTAGCTAGGGCTACAAAGGAAATTGATTATATTATTATACAGTTATCAAAATACTAAAAAGTGAATTTGTGATATAGTTATGTGGTAGGCAGCTTCTAAAATGACTTCCAATAATCCTCACCTTCTGATATTCCTGTCTTGCACAACCTCCTCCTCTTGAGTGTGGGCTGGACCTAGTGACTTGGTTCTAAAAAAGAAAATACAGCAAAAGTGATGGGATGTCACTTCCATAATTAAGTTACAAAAAGACTCTGGCTTCCATCATGCTCATCCTCTCTTGCTCTCTCCCTTGCTCACTCTGTTGGAAGCCAGCTGCCTTGCTGTGACTTGTCTTATGGAGAGGGTCACACGGCAGGGAACTGAGAGAGGTCTCCAGTCAACAGCCAGCAAGGAATTGAGGCACTCAGTCCAATAACCCATGAGAAACTGAATCCTATCAACAACCACATGAGTGAGCTTGGAAGTAGATTCTCTCCTGGTTGAGTCTCCAGATAATTGTAGCCCCAGCTGACACCTGGGTTGCAGCCTGGGAAAGGACCCTGAGCCAACAGACCCAGCTAAGCCTTGCCAGATTCCTGGCCCATGGAGACTGTGAGATTATATTTGTTGTTTTAAGCCACTAATTTTGGGGGTAATTTATTACACAGCCATAGATAACTAATAGTTATATATTTGCTTCTTTATTAACGCATTAAATAACAAGATTGAGACCTACAGTAATTTTGCACTAGTGATGCACATAAACAATATTTTCAGATATCAGCAACCACTTTAAATGGTAGAAAATCTGAGTGATTTCTATTGGGGGCAAAGTCACAGGTTGCTAACATTACTGTGGTTTGCTGACTACATTCAAAATGGAAGAAGTGCTAATTTTCAATTAGGGTTTAATGAAAAAAATAAATATACATATAATATATGTTAAAATATAAGTATATATATATATATATATGTTATGTACATATTTATTTTATCATCAAAGTTCACAGGCCCAGGTTAAGAACGCTTGGCCTAAATAGTAGATTATTCGTAGGGCCTTCCAAAACTCTTATTATCAACTCTCTCAGACGTTGGAATTAAAGTTCAGGTAATAAACTCACGTAACAGATATACAGCGTGGCCATTGCTAACTTTATTATCCTACAGTTGAATATGAATTTTTATCCACTATCTTTTACTTACTCCCTCTCCTCCAAATCTATGCTAAATGTAGATGGACAAGCTAAAATTGTAGGCCAGAGGGGTGAGAAAAATCATGGTGAAAACCTTGTCAGCACACAGAATTCATTTGATTTTTTGTTTTCAGTGTGTGAAATTGTAAGCTCCTTGACCAAAGGGACTCTTTAGTATTACTTTTATTCTCCTCGGCCTACCAGGTAGTAAATAACCATTGAATGCCAAATGATGGTAGTAAATGATAACAGAAGGAAACTATTAATAGAATTCTTCCACCAGGTGAGTAAAGTTGTTTTTCTATATATGCAGCTTTGCAACTGTACGATATGGCCAAAGCAGTATTTAGAGGATAATTTATTGCTTTAAATGCATTTAACAGAAAACACAAAAATGTAAGAACAAATGAACAAAGCTCTCAACTCAGGAAACCTGAAAAAGAAAACAAATTAAATCCAAAGGAAGTAGAAGGATGTAGAGCAGAATCCCTTCCAGGGTTCCATGAACCTTATGTGCACTACGTATAAAGAGATCAAATATATAATCACTCCTATATATAACTCTCTTTTTCAAATGGATGTGGATTATGTTATGATTAACAAATTCAAATACAATTCTAAAATATAAAGGCAGAAATTAATGCAATAGAGATTTAAAAAAAAAAAACTGGAACGACCAATAACAACCAAAAGGTAATTCTTTGAAACGTCAAGGAAATAGGAAAATCTTTGGCAAGACTAATCCAGGAAAAAAAGAAAAGACATAAATAATAAGAATGATAATGGAGATATAACTAGAGATATGGAGATTTTTTAAAGCAGAAAAAATTATGATAAAAGAAAGAGAGAGAGGGGCCAGCCTGGTGGCATAGTGGTTAAGTGCGCAGGCTCTGCTGGCAGCCCGGGTTCGGATCCCGGGCGCTCACCAACGCACCGCTTGTCAAGCCATGCTGTGGGGCGTCCCATATAAAGTGGAGGAAGATGGGCATGGATGTTAGCCCAAGGCCAGTCTTCCTCATCAAAAAGAGGAGGATCGGCGACAGATGTTAGCTCAGGGATTATCTTCCTCACAAAAAAAAAAAAAAAAAGGAAAGAAAGAGAGCGAGAGACCATCAAGAAAAGCTGGTTGAGTACTCCCCTCTGTGTGAATAAAAGAGTAATGTTAATTCCCGATTCAATCGATGGATAGATTAATAAGAGTAGCTAATATTTATTGAGTTCTTTCTGTGTGCCAAGCGTTGTGCTCTTTGCTTGTACCATCTTGTTTAATCTTGACAATAAGCCTGTGAGTTAGGTATTATTATCCCCAGTTTATAGATGATGAAGCTGAGTGAGGCTCAGAGAGCTGCAGTGACTTATCTAAGGTTGCCCCAATAGAGTGGCAAAGGCAGCAATCCAGATTCCAAGTAGTAGGTAAAAGAAGCACTACTGAGCAAAAACAAAAACATGGAATCTGGAGACAAAGAAACTAGTTTGAAGTCACTTGCCTATTGACAACATGCTCAATGAATGTTAGCTATTACTATTACTAGATAATCCCCATACTTTCAATGGGCTTAAGAAGATTACCCCTTTAAACATGCAGTAATGGGCGGAAATTCACTTTCAAGGATGTTTATCCCAGCACTATTTATTCATAACTGTGAAAAGTTGGAACTAATCTAGATATGTAAATATAGGAATTGGTGTAATAAATTATGGTGAATCCATACAGTGTAATAGCATGTGTTAAAAATCATATGTAGATAAAATGGTTAATGACAGGAGATGTTCAGAATATATTGTTAGGTTTGGAAGTTCTTTTAAAGCAGGTTACCAACAGTGTGCTATCTTTTGTATAAAAATTATTTGAAAAATAATATATGTGTGTATATGTATATATTTATAATATACATATTCGTATTTATATTTGAAGACTGAAAAGAAAGACTAAAATAAAAGTTTTCTCTCAATGTCATGATTATGAAAAAAAGATTATAATGTACAAAGTTATGCCAATAGATTTTTTTTAAAAAAGAGAGCTTTTCAGTTCTCCTGGAAGACTGTCCTGATGGAAATCCATTAATTTTTTACTGTGGAAAAAATGTAATGTTGATGAGATAGAACAATTGAAAGCACTTTTCCAGTTTGACACTAAGAGTGCTTGACTCCTGCCTGCTCTTCTCATAGCCAGGACTTTCAAAGGGGCTATAGCCCAGACAGGCTACATGCAATTGACTGTGTTTGTTTGAAAATAAAGGCTCTGTTCTACAAGCTTCGGGGGGCTTTCACTGGACCATTTAATCAGACACATGACAATCCATTCAGAACTCTCACCAGACTGCCTTCTGCAAAGCACTTTATAAACCAGGAAACAATGACTTCTAATTGATCCCTGCTTTAATTTTTAAGCAGCTTGACTAAACTGCAAACTATTTATCACCTAGAGGGTTTAAAGCATTCCAGGGTTTAGGCTATTTCTCCCCAAAAGTGAAAAGCACCCATGTAAATCAGAAGCCTGAAGAAAAGCATTAAGGAAAGGTGAAAAATATATTATTTTTAACTATCTGTTTGCATTATGTTTATTTCTCTGCAAAGTGTAACAAAGAACAACATGGGATTTGTATTTCAAGGACCTGGTTCTGTTTCTATTGTATGACTTTGCACAAATCAAAAGGTCTCTGAAGTCCTATTTCCTCATTTGTAAAATGGGAGAATATCAACACAATAGTTGCTGCAAAGATGAAATATGATTATGTATGATGAAAGTACTTTGTGAACCATAAAACACCATTGCCATAATGGAAAGAATACTAGTTTGAAAATAGAAAGATCTCAGTTTGAATAATAGTTACCTCTTAGGATTAAATGAAATTAAATGAGATAATATAAATTAAGCACCTAGTGTAGGACCAAGAATATATTCACACTCAGTTCAAGGTAGCTATTATTATTACCACTAATACTAATTAGTGATATAACAAAAACACATTTCAGAATGGAACACTTTTTCTTTTGTCAACTACAAATCAAATTGATTCTCTGCATTTAAGAAACATTTTTGGTGATATTTATATCCATGAAGAGAGTAAAAGTCCCCGTCAGAACTCTTGCTTTGAATTTTTTTTTTTTTTTTTTTTTTTGCTGAGGAAGATTCGCCCTGAGCTAACATCTGTGCCAGTCTTCCTATATTTTGTTTGTGGGCCATCACCACAGCATGGCTGCCATCAAGTGGCATAGGTCCGCACCCGGGAACTGAACCCAGGCCACAGAAGCAGAACACACTGAACTTAACCACTAGGTTACAGGGCTAGCGCCTCTTGCTTTGATTCTTATCTACTCTCTATTAATTTTTACAAATTCCTAATACTAACAGAGATACAGATACAGTGGATTTTCCATTTGTGAAATAGGAAATGTAGAGCATCGTGCATAAGCAAGATGAGGCTGAGTGATGCTGCAGTAACAGACAATCACAGAATTTTAGTGGCTTAAAATAGTGAGGAATTATTTATTACTTATCCTTCATATCCTCTTCAGGTCACCAATAAGGCTTTACCCATCAGAGTCACTCAGGGTTCCAGGCCAATGGAGTGGCCATCATCTTGAACATTGCTAATCTTCATGCCAGAAGGAAAAGACAAAATTGGAGGGTCTCAAGTAGAGACTTCTGCTCAAACCATTGGCCAGAAGTAGTTGCATGGCCCCATACAAATAAAAGGGAGCCAGGAGGTACAATCTTTTGATGATCCAGGAAGGAGAGAAAACTAGAAATATTTGGCAAATAGTACTAATGACAGTCACATATTGTATATGTGAAAAACGCTGTCCAAATGCTAGATATTTCATGATTCCCTTTCTTCACTTTTCAAAAAAAACATGATAGTTAAGCTCTTTACAAAAGAAAAATGCAAGACACTATAATATTTAGTGATAATATATGCTATATTTGATAATGGTTTAAAATTTTTAAATATCAAGTTAAAACAGAAAAACATAAATTTCTGCTTGGTATCTTCAGTCTCATAAAAATGATGTTCATTGATATTAAAAATTTACTAACATTATAATTAAAATTTAAAAAGACTTTTCCTTTTTAAAACTAATAAGTGCTTTTTTTTCTTAAATAGCACTGCCTTTCTTATTCCTAATTTTAGGATTGAGTCCAAAATTTCATTTTCTCAAGAGAAAGAAAACCTCCCCAAAAGACTGTTTTTCATCACAATTGTGGAATTTAACTTATAAAAAAATTCATTCATGGTTAATATAGGCAGCCCAAGGAAAACTAAAATAATTTGAATACATTCTAGGAAATTATTATAGTCACTTTATTGTAGAGTTTTTATTTATATTCTGTGAATCTGGAACTTAAAATTATTATACCTTTAGGGAGCGGCCCAGTGGCGCAAGCGGTTAAGTGCGTGCACTCTGCTTCAGCGGACCGGGGTTCGTGGGTTTGGATCCCGGGTGCGCACGGACGCACTGCTTGTCATGCCATGCTGTGGCAGTATCCCATATAAAGTAGAGGAAGATGGGCACAGATGTGAGCTCAGGGCCAAACTTCCTCGGCAAAAAAAGAGAATGATCGGCATGGGATGTTAGCTCAGGGCTGATCTTCCTCACAAAAAATTAATTAATTAAATAAATAAAATAAAGTGTGGAGAGAATGGAGAGATAGAGGAGACTTTAAAAAAATTATTATACCTTTAAGAAGCGATCACTTTCCAGTTTTAAAAGGAATTTTAATGATATCACCCCTACTTTTAACTAAAGTCATGTGTGTATATAGTTTGATTTTTGGATCTGCACTAGAGTTCCTATACTTTACTCGGTTCTTCCTCTACAATTTATTAGCCCATTTAATATAGAATATGTGGGGAAAAAGCTGATTTCTTTATAAGTGATTATTACTCTGCTTCAAAGTCTATTTGAATTGTTAGAATTAGCTCTTTAGAGATGGTGTCAGATCTCAGAAAATGTATAAACTAAGAGGGTTTTGCGGGGGTTTCTTTTTTACGCCTCTCATCTTTTTGGGTGGGGATTTCTTTCCTTTTCTTATAGCCACCCTATTCAGTGACTCTAAGGACCTGCAGGTCCTACTCCTTCGACTATCTACTGTCTTTATTTTTTAATTTAATTTAATTTTTTAGATGTTGAAATTCTTGGGACTGGAGGAACAGGCCAGATGGTGAATGTCTCTAACTCATACTCCCTTAATGGCCCAGATGCCAGTAGATGCTCCTACTGTGGTCTAAGCCTGGAGAGAAAGTCAGATGTGAGGGCAACTAGCAGATCTATTTTCCATGGTTTAAGGTAAACTGTCCATACTCAGAGGCAGAAGACAGGACTGATCACATGGCCAAGCAGTGCAGAGGGTCCCTGCTGTGTCACACTGTATAATGGAAGGAGGACCACATTTGGGGTCCACATTTGGACTAGGGGCTGAATCCTTAGTCTTGTGGTCTGGGGCACATTTCTTAAACTAGCTAAACCTCAATTTACTCATCTGTAATGGGGAAAATTTAGGAAGTCCTATATATTGGAGGATAATTGTTACCAGAAAAAAAAAATTAAATATCAGAAGAAGAGCTGGTATTTTATAGTAACTATGGGGGAAAAAAGCTGTTATATTTTACCACAATAAAAAAAATTGACAAAAAATTTAGGTGACAATTGCAGCCATGAGGTACTTAGACTGAGCAAAAGCTAAATCATATTAGAAATTTTTTAGCATAATTTTTCTGACACAATTCTGTGATATTATGGATTGACATCCCTCAGTTTACATTTGACATTACATCACAATCGTATAGAGGGGTTGCTCTTGAAAAAATACCTGTTTTCTGAGATCTTTCGATGTTCACATTTTTTTCATTTTAAACCATTGTTTGCAATGGTTTCCACTATGTTAAAACAATTGAACTTCCTTCTCAGTTATCTCTTCCCACTAGAGAATGTCAACTTTGGGGAAAATTCCTAGAAGTGGGTCAAAGGGAACGCACATTTTACATTTCCAAACCCATCGCCGAATTACCATCCAGAGGTTGTACTAATTTACACTGTTACCAGCAAGCAGTACAAGAAAAGTTCCATTTCCCCACAGGCCATTCACCCCATGCTTTGTCATATTTTTAATCTTGCCAAGATTAAAAGAGACTAAGACCTTGGCATGATATTAGAGCTAAACCCTAGGGTTAAGCAGAAGAGAAGTTTGTGTGGAGACTCATTTTGTAATAGGTCAGTTGGTTAGTAATTATTTTCATGTTTTGATGACTTTTGCTTCATCAAACAATCTTATAACAATGGAGACTCAGGGAACGAATATGTGAACAAGGAGGACCTTCTCCCTCCATCTCCAACTGAGAGAGTTGTGAAAACTAAATTAGATAAGGTATGTAAAATGATAGCTACTTCATACTCACACAATCTAAGTTTCTTTTCTTCCTTTCAGCTCTGGGGCTAAGGTTGAGGACAAGACTGTATAGGGAAGTAAGTTACAAAACCTGTGGCTTGTTTGAACATAGAGAATTCAATATAAACACTATAAACAACTCCACCACTCTCTATACATACAAGCTGCTTCTCCCATCAAGAGGTGGAGCGTACTACCTCTCCCCTTGAATCTGGCTGGTCCTAGACTGCTTTCACCCATAGAATGAAGAGGAAGTAATGTTCTGTGACTTCTCAACTCAGGCATTAGAAAGGCCTAGCAACTTCCACTTCCTTCCTCTTAGAGCTCTGAGCCATCAGGTAAGAAGTCTAGGACAACCTGCTGAAGAGAGAGAGGCCATGGGGATAAGATGGCACATGGAAATTCATCAAGGCACCAGACATCCAGCCCTAGCTGCAGCCCTAGGTGCTATCTGGCTACAACTGCATGAGAGACCCCAAGTGAGACTCATAGAACTACCCCTCTGAGCCATCCAAGTCAACCCATGGAATCATGAGATATAATAAAAATGGTGGGTATATTAAGCCACAAGTTTTGGGGTGCTGTGTTACGCACGGGTAGGTAATTAAAATGGTTGCTTCTGATGTGATATGGTATATTCAAGTGAAAAAGTACAGTAGAAGAAAATAAAGCTAAGTCGCAAGCCTGGGACCCATGTAGAAGGGCTGTGGCCTGAGAGGGCATAGACCAAGTGGCCAGAACTCTTCATCATTCCTTGCCATGGGCCTAGGAAGTAAGACAGAAATCCATGATTATTTTGAAGAACCATCACTCTCTCCTTACTCTCCTCTTCCATCCATTAGGCAGAATGTTAGGTGCCAGGTATCTATTGCCCATCCACATCACCCCTGTAGTAGGGTTGCCAGGTAAAATACAGGATGCCTAGTTAAATTTGAACAATGAAGTATGGCAAATATTGCACAGGACATACTTATACTAGAAAACAATTTGTCTGAAATTCAAATTTAACTAGGTGTCCTGTTTTTTGTTTTTTGCTAAATCTGGCAATGTTACCATAGTCAAAAAATGAAGGGTTCTTTCCTAAAAGGAGAACGAGGGCAGCCAATGTGGATATTAGGCTTCCACGGTGTTTCCCTTTGCAGTCAGGAATTTGAAAGCCCACCAGTGTGATGACTGGCTCCTGAAGTGAAGTCAGCCAGTCAGCAAATCCCACCCAGATACACAGTTAAGCTTTCTATTGTCTCATTCTTAAAAATGAATAGATAACGAGGCATTTGATGAAAGCTTACAATGTTAAATAGAAAGATCCTGATAAATAAATATAAAACGTGACCCTGGAGAAGCCAGATAATGCAAGGAATAGGATAGAACTTTTAAAAAATGCAAATAAAATCCTCAGAGAAACTGAGGTGACATTGTATTCCTAAAACATGAATGAGATGCTATGGGAAAAAATAGTCAGAGAACAAACTTTATTCTTAGAATTTGAAAATACAACTGCCAAAAAATATTAAAAAGCTTGGAAGATAGGGGCCAGCCTGGTTGCATAGTGGTTAAGTTAGCATGCTCTGCTTCAGCAGCCTGGGGTTCGTGGGTTCAGATCCCAGACACAGACCTACACACCACTCATCAAGCCATGCTGTGGCAGGCGTCCCACATATAACAGAGGAAGATGGACACAGATGTTAGCTCAGGGCCAGTCGTCCTCACACACACGCACACACATTTGGAAGACAAAACAAGGAAAATTGGCAAAATATACAATAAAAAGATGTTAAGGTAAAAAATAGGAGGGAAAGTTAAGAAATAAGGGATCATTCCAGAAAGTCCAAAATGGCTAAACAGCATTTCAGAAAGAAAGAACAGCAACATAATAGAAAAGCTAAATGGAGAAACAAGCTGTCTTCATATTGCAAAAGCCCGTTGATTGCAGTGGGAAAAAAAACAAACAGAAAGAAAAAACCTAGATACATCACTAAAATCCTAAAAGTCTTCTAGAAAGAAAGCTCTCACATGCACATGCACACACACACACACAGGTCATCATCAAAGGAATGAACAAAAGGCAGGCATGCCTCAGACCTCTCATCAGTGGCAAAGCTGTCAAAATTCTACAAAAAAATGAGTTTCAACATAGAATTATATATCCAGCCTAACTATCAATTAGGTTGAAGGCAGAATACAGACGTTTTCAAATGCATAAGAATTTGGAAATTTTACTCTCAATGCAGCCTCTCTTAGGAAGGTACTTGAATACAGTCTCCAGCAAAATGGAAATGGAAATCCATAGGACCAATCAAGGAATGGAAGTACCAGGATGGCATCTATTTAGTAGGTTTAAGAGAGAAACTCCTTCATTTATTCAGCAAATATTTATTTTTGTACCTACTACGTGCTAGGCACTCCTCTAGGTGCTGGGGATTCAGCGGTGACAAGAATGTCATCACAATGCTTACATTCTAATGAGTGAGATAGGAAAGAAGTAAACAGATATGTACCTAATCTAACTGTAGGAAATGATAAATGCTATGAAGGAAAACAAAGCAGGGAAAGGAGACGTGTACTGGTTCAGGCAGTATGGACTAGAACAGCCTCGCTGAGGGGTGACATCTAAGGTGAGGCTTGAATGAAAAGAGGAAGTGGGCCATTCAAAACTCTGGAGGAAGAGTATTTCAGGAAGAAGAAACAGCAAGTGCAAGGGCCCAGGGGTAGACATGAGCTTTGTGTGTTTGAAGAGTGGGAAGAAGGCAACCATGGCTGGAATGGTGGGAGTGAAACAAAGAGTGGTAGGAGATGATGTCAGAGAAACAAGAAGGGGCCAGATCACGAGGGCCTTCTCTGCCGTGTTAACCGTGACAAGAAGTCATTTGAGCAAGAGAGTGAAGTAAGTAGGACAATGCAGGAATACAGGAAAAGGAGGATTTCATGGGCTAGATGGTATGATTGAAATAATGGAAAATATTAAGGACCAAGGCAACAAATGAAAAAAAAATGGAAGGCAATTTGAAACTCTAGGGGGAAAAGGTGACACAAGAAAATGAATATAATCACAGCTCATTATTTGCCTCTCCCTTGAAAAATATTTAACTCAACACAAAAATATAAATAATTTTTATTGACTTTCAACTTTTAGGACGAAATTGGAGGAAATGTTAAATAGAGGAAGCAGAATAGCACAGTAGTTATGAGCATGGTTTCTAGAAGAAGACTGCCTGAATTTGAATCTCAGCTTTGCTATTTATTAGCTGTATGACCTTGAGAAAGTTATTGAACCTCTCTGTTCTTCAGTTCCCTTACCTGTAAATTGGAATAATAAAAGTACCTACCTCATATGGCTGTAAGGAGTAAATGAGTTGATATTTGTAATGTAGGCAGAACAGTATTTGCACATGGTTGGCGTCAAATTAGTGTTTGTTTAATTTATAAAGGATAGTATGATTAGAGGGCAATAGAAAAGTGTTCCATCCAAATTTCTCTCCCCTACAGAGAGAAATTATTAGAGATTTTGTTGAAGGCTTTACAATCTTTTAGAGTCCTCCATGAAGTAAAAGTTTTCTTGAGAGGAATGACATCTTAAATTGTTATTTGCTCCAAACTTGTTTGAATGAATCAAACCCTTTCCAACCTTGATCCTTGTCTGAGTGCAAAGGCAGCCTGGTAGGCAGCTGAGATAGAGAGAGGGGTTGATTTGGTAGGAGAGTAAAAAGCTTTGAAAAGAGAGGTAAGAGGATAGTTCGAAAGACAACTAACTAGGAGGACTCCAAGACAAACAACCTTCCAGTTTGGCCAAAAACCAGAATTCAACCAACAGCGTCTTGGTTCCTGTTTCCCCATGGCCAGTCCTGTCTGTGTCACATTGACATGTTTAAACTAGAGTAGACCAGGGAATGAGTTCCAGGTTTAGCACGGACTTGGGTTATTTATTACCAGACTAAAAAGCCATGTTGTTTCTGGGGCTGCCATGGAGTCAAACCCCAGGGAACACTTTTCACATTTCTTTTTGTCCAAGGCTCACCAGTCGCTATAGTGGACTTGATCCCAAAGGGTGGTCCCTGAAACAGTTCAGCCTCAAGGGCTTGGGAGGGGCTGTTGGTTCAGGCAGGAAATGGCTCACAGAAACTCAACCCGCCTTTGGGAGCGGTGCCTTGGGAGACTTGCAGTCCCCTCAGAGTGGGGCCTCTGGCTGGCTAAACTCTACTATTTCCACAAGAACAGTGTCTGCGTTTGAGTGGAAAGAACATGTGTACAAGTTAGGACTTGCCCCTTTTCAAGATGAGAATTTCTGACCCATAGACAATCTGCTTTGGGAGTTGGTGAAATCTGAAATGTGGCCATTTATAGTAAGCTTTTTCAGGCTTTTAGATTTCAATTTGAGAGAAACATGATACAGGAGGAAACCGTGCTGGCTTAAACAGTCACCATCTGTATTCCCATTTGAAGTATAGAAATCATAAAATTTTAAAGCTGGAAGAGACTCATCATCTAGCCCCCCTTCCTTCTTTTTTCATATGAGGAAGCTAAGACATGAAGAAGTTAAGTAACTGAGAGTGACTCTGATTAAACTCAGGTGTATTGACCTCCAGGCTAGTAATTCAATTCATCAGACGCCATTTGTAACCTGGAGGGGATTGGAAATAGACTATATGATGCTTGGTGAGAACACTATATTTTCTTTGTATGATATAATTATCTACAAAAATGATTTCAAATGCTGTAAAATTTTTAATAGTTCATGAATGGTTTAAAAATTTTTAAAGACTGTAAAAATTTAAAACCATCTATATCTCACAGACACCTGTAACTTGTGACATGCCCACTGAGAAACTCTGCAAATCAACTCACCTTAGGAGTTGGTAAAGCCCTCTGAAGTGGAATGCAATTAATGGAAAAACTGAAGTATTAGATATCTCCCTTGCAGCCCCAGTTCCACCCAAATGGCCAGGCCTAGATGTCTAGGTGCTTGTGAGGGCAAAAGAAACTCAGAAGATTGGGGCTGGCAATGGCCACGCCAGGCCATTCTAGCCCAGCACATCCACTGTACTGCAGGCCCATGGATTCTTGATCCAAAGCACCTGGGAGCTGGAAACAGAAAGGAAGGATGGGAAGGAACAGGAAAGTTTGGGAGCAAACAGTTATGAATCAGACACATAGAATTGTGCTTAGCTAAAGATGAGCCCGTCAGTCTGAGACGATCTCAGAGTGATGGTCTGTCCATGTTCTAGGCTATAAAGTGTCTCCACCTTGAAATATGGAAATACTAATATGAGATCAGACTGATAAAATAAGCACATGGGGAAAAGCTAAGTGACTGAATGCTTAAAAGGGTGGAGGTAGGGATGGAATGCAAGATGTCAGGGATGAAAGCAAACTTTCCTTAGAAAGGCAGTATCAGTGAAAACTAACCTCTGCTACTCAACATTTTTATCCCTCTCTCACTGACTCATCACTTATACTCTTTTTTCTTAAATGAACTTTATGTTTTAGAGCAGTTTTAGGTTCACAGCAAAATTGAGTGGAAAGTAGAGAGAGCTCCCATACACTCTCTATCTCCACACAAGCACAGCCTCCCCCACTATCAACATCCAGAACCAGGGTGGTATATTTTTTACAATCAATGAACTTACACTGACACATCATTAACACCCAAAGTCTACAGTTTACGTTAGAGTTCACGCTTGGTGTTGTACATTCTACGCATTTTGAAAAAGTGTATGACGAGTGTAATCCACCATCATAGCATACAAAATAGTTTCACTGCCCTAAAAATCCTTTATGCTCTGCCTATTCATCCAACTCTCTCCTTTAACTCCTGACAACCACTGATCTTTTTACTTTTCCAGAATGTCATATAGTAGGAATCATACTGTATATAGCCTTCTCAGATGTCTTCTTTACATAGTGATATGCATTTAAGGTTTCTCCACATCTTTTTTTGGTTTGTTAGATCATTTCTTTTTAGTGATGAATATATTCCATTATGTAGATGTACCACAGTTTCTTTATCCATTCACCTACTGAAGGACATCCTGATTCCTTCCAAATTTTGGTGATTATGAATAAAGCTGCTATAAATGTCCATGTGCAGGTTTTTGTGTAGACATAAATTTTCAACTCATTTTAGTAAACACCAAAGAATGTGATTGCTAGATCGTATGGTAAGAATGTGTTTAGTTTTGTAAGAAACTACCAAACTGTCTTTCAAAGTGGCTGTAACGTTTTGCATTCCCTCCAGCGATGAACGAGAGTTCTTGTTGCTCCGCAATCTCACCAGCATTTGGTATTGTCAATGTTTTGGATTTTAGACATTCTAATAGGTGTGTAGTGGTATCTCATCATTGTTTTAATTTGTATTTCCCTGATGACATATGATGTTGAGCATCTTTTCATATGCTTATTTGCCATCTGTATATCTTCTTTGGTGAAGTGTCTGTTCAAGTCTTTCACCCATTTTTTTAATCAGGTTTTTTTTTATTGTTGAGTTTTTCTTACTGAGTTCTTTGTATATTTGGGATAATAGTCGTTTATCAGATATGTTTTTTGCAAATATTTTCTCCCATCTTGTGTCTTCTCATTCTTCTTGTCTTCCCATTCTCCTGACAGTGTCTTTCACAGAGCAGAAGTTTTTAATTTTTTTTTTAATTTTTTTAATTTTATTTATTTATTTTTCCCCCCAAAGCCCCAGTAGATAGTTGTATGTCATAGTTGCACCTCCTTCTAGTTGCTGTATGTGGGACGTGGCCTCAGCATGGCTGGAGAAGCGGTGTGTCAGTGCGCGTCCGGGATCGAACCCGGGTCGCCAGCAGCGGAGTGTGCGCACTTAACCGCTAAGCCACGGGGCCAGCCCCAGAAGTTTTTAATTTTAATGAAATCTAGTTTATCAATTATTTATTTTATGGATTGTGCCTTTGGTGTTACATTTAAAAAGTCATTGCCATACCCGAGGTCATCTAGATTTACTCCTACGTTATCTTCTAGGAGTATTGTAGTTTTGCATTTTACAATTAGGTCTATGATCCATTTTGAGTTAATTTTTGTGAAGAGTGTAAGGTCTGTGTGCAGATTCACATTTTTGCATGTGGATGTCCAGTTATTCCAGCACCATTTGTTGAAAAGCAATCTTTCCTCCATTGTATTGCCTTTGCTTCTTTATCAAAGTAACTTGCTGGAATTTTTATTGAGATAGCGTTGAATCTATAGATCAAGTTGGGAAGAACTGACATCTTGATCATATTGAGTTCCTATCCATGAACATGGAATATCTCTCCATTTATTTAGTTCTCCTTTGATTTATTTTATCAGTTTTGTAGTCTTCCTCATATAGATTTTGTACATATTTTGTTAAATTTATAGCTAAGTATTTCTTTTTGCAAGTGATAATGGAAATGGTATTGTGTTTTTTATTTCAAGTTTTACTTGTTCATTGCTGGTATATAGGAAAGTGACTGTCTTTTGTATAGTAACCTTGTATCCTGCAACCTTACTATAATTGCTTATTAATTTCAGAGGGGTTTTTGTCTATTCTTTCAGATTTTCTACAGAGACAACTTGTGCTGTTTTTAAGTCTTGTTGCACCTGTATTTTGTTTCAGTTACTTCCATTGGAGCAGCAGAGTTGGATAAGGGGTTTGTGGGCAGAGACAATTTTCCCTCCGATTCCCCAGACTGAACTGAGCAGAGCTAGAATTCAGATCAAGTTTGTGTTTAAGTCAAGGTACTTGGAAAGATGGTGAAGGGATGAGATGGTAGGTGAATAAGGTAATTATTTCACCAAAATTTCAGATCTTTTGCCTGATTTTTGGCTATTGTTTCCCCCAAGTGCTTTCTTTGCCCAAACAGCCATGGATGGCTGGAGATGCCATCTCATTTTCAGGACTTGGGACAATGCTTCCAAAATTTCTAATGTAGAGCTAGCTGGTCCTCGAGTTTGTGCTTTCACAACCCTAACTACCCAGCTGGTCTCCAGAGACTTCTCCTCAATGGAGCAATCTAGGAACGTTAAAAAAAAAAAGAAAAAGATACCTTTGCTGCTTTATCCAATTCCTCAGGCCCAACGTCCCGGAAGGCCTGAGCCAAGTCAAGTGGCCCCTACAAGAAAATATTCTACAAATGTGTGTTCAACATTGATTTGGTCTGGATATGGAGAAATTTTTTTTTTAATTAATAAAATGTATATTTAGAAACAGATTTGCTTACTAATTTACTTCCACTAACTGAAGAACAAGAAATGTCCTAAAAAAGTTCAACAATCGGTTTCCATTTTTCTGAAGCTCTTTTCTCTCTTCAGTTTTGTTTGTTTGTAATTTTATGAACCAGAAAACATTTTGAGAGGTATGTAAAAGGGTGAATAAAACAAATCTCTCGCTCTCAAGAAACAGCACTAGGCCACACATTAATTGAATCAGGAATTTCAGCTGACCACTAGTGCACATATGCATCTCAAAAATACCCAAATTAGGTGGGCTGCTGGTAATAAAGAGTGTTGTTTTCATTTCCTTTTGAGGGCAGTGTCTACCTCAGTGAGACTGGAACCAATTTTCATTTCCTTAGCTCCATAAGGAGTTGATAGAAACACCAGAGTTAAATGACACTGCTTTCCAATTCATTCCAGTGGAATGTTGGAGTTGATTTTTTTTTTGCCTTTTAAAATCATCCCTCCCCCATCCACCTCCTCCCGTAGCTGCCCACTGGCCCATCTCTTTAATGTGGCTCCAAAACTTTGGTCCCACCTAGTCTGATCACATAATTTCTGGCTAAAATACTCTTCCTTGGCTCACTGACTTGAAGCTAATGACTTACTCCTGAATAACTTAACTCCTTTCTTGGAACTGCCTCCTCTTAAGATTTCTTAACTTATACTTCTGAGGGTGGGAAGAAAATAAAGGTGTTAGAGACTTCCTATGTAATTGGCTAAGGAGTACATTATCCAGGACCTTTTTTCCCCTCCCTGACAGCACAGGCTTTTACTCAGCCTGATGTATGGGCATAATATAACCCTACCTTGATCTGTATTCATCGCAATCCCCAACTTTTCTGACACTTGAATGTGATGACTTTACTGGGATGTTTTCCTTTAGTCAGGAGAGGATGGGGGTATGAAAAGAAGAGATAAGATTGATTCATACTGTAATTCTACACTGACCAACTGCAGCAATATCAACTATAATTCAATTTAAAATTCCACATTCCACAAGTATATTTGGCAATATTGTTCTGGGACATAATTTGGAAATATGCATCAAAACCTTAAGAATATCTATTTTAGTCAAGAGTCTTGGTTACCTAAAGACAGAAAGCCAGCTCAAATTATTTTAAGCAAAAGGGGAAATTTATTAGGTCAAGTAATTGGAAAAGTCTAGGGGAACATCTTGCTTCTGGCATGGCTGGAACAGGAACTCAAGTGGTGTCATTAGAAACCCCCCTTCTCTCTCCATCTCTCAGCTCTGCTTTCTTCTGTGTTGGCAGCCTTGTGGTAAAGATAGCCCTTGTCAGTCCTAATCTTAAATGGTCCTTTGTGCCCATAAATTCAGAAGAAAAGAGATGTTTTTATCCAAGAATCATTATCAGACTTAGAAAAAGTACCTTTTATTGGCTCTGCCTGGATCATATGCCCACTCCTGGACCAATCACTGTGTCTGAAGTGATAGGAAACAGGATATTCTGATTAATCCCAGCCAAGTGGCAAAAAGTTCCACCAGGTGGGGGAGAAGCAGGCAATGGATAAGTGGAATAGGAGGTCAGTTCTATCATCTGAAAAAGGGAAGGAATTCTGGGCAGGTAGAAAAGAGGGATATCTATATAAAACATTCATCTTCTTCTATGTATTTATCCTTAGGAAATAATCAGGGGAGTGAAAGAGTTACAGAGTTATTCATCACAGAGTTATTTATAATAATGCAAAACCAGAAAGAATTAAAATGTTCAATAATAAGGGATTGGTTGAATAAATTATGGTACATGTATTCAATGGAACACTATGAAGCTTTTGAAAACTGTTTTGTAGAAGAAATCTTAATGACGTGAAAAAGTGTTTACGGTATGTTGTTAAGTATAACAACAGTGTGCAGAGCATGGTCCCAATTTATACACATTTTTACACATATACACATTTTATCCATATATATAATACGGTATGTTGTTAAGTATAACAACAGTGTGCAGAGCATGGTCCCAATTTATACACATTTCTACACATATACACATTTTATCCATATAAAACATAATGTATAAATGTTACAAAAGATTGAAAGAATAGATAATGTTGATTACTTCTAGTTGGTGAAATTAGGAGTAATTTTAATCATTCTGGTACTTTTCTCTATTTTCTACAGTAAATATGTATTTTTTTAAATTAAAAACATTATTAAAAAACTTTTAATTCCTCACTACCAATTTAAACTGATCATGCTATTTCTCTTTGCAAAATAAGAAGCTGAAATGGAGATCCTAATTACTGGTAAATAGCAAACTTTGCTTAGACTTTAAGAAAAGTAATTAGGAGAATAAATTATTCACCAGTTTTCTAAGATTAGCTAAGACTCAGATGTACTCTCCGTTATGTCACATTTCCATATTTTGAGGCTTTACTCGTATGCACACCACCAATTCTCTCGGAATTAATCGACCAGCCAGATCCATACTCAAAACCCAGGCCCAGATATCTGCACTGGAAGAGACTCAGGGTATCGTCTCTAAAGTTCATAATTACTCTTGAATGTATCTGGAGAAAGTGAAATGTATTTCCTGCTGCGAGAGACAGGGAATTTTTCTCTATAGCATTAGAAATATTCAGATTAGAAGAAACTACTTCAGCAAAACAGGGAGCAATAAACATCGGAAATGAATAAACCCATGGCTCCTGAATCGCTTCCTCCACATGTTTCAGTTTTCCCTGGAGAACTCCTCTTTTGAATAAGATTTTGCATCACGCAAAGAGCGTCTGCAGTATCCGACCTCAGGAGGGAGGACTGAATAATTGGCCTTTCCTGAGCCTACCAACCAAGTATCAATGAGCTAAATCTTGATAAGCCCAAAGAGAAAACCTTAATGGTAGAAAACTTCACTCATTTCTACCATTACCCGTGCCCATCAATTCACTTGTACGTAGCCCATTTCTTTTTAAATTACCCAACACGAGAGGCAGCTTGACGTCGTGGGAAGATGGACGATAGGGTGCTGTCTAATGAAGATGACATTTCTGTTTCTTGACACCCTTCCACCATGAGACACAACTACTCATAGAAGTTTGTTCAACATACAGTCTCCCTTTATTGGTGAGATTGTTTTTGTCTCTTGACTAGAGAAACTTAACAAAGTATATCACATACAACAATGGCCTACACAATATCCTTTCTTCTTCCTCATTAATTTCTCATCCAAATTTCTTTGGGACAGCAACGTGCTCAGCTTAAAACCTACGTTTCCCAGGTTGGCATACCCCCTCAAATCCCCTTGCTTCAGGAAAGGATTTGCTACCCACTTCGAGGAGTGTGGGTAGCTGACAGTCTCCAGTGATTAGCTCCTGGAAACTTTCAAACTGAGATCATGCTCTCCTTGGGGCAGCCCCCAGCTGATAACTAAGCAACATGGTAGTATAAAAGCCCAGCCACTTCTACCTAACATAGGATTTCCCTAAAGGGCAATCTTCACTCTGCAGCTGCACATTGGGCTGGCAGAGACATTGTCAGGTCTGCATCAAGGAACAAGGGCTCCCCCTGCCAAATTCAGCTTCCTGCTTCTTTCACAGGTGTTACTCCCCATTCAAACTTTTGCACTCCTAACTCCATCTCAGCATCTGCTTCCTGAAGAACACAACTGGCGACATCCAGCTTCCTTTGTGGCTTTGGGCAGCCATATGACACAGTTCTGGCCAGTGAGATATAAGTGAAAGTTGTTTGGTGAGAGTCTAGAAAAGCGCTTTCATTAGAAGCAATCTCAACTGACGTGCACCTTTTGCTTTTTGCATTTTCTCTTCTATTTGCCTGGGATACAGATGCATTTTGAAGGGTGGAGCAGCCATCTTGTGACAATGAGATAACAACCACAAAGTCTAAAACCACATGCTAAGGATGGTAGCATCCTTAGATGGTAGAACCTGGAAAGAGCCTGGGTCCTGGAAGGCACTGTGAAGGAATCATGCCAGCCTTGGACTGTCTACCTCTAGGTTTCTTATTTTGTGCAACAAATAACCCCCTTACTTGTTTAAGACTTGATATGTCAGATTTTACAGTGGAATGCAAATCTAGCTGATTCACAGGACATAGGAAAATGTTCTTGGTATTAAGCATGTTGTTAAGCAAAACCAGCAGGTTACACAGCAATGTGCAGGCTACGATCCCAACTATTTATTTACGTGTGTGTGTGTGTACATACATACAAATATCCCTTATATACTCATTTTTATACATATTATACACATTTTATCTATATAAAGTGAAAAGATGTGCTTAAGAAGAGGAGGGGGATGGTGATACCCACCTATCCAGCCAAATAGTCTAGAGCAGCCTCCTTCAGTGAGGGGATTGGGAGTGACATCCGGTTCACCTCTCTCCCCTTTTCCCATCATGGTTTGACTCATGAGGAATAAAACAATCAGCATGTGAAATATTTTTTGTGCAAGACAGAAAGCAAATATTTATCAATTGCATAATACATGTATTGATTTGCCCAGGAAACTGCAAAGCCAAATACTGCATATAATTCAAGCCAAGCAACTCGTTTCCTAGTAGAGTAGGAGAATTCCAAATTTCTACTTTGTTACCATCTGGGAGTTCCCAATGACAAAGCGAAATATCCAACCTTTAAATTTCTAAATAAAGAAAACCAGGCCGCTATTCATTCATGACGTAGTAGAAAGGGTTTTGAACTAAAAATCAGAAAATCTGAATTGCAGACCTAGTGTACAGAGTAAGTTCATCTGTAAAGGTGCTAATATGACCTGTCTTACTTCCTTCACAGAGGGTTGTGAAAATCAAATGAGATAATTACTGTAATATGATATGCAAATATAAATTAATAATAATAATAGTAATAACAACAACCACGGCTCTCTGCATGCCAGGCACTGTTCTACATACTTTATATATTTTAACTCATTCAACTCTCACAACAACCCAATGGTATTATGTGATGTGATTATGGGACCGAGAACACTGGGCCCCCAAACATCCTGAGGTCAATTCTCCCTAATTTCTGTATTTTACGGGTGGCCATATTTATGTCTAAAAAATAGGTTTCATTCGTATTTTCAGATGCTAATGAATAACAGGAAATGTGTCTAATTATGATATAGTGGAACACTGAGCCAACTTTTATATCTTTGTGCTTCTAATTATTTTTAAGAAAAGAAAGAAGACACGTGAGTAAGGGAAACTGTTGAAGAGGGAGGGACCTTCTTTCACGTTTTCCTCACGTGTTCGCCTCGGCCCAAGGAAGAGGGAAACTACTACACTTCTGTCCTCTCTCTTGACCCCTTTCTTTGTTCCTCCTCATAGGAGTGACAGATGATTGGTCAGAGCTGGGGACAATCACTGGGCCAGTTTCACCAGCAGGCTAGACCTGTGTTGAAGGCTCAAGTTCAGTGCTCATGACTGTCTTGCCCTCACATTCGCTTCTGAGTCCTGGTCCTACAGACTCTGCTTCACTTCCTGTTGCAGTGGCAAGCACACGTGGGCAGGACATGGAGCCCGTGTTTTAAACAGAGGCTTGTGGTCCTTGCCTTTTGTCTGCTGTTTAGGTAAGTAGACTCAGAGTCTGTTCTGAAGGTCCTGCCTATGTCTTCACAGCAGCATGCCTGAATATGCAGGTATCAAGTTCTACTAATCCGTGTGCAAAGTAGGAAACCCCAGTGCAGCCAGACTCACAATTCAGTCTCTAACACTGCAATTTATTAGAGCCTTGCATTTGGGAGGATGTGTGGCTACTGCCTGGATTAAGAGAGGGGTATATATGCTTTTCATTTGCCTACTGACCTTTTCATGTATGTTCCTGGAAGACAAGAGGGTTAGTGGCACCCTAATCCCCAAAAGGAAATCCAAACTGTAACTTAAGAAACTTTATCTCCTCTGCTAGACGGAACCATATATTCTTCTATGTCTCCAGGTTATGGCTTAGGATTTGACCCAGAGGAGTGGCTTAAAAAATGCTTATTGGGTGAATTAATAACATATGTTAACAAAAATAAAAAGTAGAGTTTGAAAGAAAATTTGGAAAGGAGAACAGGTTTCCAGAAAGATGAGAAGGTAAACTTAGCTTAGACAGAGCAAGGAAGGATATCGACTTTCATAGAACCAAGCCAAAGCACCAAGAACTAAAAAAATACTGGACTTTGGAGCAAACAGAAGTATCCACACTGAAGCACCAAAGTCAGAACACAAGAGCAAAAGTTTTCAGGCAGTAACAGAGATGAAAATTAGCTGTTGACAGGTGGGCTGCTCTACTACACATCTCCCCACACGTAGGTCTTGAGATATCCACTCTCTGACTCCCAGCAGTTAAAACATCTCCAAAAGTTCAATCAAGATATCTGTCAATATCATGTATTTTACATGTCAAAGGGGAGCAAATTAGCATATGATAGTTTACTTCTTAAAACATAGATGAAATGTGTAAAAGAGATGGTATGGGCAGTCCCCTACTTTAAAAAAATATATTGTTTAATGAATTAATTAAATCTTTATCAAAATAATACATGTTCAGTTAAAACAATCAAATAGTGAGAAAAAAAAAGTTTATAATGAAAAACAGCAGTTTCTCCTTCACCATTCACCAATCCCCAAAACCTGTCATAACAGACAACTCTTCACTTTTTATCTATTTCTTTTAGCATATTTCTAAATAATATGCTTACATGGCTATTTCTCGACTTACTAACTTTAGAAATCTATTAACTTCTTCTTCTGGAAGATAAAGCTCTAATTATACCTTCTTTATTCTCATTCATTCAATACAGTTAGGTCAGAATTTGGGAGTAAATCAATGGTATTATTATAATTACGTAATTGTTTACTATTGAGATAAGTAATATATATTATTATTATTTGGTTTTATATGTTTTTATTTTTCCTAGTGTTAACCACTGCCTCATTTTCTCATTTGCTTAATTTACAATTTTCATAATCCTTAATGTTTTATACCAATCTGCTGTACTTGTAGCAATAGTTGTTGTCCAACTGCCAGGCACATCATTTATTCAGTCAAATCCATTTTTCTCTGAAGCTCTCTGCTCTGGACCCCCATCCCCCTGCTCCAATCTTGTCATGTCTTTAGGCACAGGCTGACTTCCAAGGAGTTTATTTCGTCATTTTCTTATATTGGATCCTCTATTTCCCAGATCTCATTTCTTAATTCTGTTAAGTTGATGACTTTATATTTTTTACGACAAGTATCAGCACCTTTATTTTTCTGTTTTCTACTCATTTTTATCAAATAATAAGGACAAGATGCAATTAAAATTTTCTAAAAGTTACCTAAACTACTGTTTAACAGAACTAACAGTGCCATCAAACTAATCAGCAGGCAACATCACCATGAAAATCCTTCATTCCTCTGACATATTTAGTATATGAAAGGTAAAGTGTTAACAAAGTAATGTACAAAAAGTACTATCAGGGTTGTATTAAGGTATCTGTGAGCTCTAAATAAGCTACTCACTTGGTGCATCTTCAAACCAATATATTAAATATATTTCCTTAACTTTTTTGGGTTTTTTTGGCAGTTGAAGGGATAAACTGATTTTCTGCAAATTGAAATTGTACACTTTTTCTTCAAGCCTCTAACTCTTATACCAGCAGTATGCTCACCTTCTTCTTTAAGTTCCCCCCAAACAAAACTCCATTTAACAATAAGCTTAGTGATTCAAACAGATTTTTTTCTGAAAATTCCACTGGGGAGGAGTGCATAGATTTTCAATAAGGGAAAGGGATGAGGGAAAGGAGAGAGGGAATGCATTAGCTATATCTCTTCTTTCAAATCTCTGTATTTGGCCTTAACACCACTATTTATCCCTCCAGCATTAAGCCTTCCTGACCCCTATCCCTGCCTTCTTGCATCTCTCTCATCCTCCCTCCCAAACTCTCTCTTATGCCAAACACTTCAGATCTGCCCAGCCTCTTGTTCCCAACTTGCACAACAACCATTTGTTACCTCTTATTCCTGTCTTCCAGTATGCCAAAGGCTCTTAGATTGAGCCTCTAGTTAACTGAGATCCATTTTCCTTAGAAGTCAGTGAAGGATTATCAGTAATAAATTTTCCTCTTACATGTTCAAATTTAAACTAATGGATTTATTATACACACTAAAATACGAGTTGAGCTAATTTCAATTTCTCCACTTTTATAAAGAGATGCATGTAAAAATCTAGGTTTACCAGCACCAAATTTCCAGTTTTGGGGAGCACGTTTTGTGCCCCTTACAGGTTCATGCCTGGGTAGCTGACTAGTCCAACATTGAGAGTGGGTTAGATGAAAGAGGAACCAGTGAAATTAAGGACCACCATGGAGTCTTCCAGAGAAAAGCAAGTCAAAAAGAGCACTGGGGATGTAAGGCAGCATAGTATCCAGTGTTTGGTTTTCTGGACTGTGAAGGAGGACTGTTAGACTTTCAGACTAGAGCAGTAGGCAGAAGATTATAAAGGGTTATAAAGAGCCTTGGGGTCAAACTGAGGAGATTTTGGTTTTCATCAATAAAGCGGTGGCAATGGATTCCAGTGGGAGGTCTAAGATTTATCTTGGTATGTAGAAAATGGAAGAAAACGTGAAGAAGGAAGAAAGAAAAAAAGAATAGGAGAGAATAAAAGAAAAAAGAAATCAAAGAATCCTAAGAGTTGGAAGAAGCCTTGGCATTTATTTATTTATCCCCACCTTCTGCTCAGTGCTGGAATCCTTGCTTCAATTCCAGTACTCAAGGCTCTATATTCCAGAGGTACTTAGACTTCTTATTTTGAAGTAATTGTAGATTCATCTGTAGTTGTAAGAAACAATACAGAAAGATTCTGTATATGCTTCATCCAACTTCCCCTCATGGTAACATCTTGCATAACTGTAGTACAATGTTACAGGCAGAAAATTGATACAATCCATTGACCTTATTCAGATTTCACCAGTTTTACATGTACTCATTTGTGTGTGTGTGTGTATTTAGTTCTTTGCATAGATTTGTGCGACCACCACCACGGTGAAGATACAGAACAGTTCCATCACAAGGATCCCTCATGCCTCCCTATTATGGCCACAGACACCTCCCTCCCTACCCTGCCCTAACCCCTGGCAAACACTAATCTGTCCTCTCTATAATTTTTCATTTAATAATGTTATATAAATGGAATCATATAGCTTGTACCTTCTGAGATTGGCTTTTTTGACTCAACATAATTCTTTGATGATCCATCCAAGTTGCTGCATATATCAATATTTCATTCCTTTTTATGGCTTAGTAGTATTTGGTGGTATGGATGTACCACAATTTATTACAAATAAAGCTACTATGAATATTTGTGTACAGGTTTTGTGTGAATATAATTTTTCGTTTCGCTGAGGTATACGTTCAAAAGTGCAATTGCAGGGTCGTATGGTAGTTGCATGTTTCATTTTTCAAGGAACTGGCACACACTTTTCCAGAATGACTGTACCATTCTACATTCCCACCAGCAATGTGTAAGTGACCCAGTTTCAACATATAGACTTTTAAAACAAAAAATGTAATTAAAAAAATAAAACAAAGAAGCTTAGTGACTGACCTAGAATTGTCTGTTGTCAACATCACTGCCTTGCTCTTCTATAATGGAGAGGAGAAGTCAAGATTTACATTTCCCAGAATCCCCTGCTGCATATAGTTCCAGGGTAGCATCAGCCAATGAGAAGCAGTGAAGTAAGATGTGGATAGTGGAAGAGAAGTTAACCTATCACTCTCTGGTGGCTACTTTAGGCAGATATGTGAGCTGATCGTAGACCCGAAGTTCTCAGTAGTCTCTGGATTAACCCCTGGGATCACCGGCTTCAGAACTGTCGGCTGCCAAGATAGCTAAGATGGTGCTGCAGGCTGTGATGGCCTGTGGGAGCTTCCCACAAGTCCTTGACTTTAAAAGCAGCTTCTAGGTGAGCCTTTGAGATCTACCCACTTCACGCTGCAGGCTGCGCTCATAGGGGATAGCTTCCTTTATCTCTATGCCGGCCCTTCCAAAGTCTGCGTGTTTCTAATTCCTTGTATTAAAATCTTCCACACTTGGAATATGTAGATGGTGTCAATTTTCCAAATCAAAGATGCTGTAGTGAAGGAATCTCAAGTGGCACGACTGCGGGAGACCAGTGCTGTGCCACCAGATTCTGGGCCCCGGGAGCATGACTTTATTCCAAACCATGTTGCTGAGGCTTCAGCTGCTGATATAGGTCCTGAGGGTGAGACTAATCCTAGGGTGGGCACCCAGCTGCGAGGCTCTGGGAAAGGCAAAGACAGAAAACCAGGTGTGGGCTCATAACTATGTGCATATCAGACTTGCCTTCTAACTGTCCCTTGTCCCCTCCTAGTGCTCTCCTGTTCCTGTTCCTTTTCTTACACTGCTCCTCCTGCATACAATCTCTTCTATACCTTCTGGCTTTTCTAAGCCAGAAATATTTGGTCCTCCTTAAGACACCCCATTTCACATCACATTCTGGTTATTTGCTTACAGATTTCCTCCACTGTGCTGAACTTTGGACTCTGTCTTTTACATCTTCCTCTCTCCACACTGTACAAAATAGTGCTAGTGGGTTCTTTTTATTAAATGCTCATAACCTTTCTTCTTTCTTTTAGTTCAGGTGTCAGCAAACTATAGCCTGTGGGCTAAATCCAACCCTCCACCTGTTTTTGTAAATAAAGTTTTATTGGAACACAGCCATGTTCATCACTTATGTATTGCCTGTGGCTGCTTTGGCTCCAAAACAGCAGTGTCAAGTGGTTGTACCAGAGATCTCACAGCCTGCAAAGCTGAAAATATTTATTATCTGGCCCTTTACAAAAAAGGCTTGCCATCCCTTGTTCATTTAGGGTAAGAAAAGAGATTTGCCCTTTGGATTTAATCCATTAAACCACTCACTGTGTTCCCTCTTGCCTTATAAAATCTCCAAGCATTATAATTGTGAAGTATTTTGAGAAATTGAGAAATATTCATCATAAAATAAAATCTCAGTTTGGGAAGTGTCATGGTCACTTAAGGGCCCTAGAGTAAGCTCATATATAACCAAAGAACAATTATCATTGAAAAATAATAAGCTGACATTTTAGATTTGTAGATAATTTTCTCCAACCTTGGGTAATATGAATCTGCCTTGTGGAGAACCATTTGTGTTCCACTCCAGCTAGAATTAGTCTCTCTTCCCTCAATGCTTCCAGAATACTTCATTCTCTCTGTTACAGCATCTATTTCAGTTGGCCTCACATTAATTTCTTTTCACAAGTGTACTTCCAGACTAGGGTTATAAATACCCTGGAAAGAACTCTTTTGTCCAACCCTGTAACCTCCACAGAATTTTCCCAAAGCAGATATTGATAAATGATGATTGAATGAATGTCATTAATGTAAATATGAAAAATAGCTTTACAATAATATTGATCTTATGAAATCATGGGTAAAACCTCCACAGAAATTCTCCATACTGTGCTTGTGTATACACATTTTTAATTCTATTTATTCTGCTTATATCCCTGTTTAATTTGCTCATATATGTATATAGAAAGGAAGTCATCTCAGGAATGCCTACTATACAATAGTGCTCTGTTGTTTAAACAAAACAAAACAAAATAATTCTCTTGAAAAAGTAAATGCCTTGTTTGGGTCAAGCAATTTTCTCAGGAAATTAGCATTATTATGAACCAGAAAACCCTTCTGGAATTTATTTCCTTAATTATTCACTTCACTGTTAAACTTCAGTGAGTAATGAATCCTGTTTATCAACCCAAGTGACAGACGATCCAATAGGCCTCTGGTTTTTCATCTACGTGAAGAAACATTTATAGTCCAGCCCCAGTGGAGTCTAAATAGAAAAATAAGGCATCCCTAGGGTATTTTATTTGCCTTTGTGTAACGTAGAGCTCTTGGTTGCAAGATGATAGAAACACAGCTTGAATTAGCCAAAGAAAAGTGGATGGGGACAGGAGTTGCTGGTTCACAAAATCAAAGAATGAGTGAGTAACCGAGTGATAGGGGGAAACTGGAATGCAGCTGAGCCTCTGGAACAGGGGGAACCAGGGACTGGAAAGCTGCCTGGACACTGTCCTTCTCCATCTGGAGTCTCTGCTTCTCTCTACATGCTGCCCTCCTTCTTGTTCAGTGTCGATCACCCTTCTCTACCAGGAAGAAATCTAATCATACACAACTCCTTTTATTTTTTTTTTCTTTTTAAAATCTTACACCTTTATTCTTAGAGAGGGACGGTCCCTCTCAACTTTAGTTAGAAAAATCCCAGGCAAAACTTTTGGGCCTAAGTTGGATCAAACCTAACAGGAGATGTGTCATATAAGAAAATGACACTTCTGACATAGCCGTGGGGGTAGAAAGGGAGGGAGCGTAGGAAGGAAGATGGAGGAGAGACAGTTCCTAGGAAAAGGGAGCTAGAAGGGTATTGGGTTGACAGTTCCATAGATAGTCTTTGCTCTTTTTGAGGGCATTGGGCTGTCCTACTTACAAACAAATTCCTATGCTTCTGGAAAGACAAAAAAGAAGGCTAGTGAAGAGCCATACACTGGATACTTCACTTCAGAGAACAGACTTTCATTATAGGAGCACAGGTACCCTCAGCAAAAGGCAAGGAGAGGTGAAATGTTCATATTCATTTGAAGTGTAGTCAGTGACAATAGGCTTCCCATCAGAGGGCAGGGAGAGACACTAACAAGAAGCACCTAAAATGCGTGGCACCTGAAATGGACCCTCCCAGTAAATATGGTGATGGGTCTGGTCTGTTTTCCTAACGCAAAAGGCTATAACTCTGACTACCTTATGGTTTCTCCAAGTCCTGCCGCAGGACTGCTGCCAGCCCACCTCGTGCCTTAGTGCAAATTAGAAAGGCATGCCTTCTTCAAGGCAGACCCAGTACTCACCCACCTCCCTAGCGCCATGCCAGGACTCCTGTGTTGAGCAATGAATTTCAGCCTCCACCTGCCCCTCAGCCAGGCACTCTTGTACAGGGTCCAAATTGCACAAGCATCTGTGGCAGCCCTGGCCTACCTAGATGGGGGTAGGGTAGGCAGGCTATCCTTTGTCCAAAAGCAAGGACTTCCAACCTCAGTAAAAGTGAGGCTCTGGTGGTAGCTTGGGGTTGGTGATGGAAGACAGTAGCAAGAACGGCAAAACTGGCTAAAGTCAAAGGACTCTAGGGATGGACAACCCACCTCTGGGTACTGGAGCAGTAGGGACATCTCTGGGGGCGGAGAAAACAGCAGCAAACTCCACTGGCTGCACAACAGCAGAAGCAGCACTAGCTTCTGAGGCTCCTGGAATGATTCAAGGAGTGAGAGTGACGAGGGTCCACGCATGCTTGTCTCTCCCAATTGAAAACAGGGTGTTTTTTTTAAATCAAGAATTTACGTAGCAGAATGCCTTGATAGAGATGAAAGTTTTTGGCCTCCTTTCTTTTTACCTTTGAAACCTAAAAATAACTACCTTTTGAAGAAAATGATCGTGTGAGAATTTAAGGAAGCTAGCCTTAGAAAAAGTAAGGTAAGGATTTAGGATTGCCCTTTTGATAAGGTTGTATTCAAACTTGTAGGGTAGACACTCTTAGAAGAGAAACCACACCCCCATGGTCCCAAAAGAGAGAGGAATTAGTCCCTTTGAGGTGGATGCTCAAAAGAGAGGCAATGGCACCCTGAAGCAGGGAGAGAGGGAAGGAAATGATGGGGGGCAGGGTCTGGAGGGGCATCAGAATCTGAGTGCGCCTTCTGATCAGCAGTTGGAAATCAGCGTTCACCCTGGAGATTCTGATGACCCTGAACCCTGCGTGATCAGGGTACAGTTCTGCTGCAAGTGGGCATCATGCCAGCACCTAAAGCAGTGGCCAGAATAGAGGAGCCGTCATCCCAGTGCTGCAGTCCAGGGAATAAATGCCCAGGCAGCCTGCCCTGTGCTGTTAGATCCCGTCTATTTTTATGCTTTGAAGGAACCGCCCATGAATGTTCCAGTCACTGCATGAGTCAGAGTCTTGTTCCCCAAGAGCTGCCGCAGTGCTGCGTCCATGCCACCCTCTCCCTCTACTTCCTGGACTCTGTCTGAGACACCACTCACCAGTTCCCCTGGCTGCGTATGAATTAGGGGCTGGGCTGGGTCTTATTCTCTGACACGAGGATAGAGCCCCAGAGCTGCATGGGGCAGGAAAATGGGAAAGAACTTGGCACTAGTTATGTGAGTATATGATAAAAAGGTGACATTCAAATCACTCAAGGAAAGAGTGGATCATTCAAAAATGTTGGGTAAATTGACTAGTAATTAGGGGGAAAATATTAGATCATTACTTCACTGCATCTAAATAAATTATAGACAGACCAAAGATTTAAATGTAAACATTTTTAAACATAAAAGTAATAAAAAATAGGAAAAAATAATGACAAATAAATAACGTTGAGTACAAACAATTGAAAACTTCTGTGTGGCAAAAAAAAAAATCACGTATAAGGTTGAAAGACAAATGACAAACTGAGGAAAACAATAACAATAATGGGAGGCAAAGGGTTAATACCCATACTATTAAAAAAGCTTTTACAAATCAAGAAAAATTAAAACTCCAATAGAAAAAAATGGGAAAAGTCACAAATAGGTAACTATAATGCAAATGGTCAATAAATATACGAAAAAGTGTTCAACTTCACTAATATGCAAAGAAGCAAATTTGATGATTTTCACCTATAAGATTGTCTAAGATTTTTAAAAAATTGCTAAAACTCATGAATTGACAAAGTTGGGAGAAACATGTACTTTGTGCTTTTTTCTGCAGGCTTGTAAAGTAGTACAACTTTTCCAGAGGGAAATCTGACAAGAAGTATCAAAACATAAGATGTACATACTCTTTGGTGCTACAATTCTACTTGTAGGACTTTATTCCAAGGAAGTTATTACACAAATTTGAAAAGATGTATTCACATATTGTTTATGATTTTGAAAAATGGGAAATAATGTCCCTCAGTAGGGGTTGGTTAAGTAATTGTGGTACAGGCATCCATGGAATACTATACAGCCCTTAAAAAGAATGAGGTAAATCTATATTGAAACAGAAAGATAACTTCAATTATTGGTTCTTTTTTGGGGGCGGGGGGAGATCAGCCCTGTGCTAACATCTGCCAAGCCTCCTCTTTGTTTTTGCTGAGGAAGACTGGCCCTGGGCTAACATCCATGCCCATCTTCCTCCACTTTACATGGGACGCCGCCACAGCATGGCTTGCCAAGCAGTGCGTCGGTGTGCGCCTGGGATCCGAACCGGCGAACCCGGGCAGCTGCAGCAGAGCGTGCACACTTAACTGCTTGCGCCACTGGGCCGGCCCCCAATTATTGATTCTTTGAGGCCCATGTCATTCAATTATATCAACCACTACCCTTCTTCATCAGCAGTTTTTGATAAATTTCCCCTTATTAATCATAGACTTTGGCACCTGAGTGCCATAGTCTTTAACATAGACTTTGGTTCATAGTCTTCCAAACCACTATCGTCCAAGGTGACTTAGATATCTGTGTGGATAAACTGTACCATTTCCAGTCTTAGGAATTCTTGAATTTCTCATTTACAGTCAAATACAGTAGACTGATACTCTATAGTCACCTACCACGGCCATGGTATGCACAAATTGCTTCATCTCTAAAATTACTAAATCAGGTGTCCTTCCCTCTGACCACATTCTCTTATCTCCTCAACTAACCTGCTCAACTGTCATAATATATTTGTTCTTCTTTTGCTTCAGGTCCTCTAATCCACCCCTCTAGTCATCTTAGACTTAATGATTGACCATTTCAAAATTTCTCTTGCCAATATTTTAAACTCCTTTGCCTCATTATTCTTACTGCACCTGCTGCAAGATCGCCTGCCCTTTGTGGTTTGAATTATGTTTTTTTCATACCCTGGCTACCAAACAATGCTAGAGTATCACATTCTGGCAGACAGGTACCGCTATAAATTAATATTCAGTGATTTTGACTGGGCCCTTGTATTGGGTTCAGTTCCCATGAAGATAGAGCCTGAGACAAAGATTTGAATGCAAACAGTTTATTTGAAGATAATCCCAAGTAGAGGAATGAAGGGGGAAGAGAGAAGAGGAGGGAAAAAGGGAGAGAGGGATAGGAAGAGGGAGAGAGAAATGGGGCAGGGGGAGAGGAACCAATGCAGGGTGTGTAACTAGAGCTCAGTTCCCCTGGTACCTCTGAGAGACTGCATAGAGCCCACCTATGCGTCATCCCACTCCACTCCTCTCTGTCACTGGTTGAGGACTACTCTTGGAGGCATTAACACCCTCTCATTCCAGGTTGCCTCATGCACGGGTCACACAATCTCCTAGCCAGAGAACAACCTCAGGCAGAGTTGTAGGTGCTTCCAAAAGAAAGCTGTCGGCATGTTTGCACCAGAACTGTGAGTGCCCAGGGGATACTGGTGGGCCACCAACAGCATATACTGCAGCCTCAACGCGGCCCAGTATCCTTACCATGTTACCTTAGTCACCTTCATCTCCCCTCCCTACAACCACTTCAAAATCCTTGAGTAACTTTAAGCCTGTGATTCTTTTTGTTATCCCTTCATTCTAAGCAGATGACCATGCCTCCTCGCTCACAGAGAAACATTGAAGTTCTCAGAAAGGAAGCCGTCAAGTTTCCATCAACAATTCTAATACCTCATCTACATCTACACCCATCACTTCTCTCTTCTCCCTTCTTCAATAGAAGAGGTGTCCCTCCCCCTATCTAAGGCCAACGTCTCTGCCTGTGCGTCACCTTTTCCCTTTCATCTTCTTAGTGGCTCTCCTCAATTGACTGTTTCCTCTCTCTCGTGAGTCTTGAACCTCTGTCTCTCTTGCCTCCTCTCTCGCATCTTAAAACAAACAACCCTCCCTAAAATTCACCTCCCATTCCATCCACTGTCCTGTCTCTTTTCCTCCTCTTTACACCAGATTTATTGAAAGAGCATCTTATGCATGTGGCCTCCAGTCCCTCTCCTCCCATTCATTTCTGTTCTGCAGTAACTTCTCTCACAGGGTCACAAATGACCTCTTTGTGGCAAAAGTCAGAGGACGCCAGTGCTTATCTCTCTTGCCCTCTCAGCCACATTTGACTCTGCATGTTAGTTTCTCCCCTGGGCTTCCATGATTTCTAATTCTTTCAGTTCTCCTCCTTTCTTTCTGGCCACATCCCCTCAGTGTCTATTCATCTCTTAAATAATGCTGCCCTCGGCTCTCCAACATTCTCCACCAGTGGTCTCAGCCACTTCCACACCTCTGACTACCATGGTAAGGTGGATGATTCCTAGATCTACCAGAACAGCCCAGATTTCTCTGCTGAACTCCAGACTTAAATACGCATTTGCTTAGTGCACATATTCAGTTCTGTCACTTTGGCCAAGTCATTAAACTTCCCTTAATCTATGTTCTTGGGTGTAAAATGGAAATAAGATACCTACTTCTTATATCCTTTAAAAAAAATTTTAAATCTTGAAATAATTATAGATTCAGATCCAAATAACAGAAAGTTGCAAAGACTGTACAGAGAGGTCCCCTGTGTCCTTCACCCAATTTCTCCCAATGGTTACATTTTTCATAAGTGTAGTACAACAGCAAAACCAGAAAATTGACATTATAACAATATGCGTAGTTCTATGCCATTTTATCACCTGTGTAGATTTGTGGAACCATCACTGCAGTCAAGATACAGAACTATTCCATCACCACAAAGAGCTTCCTCATTTGCATCTTTTTTTACGTATTCCTTTTTTTTATTTTATTCTCATCAGATCCTTGAAACAAGGAACATATATGCTATTTGCTTTTGTGTTCCCAGAGTCTCACATTGTACTTTGCTCTTAGAAACCACTGCTAAATGTTTGTGAAAGCAAAGATGGAAGAAAGGAAGGAGGATTACACCCATAGAGGGCGAGAATATCAATTTAGGATCCAGGATAGACCATGATATTGTTAGCTCAACACCAGTGGCCAGGGACCTGAGGACAGAGGCCTCCTTCCTGGTTTCAGCTCCTGTGAATGAGATGTTGGCAGATGCAGGAAGAGTCAGAGTGGTGAGGCTTACCTCACAGTAATTCCAGTAATCACAGCCCCAGTCTGTGGCAGAGAGGAAGGACTTTCTCAATCTGGTACCTTTTTTGGGAATCTCTCACATCACACCACATGGCCAGTTACCCACTCCACCTATCTGATGTCTGCCCTGCTCTGCCTCACATCATTGGCACATCCCTGTGTTTGCTGGAAGAACCAGGGAACCATCCTGACCTCAGCTTGTCTGCTACTTGCCAGTATGTGGGGCAACTTTTATCTCCAGGCTTAGGAAAAGTGGCTAGTCCTAGGGCGTGATTTAAAAATTCTGCTTAATTGTAATTGCTCTTGATAGATAGGTAATATTTCTGTTTGCTCAGTAATTATGATAGTCAATAGGAGAATTCTGAAATTGGAGAAAGAGGCAAAAAAGAAGAAAACAGCTAAAGAATCTGTAGAGACAATTATACATACATTCAGGGCTATATACATGCCCCACATAGAATGTGTGTGTGTGTGTGCGTGTGTGTGTGTGTGTTTACCACCAAATGATTATTCCTATTAGAAGGAAAAAGAAGGCAGTATTTATCTAACAGTGAGTCATGTTATTATAATAAGTTTTAATCAGAGCAAAAGTCAAATTTGTGTTCCCTTAAATAGCATGGTTAAAGTCTCTGAAATGAGAAACCTCAGCTTGGAATATTTGTGTCAGCAATGAGCACTTTGTGTTGTCTAGTCTGCAAGTCTCAAGGGACAATTATTTGATTTCCAAGCCTTAAACTCATTTATCGGTTGTAGTTTATAAACTTGGTGCAGCAATTTGTGAGCTTATGTCATGCTTCCAGCAGGGTGGTTTAGAAACGGTCCACATGGGGATTCATTTTCAGTGGAGGAAGTCAGAGGCATGGAATTAAGGTAATACCTGGGTCCCTGCATGTGGGGAAATTTGGGGGTTTGGAAGTGCAATGTGCACATTGGATTTTGTACATTGTAAGTGTGCATTTACTTTGTATATACAATGCACTTTGTACATTGTACACTGTAAGTGCAGAACTGCATGTCTTGTACATTGAGTAGAGGAGTCAATTGATCTCATATCAGAGTGTGTTTGATATTAGAGATCTGTGTTCACAGAGAGCACACACAAAATGGACATAGTTAGAAGGATAGGGATCTTGTTTTGTTCACTGGTATTTCCTCAGCATTCAGAATAGTGCCTGGTGCATGGTAGGCGCTCAGAAAATTTTTCTTGAATCAACAGTCAATACTTACACTGCGTGCAAGGGAGAAAGAACAAATCAATAGGTACTCAATTGTCAACAAACCCAGGGCACTGTGGGTAACAATGTCACAACCCAGATTTAGCCACAAAGCCTATTGGGTCACAGCAAAATGAAATAGAGGAGAAGGAGAAATCAGGAGTCAGAAGAATAAGCTCAGAGGGGATGACAAAACCAGCAATGGAAACTATCCTTGGTCCTGAGCCAGCTTGGTCCAATCAGGAGGGTGGGGCATGACAGTGGGAGTCCCAGTGACAGGCTAGAATTAAAGTCAGGTGGATGGAGAGCAGTCCAGTCCCAGCAGAACCCAGTCAGTGGCGGAAGACATGAGAGAAAGGATTTGGTCTTGTAGGGGAGGGACCTGGCAATAACTAAGCAGGGTGAAAGGGCTTAAATACCAGCAAAGAACTAGAGTACAGGCCAAGGGGACTGAGCTCAAAGCCCAGGCTTACTGGGCTAACATGGTAGATGACTGGAGAAGGCTATAATCTGGTGGGTCTACATGGACGCCCAAAGCACCCAGCTTTTAGGTGATCATTGGCAAGTCTAATTCTAAGGGTTCACCAAGTGATGGGCAAGAGCTCATATCATAGGCAGGGCTGAGTCTACAGGTAAAGGGAATCTGATCTGCTCCTTCATTGTGTGCTCTCATGGTGTCCTAAATACGCTTTTGGGTAACACTCATCACACTGGCAATTACTTCAACAACTTTTGTTTCTTGCTGGTGCACAGGATTGTTTTTATATGGATTACTACCAAATCCCCAGCACCAATACTTGGCACATAGTAAGCACATAGTATGAATAAAAGAAAGAACCGGGGCCTCCTTATGGAAGAGGCTTGGAAAAGTAGAGACAGACTCTGCGACTGACCAGACTTACATCTCAGCAGTATTTCTCATCTCTTCTTCCTCTTATTTCCTTGCAATGGTCGAGACTGGCATCAAGGAGAAGGAAGGCAGACCAGAGCCGTGACATGCCCTACAGAGCAGAGCTCAACAGAGCTCTGCCATGCTGCCACATTTTTCCTGGGCAGCACCAGATTTTCTGTCGCAATTATACATTTTACTCTTTGAATAGCAGATTTTCATACCAGTATTTTCTTCTACGTTAAAGAAGAGAGCTACTAAGACACTGAGTCCAAGAGGAGGAAAGGCGAGGAGTAGAGAGAAGAAAGAGAAAGGAAAGGAAAAAAGTAAAAGATCCCATTACCACTTGCACCAGGACTGGATTTGGGTTGTTAATTGCCCCACCTCCCAGTTACTGCCACATCCTGCCCAGTCCTGACTTCCAGTCTCCCACAACACTGCAGTTGCAGCAAACCACAACCTCGGGACAAGGAGCCCTGTCTCCATCCTAGGGACAAGGAGCCCTGCCCACCACATGCCGGCACAGCAGCCCCCTGTGTTCTGACCTCCTGACTTCCATACTACGTACATTAAAGTTCAGCTCTGTTGTGGCTGGGGACCAATTAGGGCTTTTTTCCTTGTAGCATGAGCATCCCCATCAGTGAGACAGAGCTGGAAGGTCCTACACTCTAGAATGCCTCTGAAGCCAAAGCTAATAGCTGAAAGATGGGCGGATGGCGGGAGAAGAAGAAAGACTCTCTGTGTGTATACGTGTATTTTTAAACTAATAGGAAAAATATTGTAAATAGAATTCCAACAGGACAAAATTCTATCCAACAGGAAATTGTAAATGGTTCTAAGAAATACCAAAGAATGCACACTGATGGCAGAAAAACCAAGAGATGACATCACTGCCTCTACAAGGACCTGGTATTTGAAAAAAATAAACTGGCCCATGAAGCAAACAGATGATGGGAGCATAACTGGAATGTGGGATTCTTTGCCCCATATTTTTACAGCAAATAAAAGTAAAGCATTTCAAGCATAATTCTAAGAGGGTGGGGGGAAAAAAAAACAAACAAACCAAATGGCTTGGAACTAGCAGAAGAAATTTCCAGAAAGAGAGGCTCCAGTGTATGTGGGAAGGGCAAAGAATATCAGTGTCTCATTCAGATGCGTTGGTCTCTCAGAAAGGAGGGGATTTTGACTTTTCCTCATAACGCCCTTTTCCGGTGAAGTTAGTGTTCCCTGGGGCCCAGATGGGAAGCAAAGCAGTTAGAGCTTCCAGCGAGGTCTGCTCAGAGATAGAGGTGATCTTGGAGTCAAACCCAGGTATCTGTTATAGGCCACTCCTCCAGGATCTAGAACGCTAGATAGAGGTTCAGGCTCAGATCAGGAGAGACAAGGTTATCAATCGGTTGAAATCCATTTTAAGAACTTCCATAAATACAGTAATTGCCCTCACAGCAAAGCTTTACTGGTTTAGGGTCATGCTTTCTTTTTGAACAACAAAGGTAATCCAGTACAGAAATATCTAACTGTCATGCAAAGGAGGTATGAACATACACCCTATAGTGGTACACAGTATAAATGCAAATACAGTTTACTAGGGGGAACCTTACAAGAGCAGAAGGAGTAGAGCTCTCACCATCCCTCAAGTTATCCTTCCCCAGGAAAGCATGCTGAGGCTAAGACTAGACAGATCTATTCACAAGAAGACCTGCTATACAATGCTCTGCATACTGACAGAGAAAGGCGATTATATAACAATGGAAGCTTCCAGATCAAGCTATTAGGAAGGGGAACTGTCCCTCATCTCTAAGGAAAAATCTCCCTGTATCTATCTAAAGGAAAGATAATAATAGTACATATCTCACAAAGCTATTAGGAAGATCAAGACAATTAATACATATAAAGCATGTAGAGAGCCGGCCCTGTGGCTTAGCGGTTAAGTGCACACGCTCCGCTACTGGTGGCCTGGGTTCGGATCCCGGGCGCGCACCGATGCACCACTTCTCTGGCCATGCTGAGGCCACGTCCCACATACAGCAACTAGAAGGATGTGCAACTATGACATACAACTATCTACTGGGGCTTTGGGGGAAAAAAAGGAAGGGGATTGGCAGTAGATGTTAGCTCAGAGCTGGTCTTCTTCAGCAAAAAGAGGAGGATTAGCATGGATGTTAGCTCAGGGCTGATCTTCCTCACAAAAAAATAAATAAATAAAAATAAAGCATGTAGAACACTGCCTAGCACATAGGAAGCATTTTGTTGATTAAAAATTGCTTTGACTAAAAAACGTGCATCAAGTGACAACTATGAATCAAATGCTGTTTTAGGTGCTGAAAACACAATGGTGAACATGGAGCTTTCATTCCAGTGGGAGTGACAGATAATAAACTAATAAACACAGTACGTAATACAATGGCATGTAATAATAGGCATAGGAAAGGCTTCTATGAGGAGATGATATTTGACAAAGATCTGAATGGAGCGAGGGCACAAATCATGTGGCTAGGGGGAAAGGGTATTCAAGGCAAAAGAAACAGCACACACAAAGGCCCTGAGGCATAAACATGCTTGGAGTGTTCACAAGACTGCAAGAAGGCCAGAGTGGCTCAAAAGGTGTGAATAAGGGAAAAATGGTTGGCAACAAGATCAGAGAAGTAGGCAAGGCCAGATCACACAGGACCTTGTAGGCCACAACAGGGACTGTGGGTATTGTTAACAATAGTGGTAAGCCATTGAAGAGGGTTTGAACAGTGATGTGACATTATCTTACTTACGTTGTAGAAGGATTGTGAGCATAAGAGAGAAAACAGGGAGAGTCGTTAGGACGCAATACTCCAGATATGAGATGATGCAATTCAATGGGTTGCTTTTTTTTTAAACAAATTTGTACAGAAAAAAAAAAAATCCCCAGATCACGATTTGAAGACACTGCTGGCTTCGAAGTTGGAGGAAAGGTCCATGAGCCAAGAAATGCAAGAAACGTAGCTCTAGAAGCTGGAAAAGACAAGGAAACAGATTCTCCCCCAGGGCCTCCAGAAGGAAGTAGTCCTGCCAACACCTTGACTTAGCTCAGTGAAACCAATTTTGGTCTTCTGGCCTCCAGAACCATAAGAGAATAAATCTGTCTTATTTCTAAGCTGTCAGAGTTGTGGTAATTGGTTACAGCAGCAATAGGAAACTAATAGGAATGAGGTGGTGTGGCAGGCATGGCAGCTACTGGACAAGGATCTGAGGGCAATCTAGAATTGGTGAGGTGGTAAAAGTCCGTGGAGATCTTCAAGGGCAGGATAGTCTGTGAGAAAAAGCTAAGTGGCCTCAAGCTGAGGATGGATGTAATTTCTGAAAAACAGCTTATAGACGGCTGTGCTTCCGCCAGGCAAGGTTGAGTCCCAGGCACTTGGGGCTCCAGGAATGGCACCCTGACTCAGCATCTAGCATGGTGCCTTCCACACAAATGGGCTCCAGTAAAATTTGTCCCTTGTTTTCTCCTGGACAGTGTGGCTCAGAAACAAGAAACAGAGACTTATCTGCCCACATACATACATATCTCCGAATCGAGACAAATACTTTCTCGTTCTTGATTTCTAAATAAAATAAAGCCCTGGAAAAAAATTTTCTACCCAACATAAAGGATTAAAGAAAGTAATCAGACATAGGGAGTGGCTCTGATTCTAAGGAAATTCATGCCATTTTTCACAGATGTCCAGATTCATGAGGACTCCACCCATAGAAGGAAAAAATGTCAACATTAGCAATAACAAGTTACCACTGTACCTCAGTTATCACTGGCTCTGGGGAAAGTGCAAACATATATCATAATAATTTGATTTTAATCAATCATTGTATAACTAATTGAAATATCAACACCTTAGCATTTTTCGACAGGACAATCTAAATTTCCTTAAGTTGTCTTCTGTAAAGGCTGTTTGCCAAAAAACTGGGAGTATTGCTTTATTTGCTCCCAAGGAAAGCATTATTCACAGAATGACATCATACCATTTCACAGCTCTGAGGGTCTTTAGAGATCTTCAAATACACTTGGTTTGAGTGCCATTGAGTCAGAACTTAATGGGTTTGGCCCATAGTCATCAGAATTTACAAATCAGACATCAGATACAATTTCATTTTTATTATTAACTTTTTTTCTGATTATTAAAAACAGTCCATGTCATTGTAGAAAATCTAGGAATGCATAAAACTGTACAATAAGGAAGTACAAATCACTCATGTTAGAACCACCTGGATATAGAACTATAAGCATCTCACTGCATTTTTAAATGTATTTTATTTCCAGACAAATTTTAAGTATAAATATACTAACGTGTGTGTTTTCTATGTACAGACTTCAGATCACATTGAAAAAAAATACAACCTGAATTTTTATTATATCACATTCTGCCAAGTTATTAAATATTCTTGAAAAATCTGAGTTTACTGGCTGTATCATATAGATTTACCATACTTTATTAATGATTTTACATTATTGCATATTTAGATTGTTTTTCAAAGATTCAATAGTTTTGTACTTAAATGTTTGTGAACACTTGCAATTATTTTATTAGCTGAATGCTTAGTATTACTGGTTAGAGGATAGTCATTTCAAAGGTTCTGATACAAATAAGTTATAACAATTTATATTCCCATAAAACTTATACCTTTTCTGAGCCTTACCTTGTTTCAGTTAAAAACTAAGACTCAAGAACAGACAGAAAGACTACATTTATTATAAACACACACATATCAGACCATAAGTAATCACCTTTCCTGAACAGACAACTGAAATTTCTGCCATGGAATTTCTGGTAGAGTTTCACATTCACAAGCAGACTTTTAACAAACAATGTTTTCCTTCTTAGTTCTTTTCTGTTGTGTATGTGTGTGTGTGTGTTTCCAATTAGCATCTATAACTTTTATAATAAGGAAAACAATTCCTCAGTTAAAAACATGAGGATAAGCCTTTAACTCAATAGTTCTAAGAGAAAGGCTTGCTGATTAGTGTACCTATTTATACCCATCATTCAGAATAAAACATAGTAGAGCAATCAGAATATTTGCTTTTATTATTCCAATGGGATCCAATGAAACAAAGACTTTTTATTTGTGTGTGTGTGTTTGGGGGTTTTTTGTTTGTTTAGTTTACCAAAAAGATTTTTATTTATTTATTTTTTTGTGTGTGAGGAAGATTAGCCCTGAGCTAACATCCGATGCCAATCCTCCTCTTTTTGCTGAGGAAGATTGGTCCTGGGCTAACATCTGTGCCCATCTTTCTCCACTTTATATGGGACCCCGCCACAGCATGGCTTGAGGAGCAGTGCATCTGTGAGCGCGGGGGATACGAATCCGCGAACCCCGGGCCACCGAAGCCGAGCGTGTGCTCTTAACCGCTACGTCACCGGGCAGGCCCACCAAAAAGATTTTTAACACTAATGCACCAGCATAGTTATAAGAGGCACATCTTAGTGCTGCTTGAGTTTTTTTGCTCAAAATGGTGGAGAAAATCTTTTTCTATTAAAAACGCCCAAATCCTCATTTGACCCTGCATCCTTCTCTATCTCATCTAACATCTCTCTCCCTCGCTACCTGTCCAGACATTTGAAAGTAGTCTACACCTGCTGGAAGGCTTCGCTTCTCTCACTCAGTTCCTAGTTGCAACACGGCTCTGTCCCAACCATTCCGCCAAAACATGGTTTGCAAGAGCTATCAGTGACTTTCTATGGAGAAATCCAGTGATTACTTTTTGTCCTTATTTTAGTGGATCTTTCAGCTGAATGTAATGCAGTGGACTACTTCTTCCTTCTTGAAATTCTCAACCCTTGGCTTTGGTGACACCATACTTTCCTGATGCTCCTTAAACCTTTCTAACTATTTCTTCTTGGACACCTGCAGGAGCTCCTCTTCCACTGCCCACTCCATAAGTCTTGATGTCCCCCCATTTTCTCACTAGCTCTCTTCTCTTTTTGCTCTGTGTGTCCTCCCTGGCAGATCTCATATGCTCTCCTGGTAGTAACAGCTACCTGAATGATAAGTCTCCAAACTTCTACCTCCATCTAAGGCCTCAGACTCAGAAATCTGATTGCCTGTTCAACATAGCCCTGGGAATCTATCACCACAGACACTGCAAGTTAATGCACCCCTATTTCCCCCCTCTTTACACGCTTCTCCTCCACCATTCTCTGTTGGTGGCACCACTTAAGCACGCATAGAAATCTGAGATACTTCCTTGACCCCTCTTGCACATCCCTCATTGAATTATAGGCTGCAAAATGTCAAGCAACCCATGGTTCAATTCAAATATACAATCATATTCCAAGAAATACTAGTCTGACAACAAAAAATAATGTAAAAGCAACTCAAATCCTTTCAGGGCTCTCTCTAAGCACACCAATTCAGGAGAACCCATACATAGTCAACCTGCTTGAAATGTGCTCACCTGGTCTGTCTTGATGGACTCACAGCATGCCTGATGCCTGACAGCTGCTGTCCATTCTATCCTCTCTTTTCATTCTCTCTCAAGTCCCCCAAATTTCCCTGACACCATTTCCGCTTGGAGGCTCATTTTCCCCTTCTCTCTCTTTCTGACTCTCTGTACTGTACAGATGAACATCATTGCCTGGCTGTCTTGGCCTTGTTTCTGCTTTGCCCTTTGCTTCGATTCTGTACACACAAAAAAGTCCTAGGCCTGATCGGGGAAGCAAGATTAGAGGGGGAAGACAATTTAATATAATTTATGATTTAATATCTTTCCTTCTTTCCTTTTAGAGAATCAAACACAGCAAATATCCTAATAATACCTTGTCCTAAACATCTCTTAAATCTGTCCTTTCCACTCCAAACCATGTTCCTTTGTCCACGCTCAGTCTCTCTTAATCTCTCATCTGGACCACTCCACCAGCCCCAAGGTTTTCTCCCTGCCTCCAGGATTGTTCTCTTCAAATCCATCCTCCATTTGCTTCCCAATGCTCTAACCAATACAACAATACAACTTTGTGCCCCACCACTCCAACACAGGTGTCCCAATGGTTTCCCATTTTCTACAGCTGTTATAACAAAGAATTTTCACCACACAGGCTGACTCCAATCATTTGGTGGTAATTTCTAGAGTCTTGTGTTGAGAAGGATTACGAAGCCATGTCAGGTGTTGATTAATGAGCAATATCTGTCGTTGGTAAGGGAAGAAAGAGTGGCAGCCCTTATTCTGTGTATTTGCTTTTTCTGATCCACAGAATAAAAACCAGACTCCTGCCCACTCCTCCATCTTTATCTTCTGATATTCTTTTCTCTCCCTTTACACTGCACAGCTTTAAGTCCCCTCCAGCATCATGCTGTTTCTGGAATCTGTGCTTTTGCTAAAGAGCTATCCCTATGTGGAATGCCTCCATCTGCTTCCCACACTCCTTTCTCCTGGCTAACTTTGTCTCATCACTTGAGACAAGGCCAGAATGCACATCCCCTAGGAAACATTTACTGACCTCCACCTCCCCAGCCAAGGTTAAGTGAAATATTGTTTCTCTGTGTTCGTTTGGACTCTAAGCTTCCCTCTGTCATTGCACATTGTCTTTTGATGCATCTGCCTCCCTCACTAGGTTGTCAACTACTTGAAAATAGAAACCATGTCTTATTCAACTTTGAATGAATTCCTGTGGCTATCCTGGTGCAATGCCCGGCACAGAATAGATTCTTGAAAAGGATCAATTAATAAACAAATAAATATTTGAATTAAAAATGGCTGTAAATACTTTGCCACCTCTCCCCCAAAGGTGGGGTCTATTTCTCCACCTCCTTGAAACTGGATAGGCCTGTAACTAATTTGACCAAAAGAATAAGGCAGAAATGACTCTGTGCTAATTCTAGGCTGAACCTTTAAACGGACTAGTAACTTCTAATTCTTCCCTCTTAGAATCCAGCTACCGAACTCTGAGGAAGTCCAAGCAGCCATGGAAGGACCATGTGGAAGATAATCATCCCCCTTGGCCAACAGCCCTAGCTAGCTCCAGCCAACATTCAGTACCAACTTGCCAGCCACGTGAACGAACTATCTTGTAAGTGGATCCTCCATCCTTCAGTAGCAGTAGAGCCACCCAGATGACGTCAAATGGAACAGAGATGAACTATGTCTATCAAATCCTGACCAAATTGCAAAATCATGAACAAATAAATGATTATTATTGCTTTAAGGTACAAAGTTTTAGGATGGTTTGTTATACAACTTTAGATAAAACAAATGGTGTGGTTTTGTTGACTAAAATCGAAGTCTTTGGTTGCATCTTTTCCTCCTTTGTTAATCGTATTGCTTTCTTTCACTTAAATTATTCATACTTTGATATTCCCTTTTTCAATCTTTGACCATATGCCTGAATAATTAGTTAGAATGATTTCTTAACATTAGAAAATGCTGTGGAAAAATACACATATTTGATGTATGTGGTTTCCCAGTGTCCAGCAATAAAATAATCATTTTTCATGAGGAAAATATACTTTTTCAAAGACTTGTTCAAAAGCATACCAGGTTGCTTTGGGTGCAATAAGCAGGAATTTATTAGAGAGGAATGTAAAGACATATGAGAGCTCATGTGTCTCTGATAAATGTATCTTATTCAGGTCAGGTGGAGATTGGCTGTGCTTTCTAAGTCAGTGAATGGACTTCTTTGTAAAAGGTAATCTGCCTAATGCAGCCAGCCACGTCAACTAGGAGTGCCAACCATCTTATTTCTGTCTTTTTGAAGCACTCCAGCATACAGAGCTCTAAGAGCTGATAAGATAGTCCGTGCTGTAAGATGCTAGTAGGATAAAAACTTCCCTCTATTCAGAGTTGCTTTTAAACTTCTGACCTGCAAAAAAAGAAGAAAAAATCCTGGACAATAGTTAGTAAATTTAACATCACATCAGGTCTGAATGTTAATAATTCATTTTAATTATTTGCATATATTTAGCACATCATTTGACAACTTTCAGATGCCTGATATTTTAGAGAATAATAAGCTTTGAACTAAGCATTCTTTTGCCTTGAATCCAAGATATGTTTGGACCTACATATGTCTGTAGGTATACTCTTCACTCTTAGGAGGAAGGAGAGTCTTTAGAATCAGCTCTATTCACATGTTTGTAGTAAGCCATCTTTCTGAGCTTAGTAGCATATTAACATAAACGAACTTATTCCTTTTATAGCTTATTAACATAAACGAACATTCTCCACTCCCATTACTGTTTTCCACTTCTAGGAGAGATGTACAATTTATCTCTTGAGTGAAGATCTCTGCTTAAGTTGGGAATTGACATTATTATGAGTTTGGCAATGTTATTCATTGAGTTGATCAATAAACTTTTTTGAACACTTTGCTCTATTTCAGGCATTGTTCTGGGAACTTTAGACTTAGCCATGAACCAAAGAGACAACGTCTGTTCTCATGGATCTTAAATTTTAGGGAGGGGTGATTCAGTCAACAAAAAAAAATGAGTGATCAAGATAATTTCAGGTCTTGCTATGAAGAATATATAACCCAATCACTTGCTAGAGAGTGCCTAGGGGGCTACTTTAGATTTGATGCCAAGGAAAGGCTCTCTCCCACAAAAGTAAGCCATTCTTCTCCTGGTCTGACAAGGAAGGATTGAGAAAAACAAGCAGAACTTCCCTATGAAATATGCTAAAAGCCTTCTTCAATGGCAGTTGGCATGAGAAATAATCTTAGGGAGATTCTTTTGATATGAACTGATTTTTTTTCTTATTTTCCCATTTCTTCTGGTTGAAGCCAGGAGAAGAGATGTCAGAGCCTTGGATTTCAGGAAGCAGGCACAGTGTACTAGTTTCCTAAGGCTGCCATAACAAATTACCACAAACAGGGTGGCTTGAAACAACAGAAATTTATTCTCTCACAGTTCTGGAGGCTAGAAGTCCAAAATGAAGTTGCCAACAGGACCGTGTTCTCTCTGAAGGCTCTAAGGAAGGATCCTTCTTTGCTTTTTCATAGCTTCTGGTGGTTGGAGCAACCCTTGGTGTTCTTGGTGTATCTTGGCATAACTTCAGTCTCTGCCTCAGTCTTTTTTTTTTGAGGAAGATTGGTCCTGCACTAACATCTGTTGCCAATCTTCCTCTTTTCTTTTTTCTCCCCACGGCCCCAGTACATAGTTGTATATCATAGTTGTAGAGTTGTAGCTCTTCTATGTTGCACGCCACCTCAGCATGGCTTGATGGGCAGTGAGTAGGTCCGCACCCAGGAACTGAACTGGTGAACCCCGGGCCTCAGAAGCAGAACGTGCGAACTTATCTGCTACGCCACCCGGCCGGCCGCTCTGCCTCGATCTTCACAACGGTCTTCTTCTCTGTATTTCCTCTGTGTCTCTGTGTCCAAATTTCCCACTGTTTATAAGGACAGCAGTCATTGGATTTAGGACCTACGCTAACCCAATATGACCTCATCTCGATTACATCTGCAAAAACCCTATTCCAAATGATGCCATAGTAACAGGTTCTGTGTAGATATTAATTTTAGGGACACTACTCAACCCACAACGGACAGAGTCAACTGGAACTCTCATCAGTGGGAGGAAATATACCCCAGCAACTTGATGCCATCCGGAAACTAAAGAAGAAGGCAAAGTGTAGAGACCTCCTGGGATGCATGGCCTGTGGAGTCTAGGAGCAATGTTATTTGCTATACAATTTTAAGTTTGCTTCCAATGTCATCAGTCCCTTATGTTATCCTCAAGGTTTGAGTTAAATTTGTTAAACCACTAAAGCCTCCTAGGAAGTGCTTCGGGAAATGCCTCAGAGTAGTTGGGTCCCTGATTAAGCCAAGTGTGTGAGGAGATCACAGCAGTCCAGAGAAGCAATTGCTGCACAGCAGAGTTGATTGGCAATCTCAACCTGAGATAACAAGAAAAACCAGGACTACCTGGGTGTCCTCAGAAGTGCTGGGAGACAGAATCTTGAATGATGCAGGGTTCATTCACTCACCCAACAACATTCATCGAACACCTGCCATATGCCAAGTACCATATTAGTATTGGGGATAAAATGCTGAGCAAGAGGAGGCTGGTCTCTGCTCTAGAGAATTTCATTGTCATCAAGAAAGATAAGAATTTGAAGGCTGTTGTTTGGATATAGAAGGAAATGTGACCTCAGAAAGCTGAGTTAAGGACACTTGACCTACACTGGTTATAAGTTGATTGATAGTGCAACAAATGTTTGTTGATTGCCTCCCCCATGCCGCTGTGCTAGGTACTGGCATTCAGAAGCAACATTCTCCTTGCTTCTGCTCCTTTAGTTTCTCCTTCACTGTTCCATGGAATCTTTAGACACAACAAATCTACAAGACACGGATGTCCCTATGACCTCCCCAAAATAATATCTTTGATTAGTGTGCTTCATTTGGAAATAGCCCCATAATAGTATCAAATATCATACACTTGTTATTCAGCATTTGAGCCTGAGAAATCCCAAATCAATGCCTCAGTGTTCCTCTCCTTAACTTCTATTTACAACCCTACACCTCTGCACAAAAACACACAGCACAGTGTCTGGGACAACATAGACATTCATTCATTCATTCACTTATATTTACTGAGTAACTACTATGCACCAGGCACTGGGCTGGACACTAATCCAACGTTAGCTTCTTTTTCTTTCCTAAATAATTGTTGCCCATTTGCTTGCTGGTCATAGCAATGAGTTTCATATAAAAGAAATAAAATTCTGATAAGTGATATAATTTACCCAAAGAATCATGATAGTTCAAAATTTCAGAAAAGGTATGCCTCCTCAAGATCTTATAAGAACCCATCTCCAGCTCTTCTTTAATTTTAAATTTCCCTTAGACATAGTTCCTCTTGTGTAATTCTCCTGTCTTCTTTCCTTTCTTGCCTTCTTCTCTGATCTCTCATTGAAGATAAAGTCACTCACTGTTAAGTTGGGTCAACCAAATGTAATTTGTAATATTTACCTCTAAATAAAAAGTTAGATGAGTAATTTACATCTATCTTATAAGAGCTTCTAGAAATGAATGCCTAGGCCATGACTTGTGAACATACCTGACAAGACTTCGTTCATTTTTCTTTTGCAATTAGGACACCATGATATTTTGGAGAAGAGGGCACACACAGTGTGATGAAAGACCACAGGCTTTGGGCTCAGGTCTGGCTTGGAGTCCCTACACTTCCACTTTCTGCCTCAGTGAACATAGACAAGTTACTTAATTTTTTTCAGCTGGAAACCATTGTTACATTTTGGGGTTGTGGCAAGAACTAGAGACAATCTATGAAAATTGTCTGGCAAACACTAGGACTTAATTCGTGGAAGCTATTATCACTATTCTAGTCATGCCCAGTAATCTACATAATCTCTTGGATCTATTTATGGTTGTTTCTGACATTTCCACTTTTGCCTTTTTTTATATCAGCTATGAATGTACTTGTAAATATAAGCCTAGTGTCTTCCAAATGCAAAGGGGAAAAATACCCAATTAAGATTACATTGCATAAAAGTGAGTGTGCTGGACTTCAAGCTGTGAGATATGAAACAGATTAACTACCATGGGCTGTTGGTGAGGTCATAAGCCTAAAATAATTTGGCAGAACTAAACCAGACTAGCACAAACAGACTTCTGAATTGGCACATAGCACCAAAGGTAGTTCTCCTTATGCCCAAATATAGATGTTGACTCATGCAGTCTGGGTGAAACATCCGAGGAACAAAGTGATATCATCCAAGGAGGCAGGATGACATCATTCTGCAAATGTTTCTCGTCTGTCTGGGTTTTGGCATTAGACCTTTTTGGCTCCTACTTCTCATGATTTCCATCAGTTGCTCTTAAATACTACCCTCCTTAAGGGAGGCAACATCAGGTCCTGCCTATCTTTAAATTTCCTGTACGTTATAAATATTTTTCCATGTCTGACACAGTATCTGGTTTCCATTTTGCTCATTCTTTTGAAACTGGTCTCAAGAGAGCCACTAAAAATAGTCTGGTTGCCCAATCCAATGGATTCTTTTTAGTTTCCTTCCCACTGGAACTGTGTACAGTGGTTGACTCTGCTGATCAACTTCTCTTCCTTGCCTCCCTCTTTCTTTGCTTCCTTATACTTGTCTCCTGCTTCTCTTAATTCTGAAGATCACTTCTGATGAGTCTCCCTTACTTGTTTCTCATCTGCAACTCACCCTTAGATGTTCTCCAGAGCTATCATTGTAGCCTCTTCTCCGGCCATGAGAAGAGCCCTCTTGGCAAGCTTCTCTCCCAGCTTCCCCACTCTCAATCACTGCTCCTGCAGTGACCTTCTCAAAACCAAACCTGTTCATGTCACTGCCCCGACTAAGAACCTTTCATTTTCACTGTTGCTTTCAGGATGAAGTCCACACGCTCTGGGAAGACTGTTAAACCCTTCACAACCTGGTCTTAGCAAATCTTCTGAACTTCATCTCCCACCACTGAACTTCTCTGCTTCTACTCATACTGTTTATTTCTCTACTCTCTGCCTCCGAAAATCTTGCAGATCCTCTGAGATCCAATTCAAATGTCACTTCTGCAAAGTCTTCCTTAGCACCTTCCTCCCTGCCACCCTAGTGGAATTAGTGGCTTCCTCAAAGTTTCTATAACATTTTTTGCATACTGCTAGCATAGCACTTACCACATTTTATTACTGTCTGTTCTGTTTTGATTCATCTGTTCCCTTAGATGGTGACTTCTTGAGAGCAGTGACATTACCTTCCTTGTCTTATTATTATTCCCTCCACCCAGCACAGTGCCTTGAAGATAGTTACATTCTCAATAAATAGTTCTTGATTTGAACTGAATCTATTTTTCAAAGATCAATCTTATAATCAGGCTCAGTTGTTTTGCTACCTAAAACACAAAGGAGAGAGAGAGAAACACAATCTCTTCCACATAATCAATGTATTTTAGGCCATATTAAGCTTTCAAGGCAAAATTTTTTTTGCCTTGAAATTTTTGCCTTGAAAATTTCTTTTCTACTCTCTCTATATAATTAAACTATGGGCAAAAGAAAGGTGTTCCGTGCTTTTTTATGCACAACCAACTCCCAGGTCAGCTAGATTCCAATGCAGAATCATCAGAAAGAACCAGAATGTCTAATCTACTCTATGCAAATGAAAGACCTCCTCAATTAAATTGAGTATGCTCTTCTAGGACACCAGGGTATCATTTAGTGAATTTCTTCTCCTAGGAGATTAAACAGGGCCTGGATATATGTTATAACAGATGCACATAAGCTCTAATTTTGTTCAGCAAAATAAATGGTTACTTAAAACTCAGCCTGGATCAACTCAAATGTATCATGTAGCCAACCCAGACAGAAATAAAGCTCATTACAGAGTTTGCGAAGAACACCCTTTTTCTCCTTTCACCTGCTCTATTCAGTCAAGATCGACTTCACCAATGATCTCTATATAGGAATATCTAGTGGAGTTCTATAGCTCAGGATTTCATCAAAGCAACAGAATAATCTATTATGAGTGACTGAATTTCCACTGTTTAACAAGGGTGCATAAAATTTTCAATATATATTTCTATAAAAATAATGGATAACATATATTGAGCAATAGCATGTACACGTCAAGCGCTGGCTTTATCTCTTATGTGGATTATCTCATTTCCTCACAATAACCCTATGAGTTTGAAACTATTATTATCTCCATTTTATAGATGAGGAAACTGAAGGTCAAAAGGTCAGGTAACTTCCTTATGTCACACAGCCACTGAGCAGTGAGCTGGAGTCAAAGACTGAGTCTGACTCCCACGAATTTAGAGGACATAGAGATGTTTTTTATGTCAGTTATGAGTACCTGTTTATGAAGGGAATGATGACAACCCACAGCAATGTGGATAAGGAAGTGTGGTGATTCGGGTCTTAATCTTTATGTGCTTTCGTCTGGTCTGGTCTTAAGGCCTGAGTCTCTATCAGTTATGTGTAAAGAAGATTTTATTTCTTTTTGAAGTGGAAAATGGAGAAATACCGAGGAAGTTAAATTACATGAATGCACAGTTTTCTGCTCAAACCTCAGCTTACACCAAGTGTGGATAAGTGGAGCCTGTGCTCAAAGTCCCTCAGGTCCTTCACAGTGGGTCTGACTGCATTTTAGCAGAAACAATTCTGCCTTTGCCTGGATCTCTCCTCCACCTTCCCCAGGGAGCTCCGTAGCATGGAGCCCAGGGGACTCTGTACAGAATTGTCAAGCACCGCCACACAATCACTTCACTCACATAGACATTTCTTTTGTAAACTGACACTTCTATTTCACTTTTTCCAGTGTCTACTGGAAAAATACTCCTACATTGCTTTTGAAGTGGAAAAGCCAAAATATTACTTATCTAACCCTATTCTGTTCTCAGCGGAAATCTTGAAAACAGTGCCGTGCCCTTCGACTTCCAAGATAGGCTATCTGCAAATATTGCCAGTTCTTATGTTCCTGGCATGATTGGTCTGTTTATGAGAAAGGCGGCTTTCTACATTGTATCTCCAAGAATAAATGTTATCAACGCTCAAACAAATCACTTTGAGACTAACATTTAAAATAGAATGGCAGTAGTTATTAAATGCAATAATTAATGCATCCTGTTAGCTAAAATTGCATTTAAAAAATCTCAGATGGATTATTAACAATCATTAACAATGATGCTATGACAAAACACAAAGCATTTGACAACACACTATATTGCTGTGGGTGTGGGAAACAAACATTCTCATATATTGCTGATAAGAGTATCAATAGATGAAACTTTTCATAGACAGCAATTTGGCAATATCTATTGAAATTACAAATGCATTTACAGATGATTCATAGGTGAATCATTGTAGCATTGTTTTGTAGCAGCAAAAGATTGCAGTCTATCCATGAATAAGGTACATACATGCAAACCTAAAAAAGATTGAGGAAGCTCTGTTGATGATATGGAATGATATCTAAACTGTGTGTGGGTGTGGGTGTGTGTACTGTGGTGTGCAGGTAAGTGTTCAGCCACCAGCTCCCCAAGTGTAGTTCCATGAATGTTGGTTGACAAGTAAGAAAGACGAAAGTGAAACAATGAAGATATATTCTGGAGCTTCACTGGTTCATCAATGATGAACTTCTTTGTGGAACTGGATAATAATTTCAAATACTGGAAGAATATTTCTTCAATTTTTTGTTATATTCACAATGACAAACTTTTATGTTTAATTTGTATTAACATTTTTACTGTCATTTTCTTAAATCTAGATGATTAATGAAACAAGAAAATAAGTCCTGATTTGTATCATATGCTGATTTCCGTGATGTAAATACTCTCACAATGGCCAATTTCAAACTACCAATGTGACATCGTTGAATACAGAGTTGGGAAGAGATGCACATACCTATATGAATATCATTATGTAGTATGTCCACCATATAGATATAGTAGATGCAAATAACCTCATGACACACATGTAATAGTAAAATAATTAGGAAGTGATGAATTTGTAGTATTTATTACCTTTTTTGTAACTTATTTAATTGTATTTTTTAATTTATTTTTTAATAATGACTCTGTTTAATAACTAGCTCGCGCAAGTCCTGAAAATTTAACAATTGGCTCTCATGTATTGGTATGTGCTGGCACCCTACCAATTACATGTATACATGTATACAATTAGACAGTGTCCCCGGAAACAGAAAACACACTTGGATGAAAATCTGAAGAAAATTCAAAGGACTATTTAAAAGGTATGAACAAGGTAAAGGAAATACAAAGTGGGGCTGACAAATCTGTTAATATACTAAAAGCTATTGAATTGTACACTTTAAGTGGATGAATTATATGAAATGTGAATTATATCTCAAAGCTGTTTTTACAAAAGAGAGAGATGCTGAAGTTCCCAGGGACTAGCAGTGGCAGGAAGCCATTACCATCCCTATGTCTTATGGGGCAAGAGGAGGGAACAGTTTTACCAGAGCCCTGTGAGAGACAAAGATCCAGAGGAGGGCTTCCAGCAAGAGCTGTAGTAATAGATGGACTCAGCATCATCCCAACTGTAGCTCTAAAACAGAAAAAGTTGTGGGGGTGGGGAAACAGCCCCACCTGTCTCCTCTCCTGCCCTTCAGTCTCCTATTGGTGCCTCACATTGGCGAAAGTCAACTCTAAGTCAGAGGATAAGGAAATTTGGGTGATGTTTGCATAGGGGTCAACTCCCTAGGGCACAGAGCAGATCCATAAGGATGGATAATGGATCTGAGGGCAAACAGAGAATAGCCACACACACACACACACACACACACACACACATTTGCTAATAAATTATATGTATAAAGTATTTCTTGAAGAAACACAAGAAAATTGCTACCCTGGTTGGCTCCAGGGAAAGAGAAAGATTGAAGGACATAGACTTTTCACTCTATAACATTTTGCAGTTTTTGAATTTTGAACCATGTGAATATGTTACCTATTTTAAAAAATATATAACATTTAAATTTCAGAAATGAAAATAAATCTAAAAACAAGTAAGTTTATAGTAGTCATTAAGGTTGTTCACAAACAGCCTGATTCCTTTCTCCTGAGCACGTGGTAAGACTGTAGTTCCCTATCCCTGCTGAAGTTAGGTGTGGCTGCGTGTCTTATCTGAAGAACAAAATATGAGCAGAGAACTAATGTGTGTCCTATTCAGGCAGAAGCTGTAAGATCCAGTTCATGTATTGCCACTTTCTATCTTTCCTGCCTCATGGATCACAGAAGCATCATGAAACCCCTATGAGCCAGAGTCTATGACTTATAAAGAGTAGACACCCTCTCGTGCACCACCACTACACTAACACTGGACATGTAGTATGACTGAGAAATAACCTTTGTTGTTTTAAATTACCGAGATGATGGGATTGTTTGTTTCCACAGCATAAACTGGCTTATCCTCACTGATATAAGATGGAACCAGATGACTCTTGGCACTATTTCCAAATCAAAAATATGTGATTTTTAAGACTATTTACATTTAGTTTCTTGTATTAAAAACAATACACATATTTACATCCATGGAAATATCATTGATTTTAATGAGAGTACGAATATTGATGAATATCAATACTAAGCTTAAATTTGGCAATTTATATTAAAACCTCAAAAATGCATACCTTTTTTTTTTGCTGAGGAAGATTCTCCCTGAGCTAACATCTGTGCCAATCTTCCTCCATTTTGTGTGTGGGTCGCCACCACAGCATGACTTGATGAGTGGTGTAGGTCCACACCTGGTAACCAAACCCAGGCCACCAAAGCAGAGCACACCAAACTTAACAACTAGTCCATGGGCTGGGCCAAAAAAAAATGCATAGCTTTTAATGAAAGAATTCTACTCCTAGGAATTAATCCTAATGAAATAATCTATAATGGCTAAATTTTATTGAACAGTTATTATGCACTAGGCACTATTCTAGGTGCTTTGCAAAATTAACTTAGAATGCTTACAGTAATCCTATGATGTATGACTTACCTATTATTATTACACTTTTACACAAGGAGACTGAGGCTTAGAGAAGCTGAGCAACTTGTTAAAAACTATATAACTAATAGGTCGAGTAGCCCGGATCTCTACCTATCAGCTCCTCTCCAGAGCTTGTGTGAAATTTCAGCCACTATGATATTCTGTTATTTCTTTTTCTTTTTCCTCTTTATTTCTTCTTTGACCTATACACTTCTTAATTTCCAAATGTTTGGTCTTTTTCTAGTAATCCTTTTTTCCCCAACTTTATTGAGAAATAATTGACAAATATAGTTGTATATATTTAAAGTGTACAATATGATGATTTGGTAAATATATACATTATGAAATGATTACCAAGATCAAGATAATTAACACATCCATCACCTCTCTCTGAATCTCAGTTTCCTTCTTTGTAAAACAAGGTTGATAAGAACTAGTTAAAGTCTACGTTCTTGACAGGTCTGCCAACTACAGTTGTGCAGCCTGTGAACTGCACAAAGGTACCTAGTGAATGAGGTGAGAAAAGGCTGACATCCACTTGGGCTCTGATCATTGGGCAGCATCTACCATGCAGACGTACCTATTTTTAATTTGCACAAGGCCCCGTATAGGCTACCTCAGGCCTGGCTGTTGGCACGATTTAAATGAGATCACATATGTAAAGCACCTAGTAAGTAGTAATAAATGGTAGTTGCTATTGTATTCTGTGGTTTCCAAGTCCATCAGTTATCGAAAGCCTAAGCTAAAAACAGAAGTCAGGACCCAAGCCCTGCCTGATAAAGATGGTCACAAAAGGAAGGGCACGTCTCTAACAGAATCTGCTTCCTCCAACAGACTGTAAAGGCCACAAGGGCTGGGACCTGTCTTACCTCTGGATGTTCTTGGCCCTTAGTGTCACTTAATAAATATTTGAATGAATGAATGAACGAATGAAAGGATTATTTTACATTTTTTTAATGAAGTAATAGCAAATCATCTTTGAAAATACTTGCTTGGAGCCCTCCTTGAGTATCTTTCAGTATGTTGGTTTCAATTTGCCAGTTCTCAGACTGCATTTGCTGTCGGTTTTGAGGCCACTTACAGAATAAATCTTGGTCGATGTTCAGAATATGTTGCTTCAATTATCTTAAATTTAGAGAGAGAATCCACAAATAGTGAAACCAAGCAAATGACAGCCCCACAGATTCTCCAAGCTCTTTGTCCTGTTTACCATGTGATCAAACTATGCCTTTGTCCCAGTGGAAGTAAAATAAACCACCTGTCTATGTTACGTTGACCAAGCTTAAGTCTGACTATGTTTAGAGTTTTTCAGCTGACTGTTGTTGTCACTCCGCCTTCTTTTAGATGACACAGAATGAGTCTGGTCCTTTACATTAAGCTTGCTGAACAACATGGTTGGTGAGGGCAGCTACCAGAACAGGGAGAAACTGCGGAGAGATAAGTCTCCGTGGTAGAAGAACCCTCTTCTGGTCCTGTACAGACTCCCTGCCCTTCTCAATTGTGCAATGGAGAATCCAACCTCGCTGTGGCGCTATTAGCAGCCCAGTGAAGTTCCAGAACAGTCCTCTTGGGTGATAAAAAGGGAATGTGGGGGCCGGCCCCATGGCTTAGCGGTTAAGTGCACACGCTCCATTACTGGCGGCGGGGCTTCGGATCCCGGGCGCGCCCGGACGCACCACTTCTCCGGCCATGCTGAGGCCGTGTCCCACATACAATAATTAGAAGAATGTGCAACTATGACATACAACTATCTACTGGGGCTTTGGGGGAAAAAAAGGAGGAGGATTGGCAATAGATGTTAGCTCAGAGCCGATCTTCCTCAGCAAAAAGAGGAGGATCAGCATGGATGTTAGCTCAGGGCTGATCTTCCTCACAAAAAAAAAAAAAAGGGGGGAATGCGGTGAGGTATTATGGACACCAAGTCTTCGCCTAAACAAAACTTTCAATGGAATCCAGCAAAAAAATGTTTTTGGTTCTGCAAATTTAATTTTCCTGTAATTGCCTCTGATTTAGTATAAGTGATCTGAACCAGCTCTAAAGTATGATAGGATGTGATAAAATACGACATGCCTTACACCTGTGGCTCATTTATTCTGTTTGTGCTTCCTCCCATGTTCCACTGCCCAGCTGAATTCTTCTCTTCCTCCTAGTTCACCACAGACTGGGCTTATTAACTAGTCAGATTCAAATTTTACACGTCGTGTTGACAGTTTTAAACACCACTGAGAACTCCAGGCCTCGTAACTGTAACAGCAGAAAGGAGCTATTGCAAACCTCCCCGCAGCAGGGCCTCCTCAGTGACGATCAGAAGGGGCCTTTGTTCTTCCCAGGACAACTAATCTCTCTTGCTAAATTTGCCTCCCATGCAATCCCAGAGACTTCGAAGAGTTCTGTTCTTGAGCATTTCCTTAGTTACTCCCAACACGTTTCATTGTCATAGTGAGCCAGGTCTTTTGCTGGTTTTAGCTGCCTGTTTTGATCTTGCTTGTAGGATAGACTGCTTTTAAGTTAATCTTTACATTTACTAACTTTGATGGAAAACAAGCAGTATTATGTTGTCATTTCTCTGTGAGAACAGGATTTCTTAGAATTAATTATAGAAAAGCCCAGATAGCATACTTTGAGAGAGCACATTTCTATAAATGGAGTTTAAAAATCTTTTCTCATTAAATAAGTTATATTAACTGGATTTACTTCACAGCAAAATGGTGAAAGGAAGAAGAAAAAATTACATTCTGCATACTAATTATATTTTGGAAAGCCACATTATAAAATCACAAAAGATTTGAAGAGAGGGTGATACAGATTTCTTCAGATAGGGTTTTCCATTTTTGGTCCTAACAAAATAATTGGTGCTTGGCATTCTGTTCCTGAACTAAGGACATCTAGGTTCCTTTAATTTCAAAAAGATTAAGCAAGACTCACCCCATTCCCAGATCCTTCCTAATGCCCACCAAATTCTCTTTCTGGGAACTTCATGCTGCCCCAATTAATACCTCAAATCCCATTTCTCAGATGACCTGGAAAACAGCAGAGAGAGGCCTTGTAAGGAAATGGTTAAGAGCATGGACCTTGATGCCAGACTAGCTCTGCTACTTACTACCTGTGTAACATTGGGCGAGTTGCTTAAACTCTCTGTGCCTCATTTCCCATCTGTGAAATGGGGACAGTAAGTATGTACCTCATAGAGTTATTAGGAGGACTAAATGAGCTCATCTTTGTAAAGTGCTTAGAACAGTGCCTGGTAGGTAGTAAGTACTATATGAGTGTTAAATAAAATTTTATGTAATCCTGACTTACTTTTTCTCTCCAAAATCAAAAGTATTTTTATCCCATAAATCCAGCAGAAGAAATTGTTAGTAATTTTTAATGCCTTTCATGTAAATAACATGTCTAATAAGTATCTTTATCACAGATCATAAACTAGATGTCCAACAATAAACAAATTGTTAAAATATCAAGATATTTAATTTTTTAAATGAAATATAAATTTATTTTCAATATGTGTTTAAATAAAAAAAGTAGGTTACATAAAAATAATACATACTATGATTCTATTTTTTTTATTGAAACAATATGTATTAAATAAGAAGGCAGAAAAAAAGTCTGAACAGATAGACACCAAAATGTTCATAGTGGTTATTTTGGGGTGATAAAATGATGGATGGTTTTTTTTTTTCTTCTTTTTCAAAATCTGTATCTTCTAAATTATCTCCAAGAACATTCGGTACTTATGAATAAAGGGAAACTAAAAATTAATAATGAAAATATAGCTTTATGGTTGTGGAAGTTTATTTTCTCTCCATGGGAATCCATAAGGAAAATGGAGAAACATATTGAATTCCTCTAATTAAATATCATCACAGCTTCCGTAAATCTCAAATTTAGCAAGGAGATTTTTTTTTTTATTCCATTGCCTTAGATATCCTAAAGCACTGAAAGGTATTTTAAACAATCTTGCTTATTTAGTTTGGATATTTTAATCATTTGTTCTCACTTTTATCTTACATTACTGGTGGATAACTAGTTTAATGTTGGTTTATTTTGTATAACCAAACTTTTAAATGACTCATTACACTAAATTTGAGAACTGAAGTAGATATTCTGTGAATAAAATAATTTCTTTCCCCCCAAAGCCCCAGTGGATAGTTGTATGTCATAGTTGCACATCCTTCTAGTTGCTGTATGTGGGACGCGGCCTCAGCATGGCCAGAGAAGCGGTGTGTTGGTGCGCGCCCGGGATCCGAACCTGGGCCACCAGTAGCAGAGAGCGCGAACTTAACCGCTAAGCCAGGGGGCCGGCCCAATGTGAATAAAATAATTTTAATTAAGTTTCTTCAATCTAGCAAATAACAAATAGGAAAAATTTTAAGGCATTATTTATGAGGCAAGATAGATGACTACTTAATTGGATACATTTTCCAAGAGCCAGAAAGAGAAGTTAAATATACCATCTTATCAGCACTATCATTAGGGAGATTTTACTAGATCACTTCTGATTTTGTCTTTCTTCAAATGTGACTTTGTATCTCCTCAAGCTCAGTTGTTTTTTTCCCAAATTCGTCTCCTTTTAAAGTGTTCAATAGATTCTTAAGTAAAATCCTTGTGAAAATGCCCACTGCTACGGTTTCCACGTTTTTTAACCACGATGGGGATTATCTTTCTCTCTCATACTAGGAGCCACAAACCTAAAAGCCACAGTGAATCAGTACCCTGGGGAACTAATAAATCAATACATTTAAATTTGAAGGAAGTCAGATTTGAAAGAAGTCAGTTGATTTTTATTCTCCCACAAAACTGAGAAACCAAGTTCTGTCTCTCATTGAATCATCTATTAACCCACTAATTCACACATTTTTTTAACCACTAGACATATTTATTTCAACCTTGCTAATTCTGTGCAATCATCCTCTCTCACTATTTTACTTCTTTTGTCCCTAAGAGGAATTCCCCACTGGATTGTTGAGAACTTTCTACTTTGCTTCCCTTGAATACATTCTCAGATTTGGAAAAAAAATGTTCTGAAAAGAAGATGACCCAGTCTTCCAGAGTGAATAAAAATTTTCTTCACCCACAGTGGAAATCTTACAATATTTTTTTTCCAAAGCTATAAGATGGTGGGAAAAGGAGTATTTTTTTCTTATTTAGAAGTATGGAATATGAGGTATAAAAGATGTCAGAAATTTTACTTAGAAAATCTACCAACCAAGAATAAGTAGAGAAAGCCCAGAAAACTACAAAAAGTTTAAAAAAAACAAAAATTAAGGCAAAGCCTCTTTCTCTTATGATCTAATTTCTCTATTTACTGAAAGGCTCAATGAGGCTTTCTATTCCAAATCTTACAGTATAAAGACAGTTTATTAACCAGTGATTAGTAATTAGTATTAAACTAAATTACTTAATTAGTATTAAACTAAACTTGAGTATTAAACTAAACTTAAACCTATATAAGGAATTCATCAGATTTTTCTGGAAAGCTGAGAGTTTTTCATATTTCTGGCATGCTGTTTCCCTAAAATTAATTGGCTCTTTATCTCCTGCTGCTAAATCTACAAGAAATATTTTAACGATATTCTCTTATAGTGCATAAAAAGTTAACTTTAAATTTTTCTACTGTCCCTTCCTCCCCACAACTCCCAGGAATCCATTCTAATTACTTACATTTAAGATTTTTCATTGATCCACTTATTTAGTCATTCAACACATACCTATTGAATGCTTACTATGTTTCAGTCACTGGGTTAGGCCCTGGGGATTCCATGGTGAGCACAAATAGACACAGCCCCTGTGCCTGTGGAGCTGATCGTCAAATGGGGTATTCAGAAACTAATCAAATAATCACACTAATGGATGTAAAATTAGGAATTGAGGTTCATGTTCTGAAAAAAAAAATCCTAGAGAGCTCAAACAAGGACGTCACCTGGACTAGAGAGACAGGCAAGGCTTCTCTGAGGAAACAACCGACACATCAGGAACCAAAATTGGCTGGATCTATAACCCAAGATTTAGTTTCTTTTCATCATAATATTGTGGCAAGCCAAACAAATAGCCTATTTATTAATTCTAAAGGCGAGCAGTACAAAATTTCATCTTGACCCTTTTCCCACCAAAAGTGATCCTTCTCATCTGAGAGGAAATACTTCTCCTGGCTCATCTAAGCATTATACATTTTAGAGGGTTTTTGGTTTTTTTGGTTTTGTGTGTCTGTGTGTGTGAGGAAGATTCGCTCTGAGCTAATATCTGTTGCCAATCTTCTTTTTTTTTTTCCTTCCTTCCTTCCCAAAGACCCAGTACATAGTTGTATATTCTAGTTGTATGTCCTTCTAGCTCTGCTATGTGAGCTGCTGCCACAACATGGCTACTCACAGACAAGTGGTTTGGTTCCGTGCCCGAGAACTGAACCTGGGTCACTGAAGCGGTAAGAGCGCTGAACTTTAACCACTAGGCCATCAGGGCTGGCTCTAGAGGGTTTTTTTTTCTCCCTGGATATTTCCATAAATTATCTAAGTGAGAAAAAAGAGTGAAAAAAAATCCTAGCGTTTTTTCGCCATTTTGCTTCTCTGTCAAATGAATCACCCTTTTGAAATATTTTCTAGATAAAAAAAGATGTTTCATGGATTCTTATTTGCAAATCTATTCCATAAATATTGCTATTATAGATTTGCAATTTATTCTTTTTAGCCCCCTTTGGAAATCTGTAACTCTAGATCAAAGTACTCCTCACTTGTGTTTCATTGAATGGAGCACATTAGATAATTTTTATTTCCAATTGTTGCTTTATTATTCATTTTGAATCATTGTAAAGAAAATATTTCTTATATCAAAATTTTCCTAAAACTCCAAATATGTTTGGTCATTTTTCATTCGGTTATTTTTATCTGTTATTTTTATTGTTTATAAGTTTATTCTTATTACAAAGTAAATACATGTATAATAGAGAAAATAAGATTTTCAGTAGTAAAATAAAATGAAAATTTACCATCCCTTAGCCAGAAAGAGTCACCATTAGTATTTTGTTGTATATCTACACGTATTTATATCTATATATAATTCACTATATCTCATCAGAATTTTCAAGAGGTGATCGAGTCAGCAAAAATGACAGCACTTTCCATTCAACTATAATTAACGATCCATTTCCATGATCTTTTGTCAAATATTAAATTATGTAAACATTTATTGAGTAGCTTCTGTGTGCCTATTACAAAAAGGGCATGATTCCTTTCTAAAGCTGCCACATAAGTAATATTGCCACCAGGTTTTTAAAAATAGAGATTTGTCTTCATTTCAGTTATTTTACTCTAATTTTCTTATTCTTATTTTAAATTCTATGAGGTTTTTCCTTTATCTCACAAATTTCATCTTTTTCTATCAACACAGTGTTATCAGTCTGCAGAAATCACTAGGAATCCTGATTTTAAAATGTCATTTTAGCTAACCCTCCTACTTTTATGTGATCAACAAATTTGAAAATAATTTCTTCTAAGCCTTCATTTAAATCATTAATAAAAATGTCAAACCATTTGTAGGATATGGTAAGTCTGGCTAAAAGAGAAAGGGCAAGATCAAAGTGGCTCACTACCACCACTCCAGTGAAAACACAATGGAGAAAAAATAAGAGAGATCTACGGATGCAGCAAAGACTTGTTCTGGATGCACAGCTGGAAGTCCAGCATAAAAGAAAGGAGGAAACTGAACCTACACTGCAGTTCAAAAGCAGTACCCCTGGTAAGAAAATGTGGAAGAATGGAGAACCAAATTCAAACAAATCTGCACGAATCTCTGATTATGTACAAGGGAGAGAGATATATATGACTGCAAAAAAGTTGCATGTTGATGCCATGTAAGTTTGCCTGAACATGACAATAAAAACACATGCTTTTCACAGCCAATTAGAAGATGAGAGGAAGATTTGATTGTTGATGTTTGAATCACTGTGTCTCTGGGGCTGGCCCCGTGGCTTAGCAGTTAAGTGCGCGCACTCCGCTACTGGCGTCTCGGGGTTGGATCCCGGGCGCGCACCCTGGGCGCTCCCGACGCACCTCTTCTCCGGCCATGCTGAGGCTGCGTCCCACATACAGCAACTAGAAGGATGTCCAACTATGACATACAACTATCTACTGGGGCTTTGGGGGAAAAAAGGAGGAGGATTGGCAATAGGTGTTAGCTCAGAGCTGGTCTTCCTCAGCAAAAAGAGGAGGATTAGCATGGATGTTAGCTCAGGGCTGATCTTCCTCACACATATAAAAAAATCTGTTTTTTTTGAATCACTGTGTCTACCAGCCTAATAGCACCTGTGTGCAAATTAGAAAAAGATGACTCTTCTCCAGGCTGACACAGCTCCACACAAAAGCTTAGTGCGTGGCAAGAACAGCACAGGGGCACTTCAGCTCTCACTCATCCCACCCTTAGCCAGGTGTCCCTGTGCACTGATCACAGTGTGGTTTGCTGAGACACTACAAACCACATTTCAGCTTTGCCAGCAGAGTCCTTGTTAGGCTCTGACAATAGGGGGTGCTAGAGGGAGACTGACAGGCTGGAGGAGGAAGAAGGGACTTGCTCCTTCCTGTGAGCTTCCTGTTCGCTTCCTGTTTGCTTCCTGTTTGCTGTGTTCTTGCCAGTGGCATCCCATTAACACTTCCTCACCATAGCAGCAGTTAGATCCCGTGTGCTGTTTTCCCAATACTTGCAGAACTAGTTGCATGGTGCGCCCTCAAAGACACCAGGCACCAGAGCCTTCCTCAGAGGTGGGTCCCAGCTCAAGGAGTCACCTCCTCCAAACTCAAAGACACCAGTGCCAGCTGAGCAGCAACCCCTCCTCAGACGTCTGAGTTTCACTCCACAGGGCCCCTCCTCTAAGTTTCCATATTTTAATAATGCCAACCTCTTGACTTCGTTCCCTCAACCCCGGAGATAATTAACAGTTTCCTGCAGTTGCTACCTCTGTGATACATTAGATGTCTCTTTTTACCTTATACTCAGTTGACAGTTCTTGTTTTAAATTCTCTTTGTCAGATAACTTTGTGTAGTTTCTGTCTCTTGACTGGACCCTGACTGGTACAAAGAGGAGGATGAATTAGAGCAATAAAGCGTCACAATCTATATACACGGTATTTTTCAGGCATTACTTGGACAACCCGAACAGCCAAACTGCTCAAAAAGGGGAAAAACTTTCCATCAGCCTCTTGAGTTGGGGATTATTGCCAGAATTAAAGCTGTGACATACCAAAGAACTAGCTGGCTTAGTTGGCAGGCTCTCCCTGGGGACTCCTAGTTGGAAAGTGATAAAACCCACCCTATGCCTTTCCAAAAGGAATGTATGTATCAGAAATAGGTTATTCTGTGATAACAAACAACTCTCCAATTAGCAACGGCTTACAGCAATAAATCTTTATCTGTCGGGGAGGTTTTCTGGCAGCTGAGGATCTGCTGCAGCTCTGTTCCATGGCTCTGCTCCAAATGTCTTCTTCCTTTGGGGTCCTAGGCCAAAGGTGTTATCCCTCTCCTTGTCTCTTGGCAGAGGGAAGAGGCTAAGAGTGGAACCATGCAACAGATCCTAAGGTTTCTGCTAGGAGGAGGCACAAGTCACCTCTACTTGCAGTCTATTGGTCAAAGCAAGTCATATGGTCAAACCCCCTATCAGTGGCGCAGTTTGGATAAAGGGTCAATAAAGTCTTTTCCCTGCTGCATAAGAATTTGACCATTAGTTAACTCACTAGCTCTGTTCCCCTGGAACCAGATTAGAGTACTATGTTAACAATATTCCTCAGCAACATTGCTTGTAAAAAAAAATGACCTGTGATTGGAAATTGCATCTGGACTGGGAGGAATCAAAAATGCACTGTAGATACCTGATGGAGGCTGTGTAGCTTTTAGCTTCCCTGAGTGTGGTGACCGTTTTAACCGGGCATGTCCTTGAGGGGCTGTGAGAAGCTATGTCTCTGGAGTTGTTACAAGAGATATTGGCTCTTGTGGAGAACGAGACTCTAAGTCAGTGGTTCCTGCACGTGCCCCTGATGGATCTCATCTTCTTGCATTTGAGCTGTCCCTGGGCAGCTGGGTGATTTGACGTCCCACAGAAGAGGGACACCTGGTGCTGCCCTACTGGCAAACTGTGGTTCCCGTCCTCTGTTCTTCTGAGTGAATCTGATGCCAAAGTGGTCAATGGTAGTTTTGTGCATCTGAATGCTGAGTTGAACCTAAGGATACCCCATGGTAGGCATTGTACCCAGAAATGTGTATTCTCCCACACGGAAGCACTAGAAGGATGTATGCTCATCTTACTGAGAGAGGAACAAATAACTAAAAGCAATAATAAAATCTACATAGGGGGATTCTCCTTCAGGACTCTGGTACCTTTCAGCAGACAATAGATTGATCAATAACTACTTATCAATAGAAGCAAAATGGAAGGAGAAATAGGTTTGTGGCTCATTGAGACCTCAGTTAGAAGCCTGGATCTGCTGCTTACTGCTTGTAACTTGGGCAAGTGAGCATCAAAATCCTCGTGTATGAATTTACTATTTTTCAGGCCTTTTGACTCAAAAAAAAAAGTGGAACTCAAGCAAAAAAGGTGGACTTACTTGTTCAAAAAAGGGTAGGAGTGGAGCTGTAATGTAATGGACTTGAGTTTCCAAGACTCTCTCTTTGCCCCTATTCCCAATGTTTTGAGCTTCTTGGCTTCATTCTATCCTACTCCCGGAAGGATTTTTTCACATGACAGAGTTGATGGCAGCTCTGGCTCACATTCTTAAAATGAGCATATATAAGTCTTTTTTTAATTAATGATTTCATTAAAAAATGTGACTGGGTGCTCTCATTATCTTACCTGTCTTAATTGAACTGAACTTCCTTGTTTAGGATGGTTGTTCTGCCATTTACAGACTGAAGACAATCCTTCTTGCTAGAGAAGCTGGGGGAAAAGTAGAAATTGAGTAAACTGATAATCATAAAGGTCTACATATGGCAAGGACCATGGTGATCAACTGGTCCATGAGTTCTGCCTTCATCTAACATTATATTAACCTTCCCAGGATGCTGGCCTATCCTTCACTCATGCTTGTTCAGATCATGGCTTAAAAGCCTTTCCATTTTATTAAGAATATTCGCAAACTTACACTTATTCTGGACTTTAACCTTTGTCTTGGATTGAGTTCCCTGGAAACAGTCTCTGGGAGGAGGAGTTTCATACAGGAAGTTCTTGGAAAGTGATCTCGGGGGGATACACCTGTAAGGAAGTGAGAAAGGCAGGATTGCCCAGAGGAAAGAATGGTTGTAACTGAGGTCTCAGGTGACTCTACACGTTGCTCTGGAGCTGGAGTGGTTCGTTAGAGTTATCCCAAATCGGGGCAAGGGACAGGCTTTTTTTATTCCTGCATCAGCCACACCTGGGAGCGCTGTAACCTTGGATCTGAGCAGTCCCCTGAAGCCAAGGGCAATGTCAGATGAGGGATGCACCTGTGAGCCAGCCGAGGCCAATATTCCCAGCAGCTTGAGTATGAGTACAGTGGCCCTGAAGATGGGATCTTGGTGGGGAATGTAATATCTAGAATCTTACAGACACATTTATACTGGAACACATTCTCTTCTTTTCGTTCTTCTACTCATTCTTCTCTCTTGGGACCAGTGAGAGAGCACCTTATTGCAGCCATCCCTTTACATGTCTCTCCTACTTCTTACTCTTTGGAATTATTCACATTATGCAATCAGATATTATTTTAGAATTTTCATTTTTTTCCTTTTACATATGGCGTTTCTCTGAATCTTTGTAGATCTGCTTTTCTAACCCTACCCATCCCGATAGAACGCAATTATTTCATAGTAACTTTTCTCCCGTATAATCTTTTCTTTCTCGCTGGTTAGAAAAAAATTAGAATATTAGTTCCCCCTTTGGCTTTCTCTACTTTCAAAGAATATTTTCAGTTAGAGTTGTTGGTTGTAAACAAAGAAAATAAATCTAGTGAAGTTAAGGAGAAAAATAACTTTTAGAAGGTTAAAGGTCACACGCTAGGCAAGAAGGCTGAAAAAATAGACTTGGGCAGGAACCTAGATGGACAAAGCACAGCCAAGATGCTGCCAAAAGAGCCACCCGTGTAGGCTACACTCCTGGCACTGGCCCTGCTGGAGAGTCACAGCCGTGCTGCTGGCATCTGCTCCCTCTGGACGCTTACTCTCATGCCTCTGAAATCACGGTGTCTCTGTAGATACAATGACTATCCCGAGGTTACCAGAGTTAACTATTAATTAACCAGAAAGACTATCATTCCCTTTCAGCTTCCACGGTGTGAATCAGAGCCCTCCATTCCTTATTTCTCCCCTTGTGATTCTCCCAAAAAAAGGAAGATGTTCATATACTGGGCTACCGAAACAATACATGCCCCTTGGAAAATTATCCAAAAATGTATTTTTGTCAGTGTTATTCCTTTAGCATAATTAGTTTTCAGAATGTTGGTGTATTTGGATTCTTATATTACCCCTCTGACTTGTCCCTCTGCAGTTTTTGTAATTTACATTAGGAAAGCATCTTTATATAATCCACCTTCCTATGTCCTCATTACACTCCAACAACAGCGGCATTTTTGTTTGTCCCTGTTTTTATCCTAGTCTGAAGTCCTATGAGATGTTAAAAATGTATTCTGTGGGGGAAAACAATAGGTCTTTAGTCACATAAAATTGAGAAGCACTACAGACTATAATTCCCTTTTGAAAAATTTCAAAGCACAGTAACATATTACAGGTTTTGGGAAATACTGAAGGAAAGAAATGAATTTAATTTTAACTCAGCTTTGACCATTCTTATTAGAGTATTGTTCTAGTTATTTGGCTCTTGGCCCTCAACTCCATACTATCCTCCTTTCTGAGTCTCAGGGGCTGGAAGCCTGAAAACTACATTTCCCAGACTCTCTCATCAGCTGGTTTCTGATTAGGTTCTGGCACAGGAGGCCTGGCATGAGGTTAGAAAGCAGGAGAAGGAGAGAAGCCTTTAGTTTCCTTCTGCTCCGGCTTGGGCAGCAGCAGTGGCAGGCCATTTCAGGCAACTGCAGATGGCTGTAATAGGGGCACAGTTGTAGCAACAGCAGCAGAGGACAATTATCAGCTCCAGCAGCAGCAACAGCAGCAAGTCTATCAGCAAAAATGGGACTCGCACTTCCAGAATCCTGAAATATCACTAGGACTCCTGGCTTCCCATGAAGCTATAGTGGTTCCAAAGGCAGCAGTGGCAACAGTGGTGCTCTAGAAGCCTCCACAGCACAGCATTCATAGGATCTGGGCAACATCCCTTTCCCTTTTGCTTTTCCAGCCTTAGGGGTTGGCACCTTCCTGATATCTGGGTAGCATCCTTTCACCTCTTTGCCCCTTCAGCCTTTCTACCACTTTTGCAAACAATTCTCTGTATTAAAGGATAAAAGTTAGAAATAACTACAGTTGTTTCTATTGTTTTGACTGGACATGGAAAGATACAAACATCACATATGACAGGAATACTTCTTTTACTACTGTCACCAGGTGTTTAGCTGGTATGGCAGGTCAGTGGTCAGCAGGTCAGCGGTCATAAGGTGAGCACAGCAGGTCAGTAATTAATCCTTAGTTTCCAGGAAGAGATGCTTATCCTTAAAGAAATGCCGATATGCGGAGAAGTTCCATCCCTATCTTTAAGGGCATCATTCTTGTCTTTGAGACATAGCCAATGTTTAAAGCAGATGTACAATGCATGCTCAACAGGCCATGTCAGGCCTTTTTGGAAAAACAAAGTCAGGCCAAATTAGTTTTACACCAAATGGCTTCCTCATCGTAGTCCAATATATCCTATTGCTTTTCATTTATTTATCAGTACTTTGTCAGATATAGGTATAGAAAATACCTTCTCCCAGTCTATTGTTTATATTTCCACTCAATTGACTCTGTCTTTTGATAAATGGAAGTTCTTAATTTTAATGAAGTAGAATTTATCAGTCTATATTGGGGACAGTATCTTTTCTGTCCTGTTTAAGATATTTTTGTTTATACCAAGGTCATGAGGATATTTTCCTATGTTTTCTTGAGAAGCTTGATTTGGGACACATTCAGGTCTTTGATCATATCAAATTAATTTTTTAGGTAGGGATCAGGGTTAATTTTTTCCATGTGGGTATTCACTGGACCTGACACCATTTATTGAAGCAACCATCTTTTTTCCTGATGAATTGCAGTGGCCTCTAATCATGTGACTATAGATACGTAGATCTGTTCTAGACTCAGCCTTCTATTTGTCTATTCTTGTGCTAATGTTGTACTGCCTTAGTTATTGTAGCTTTAAAGTTAGTCTTGCTAGCCATGCTGTGGCGGCATCCCATATAAAGTGGAGGAAGATGGGCATGGATGTTAGCACAGGGCCAGTCTTCCTCAGCAAAAAAAAAAAAAAAAAAAAGACAAGGTGAAATAAAGACTTTTCAGACATACAAAAGCTGAGAGAATTCATCACCAGCAGACCTGCACAACAAAAAATATGGGAAATTCTCGGGCCGGCCCCGTGGCTTAGTGGTTAAGTGCGTGTGCTCTGCTACTGGCGGCCCGGGTTCGGATCCCGGCCATGCACCGACGCACTGCTTGTCAGGCCATGCTGAGGCTGCGTCCCACATACAACAACTAGAAGGATGTGTAACTATGATTGAACCCGGCCACGCACCAACGCACTGCTTGTCAGGCCATGCTGAGGCCACGTCCCACATACAGCAACTAGAAGGATGTGCAACTATGACGTACAACTATCTACTGGGGCTTTGGGGAAAAAAAATAAAAAATAAAAATAAAAAAAAACAAACAAACAAACAAAAAATAAATAAATAAATAAAGTTAGTCTTGCTATATGATAGTTTAAAGCCTCCAGTTTTTTCCCCTCCCTAATTGCCTTCTTTATTCTTGGCCCTTTGCATTTCCATATCTATTTTTTCAAAGAGAGTCTTTAGTCCAATTTAATGTAATTATTGAAATGCTTGGGTTTAAGTGTACCATCTTTCTACTTGTTTTTTATTTGTCCATCTATTTTTATACCTTTATTTCCCCTTTCTTGCCTTGTTTTGTGTCACACTATTATTATTCTATTTTTCTCCTCTACTAGGTTCTTAAACAGCTCCATAGAGAGAGAATTCATATACTGTGCAATTCACCCATTTAAAGTATACAGTTCAATGGCTGTTAGTATATTCAAAGAGATGTGCATCTATCACCACAATCAATTTTACATTTTCATTACCTCAAAGAGAAATCTCACACTCTTAGCCACCACCCTCCTATCTGCCATATCTCCCAGCCCTAGGCAACTACTAACCTACTTTCTGTCTCTATAGATTTGGTGTCTATATTCTGGACACTTCAAAAAATGTTTGGAAAAATGCACTCAGTGGGTATGAGTGTGGTGTTATCTGAATGTGTGCATGCATTTGTATGTGTGTATAATAGAGTAAAAAAGGAAAGGGGGGGTTGTGAATAACACATTGAGTGAGGAAAAAAATGAGGAGAAATTAAAAGTGGAGATAAAGTAGGAGTTTATATTTCTTAAGCGTGGACAATCACATGTGCTTAAAGATCAGATTTATAAATAAGGATAGTGAATTCCACGTTCTTGAAGTTTACTAAGAGAATCTAACAGTTCATAGATGAACCAGTGCTCCTCAGTGTAAAAGCTTTGGTTCTCAAATATCTGCTGATGAAAGACTCTACGTATTCTATCACTTGTAATAAGAGTCAAGCTGAAACCAGTTTTTTCCTTCAAAGCACTTCCAAAGAAAGGTGTACCTCAGCCACTCCTATCCATTTTTCTAGAAGGTAAATAAAGGTGACTAATGCAATTGGTGATCCAATGCCTGTATTTTTCTTAAATGGACAAAAGAGACCTCACAAGGATTCTGAGTTTCATTATCCACAATGAGTCCTTCTTTTTATTCGTAAAATGTGCATCTATCACCACAGTCAATTTTGCCACCTCAGAACCTTTGCACTAGCTGTTCCCACTGCCTGAGCCCTGACTCTTTGTTCAGCTGGTTCTCTCTAGTGATCCAAGTCTCAGCTCAAATGCCACCCCACAGAGAGGTCTTTCTAGACAGCTATATCTAAGACTTCCCCCCTCACCTCACCATCTCTCTTCATCAGCCTGTATCCCATCAAGCTGTTTTAATTGTCTCCTTAGCTTTTTCTTACACTATCTGAAATTACCTTTTTAATGTATTTGTTTATTTGTCAATTGTTCACTTCCCTCCATAATGTAATCTCTATAAGAGATTGTCTGGCTTATTCATTGCTGTATCCCAGGGTCTGCATACAGGGGTGGTGCAATAAATATTTGCTGGATGAATGAATAAACAAATGAATTCCCCTAGTACACTCAATTGTTAGGCCACTGTGCTGGACTCTACAATGTTAAGCTTGTCTCTGCCCTCTAGAATTTTGAGACACTATCACGTCAAGTGTGAGCCAATGTTCCTAAGTGTAAAAAGTTTGGTCTATAAACATCTACTGAAGAAAGATAGATTTTAATTTCATGTGAACATAAGAAAACAATATATAATCAACAGAAAATTAAATAAATCCAATAATTAAATAATGTATACTTTGTTCACAAAGGTTCAAAGTTCAAATTTATATACTTATCTGAATTCTATAAATTCTTTGAATTTATTAAATGAGGTCTAAGAATATGTAAGAGATCAAGCTTTTATGAATCTGATTCCTATACTTATAAGAAATATATGAAATTTGTAGATTTAGGATAAAGTATTGGGAATTGTCTGAGCTTGGAATCAGAGGGCCTGCCACAGGCAGGCTCTGGGTCAATGGACAATTATCTTCTGAGCCTCAGTTTACCCCTAGGGATAGTGATGTCTACACCACAATAACCACAGGGATGTTGTGTGGCTCAAGAAATAAAAGCAAACCAATTACAAATAACATTTATTGGTTACTTAGTATCAGACAATACTTTACACTTATTATTCATATCAACTACATAATCCTACAAGATAGGTCATTATTCTTCTTACTTTATAGATATAGTGTCTAAGGCACAGAGTGGTAATGTCTCTTAACCGAGGTCACATGACTTACAAGTAGTATAGCCAGGGTTCAGAACCAGAACCCACGCTTTAAACCATTATGCTTTATGTCTTCCAAACAGTAAAGAGTTGTTCAAAGGTGATATATCAATAAACTTTCCACCAAGTTCTTGCAGCAATAATCAGAAGACCACATAATTCTTGCAACAACAATCAGGAGGTTGAGTAGTAAGATTCTACTTTTCCTAAACTCACCATATGCCTACTGAACCTAAAACCAATGCTTCTGGAATCCTTAGTAGCTGCATCTAATTTCCAGCAAAATCATGGGAGGAAAATTCAATGCTGAGTCACCATATAAGTCCTGGATTCTGCATAGTGTGCTTTAGTTGGCAACCATTCCTTTGTTTTGACTTAGCTAAACTGAAAAAAAGGCTGACATTGAACTTGCATCTCAAATCAGCCTTCCTGAATTCCTATTTATCAACCATCGTTAGAAAGAATAAGTACAAAGCAAGGGAATTACGTTTAATCCCTCTAATAAATAAAAAGAGCCTCAGCCAGGGTTAGGGAGAAATCTCTTCCAGCAGTGCTCTGAGGAAGGATGGGGATTTACTGTACTGTTTTGTGTTATTTGCTGAAGCTTTTAGAGTAAGCCGCTGTCTGAGAGAGCAAACTATGTCAGGACGGAGCTTAACTCTTCTAAAATCAAAGTGCATATTCACTCTCTTATTGGATATTTTCTTTGCAAAGGAGTTGTTTCCAATCAGTAATTTCTTCACTGTGGGTTGAGAACAATAATTTCAAGATCATAGATATGACCATGGTGTCTAGGGATTTTCTTAATTTTTAGCTCCGGCAGAAGAAAATTGTAATTTAAGAAGAATCTTCCAATTTTAGCCAATTCTGAGTTGGAAATATAAATATGATCAATGTAGACAGTCTGAATAACTGACAAGGAAATGCTTCCCTTTCATTCTCAGCATGGTTATATGACTTATGAGGGTCATCTATATTGTCAGAATTCTTCTTGCCGTGATAAAACCACAAAAATTCCAAGCTATAACAGACTTCAACCACAAGAGGAAAGAGTAAAAAGAAAAAATGTAACCACTAATCGTTATATCTGCCCCATCACTATTTGATGTGAGCATCTTCTCTTACCTATACTCTTAAGCAATCTTGGCAAAGTAAAGGTATCACGCTGTCTTATCTTTTTTTTTTTTTGGTGAGGAAGATTAGCCCTGAGTTAACATCTGTTGGCAATCCTCCTCTTTTTGCTGAGGAAGATTTAGCTGAGGAAGATGTTATCCCAATCTTTGGGGTAACAAAGATTGTTACCCTAATCTTCTGGGCTAACATCCGTGCCCATCTTCCTCTACTTTATTGTGGGGCACCTGCCCCAGCATGGCTTGAAAAGGAGTGCATAGGTCCACGCCCGGGATCCAAACCTGTGAACCCTGGGCCGTCAAAGCGCAGTGTGTGAACTTAACCACTATGCCACTGGGCCAGCCCTTATCTTTCTTTTGAGATAGCAGTTCTCAAACTTTTTGGTCTCAAGGCTCCCTTATACTCTTAAAAATTATCAAGGACTCCAAAGAACTTTTGGTCATCTGGATTATATCTATTAAAACTGAGAAATCGTTAAACTATTAATTTATTTAAAAAATAATGAACCCATTATATGTAAATATGAATAACATAGGTTTTTATGGAAATTAATGATATTTTCCAAAACAAAAACAATTAGTGAGGACAGAAATATTTTGCAAATGCTGGATTGTCATATCTGCTTCTGCATTCAATCTATTATGATATGTTGTTTTGTTCGAAGTATGTGAAGAAAATCTGGATATGCAATTTGAACAGGGAGGAGTATTTTAATTTTACCTTTTCAGAGAATTGTGGATATTCTTCTTTGATACTGCACTAAGAAACAACAAGTGGCAGTTTATTAAAAGTCAGTTGCAAACTAGACTTTTGGTGGTGAACATGATGCGGTCTATAAAGAAGTCGAAATATAATGATATACACCTGAAATCTATATAATGTTATAAACTAATGTGACCTCAATAAAATAAATTTTTTTTAAAAAAGAAAGAAATACTGTCCAAAATATATAACATTTTAATGAACTGAAACAATAAACATTTATGAAAGTTAAAAAAAAAAACTCAGTTGAAATGTGGAATCCAAAATCACCGTCAATGAACTTTCTTACTGCATTACATTAAAATCCATTGCATTTGAATGCATATTTTGCCTGTAAATTATTTTGTAACATCAAGCACCTTCCATTTGGGGAAAAAATAGTTTGCTGAGCTATTCACATCTTCCACATATTGACACATTTCATTAAACAATATTTTAAAAATCACAATTGTTAATATCATCATTGATCTCATCAAAAAGATATCAGACAAGTCTTTAAGCATTGGGACGCTGTCAAGCTCATGAAGAAGAGACAAGTTTTCCAAAATTCTAATTTTTGCTTGAAAACTCAAATTTTATCATTGGCAACAAATACTGTCAGTTGTGTTCCTTGAAGTAACAGGATTATTTGGTTCATTTTTGAGACAATATCTCCCAAGTTACCTAAGTCTAAATAACTGTAGTTTGCCTCTCAGTCATTAGTAAATATTCCCTGAAAAAAAGCAGCTAGCGTAGCTCACGAGTCAAACAATTGTATGAGTTCTTTTTCCTTGACAAAACCACCATACTTGGATATGCAGCAGAAGTGCTATATGTATGCTTCATGGTTTGTCATACAGAATAATAAAAAGATGCATACTCAAGGGTCAAGATTTAATAAAATTAATTTTTACTGCTTCATCAAAGGCATTCTGAAGCAAAACAGGTTTTTTTTTTTCCTGTGAGTGTATGACGGTGAAGAATATAATGAATAGCTGGGTTCCAGTGCTTTGATTCATGCTAAGGCTTCAGCAGTTTTACCCACCATTGCTTTTGCCCCATCAGTGCAAATGCCAACACAGCGAAAAAGGCAAGTAACATCTTAGCATTATTATGAAAATAGTTTTGACTTTGTAGACCCAGGGGTCCCTGCGCCACACTTTAAGAACTGTTCTCTATAATATAGTACATTAATACCTGGAATAAAATGTACCACTTTTTAGGTTTTTTTTCATGAGAGGAGGACTGCCCTAGAAAAACATTTTGACTAAATGTTACTGTTGAGATGACCTGATATTTAATTAAGTGTGTGGGTTGCTTTGTCATCATATAGGCCTATGATCCCCAAACTTTTTAATTGGACACCCCATCCAAACAAATGAGCTGATAACCCTGATATACGCATATTGCATATTTATTTCTTTATAAACTATAGATGTAGTGCTGTACTAATATATTTTATACATTATAAGTCATACCTCCAACGACAGAAATTTTGAAAGGATGAGATAGAAATGAAACACTATTCTTAAATATAATGTTTTATTGTATTATAAATGAATATAATATAAACGTGTTTTATTACAACTTATAAATAATAATATAATAAAACATTTCTTTGCCCTCACCAAAGAAACTTTAGTGAGAGAAATGTAATTGAATAGTTTTGTTTCTATAAAATTTGGGTTGGTACCATGCGATAAAGTGATATGAAGTCCTGGCTACAAGTTTAGTTTGTTTCAATATTTGGTGTTAATGGCTCTCACAGCTAAAAAAGATCCCACAAATATTTATGGATTCAAATTGAAGGGTTAGCTGCCCTTACTAAACCAGCCCATCCACCAATTATAAAAAGAATTTTTTGACATTTAAGTAGTAAATTTCCACCTTCCCAGATGTCAGAAAATTGTTCTTGCAAACACTAAAAGTTTTTGCATTTCCATATTTTAAACAAATGGGTTCAAAACTAACTTTTTGGAAAATTTTAAAATAGATTAGATCGTTTGTTTAGAGATATTTTAAGTGTTTATATAGGAGAGTTTTATAGATGACATATATGATTTTTGGCAACAAAAAAAATCCCATAATGATGGAAATATTTCCAAACATCTGTTATCAAAATGTCTTTTACATTAGAGGAGTTTCTTTCAAAATGTAGATACATATTCTCACCCTCTGTTAAGTGTTCCCTTTCCCTTAAAATGACAAATTAAATGTGGTTTTTGTGTGTGTGTTTGTTTTATTTAGTTTCTCAATCTTATTTTCATATACCCACTTTAAAACAGTTTTGCAGACTCTTAAAAAAGTTAAATATACATCTATCATATGACCCAACCATTCTACTCCTAGGTATTTACCCAAGAAATTTGAAAGCATATGTCCATACAAACACTCGTACATAAATGTTCATAGCAGCTTTATCTGTGTTGGACAAAAATTGGAAAAAATCTAAATGTCCATCAACAGGTGAACTGATAAACTGCAGTATATCCATACAATGGAATAAGATTCAGCAATAAAGAGAAATGAACTGTTGATATTTGATTCTCCACCCAGGCAAATTTGCTTCACCAAGGTCGGGACATTGATTGGGAAGGAGTGTGACCCTAAGACTTAGAATGGGGTCCTCTTGGTTAACGCACTCAAACATCTTGAATCCTCAGATTCCTCTGGGCCTGCACAAGTGGCCCACTCCTCCCCAGTAAAGGCTAGCTCTATTCACTTCCTGGAAAATGATGCAGAGTCCTCTGCTTTGCAAGACAAATGCCATCCTTCACCTACTTCTGCCCAGGATATACCCCATCCCCATCTCCTTGCTACCAGATAATAAACTCGGGTCAATCACAATGTAACACAGCTGAGGAGGTGCTAAGCCTGCCAAGGAGGAAAAGGCTGCTAAGGTGTACTGGCAGGAGCTGAGAAAATAAGTATGAGTCTAGGACATGACATGATGGAGACAAGAATCAAAGAGACAAAACACATAAAGTTGGATAAGGGAGAGTTTATCAATATGGGATCATTCTCCTGCCGTATAACATTTGACATCTTGTGTTTAACAACTGGCTCATAAAAATGTAACAATCGACTCTTGTAGGAGCTGATAAGAGCCAGCTCCAGCACACCACTGGTTAAGGCAGATGGTAGAAGACGCTGGCACCAACTGGACTACCTGATAGCAATGGGAATGACAGGATCCCCCCAAAATAGGGGCCAAGTGGCAATGCTTAACTATCAGAAGAAAGATGGGCTCAATTATCATAATGAGCAGCAAAGTCAGAGTGGCTGGCAGTGACCCTCAGACAGCTATGGAGATTGTTAAGAGAACACAAGTTTCTGAGAGCAAAAGAGATGGGCAGCATTGCTCAATCAATGCAATCAAAAGAAACCAGGGATGAACGAATAAAATCTGGGGAGCAGCTGCCCCAATAAAAAGTCATGATCTCTTTCCTATTTCTGAACCTGAGCCCCTTTTCAGACTCAGAACCCATTGATCTCATGCAGATCCCCCACGAGAAAAACTCTACAACACCATAGCAAGTGTTTATGATAATAATTCTCCCAGACCTACCCCAAAGGGACCCATAGCCATTTACTCAGGTAACTGTATATAAGGGAAAGAGAAATATCAAGGCATTTTGAGGAGTGTTGGCTGTAGGGTCTGATTTGACACTAATACCTGAGAATCTGAACCATTATTATGTCCCCTTTGTTGCAGAAAATAATAATAAATAATAAATGGGGTCCTCACCAAAAACCTACTCATGGTCGGTCCACTGGTTCCATGGCTCATCCAGTCATCGTTTTCCCAGTCACTGAACTTTGTAGTTAGCAGAACTTCCATGTCAGTTTCTTACCCCATGGTGTAAGAGCTATGGAAGTAGAAAAAGCCAAATGGAAGCTCTGAAACTGTGCCTCCCACTCTGCCTCGGCCAAGATAGTAAACAAAAAATAATATTGCATTGGCAATATTATAAATAAAAACAAGTATTATAAATATCATAAAAAATTTGAAAAACCTTATTATAGTTATTGTAAACAAATACCATATTGCCTGGAACTATGGCCAAGATTAAAGCCATCCAAAAAGACCCAAAAGACACAGACACTGTGATCCTCATCACATCCCTATTTAATTCACTAGTCTGGCCCCTACAAAAACCAGAGATGTCCTGGAGGATGACACTGGACTACCCCACGTGTATAAACTCATTTACTCTTCATAACAACCCCATGAGGTAATTAGTAATATTATCCCTATTTTACAGTCGTGCTGAGACAAAGGTAACTTGGCCAAGGTCATACAACTAATAAGTGGCAGTCCTTAGGCAGGGTAGCACATGAGCCTATACTATTAATCACTTCTTACATTGCTTTTCCATAAAGGGCCGCCCATCAGCTAGGAAGTAGATTTCTCATGTGTATGCTATCCAACACACACACACACACACACACACACACACACACTCAAGAATATGCACATAAAAGATGATTTACCAGGGCCAGCCCTGTGGCTTAGCGGTTAAGTGCATGCGCGCCGCTGCTGGCGGCCCGGGTTCGTATCCCGGGCGGGCACCGACATACCGCTTCTCTGGCCATGCTGAGGCTGTGTCCCACGTACAGCACCTAGAAGGATGTGCAGCTATGACATACAACTATCTACTGGGACTTTGGGGGGAAAAAAGAATAAACAAATAAAATTAAAAAAAAAAAAAGATAATTTACCAGCCCAGAGAAAGTGCTCATATAACTTCCTTTGTAGTTTCTAGTACTTTCCAACCTCTCTATGATGAGCCTGAAAGTCTATGAAGTTGTGTCCCTGTGCTTTTGTTTTCAGATGAAAATAAACATTTGGTCATCACATTCAAGTTACTGGCTCCAGGAGGACACTAGTTTGAACCAGAATCATAATACTAGCTTTGAGTGGATCCTAAGAGAATCTTAACTTGTGGCTACTGCCAGCAAGCCAGCTAATCCCCAGGTATCCCTCTGGGTCACAAAACATCTAATCCAACCACTTCCTGAATAGAACCAAAATTCAGGGTCAAATCGCCCTCTTGTGGTGAAAGACTGCTGTCTGTTTAGTCTTAGAAGCTCCAACCTGTAGCATTAGTGCCTTAATGGAGCTTTCCCACTATCTGAGGCCTTCCTTGGGCAACCAGGAGAAAAAAAGATGGCAACCCTAAATAGGCAGAGGCAAGGAAGAAGAGCAGGGACATGGTAGCAGGCAGTTCATCTTCCTAAATCCTCCTGACTGTTGAACTTTTGAGAAGGAGTACAGGGGACGGAGTGTGGGTCAGTCATGTGGAGGAAGATTGAAGGGCCTCTTCCAGCAATATCTAGAATGGCCAGTTCTGCTGAATTCAAACACAGATGAAACAATACATTATGCTGCTTAAAAATGTGCTGCTTTATATCTTATCATTGAAAACATGACTTTGAATAAAGTTTGCATTAAATATTGAGTTTTATTAAATACATACCTCCCATTTCAAGAAAAAGAAATTATTACACTACCTTGAAAGGCCCTCTGTGCTCTTTCTTGATGGCCCCCTTCTCTCCACCAGAGGTAGTCACTGTCCTGAATTTTGTCTCTGGAATCTCCCCGCTCTTCTTTGAGTTACATAAACATACATTTATAGGCCTGCCCTGAACACATGCAGCCCTGGTCAAGAATACATGGAAGCCTACGGACCACATATCCAAATGTACAAAATTTATAAATCAAGCTAGCAAAGTCGTAATGAAAAAAATAAGTATGTTTTCTGCTCCTGCCTTGAAAAGTGAATCTTCCAAATACGTAGAAAGCCAGATTCAAATTTCTCTGATTACCAGTGAAGTCGAGCATTTTTGCACCTTTCTTGGCCATTCCTCTACTGTGAAATGATTAAGCATTTTGTGATTTTTCTAATGGGTTTTTTGTCTTTTTCTTATCAATTATTGATTCATAGGAGGGGTTTTACACATTCTAGATACCAACCTTTTGTCCAGTTACAAGCTCATTTTCACTTTCTATGGAGTCCTTTGATGAACAGAAGGTCTAAATTTTAATGCAGTTGAGTTTATCAACCTTTTCTAAATTAGTTAAAACATGTAAAAGTTTGAAACAGTGTCTGACACATATTGCTCATTGTAATTTTTATATTACTTTCCTTTATGATGTGAACTTTTTGCATCTATTTAAAAAAATTCTTTCCTATCTTGAAGTTATAAAGATACTTTCTTAATAATGTCTTCTAAAATATTTTAGATATTTGCCCTTTGCACATAATTTTTAATACACCTGGCATGGATTTTTTTATAATGGCTTTATTGATATATAATTCACATACCATAAAATTGACCTTTTAAAGCACACAACTCAGTGTTTTTCAGTATATTCACAGAGTCGTTCACCACTATCTAATTGCAGAACATTTTCATCACCCCAAAAAGCAACCCCCAAGGCATTGACCTTAATATATGGCATATACATAACCAATGTTCCAGCACCATTTCTGTTCTTTCCCCAGTTATCTGCAACACCATCTCTGTCACAAATCCAGTTTTCATATCTGCGTGGATTTCTGTTAGATCTCTCTATTCTCTTCCATTGGTCTATTTGTCTATCCTTGCACTAATATGTGCTGTCTTAATTACCATAAAAGCAAGCTGTATCATTCTGGTATCTTTCCTTATGACTATCTTGATTTGTATTGACACTTCGTATTTCCATATAAATTTCAGAAAAACTTGTCAATTTTCAAAGAAATCCCAGTTGGAAACTTAGTTAAAACTGTGTTAAATCTATGCACCTGTTAAGGTAAATTGGCATATTTACCATATTGACTCTTCTGTTCCATAAAGATGGTATTATTACTCTTCATTTATTTAGGTTTTTAAAAATGTTTTAAAGTTTTATAGTTTTTTTCCTTAAGTTTGGTTCTCTCTCTCCTAAATGTCTTACATTTTTATTGTATTTATTCCTTGAATAAATTCCTCACTTTTTATGCTATTGAAAATGTTCTTTTCTTTTTTGTGTGTGTGAGGAAGATCAGCCCTGTGCTAACATCTGCCAATCCTCCTCTTTTTTTGCTGAGGAAGACTGGCCCTGGGCTAACATCCGTGCCCATCTTCCTCCACTTTATATGGGACGCTGCCACAGCATGGCTTGCCAAGCGGTGCGTCGGTGCGCGCCCAGGATCCAAACCGGCGAACCCAGGGCCGCCGCAGTGGAGCGCACGCACTTAACCGCTTGCGCCACGGGGCCAGCCCGAAAATATTCTTTTTAAAAAGCATTGTCTACCATTTGTTGCTGGTGTGTTGCACATTGTTTTTATGCCCAACAATCCTTCCGAAATTTATCTATGGAATCTTCTTCATTTTCTCTCTAGGTAATTATTTCATCTTTCAATAATAAGAATTTTGTTTCCATTTTTTTCCATCTTATAATTTTTATTAATTTTTATTTCTTTTTCATGCTTAAATGTATTGGTTAGGACTATCAGCACAAGGATACATAGATGTAGTTACAGCAGGCACCCTTGTCTTGTTCCCAGAGTGCATCTGGCCTTTCAACATGATGTTTGCTGTATTTTATCTGCTTCACACTTTAAAAATTCTTTTGTTTCTCCTTTGCCAAGTTTTTTCATAAACAGATGTTGAATTTTATCAAATGCTTTTCCTACATCAAATTAGATGATTCAATGATTCTAATATACTAATGTGACAAATTACATTACTATTTTTAATCAAGGATTCTCTCAATTGTAAAACATACCCTTATTTTATGTTTCAAGAAGGAATATTGAATATTCCAATTTAAGATATGGTTAAGAAAAAAATGGGCACCTTAGAATTGATAAAAATACAAAGTAATTTATAAAGATAAAACTTTATAAATTGCATGCATTTCTGGGATTAAACACAAATTTATTGTGATATATTCAATTTTTTAATATCTGCTGGCTTTAATATGCTAATATGTTTGTATGTTCATGAGTGAGATTGGCTGTAATTTTTACTTTTCTACTGTCCCTGTCAGATTTTAGTTATTAGCTTTATCTATTTTGTATAAAATTGGAACTTTTTCTCTGAATGTTTAGTAAAACTCACTAATAAAACTCTCTAGGTTTGGTGCTTTATTTGGGGGGAAGAGTTTGGCTACTGATGAATTTTCTTTAAAGGTTAAGGAGCATAATTTATATATCTTACTGAGCCTATTTGCTAAGTTTTTTTTTCTAGGAATATATCCTTTTCATCAAAATTTTCAAATTTATTGGCATAAAGTTACTCAAATTTTTCTTAATATTTTAAAATCAATGCATGACTTTTTTTTTAATTCTTCATATTGTTTATTTATGCCATCCCTCTTTTTTCCATGATCAAACTTACCTAAGTTGTCAATCTTATTACTCTTTTTCAATCCCAACTTTCGGTTTTCCTTATTTTTTCATGGTATGATTGTTTTCTTAATTTTTTCTGTTACTTTATTATTTCCTTCCTTTTTCTTTCTTTCAGTTCGGAGCTTAGCTCATTAATTTTCAGGTTTTTTTAATAATATAAGCAAGGAAGGTAAGGCTTGCATTTTTTCCTAAATGCTGCCTTAGTGGAATGTCACGAGTTTCTATACGTAGTTTGTTTTCATTAAGTTCTGAACTATGTCCTAATCTCCATTATGATTTCCTCTTTGATCCCTGAGTTATTTATGTCTCTTAGTTGTAGGTTTTTAATAGTCACCTTTTTAAATTTTATCCTGAATGTGCACACAAGAGTTTCTGAATCAAAGATAGATTTCTTATTATTTCATGGTAAATAAGTGCCTCCACTCCCTTTACCCCAGCCTTAGCCCTGCGGCTGCGCTATGAAAGTCATATGTTGTTTTCCTACACAAGTGAGTGGTGTCAAGCAAAAAATAAACCCAGACTTAGGTAGAGAAAGGCATTATTTGCAAAGACTATTGCAATAGGAGAGAGGAACCATTGCAATAGGGGCAGGAGACTGCTTGGACTGTAAGATCTGCAAACACTCAAAGATCAGGTGGAAAGGGGTTTTTTTTCTTTTTTTATAGGAAGGAGTAAACAAGGCTAGAAAAATCTAGATGTGAGAGAGTGAGATGGGCAGGTGACATAATGGGATAGTTGATCGGGGAATGTCTTTCCTTTGTGGTATGTTTTCAGGAGGTGTTGAGGAGGGACTAGTCTACATTCCAGTGCTGGCTCAGGCTGAGGGGGGATTAAAGTTCAGGGGCCTGTTGGGGGGAAGCCTGAAGTTTGACCAAGTCAAGTCAGAGGGCATTTCATCCAGATTGGTCTGTGGGGACAAACAGTTCAACTACTTATTTATGAGACAAAGAATGGGAATTTGGAGGATCTGGGTCTGGCTTTGTCATAGGTAAACAAAGAGGTTATCCACAGATCTGATCTTAGTTATATGGGTTATATGGAAAGGTGGTTCTTTGCAGTAAGCCATTTCCTGGAACACAATAGCATGGAGTGATTTCTTAACTATTACTGTTTTCCAGGAGCATAGGGTTTAAGTAAATTGTCAGTGGCAAGGCACCCCATAGACAAGGGACAGGGAGATGGTTTGGGGACTGTTCTACATGTCACCTACCACCTCTTCACATCCAGCATGTCCTGAATGGAAGTATCCTTTCTGGCATTTGTGTGGGGGAGAATTACAAGTGTATAGGATGTCTATTCCAATAGTACATTCACGGTAGAAGCCATGACCACACTACATCAGATTAGTCTCAGACGTCCTCGCCATCAAGTTACATTTATCTCCCTCCGTCACTGATTGCTTTGCCCACACCAAGTTGAATTCAGGTGCTCCTTCTCCCCAGTGGACCATGTATGATAGTAACTTGGGCACCTACATGGAACAAAGCCATGAAGGTTTGTGTCCTCCTTTCCCTGGAGTATCCAGAAAATTCCAATGGGGGCATAGGGTCTGTGGCCTTTTGGGAAGAGAAAGACCTTGGCCCCACCTCTAAGGATTTTTCTCCTTAAAATAACTTAGATCTGGGTAAAAAGAAAGGGAGGAATCAGGGGATGAAAGATATAGACCTCCATTGTTTTCCATTCTTCCAAGGCTGTGTACTAGGCAGCAAGATCATCATTGCCCATACGTCTATTTCAGCTTTGAGGACCTTCTAATCCAATGGCTATGTACACAAAGTGATGGCTAAGAGAAGCTGTTGTAGATAATCTTTATGAATTATGTTATATGATCTTTATGAATTATGTTATATACGATCTTTATGAATATTTCAGATTGTGTATTGTTCTTTTTCTGTAATACCCTCAACTGGAAAAAAAGGCAATTTCAAATGTAAGAAATTTCTTTCAGGTAAGGGTAATATTTTAACAGTAGTCAGTCTACCAGGTTAAGGCTGTAACTTTTCTTACTTCTGTCTCGGGGCTAGTTGTATTGAATAGGGTTTGGTACTTTGAAGATTACTTCCTTTTGTGAGTTCCTTATCTTCTACTTCATGCCAGTGTTTAAAAATAAAATGCAACTTAAGTGATGTCAGAGAGAATAACCCCAACATTTTAAATATCTACTAGTGTGGATAACATTTAAGGTAATTTTAAAAGCTAATGATTCTCTAAATTATATTATTGGAGTTAAAATGTGCCTCTAAGCAATATTTTTCAAGAACTGTGGAAGAGCTTGATTATGAGGGGAATAACAGGCAGAATCTGACTACTGACTCTTGCACTTTCTTAAACCTTGGATAGTAAAAGACTGCAGGAAAAGTAGCTCAGGATATTCTGAAAAATATAGCCTCAGGAGACAGAACCAGTTACAATGTGAAACACATTTCAACTCCAGCCTTCTAGCAGAGATAACAAGTGGATTCAAGGGGATCTAAGAGCTGTGTGCGTAATCATACTTGAAAATGCTGACACAAATGTTAGCAATAACAAACTAGGGTGGAATGGAGAAAACGATATTGAAGTAACTGATATAGTGGAAGTATGTTCTGGTCAGATTAGAATGCAGCAAAAAAGGCGGAGGTTACAGTGAAAAACTGAAAGCCATCCCTCTAAGAACAGGAACAAGACAAGGATGCCCAATTTGACCACTCTTATTCAACACAGTATGAGAAGTCCTAGCCAGAGCAATTAGGCAAAAAAAAGAAATAAAAGGAATCCAACTTGGAAAGGAAGAGGTAAAACTGTCACTATTTGCGGATTACATTTTATATGTAGAAAACCCTAAATAATCTACCAAAAAACTATTAGAAATAATTAATGAATAAAGTCAAGTTGTAGGCTACAAAATCAACGTACAAAAATCAGTTGTGTTTCTATACACCAACAACGAACTAGCAGAAAAAGAACTCAAGAATACAATCCCTTCTTACAACCTCAACAAAAAGAATAAAATACCTAGGAATATATTTAACCAAGGAGGAAAAAGGCCTGTACACTGACAACTATAAAATATTGTTAAAAGAAATTGAAGAAGGGGCCGGCTCGGTGGCGCAAGTGGTTAAGTGCGTGCGCTCCACTGTGGGGCAGCCCAGGGTTCACCAGTTCGGATCCTAGGCACGCACCGATGCACTGCTTGGCAAGCCATGCTGTGACGGCATCCCATATAAAGTGGAGGAAGATGGGCACGGATGTTAGCCCAGGGCCAGTCTTCCTCAGCAAAAAAAGAGGAGGATTGGCAGATGTTAGCACAGGGCTGATCTCCTTACAAAAAAAGAAAAAAAGAAATTGAAGAAGACACAAAGAAATGGAAAGATATTCCGTGCTCATGGATTGGAAGAAGTAACATAGTTAAAATGTCCATATTACCTAAAGCAATCTACAGATTCAAAGCAATCACTACCAGAATATCAACAACATTTTTCATGGAAAAAGAACAAAGAATCCTAAAATTTATATGGAACAACAAAAGACCCTGAATAGCCAAACCAATCCTGAGAAAAAAGAACAAAGCTGGAGGTATCACACTCCCTGATTTCAAAACATACTACAAAGCTATAGTAATCGAAAATCAGCATGGTGCTGGCACAAAAACAGACACACAGATCAATGGAACGCAATTGAGAGCCAGGAAATAAACCCACACATTTATGGACAGCTAATTTTCAACAAAGAAGCCAAGAACATACAATGGAGAAAGGAAAGTCTCTTCAATAAACAGTGTTGGCAAAACTGCATGGCCGCATGCAAAAGAATGAAAGTAGACCATTATCTTACACCATACACAAAAATTAACCAAAATGGATTAAAGACTTGAATGTATGACCTGAAACCATAAAATCTCTAGAAGAAAACATAGGCAGTATGCTCTTTGACATCAGTCTTAGCAGTATGTTTTTGAATATGTCTCCTCAGGCAAGGGAAACGAAAGAAAAAATAACCAAATGAGACTGTATCAAACTAAAAGCTTCTGCACAGCAAAGAAAACCATCAAAAAACCAAAAAGACAACCTAACAATTGGGAGAAGATATTTGCACATCATGTATCTGATAAGGGGTTAATTTCCAAAATACGTAAAGAACTCATACAACTCAACAACAAAAAAACAAACACCCTGATGAAAAAATGGGCAGAAGATATGAAAAGACATTTTTCCAAAGAAGATATATAGATGGCCAACAGGCACATGAAAAGATACTCAACATCACTAATTATTAGGGAAACGCAAATCAAAACCACAATGAGATGTCACCTCATACCCGTCAGAACAGCTATTATTAAAAGGACAGGAAATAACAAGTGTTGGAGAGGGGGTAGAGAAAAGGGAGCCCTCGTACACTGCTGGTAGGAATGTAAACTGGTGCAGCCACTATGGAAAACAGTGTGGAGATTCCTCAAAAAATTAGAAATAGAACTACCATAGGATCCAGCTTCTCTACTTCTGGATATTTATACAAAGAACATGAAAACACTAATTCAAAAAAATATATGCACACCTGTGTTCCCTGCATCATTATTCACAATAGCCAAGACAGAAACAACTAAGTACCCATCGATGGATGAATGGATAAAGACATGGTGTATATATATACAATGGAATACTATTAAGCCATTAAAAAAAAGATGAAATCTTGCCATCTGCGACAACATGGATGGACCTTGAGGGTATTATGCTAAGCAAAATAAGTCAGACAGAGAAAGACAAATATGTATGATTTCACTCATATGTGGAAGATAAACAAACATATAGATACAGAGAACAGGTTGGTGGTTACTGGGGGCAAGGGGAGATGTGGGGAGGGCAGAAGGGGCACATATGTACGGTGACAGAGGGAAACTAGACTTTTGGTGGTGAACATGATATAGTCTATACAGAAGTAGAAATATCATGATGTACACCTGAAATTTATATAATGTTACAAATCAATGTTACTTCAATAAAAAAATAACTACTAATAAAAAAAGGTTGAAAGTTAACAAGATCACAAGACAGAATCTTCAGATAAATAAAAAGAATGGAAGGAACTGATGACTCAGGAAACATATTTCACCGTGCAAAGTAAGGAGAATAATGAAAAAAAGCAGGTGAAAAGACATGGTTGAAAATAGTTCCTGACGGAGCCAGCCCTGATGGCCTAGCGGTTAAAGTTCGGCATGCTCTGCTTTGGCGGCCTGTGTTCTGTTCCCAGGCATGGAACCACACCACTCGTCTGTCAGTAGCCATGCTGCGGCAGCGGCTCACAAAGAACTACAAGGACTTACCACTAGACTATACAACTATATACTGGGGCTTTGGAGAGGAAAAAAAAAAGAAAGAGGAAGATTGCCAACAGATGTTAGCTCAGGGCGAATCTTTCCCAGCAAAAAAAAAAAAATAGTTCAGGATAAAGAAAAATTCTCTCACAATGGGAATTCCACAGACAGAGAAGATTTCTTAGTAAAAACAAAGGTGAAGATGAACTAGAATGTGTAAGAGGTTCTGCAAAGAGGAAAACGTTTCCATAAAAGTGACCTAATCTCTCCGACAGCCACACTAACCCTCTGTTTCTTAAAAGCAACAGTTTCAGAAACTTTGCTGCTCAAGCTCCAAATTTATACAATGTCACCTCTAAAGAGGCGGGAGGCATGTTTTGATTTGTAAAAAGACTGCAGAAATGTGACAAAAATAAAGATAGAAATTATGTCACAACAGAATTTTACAGTACATCTGTTTAATTACATGACCATTAATACAACATTTGCCTTAATAATTTCATTCAGATAATAAAAAATGATGGTATAATGACCAGTTTAAAGCTGGTTCAATCACAATTTTACAAGCTTATTTATCAAGAGTGAAAATAGAAGATTATTAAAAATAGTTAAAAAGATAACATGTGTCATAGTGCTTAATGTTTCTGTAACTGTTGGTAAGGCTTACATCTAAATCTGATGCAGAATTCTTAATGGCATTGAAACAGTTCTTTTCTCAGCCACATGGTATACACTGGTACTACGAGTCTGGAAGAGACTGGCTATGGGTACCACTTCTTGTCTTCAGCTGTGACTGCGCAATATCAGCAAGTGCACTTTGTATCTTTTCCAGAAGCATGTCCCCTCGATAAACGACATCCTCCAGGCATGTAGCAGCTTCGTGGTTTTCTTCTTCTAGCTTATACAAGCTAGCAGCCTTTATAAGACACAAATTTAAAAATCTTTTGAGAAATGAAAAACTTGAAGATTAGTTAAGAGTTGAGAAGGAAAGAAACTGCAGAAGTATTTATTTTCAAATCTGGATGACTATGCCACCATTGTGGTAGACTTTTCAGTGGCAGAAATTCTAAAACCAGATAACTTTTAAGAGTTTTCCCTGTATGAATTATTTAAAAGAATGAATTTTGAATTAGAGATCTCTGGATGTCTATATGTGATTTCCTCCCACACTGCTTTTGGATACTACTAATTTACTCCACATCCAGAATATCACCCTCCCTCATTCTTTGCTAGGAAAATAGCTAAACTGAGGAAAATAGGAAGTTCCCTTATAACTCAAAATCGGACAACTATGTATATTCAGTGCGGTCTTTAACAGACTACACTATTTCACAATTAATAAAACTCCCATTTTAAAATTTAATTTTAAGGTAACTTTAAATATTATAACAAAAGGTATTAAATCTATCTCTTTTAATTCAAAATTCTCTACTAGTGAAATTCTCAAAGGAAAAGAGAATTTTACCTGTAAAGCAGCTGTAGATTCTTCACTGGGTAAGGAATCTATCAAAACATCAATGTCTTTCGCTGTTCGTGCAATCAGCGCTGCAAAAAGCTGGGCATATTCTAGAGAAAGATATTCCTAATTTAGGATTTTAGAGAATCTCAAGTTTTCAGATACAGAAATTAAATTTTAAGTTAATGAAACCTGAAAACTTCCTATAACTTTTTCTGTCCTAGGCTTCTAACGATTAAATTGTAATTTTAACACACCAATAATTTTAACAAACCAATAATTTTAAAACATATGTTTGAGAATTAGCCTTAATATTAATTCAAATTGGGAATTAAGCATAATATATAACATTTCATTCATTATTAGGACAATATGGCAGTCACTTGAATAAATCAATTTGTAAATGGGATACCTTCCTTATCAAGGTCACTCAAGTAAAATTCAGCTACACTGATACAAATTCTCCCCTAAAGGAGTAACAATCTGTTACTTGACATGAACAGAATTACAAGATGTTATGGAAATTGACTGTAACAAATTCATTTCTTTTATGATAAACAAAACTTGTAGTAATATTCTCAAACAGTAACATTTTTAGAAAGCCATAAATAAGCTAAATTTCTCAATAAATCTAATTTTCAAGGATTATAAGTAACACAACACTCAAACTAAGAGAAGCCAAGGAAATCTATTTACCTTCTGTAGGATTAGCTGGCTGATCTTTGTTAATCGCTGTCTGAATGTTACTAAACGAGGCAGGAGGACCACACTGCTGTAACACGCCAATGGCATTACAGAACTGATCTGCGAGCTTGAGGCCAAAGAAAACCAACCAAAGTGAGAAAGGATTTAGCAACTTGAAGGATTTTATTGGTAATGGCAGCAGCAATAAGTTCCTAGAATAATGATCTCTGAGGAAGGGAATAAAACAGAAAGAAGTCATTTTGGATAAAAAAAGCCCGTTATTAATAAGAAGGATTAAATGTTTTCATCATGCCAAGAAACTAGGTTTGGTATAAATCTAGTTGAAACAGTTAAAAAGAAAGACAAAATGATCTTCCTTTTCTTCCCAAGGTAATAGAACAATAAGAGAAACATATGCAACACTTGTTGCAAACACAGGTACGGACTTTTTTGGAGTAGTGGTGGAAAAGAGCAAATTTGACTGGCAAATATCTAAGTATGGACCCAGGGTAAATAAAAAAATGTGTGACTCTTGTACAAAGTATACAATCCTTTTTCTGAGACCGGAGTAGTCTCAAGCATAAAGAAATAGTCGGGGTCTGGCCCAGTGGCATAATGGTTAAGTTTGTGCGCTCTGCTTCGGCGGCCAGGGGTTCACAGGTTCAGATCCCGGGCGCAGGCCTATACACCACCTGTCAAGCCATGCTGTGGCGGCGTCCCATATAAAGTAGAGGAAGATGTGCACGGCTGTTAGTCCAGGGCCAATCTTCCTCAGCAAAAAAAGAGGAGGATTGGCAACAGATGTTAGCTCAGGGCTAATATTCCTCAAACAAGAAAAAGAAATAGTGGGAAAAAGACTGCACCTTAAGTATTCCAAAATGTTTTTGTCCATGACTCAAGTTGTAAACTCCCGGTGCTCTAAAAGTATTCCTTAAGCAGTTTTGAGATTGAGAATATCAATTCCTTACTATCTCCAAACTTAACACTCCTATCCTCCCCACCAACTTCTCTCAATAGTCCTGACCTCTCAAATTTCAATATCTTATTTCCAATCAGTGAATAAGCATTTCCACGAAGTCTCTCTGCCATTATTTGAACGACAGAACTCAGTCAACTGTTTCCTTTGTTTAATATCTAATTTGTATTGAGACTCTCCTAGTCAACCAGTTTAACTTCAGACTCTTGGTTTCCTTTCATCTTCAAATCCTGCTAATACTACACATCTTTCCCTCTTCCTTCTATCGTCACTGCTGCTGTTTTAGTTCAACCAATTATCTCCCATAGGAATTGTTACAATAGCCTGCTTCTTGTTTTCCAGTTCACTGTTATTTTACCCTGCTCAAAAATTTTGAGCTCACTCCAGCATGGTCTTCAAGATAAATCTACTACTCTTCAAGCTGTTTCAATAATCTAAGTCAACTCCACTTATTCATTTTCTACCACTCCTTCATATATACCTGACTAGTGATGAATTCATTTCCGACTACACCGCTTTGCTCACCTTTCCTTACTGGTAACAGAGCAGTAGTAAGTGCTCAGAGGATGTGGATTCTAATTCTGGTTCTAGTAACCTGAGTAGATGTTTTTCATTTTTAAATTGGGAACATTCTCATATTACAGTATTGTTGTGAGGAATAGAGAACACACACACACACACACAAATTCAACACCGTGGCTATCTGCTCTGTCCTTCAAAAGCTCTCAAGACCCATGTATTCAACAAATATTTATGGAAAATCAACTCCATGACAAGCATTGTACATAAACATTATAGCAATACTGTGAACAAGAACTCCTCATGGAGTTCTCAGATGGTAAAACAAATGTTATTTTAATAATTTTACAAATAATTAATTCAGGTAAATGCTAAGAATCCCTCTATTTTAGTTTATATCACTCTATATTCCAATTTACTTCAGCACTGACAGCTGAAAACACTTGATTCATTATAACTCCCAAACCACATACTGCTTTCGTATTATTTAAATGTCTCCAGTATATGACATCTTTCTAATCAGACTATAAACTCCTTAAGGAGCATCTCTGTGTAAACGTGGTAGTGCTTATATACACAGCAGGCACTCATGCTAGTTAACCTAGAGGCTTCTCTCCAAAATCCAATTATCAGCACGCCCACCCTGGAGTTAAGGCCATATTCACTTTGTCCTTACTATCCTTCTGGCTACAAGACATGCATGAATATTTCCCCTAAAATAACATTTCTATCCAGCAGCATCATTACAATTTGATTTTGTAAAACCTCAAAGGAGTATCTTCCTGAGCGAGCTTGGCGGGCAGCCCAGGTAAGTCACCGCAAGGTTGAATTTATCTTGGTGAATTCATCAACATTTAGAAGGGATGGCCCTCTCTTAAAAGAGTTTATTTTATACACACACACAGAGTAGATCAGTTTCTCAGAAGCAGATTCACGCTCTTCAAGTGTACTAAGATTGATGTAATAACCAGAATCCCAACTTGCTAGCTTCCAATGAGAAAAAACTGGCAAGGAACCAAATACTGAGATTTTCCAGTCAACATATTCTCTCTCTATAGGCATCTTACCTGGGACATCAAATAACAGAATGACCATGAGAAATATAATTACCAATGGAAAACTATTTAACTTAATGGTAATAAATATATGAACCCTTGGTTTGCATATACTTTCCACTTAGGCATAACAGGAAAAATAACCAGAAGGATCAAAGCAAAGGGAGCTACTTACAAAACTTGACCTTTAATAGGTAGTAGTACTGGGGAGACATTAAAGAAGACTTAAATAAATGGAAAGGTATACGAGGATTAGAAGATTCACTAGCACAAAAATGTCAGTTTTCCCCAAAATGATTTATGCTGGGGAGAGGACAAGAGATGGAACAAGACCTTTGGTCTCTAGGTACCAACTAAGATGAAACAAAACTTCTCACCTAACCATCACTCCCGCGCCATCCTGAAAGTTTTGGCGAAGGAATACTCTCGGCTAACATCCAACGACAAAGAGCCAATCATCAAGAGCACAGGGTTCCCTCCAGGGGTGAAAACTGACAACGCGGAAAAGAGCTTCTGCTGCTTCTCCCCTCCCCCCAAAAGAGAAGAGACCCCATAAGCGCCACTGACAAGAAAAGAAGACTGTCCCTGGAGAACAGGACAGGACCGTGAGGCTCTGGTAGAGAGACCCGCCACTTCTCAGGCCAAAGAGGCTGCTCCCTCCCGCAGCCTTCCGCACCGCCGGGCAGCCGGCCTCAAACGTCCCCGATCGCCGCGGCGCCTCCCGCCGCCCCGAGCTCTTACTGCTCAAGCCCTGCCTCGGTCCGCTCCCCACTTCCGGGCTCTGTCTCTTGGGCCCCTTTTCCTCCCTCGCTTTACCTCGGGAAAGAGGAAGACAGAGACTAATCGAGTGAAATTGCTCACCGAGTTCACGGCGTCCTGGAGCTGTGTGAGCCGATCCGCCATGTTCCTCCCGCAAGCAAAAGAACGCGAAAGCAGCAGCTCGTACGCGATTGGGCAGCTCTAAGACGCGTCCTGGCCAATCACAGGGCTACGTTCTGGAGGGGGTGGAGTCAAGCAGAACTCCACGCCCGGCGAGGAGAGGGCGGGAAGTTCCCGAGGCTTACCTTGCGGAAAAGATGCGCTGGGTGCAGGTCCTTAACTTGGGGGTGTCCCGGGTCCACTCGGTTTTGGGGCTAACATACAGTTCTCGAGGTTTTTAGGAGTTAAACACTTTACGGAAATTGTTGGTCTCTGCAGTTTTTAAAAGTTAATTTTCCCTACCCTCCCATATATTCATTTTTAAAATCGCCCTGAATACTTATTTTACGTTGCTCTTGCTTTCCAGGCGGCCCACGAAACATATACGGTACAAAGCAAGCAACTCAAGATGAAATCCAGCCATTTGTGACAACATGGATGGACATTGAGGGTATAATGCAAAGTGAAATAAGTCAGAGGGAGAAGGTCAAATACCGTATGATTTCCTTCATTAAGTAGTAGATAATAACAACAATAAACAAACACATAGGGACAGAGATTGGATTGGTGGTTACCAGAGGGGAAGGGGGGAGGGAGGAGGGTGAAAGGGATAATTCGGTACATGTGTGTGGTGATGGGTTGTAATTAGTATTTTGGTGGTGAACATGATGTAATCTATGCAGAAATAGAAGTACAATGATGTACACCTGAAACTTTTACAATGTTATAAACCAATGTTACTGCAATAAACAAAAAATAAAAATAAATAAATAAATAAATAAAAGTCACTGTGCCATAAGAAAAAAAAAAAGAAGACTCGGGACTCACGATACCGACTTTAACTTCGACAATCCAAATTAAAACTCACCAATCAGGAAGGGCTGGGTTAGGGTGCCTCCTCTGTTGCTTTTGGGTCCCGAGGGACTTACCCAAGTGGAGACTGGGTATGTGCTTTAATTCTGAGTGTGGGTGTGTTGCGGAAGCTGACACACGTGAGACGGAAAGCGTCCGAAACAATTAAATACTAAACTGAGCTGTATTGGGTGTGTCGGAAGAGTAAGGAGAAAGAAGGTCTCCGCGGGCAAAAGTGAGAGGAGCATTTGGAGTTAGGTCAGGTGTGAGCGTAGGTAATAAGCATCTCGTCTGTACCACAGCGAGGAACTCAGTGTGAGGAACGGAGGAGGTACTAAAGGAAAGTTAGCCTGGGGATAGTCTGGAAAGAAATGAGCGTGGAATCTGCAAATAACTTATTCGTGGAACTCACATTCCCTCTTTCTCTGGCTGTTTATCGCTGATTACCCTCCTGGGGTTGAGGGAGGGTGGGGGACACTATCCATGCGGAACTCAGCTTGTTGGATTGACCCCAACCATAGCTGGGAAGCTCCACTTCTGTTTCACCACCCCTCCTGCCCCATCCCCAAACCATCTTCATGCCTCCTGGGACCTAATTAGGAACCTCTGGGTGAGGCACCTCCTCCATAATGGGATTAATGAGAGGTAACTCTAATGTGCTTTAACTGTGGAGTAATGGAGTAATCTATGACGTTCTCTTTCCACCACCAGTTGAGTGTACCTTATGGAATACCTGCCCTGTGAGAGGAGGTATGTTGGGTGCTAGGTTTGCAGAGATGAATTAGTCAGGGACTCGCAAGGAGAGTTATCCAAGAATGAGATGAGTTGGGCTTAGACTAGGGTGTTGATCCTGATCAGAGAGGAAGGAAAGGCTATTTGTGGAGGAAAAATTAACATGGGTTGGTGACTGGTTGGATAAAGGGGGATGAATGAGAGGGCCCACTAAAGGAGAATACTAAATTTTATAGCTTGATTGAAGAGATCTTGGGTGCCTAGGGTAGAGGAGCCATTTCAAGACAATTCATATTATGACATAGCTTTTGTCCTGTTGTTGTCTTCCTTACAGGTTTTCACCAGCTCCACAGAGACTTCAGGTTGATGTCCAGCCGTCTCTGCCTGGTTTTCAAGGTTCACTGTAATCTCCTCAGCGCAACAGATCCAGCCTCATCTCCCAATAATTTTCTGAGTGAAATAATCACTTCATATTTTTCAGCCATGACCCTGAACCCTTGGTTTTCCTGGGCTTCCTAAGCTTCTTTTGGCCAAGGACCCCTTTAAGAATCAGATGAAAGCCATGGACCCTTTCCCCAGGCCACGCTCTCAAAATTTTGCATACATTCTTAAGGGGTTTGTGAATCTCTTGAAGCTGTAGATTTCAGGAAATACCTTGTGTGCCAAATACAATCTTATGTGTCTAGCTTAGGATTTCTGATGAGCAATTTCTTTGCTACTATTTAATTCATACTCTATCTTTTTAAGTTTTACCTTTTTCTTGTAAATTTTATGAATTACTAGAGGCAACATGGCCTTCTCCTTTCTCCCTTTCATGATTTTGACACTTTTTCATATGCTTTTTCATTTGCTTCTCTTGCATCTCCAACTGGATTATATGGTTTTAAAGCAGGAACCCAGTATTATATATTTCTTATCTTTTAAACATGTAATTTTGGTAAGTTCTTTCTTTTAAATTTTATATTATTAAAAGTTTCAAACATATGCAAAAATAGAATAGTATAGTGAACCCTCCTGTACTCATCACCCAGCTTCAAATATCAACTCATATCCAATCTTGTAGTAAGTACCTTGATTAGATTTTAAACCTGCAGTGACTCCCTATTTTTTCAGAAAAAGTCTTTAACTTGACATCCTAGACCTAATACCTTTATTACCCACTCAGTCACAATTTATTAAACATTTAAAGTGTTCCAAGCACTGGACTGAAACACTATAAATAAGGATTTGCTGTTCTAGACTCCTTGCAGTTCTCTAAACACGCTCTGCTGTTTCACACTTCTACACACGCCATTAAGACACATAATTCCTCTTCCTTGCATGAATGCCCACATTTCCTTCCATACCTCCACTTTGTTTCCTTGTTGATCATCTACTCAGCCCTCAAACCTTATTTTAAACATTTCTTTCTTTATAAACCCTTCCCGAACCCTGAATGTAAATTAATTACTCCCAATCATTACCATAATTGTTTATTATACTTCTATTGCATTTAGCACACTGAGGTGTAATTACTCATACAGGACTCTAATTCACTCACCACCATGAGCTACTTGTGGGCAGAAAACATATTTTAATTGTTTCCATATCTCCAATACCTAGCACCATTTAGCCTGGCACATAGAAGCCACTGAATGCATATTTATGGATTGAATGAATGAATTTCCTAGCATAATGATTTCCATATAACAGTTACTAAGTAAACATTTATTGAATTTAATTTAATAAACACAGTCAAAATAATGTAAATTACTACCCACACGAAGAACATGAGAGTTAAAAAATACAGAGCGAAGGTGAGATTAGAGTGGGATAGGATAAACGGGCAAGTTTTTTTCTGCCTTTCCCCTGGATCCTTGCTCCCATCTCCATCCAAGGTGTCTTGGATTTTATCAAAAATCTAGGATAGGTTGCTTGCCTTTCTTCCTTTTCTAAACTTTAAGCAGACTTTAAGGCTCTAGTTATCTATATCTTGGATTGGGGAATATTTTCAGTTTTTGAGTTTCCTTTCAATTCATGGGAATAACAAACTCATCTGCAAAGCTGCTGAGCCCGTTTGCTTCTCAGGTCTCCACTGGAACTCTGACATGAGCAAGGAACCCCAGCCAGTCATCCTCCCAAGCTGTCACAGTATTTCACAGCAAAGGTAATGAGGCCCTCTTCTGATTGCTGACGCATTGGTCATCAGCTGTCCTCTGCAGGCAGAGGGAACTGCATTGCAAAGGTATTGGTGGGGAGAGAATAGGGTTAGTTTAGGGAACTGAAATTAATTCAGTGCAGCCAGCATAGAGGAATTTGAGTTTAGTTGCGGGAAGAACCTGGAGAGGTAGGCAGGAGCTACATCGTGAAAAGCATTATGTGTCATACATAGGAAGATGATTATCCTGAATGCTTTTATAAGAAAATCTTTAAAACTATATGTATCTTTTTAAAAATTATATTTTATTTAAAAACAATACACCTTCAATGTAGAATTTTTACAAAGTGCAGAAATGTGCAAAGAAAGTCATTCTTAATTCAATCACCTGGAGATAATTATTTTAAACATCTTGATATGTTTTTTCAACCTTTCTATGCATATTAACATGAATGCATATTAAAAAGAAAACAAAATAAGCCTAATACTATGTATATTTATTGCTTTGTAACTTGCCTTTTCATAAACACTTCATGATCAATCACTTGCCTTCTAAAATGTGATTTTCAAAGAGCTACACAGTATTCTATTATACGGATGTATTATAGGTTATTTAATTCTTTATCATTAGGCGTTTAGGTTATTTTAGGATTTTTGCTATTGTAAATAACACTTTGATGAACAGTTTTGTACACTAATTTTTATACGTATATCTAATTTTTATACATATATCTAATTTTTATACATATTGACATACTTAAATCTAAAAGTAGAATTATCATATCAAAGCTATGAATACTTTTAAGATTTTTGATACAGATTACTTTATAAAAAGTTATATGAAATTACACTCCCATTAGTCCTATCTTAGAATGTCTACTTCTCAGCTCTTTCATCCACACTGGATGTTCTTATTCTTTTAAAATATTTACATTTTAGTTTCTTAATTTGATTTTTTTGTTACTAGTGAGTTTGAACTTTTTTCATGTGTTTATTGGCCATTTGTATTTCCTTTTTTGTGTGTGTGAAATTCCTTATTCATGTCCTTTGCTAATTTTAATTTTTGGTCATCAACTTGACTTTTTGTATTGTTTATGGTGTTTTTTGACTTTCATAAAATTTAAATTTTTAAGTAGCCAAATCTACCAATCTTTTCCTTTAATCTGCCAATCTTTTCCTTTATGGTTTCATCCTTTGCTTTTTTCCTTAGCACGTCCCTCCTCTGAACGCTTCTAACCACTTCCGATTTGATGCTGCCAGATTCAAATCGATTTTTGCTCAAACTCTTAAAATTAAAAAAAAAAAGGAAGAAAGTTCCATTCTGAGACCAAGTTTTTTAAAAAACATATATTTCTTCTAAGTCTCTTATGGTCTTATTTATTACTTTGAATTTCATTTTGACGGTTCAAGATAGAGTTCTAATCCTCCCCCCCCATACAGTGCAGCTAATCAGTTATCAGAACACAATTTACTGAATAATCCATCCACTGATTCGAATGCTACCCTTGTCGTTATCGCTCCTATCCTGGTCCTGGGATTTCATCTACTGAGAGTTACAGGAATGGGGGCATGTGGGAGAGAGAATAAGCACCGAAGGAATGGACAGCGCTATCAAAGATGTGAAGATTTGCACCAGGCAGAGGGATAACACGAAAAGAGTTGTGCCTGATAACATTATAGTGATTGCTATAGATTTTTAGCTTGGTAGTGGATTAACCGAATATGTAATAGTCAAGATAGTTGCTCATTAAAATATCTAAATAAAAAATGTAAAGAGCAGGAAAAAGCAAGCAGGGCGATCTTCCCCGAATAACTTTGAGTCTGTAAATGTAATTCCACGATCATCTCACGAGCCATCGGTCACATGGACTACTGTCCCTTAAACAGCATCAGGTATGAGGTGTGAGAGAGGAAGTTCAGAGTAAGGTCTTGAGTCTTCGAGGATATTTCGCTGAGAAAAAACGAAACTTTATTTTTAAATGTGGTGCTCGTCACTAGCGCAGTAACCACTCAAGAAACAGCATTCCCCTCGCATTTTCATACGAACATCGGCCTTAGCAGCGAAGGCAGTTGCTATAGGGGGAAACAACCGATCGTTGTTGAGTTCTGAGCTACCGGATTCCTCTTTTTTTTCTTTTTGCAATGGACCGTTAAGCACGGGAACAGGAGCCTGGAGACGTTAGGCCGCAACAGAAAGAATTATTTTTTACCCTAACGGTGGTTTTCGTAAGCGGGCAAGATACAGAAGGGAGAAGTGCAGGTTACATCACAGAAAGGGCTGGCGTCTGCCCTGGGCCCGGCGCGGGGGTCCCGGGAGCGCCGCGAGCCAGCCACGCGCCCGGAGGCGGCGCGCGCCGCCTGGGAACGCCCCTCGGCCGCCCGGGCCCGGGCCCCGCCGCGGTGACGTAAAGGGGCGGGGCGGAGGCGCGGTCAAGGGCGGCGGGGGTTAATTGCCGGAAAAAGAACCCCTGGCTGGGGCGGTGGATCGCTCGCCGGCGCTGCGGGACTGGCGCGAGTGCAGCGGGTGCGCCTGGCGCGCGATGGCGCCGGGCACGAGCGCCCCGGGGTAGCGCGGGCGAGGCTGCACCGCTCCACGCGCGTCCCTCGCCGACTCTGGCGTTGGCCCGGCCCGGCCTGGGCGGCTATGGGGCTCCTTCGGCTGCTGGTCGTGGCTCTGCTGGCGTCGCAGCCGGAGGTCGTTGGGGGAGCTGAGACCGTCGGAAACTCCAGCGAGGGTAAGGTCGGGGGCGCCTCACTTCTGCAACCCAAAGTTGCTTTTGCATTTCTTGCAAGGTCAGAATCCACCCCGGGGTCTGTCCACCTAGCAGAGGAATGGAGCAGGGTCCTTTCCTGCAGAACGAAGCTCCCGTTGCTAAGGAGGCCTGACTGTCAACTCCTAATTCAGGCTGGGGAAATGGGAAGAGATAAGTAACTCTCTTCTTCAGACACATTATTATCTCCCTTAGGGAGCAGCCATGTTTGTAGGTTTAATTTAACACCCTAAAGCACACGTCTTTGCTCCCAAGTGGCATACCCGAGCTTCTGGACAGCGAGGCTTAGTACGGATTTAAGGCTTTATGATTGATGGCCCTCCAGGCTGCAGCGGGTTCTCACACTCCAAAATCTAGATGCTTTTCAAATTATTTATGCTCTGCAGAGTTTGAGAGGAAAAATGAACCCAGAATGGGACTTTAGATCGTAGATCATGTGCTTGGTGAATGGGTTTTAGCAGTAGTAGTTTGTGGTTTGTTAGTGTAAACTGTAAAAAGCACTAATTGTGCCAAGCTGGTAATCATGTGCTTTTCCGTGAGCACATTCTCAGTTTTGTTTTGAGCTTAACGGACTAGTTTCAGTTCTGAAACAATATTTTCTGAAAAATATGATTGTGTTCCTAAATGCGTATCTTTGAAAAGCTCTCTTGCAAACTGAATCTTAGAATCTTTGCACAGGACTTAAGGCCAAAGCTGAAAAGGGCAGTTATATTTTTTGCATAAAAAATAGCCTCCTTTATCATAGGGCACTAACATTTACTGTGTGCAGTATGTGCCATATGCTTTTCATGGCAGTGTAATCTACTCCTCACAACCCTATGAGATAATTATTGTCTTCATTTGGCAGAGGATGAAGCTGAGGCCCAAGACAAAGCTCATTACACAAGTGAACAGCTAATAGGGGCACAGGCATCATTTGAACCCAAGTGTGTCTCGCTGCAAATTTCATGGTCCTTCTACTCCAACCAAGCTACCCTCCAATAAGAATATTTTACTTAGTATAGTGCTTACTCTTCATTCTTCTGTGAATTTTCATTCCTCAAAATAGCTTGATGAGAGAGGTAGAAGAGATGGCTATCTCCATTTTAACAGGTGAAGTATTTTTTTAAATTGAGGTCATATTGGCTTATAACATTGTGTAAATTTCAGGTGTACATTATCAAATTTCAGTTTCTGTATAGACTGCATTGTATTCACCACCAATAGTCTGTTTTTTTATCCGTTACCATACACATGTGTCCCTTTACCCCTTTCGGCCTCCCTCTACCCTCTTCCCCTCTGGTAACAGCTAATCTGTTCTCCTTATCCATGTATTTATCTTCCACATATGAGTGAAATCATATGGTGTTTGTCTTTCTCTGTCTGGCTTATTTTGCTTAGCATCATACCCTCAAGGTCCATCCATGTTGTCGAAAATGGCACAATTTTATCTTTTTTTATGGCTGAGTAGTATTCCATTGTATATATGTCCCACATCTTCTTTATCCTTTCATCCACTCATGGCCACTTGGGTTGCTTCCACATCTTGGCTATTGTGAATAATGCTGTGATGAACATAGGGATGCGTAAATCTCTTTGAATTGTTGATTTCATGTTCTTTGGATAAATACCCCATAGTAGGATAGCTGGATCATATGGTATTTCTATTTTTAGTTTTTTGAGAAATCTCCATACTGTTTTCCCTAGTGGCTGTGGTATTGGAGAGATTGAATTTGCCAATCCAGACTAGCCCCTGAGTCAGGAAGGTTTTGATCCAGATGTTTTCATTTCTAGTTCTGTGCTTTAGTATTTAATAATATCTAGAAAGTTTTATGCAAAGATTGAGAAATCTGAGTGATAATTTGAGAAATTAATATTTTTCAGATACTATTTCTTGCCTGTTTTCTGTGGTGACAGCACTGATGTTTCCTCAACCATGTTATTCTTTTTGCCTTGCATTAGTGTTGTTGTTCTGTGCAGGAGAGGGACAATATGTGGGAACTTAACTGCTGAGTGGTAATAAAACCTGATTTTCTCCACATCTATCAGATAAAAATCAGTATGGAAATTAAGAAAGACTTAGTTCAAGATTTGCATGATCCTTGTGGAAAATGGCTGGATTTCTGTTTGAGGATTCTGATAATTATACGAACTGAAAAAATTGAGCAACCGCTGTAATTTAGGAGGATTTACCCATCTTTAGCAGAACGTGCTAACTTGCACAACTTGAATAGTGGCTTGAAAGCTAAATGAATCTTTGAAGGTGGCAGAAGTTCCTAGAAAGTCCGAGGACGGTGCTTTCTGTAACCAGCAGGGACAGGAGATGAATCCTACATTAAAACAGTTTTCCCTTCTCTTGGAGTGCCAGTTCTCTGCTACCCTAACATCTTTCATTATTGTTTCAGATCCATATCTAGTAACTCACATGGCGTTACACGGTAATTGGAGTTGAGAAGAATGTCATTTGAGCCTCCTAGTGTCTGTGCTATGCTTTGAGTAAGGTAGCAGGCCACTTGTGTAGTTAGTCGCAAGTGATCTCTTTCAAAAGTATGTGAAGGGTAGTATGTACATTTTTGTGTTTCCTTTCAGCTTTTAGGGCTAAGGAAAATTCATAAGAAGATGTAAATGAGAAATTGGGAGGGGCAGTTGAATGCCGACCAGCTCAAGTAGCTGAACCATTTTTGTTTTTAATATTCCATCTAAAGAAAGTTATTATGAAGACACTAAGCTTTCACAGATCTCTCCTAGAATTTGGTTATTGCATCAGAGCACAAACAATGGAGGTACATTTAGTAAAATAGTAAAAAGGAAGAGTTGGAAAATTTTAGAATTGCAAGTTTAGGATCTGATTGGGAAAGAAGAGGAAAATATTAGGATTGAGCAGTTCTTTTTAGAATGGAATTATTGGAAATAAAAAGTGACTCTGGATAGGAATGGAGGAAGGGTATGAAAAATAGAAAAGAATCCCCTGCTATGGGTCAGATGGCAAAAAATATTTTTGGCTGAAGAAACAGAGCCCTTGCTTTTTAGAGGAGAGCTCTGGTGTTAAGTGGGTGTCTCCATGTTAGTTGTTTGATCTGTAATATCATTTGATGTGCTGTTTCCCTCCCACTCCCAAAGTCATAAGATCTAATTATGCCTCATAAAATGTCTCTAATGAATCCTTTCCATATGGCTCAGAGGTGAAGTTAAGTTTCTGTTCTTCAGGATATATTTTGGATACATGTCTTCCTTTGCCATGTCTGTTTTTACAAGTAGAAGTTAAGTGCAGTTTCTGCTAGCCTGTACTGTTAAAAATACTTTCAGTATTTTTCCTTGTCATTCTATGCAAGTCTCTTTCTCAACTTGATGCTTATGATGGATGTGCTAGGCATTTAATACCTGTTAGTCCTCTTCTTCCCACTAGCTTATCTGTAGAACCCTATGAATGCCTGACTTGTTTCTTTTTTTCTTTTTGAATAAAGCGATGAGCCTCTAAAACACTGGAAAGCTAATGGAAGTTAATAATGATACTTTATTGTGTGGCATTGGACAGGTTAAAATCTTTTTTCCTACTTTTTGATACTTTTAGCAAGTGATGTTTGCAGCACAGTTATCTGCATTTCTGCATGAGGAAACTAAGGCCCAAAGGAAATAAAATACTTTCGTGAGGTCATAGAAGTTCAACCATTGTTCACCAAACATTTATGGTGTGCTAACTAGGTGACTTGTGCTGTACTCGGCACTGGAACGTCAAATATGACAAAGCCCTGCACAGCCAGGAGTCAGACCACAACTGGTTTGGTTAATATGCAACCTTCTATAAAAATTGTGAAATGGCTCTTGGACTGCCAAGGTAACATTGCTAAAGGATTTTCACACAGATGTCAGGTTAAAGATAACTGAAAATAGGAAGAAATATATTTATCCTTTCCTAATTCATCAAACATTGTGTTAGGAGTTCTCAAACCTGGCTGAACATTAGAATCACCTGGAGAAGTTGAAAAAAGGCATATTGGTGACAATTAGAAATTGAAATTTAAAAGAAAAAATAAATTTACAGTAGCAGCAAGAAACAAAATGTTTAGGGGTAATTATAATGGGATATGTAAAGACCTCTACAGAGAAAGCTGTACAGCGTTCTTGAGGTAAATTGAGAAATTAAACAGAGGGATATCTCAGATTCATAAATTAGAAAATTTTATGTTATAAAGATATCATTTCTCCCTAAATTAATGTATTCATTGCCATCCCAATCAAAATCCTAGCAGGCTTTTTTTGGTGGAAATTGACAAGCTGCGTTCTAAAATTTGTATGGAAATGAAAAAGGGCCAAAAATAGACAAGACAGTCTTGAAGAGGAAGAACAAATTTGGGGCAGAAATTAAGACAGTGTAATATTGGTGTTTGGATAGACAAATAGACCAGTGGAACACAATTGAGAGTCCAGAAACAAACCCACACATGTGGTCACCTGACTTATGTGAAAGATGATATTGCAGAATAGGAGGGAAATGGTGGTAATTTCAATAAAGTTTGCTATGTCAATTGGATATACATATGGAAAAATGAACCTTGACCCCCTGCCTCACGCCATACATAAAAATCAATTTCAGATTGATTTTAGAATAAATGTGAAAATTAAAACATAGTTCTAGAAGTTAGTGTGGGGAATGTATCTTCATGATCTTAGAATATGTTGGCAAAGATTTCTTTAAAATGACACAAAAAGAGCTAATTATGAAGGAAAACCTTGAGAAAATGGACAACATTGAAATTAAAACTTAAGTTAATCTAAAGGTAACGAGAGTGAAAAGACAAGCTACAAGAATGGGAGAGGATCTTTGCAACACATATCTGACAAAACGCTCATGTCAATGATGTGTAAAGAACTTCTAAAATTCAATAAGGACAGACAATCCCATTTTAAAAATGGGCAAAGGACTTGAACAGACCCTTTCACAAAGAGGATATCCAAATGGGCAATAAGGAAAACAAAATGTTCTTAACATCATTAATCATTAGGGAAATGCAAATTAAAATCACGGTGAACTCCCACTGTGTACGCAGCAGAGAAACTCATGATACTAGGTGTTGGTGAGACTGTCGAGCAACTGGAATACTTTCAAACAAGTTGATGGGGTAAATTGGCAAAACCATGTGAGATAACTGGCATGTGAGATAGCTAAAGCTGAATATAAGTATACCTAATTCTATTCTACTCAATAGAAATGTGTACATGTGGGCACCAAAAGCCATGTACAAAAAGTGTTTGGAGTTATTCATAATAACTCCAAACTAGAAATAATCCAAATATTCATTAGCAGAAGAAAGATAAATTGTGGTATATTCCTTTCATGAAGTGTATAACAATGAAAATGAATGAATTATGGTTACTATGGCAGCTGGAATGAATGTCACAAATAGAGTGTTGATTTTTAAAAAGCTAGACACAAAATAATTCATGCTATGTGATTCCATTTAATAGAATTTCAAAAACAGGCAAAGCCCATCTATGGTGTTATAAGTTAGGATCGTAGTTACCTCTGGGGAGGAGAAAAGAGGTAGTGATTAGAAGGGGCCACAAGAAGACCTCTACGATGCTAGAATGCTGTTTCTTGACCTGGCAGTGTAAACTTTGTGCCCTTCCCTGTATGTATGTTATTTTAGTAAATATTTGTTTTTTAACTGATACTTGGACCCTAACCCCAGGGATTTTGATTTAACTGGTGTGGAGAGGGGCCAGGACAGCAATATTTTTTAAAAAGCACCTCCAGATGACTGTTATGCATAGCCAGGTAGATAATCATTGTATTAGAATTTCTTTCTAATAAGGACACCTCATTAGCACTATAGAAAATTTGAAAAATAAGGAAATGTATGAAGAAAAGAAAAAATCATTTGAAATGTAACCTCAGAGGTACCTGCTTTTAATACCCCTACTTATTTTGTCAAGTGACCAGTTTTTAAAATAATGTATACAGTGTCTCTCTCTTTTATTATCTGGCTTCTGCCTGGTTCTTGCTATAGACATTTAATTGGGGAAAGACGGTGAGTGAGGCATCATCTTCCTGTAGCATTTGGGAAATCCAGGAGGTAATAGCTGAAAGTTGTAACTGTTTTCTGGAACTCCAGGTGTTGTTGAAGAAGAAGTCAGAAGCAGAGACTGTAGCTTAATGTTTTGGTCTTGATCATTATATACTCTCACATGGGCTGTTTGTTCCCGTTTCTGATTTGCTTAATGAGAATAAGACTTCTTAGGTAGTTTAACCATTTAAGATCAAAGGTGGTGTTACACTGTTACAGCAAAAACCTGCTCAAATAGGTTTATTGCCTGATATATATGCTTTCTAGAATACTCTTTCACAAAAATAGACCTATTTTATTTCCTATTTCTTATTCATGCTGGAATGATAACAGCCTGTGTGTTCATCAATAGGGGATTGGTTGAATAATTATCGTTATGTACACAGAATGGAATATTATATAGCTTTTAAAATGGTAAAGCTAGAATTGTCTGTGTTGATGTGGAAAGATATCCTAGATCTATTAAATGGTCCATACCAAACATACTTGTATCTTTCTTTTTCCATCTACATAGAAATACTCATGCTGATATCTGCCTAAATCCTGAAAGATATATACCAAACTCTTAATAGTGATTATTTCTGCGCAGTATACTTGCTGGAGGAATTAACTTTCTCTATGTTTCTATCCTTTCTTTAATAAGGAATATATATTATATGAAAAAATATTACCATTTTAAGGGAAAAACAAAACAAGTGACAAAAGGGTTGCGAGAGTGTTGTCATTTTGTCTGGGAGGGGTGTATCCCTATTTTATGAATTTCACATGAAGGGTTGAGATAGAGCCTGTGTTTTGAGTTCCATCAAGGATGGAGGTTTTTTCAAATTGTGCAATTTCTTCCTGATAAGAACACTTCACTATCACTAACGAAATTTGATAGATAGTGAAATATATAAAGAAGAAAAATCACTTAAAATATTTTCCCAGGGATACCTACTTTTAATACTCCTACTTATTTTAAGTTATCAGTTGTTCAATAATGTATTTTAATTTCTGTGGTCCCATCTTTCTTTACTGTCTTTTAAAGCCCTGAAAGTTTTGGTTCTCCAAGTATTTCTGAGTTGTAATTTATCTTTACCTCTATGTGATAGGTTAAGGGAAGGTTAAGAAAAGTTTACCACCAAGTCTTCACTAGTTGATAGCTTGCTTCAATCTCTTCCAGGGCTTTTAAAGTTTCTGGATAGTGTTTTGATTCAAGGCTCATGTCATGGGAAATAGACATAAGGATTATCAAAACAGTTTCTAAGATATATTTAGGGACAAATTTAAGTGATAATTACAGAGTCTTGGATAAGCTTTATGAATTTGCTTGAACCAGTGTTGGTCACAGTACCAACAGGCAGAGCAACTAGTCCATAAGTACTTAATAAATATTTGTCAAATAGAGAAAATGAGTGAGAGGGCTGAAGAAAACAGAAAAATTGAAAATGTAGCTAGAAAAGGTAGGATGGTAAATAAGCTGAGTGCTTTGGACAATTAAGGGATGGAAATCCAATTAATTCCTAGGAAAACTAACTGATACCGCTTTTAGTTTGACAGACTAGAATTTGTGGATATTTTTAAGACTTGGAAGATAAAGGAGAGATGGGACCAAAATTAAAGTGCAATAGACAAAATATTTTTATGTCATTTACTGAGATTCACTTAATTTTACGTATAATTTGGTTTTCTAATAAAATAATCATGATGATGGGAAGGTCTGGGAAATATAAAAATGTTTTTCTTGTTTCCCTTTAAAAACAGAAACAAAAAACTCCACACATTTTCTGACTTCCCTACCCAGATCCTATTAGCCACTCCCTAGGATTTTAGCTCTCTTCTGACTGGAGTTTTGTTTCACATAAAAGGTAAAATGTTTTTCCGGTTATATAAATAGGAAGAAACATACCATCTTCATTTGTCATTGTTACAACTATTAAAATGTTCTCTGAATTTTTAGAAATTAAATCATAACCACAAATAACCTTTTTTTCTATCAATTAAAAAACATTAAGTTATGAAGGTAAAATAATAGCATAACAGCGTTCGGAGAAAATTTATAGAGAGTAACCCTTATTCTAGTCCTAATGCTATTTGTATGTTCTGTTTGGCTTTCTTGGTTAGCCATTCTTGATAGTTTTTTTGTAATCGTCCAGATGGAGTACTTGTGTTAGAAAAAAAAAAGTCTTGAAAATTAGCCTTCTTGGGAAAATTAGCCTTATGTAACCTACATAAGAATGAGTTATGAAGTTATTTAGTGTCTCGAGTGTTTTCTTTTACCACCCACTGACTCTAATTTCCTTCTAAAATAAAACATGATAGTTCTACTAAGGTTCTCTGGTGAATTATAATCTTTACTTCGTCAGCTCCTTTTCATCTATATTACATTTCAATCTTTTTTTTTTTTCTGTTTTAAGGTTTGAACCCCCAAGACTACTTCTGTAATGCCTGGGAGCTCTTAGGCTATTTATGCAGAGATATACTGACTATAGTGTAGGGGGTGAGATGGGAATCCAGGACCACACAGAGCTAAAAGCAGCCTTTTTAGTGGATTATTGGAGAATTAGGTTGGAATAAGAAAGAACGGGTGTGCAGCTGGGAGAAGGACACACAGAGAACCATGGACAGAGTGAGTGAGCTAAACACAGCCAAACAATGGAGGCAAGTAGACAGATGGGAAAGGCCTAGATGAAGTGTTGGAAAACTCTTGTTATAATCTTTTATTTATTTATTTTTTATATTTTGGGAGGGGAAGATTCACCCTAAGCTAACATCTGTTGCCAGTCTTCCTCTTCTTTTCTTCCTTTTTCTCCCATAAAGCCCCAGTACCTAGTTGTGTATGGTTGTGAGTTCTGGTTCTTCTATGTGAGCTGCCGCCACAGCATGGCTACTGACAGACAAGTGGTGTGGTTTGGCACCTGGGATCTGAACCAGGGCCGCCAAAACAGAGCACGCCGAACTTTAAGCTCTAGGCCATCAGGGCTGGCTCTATAACCTATCTTTTATGTGGACTCTGAACTTGATCCTTAAACAGCTCTTTTTTCCAAAATGCCTGTGGTTCACGACTGTATGTGAAGTACCTGTTATGGGCACTCAACAGACGTTTTTACCAATGTTGATGGCTTCTTCCTTTGCAAGCTGGCTAATACAGGCCCATTTGACAGATGAAGAAATGGAGGTTTAAGAGAATTAAGTAACTTGCTTAAGATCACACAGCTAGTAAATGGCGGGGTAAAATTGAAGCCACCTGTGTCTCTCCAGGCTGAGCTGACTTCAGAATTCACTAGATCATACTGGTCTTTAATACCAGTGCATTCATGATTGCTAGTAGCTCCCCAGGGTTCTTCATCCTTAAATTCAGGGACTCTGTTCCTTTTGGAATTGTTATTGCTGCTCCCAGTTGGGGAATTTTTCTGGGTTCTGAGAGCCAGGCACCTTGAGAGTCCTTAGCACGTTAAGCATTGTTCGCATCTTTTGAAATACTTTTCTTCCATTTTGGTTCTCAGTTCCACCACTTACTAGCTGAGGCACCCTGAGTGGGCTGTTTCACCTCTTTAAGCTTAATTGTCCTCATCAGTGAAACGGGGGCAGTAATAATAATATTTATCTCAACGAGTTTTTCTGAGGATTAAATTAGAGGTGTGTGTATGTTTATGTATGTGATTTGTACAAATTGCTCTTAGAGGTACAAATGTTACAATGAAATGTGTCTCTCATTGTAGGTCTTATTGAATTTTCTATGGGGACATTTAGATACTTCGAGCTCAACAGGTCCTTTCCAAAGGAAGCTATTTTGCGTCATATTTCCAGCAATGTGACTTTTCTTATTTTCCAAACACACTCACAGTATCAGAATACAACAGTTTCTTTTTCTAAGGTAAGTACAAAGAATTATATCCGTAAAAACTGTTTTCATATTTGGGGGTCTTGTATTTAGTACAAGTATTAGAATTTGATGTCTCTTGATGTTTGACTTCATGTCTTAAAGAAAAATCAAGATTGGGTCCTGTCAAGTTAGTGATGGAGAGTGGCTAAGTGGTGATTATCTCAGGCCTTTCTTGAGTGTGGTGACCTCTGACTGAAAGAGGGGGTGACAGAGGGCTGAGTTTTTGGGGAGGGTGACCTGTGCTAAATGTCTCCTCTCTGTGGTCAAGTTTTCCTCAAGATTTTCCACCTTTTCTTTTTCTTACTCTATTGGGTCCTTAATGGTTTTTACCTGAGAATCCATTTTAATAGGTTTCCATTGTTGATCAGCCATTTACTGTTGAAGTTTACTAAGATCGCTATGGAATCAACTTTATTCTTTGGAGTCTCATGGAAACAGAATCCTAACACTCCATTCATCCAGCCCAGTGCTATGCTTCCAGCAGCCGTTAGGACTCTACTACAGAGATCTTCACTAAAACCCTTAACCTTAGCCTCAGCTTTGGGAAGTTTTTCAAATGCCCTGGATTAGCTTAAGTTATTAAGGACCTGCCGTTTATGTTAACCTTTTACAAATCTATTTATATTTAGCCAATATGACCCCTTAGACTAATAAATGAATTTCACTCTGTATGAAGTTGTACTTTTTATTTGTCCTAATCCTATCTTATAATATTCTGGAATTTGCTAAACAAAGCTGTCTTAGTCCAATTCTTATATATTTTATAGGCATTGGTCATATTATCTTTCAAACTAAGTATTTTGTATTTTTTTATTCCCACCTTCCTGCCCCTAGCATGAAGTTTTTTTTTTTTTTTTTTTGATGAGGAAGATTGGCCCTGAGCTACCATCTGTGCCAGTCTTCCTCCATTTTGTGTATGGGATGCTGCCACAGCATGGCTCAAGGAGCGGTGTGTAAGTCTGGGCCCAGGATCTGAACCCGTGAACCCAGAGCACACAAACTTAACCACTATGCCACGAGGCCGGCCCCAAGCATGAAGATTTTGATATTGTGTGTGGGTATGAGTGTGGATGTGTGGTAGTTTAGTAGACTAGAAATGGAAGAGTTCAACCAAAGAAAAGAGAAAGGAATAAGTTACGTTAGTTGAAGAGATAACAGTGTCTGTGATCCATACATTGATTTTTGCCTGAGTTCTTTGCAGCCAGAGCAGAAATCAAAGCATGTTAAATTTTATAACTTTGTTAGAGGGAAGAAACCTGCCAATTCCTCAGGCGAAGCCAAGTTTTTTCTGGCACTAAATGCAAAAGGACACTTCGTATTCAGGCCCTTACGTAGGAAACATAGGAAAATGACACATAGATGATTTCCTTCTTAATAACATCACAGCAAAGACAAGATTTGAAGGAAGAGAGAGGATGGAAAAAAAAGGCATTTGTATTAATTGCATGCCTACAATGTGGTAGACCAGTTGTTCTAAGGTCCTGGGGACATAGACTTTGAATCTGCTGCAATCTCTGGACTCTCCAACGGGCAAAATGTATGGATATATTCTCATAATTTCATAGGGACCTCTCGGGCCTCTGTTTGGTTTTCCATGTGGTTAATTTCTTACGACAGCTCAACATAGTAGTTAATGTCTGTTTTTACATCTGAGCAAGCAGAGCTGGGATAAAGGGATGTCCACATAATTACTGTGACAAAAGTGGCCTGGATGAACAGCATCTTGGGCCTCAGTTTTCATGTGGAAAGGATCTTAGTTATCCTTAATTATAACAATGTTTCTTTCTCGGGCTACCTTTGTTCCTCACTGTATTTATACCACTGAGAAGATGGTAACAGGAAGCTCACACGGCTCTAGAAGTGAGCGGTCTGTGTCAAGAGCACTGTTGCTGGCTCCTGTGCCCATCCTCAGCAAGTGTGGCACTTGGGATTTTTTGGGTCATCGTGGCAGTTGATTCTTTGAAGCTGTCGACTCTGTATTTGTTAATTAGTATTTGGGTCATTCTCCCTTATGCTTGTCAAAGTGAAACCCACTGGCACTTTTTCCTTCCCATTTCTGTAGTTCTAAGAAAACGCTCTGAATCTATTGCTTCTTCACTTAGTATTTTATTATTCAAAAAGCTAAGGGATGGGCGCTGGCCAGGTGGCGCAAGCAGTTAAGTGCGCACGCTCTGTTGTGGCGGCCCGGGGTTCGCCGGTTCGGATCCTGGGTGCGCAACGACACACCGCTTGTCAGGCCATGCTGTGGCGGAGTCCCATATAAAGTGGAGGAAAATGGGCACAGATGTTAGCCCAGGGCCAGTCTTCCTCAGCAAAAAGAGGAGGATTGGCTGATGTTAGCTCAGGGCCGATCTTCCTCACAAAAAGAAAAAAAGCTAAGGGATGTCAGGAAAGATCAGAAGGGGGCACAAAGTGGGTGATATGTATGTTCACTAACTGATTGTGGCGATGGTTTCACAGGCGTCTACATATGTCAAAGCTTATCAAATAGTACACTTTATGTATAATTTATAATGTGTCAACTATAACTCAAAAAAAAAAAACTTTCCAAAAACTGAACTCCTTGGGGGCAGGGCTCATTTTTTTCTCTTGGTAGTCTTAGTATTTGACATAGTAAATCTTAATTTGGGGAGAATTGAAAGCTTAGGAATTTCGCTGTGCCTCTGCTATTTCTGATCAAAGATCGCATATTTTATTTTATTTATGTATTTATTTTTTTCTTGTGTGGAAGATTGGCCCTAAGCTACCATCTGCTGCCAATCTTCCTCTACTTTGTATATGGGATGCCCCCACAGTATGGCTTGATGAGCGGTGTGTAGGTCCACACCCGGGATCTGAACCTGCCAACTCTGGGCCGCTGAAGCAGAGTGTGTGAACTTAACCACTATGCCACCTGGCTGGCCCCAAAGATCATATATTTTAAATAGTTCTTCCATGTGTGTGTGTGGGCACGTGCACATAGAGGTGAAAAGAATTCTTTAATTATCTAAGGAAGGTCTGTTTTTTTCTTTTTGTTTTGAGAAAATTTGGAATAGAATGTGCATACTAGATCAATTCTGGAATTTAAACATTTTGCTCAACTTCATATTCATGATGACTGTTCTCTTACTGCAGACTCTCTTGCCCAATACCTCAGGAACAGGCACTGACAAAGGACTGGTTTTCACTCTTAGACCAGAGCACAGTGTGTGCACGTGGTACTTGGAGACCTTAGATGCTGAGCCTGTGCAAAACGTGGCCATCCCACTCTCCTACTCAGAAAGAGGTAACCTTTCTGTCTTTGGCTCCCTATTACCCTCCAGCATGTGGGACTTGTTCATGAAAATTTAGGGAAAACTATAATCCTATTGAAAGTCTTTATTACAAGTACAATTTATTGCATCGGAAAGGTTTTAATGGCACGGGAGCCAGAGAATTAGCATGATGATTGAAAGCCCAGGTAGGGACTAGGAGAATACGTTTATTCATTCAAAAAACATTTAAGAAGTTCTTGGAGAAGCATAACAGAAAGGCAAGACACGGTTGTTAACATTTTAGATGGTTATTCTAGGCAGAGGAAGCAATAAGCTTCACGTCATGAAGGGATGGAACAAGAATGGAGTATTTGGAGAATGGCAGTAGTGGGTGGCTGGAGCCAGAGTATGAAGTGCCTTGTATACACTTTGAGGTTTGCACTCTATTCTGAGGCTGGATCTGAGGAAGCATAGGGAGTTTTTAAGCAGAGGAATAATGTGAAGCATTTCATCTCTTAGAAAGTTAACTCTAGAAGCAGTGTGGGCAGTGGATTGGAGAGGGTATAGCAGACTCAGGACTCAGTGCACAATTGAGGGCTCCAAGTGAGAAATGACGATCTGAACAGAGGCCACAGGAGGGGGCATGGAGAAGAGGGGCTGGATTTGAGATGTTTGTAAGGTAGAATTGATAAGACACTATGACCAGTGGCACTGGATTATAATGGGGGAGAATAGGCTGCCCATTTGGGTAGCTGGAAGACAGTGATGCAAAATAGGCATAGAGAGGGGCCGGCCTGGTGGCGTAGTGATTAAGTTTGTGCGCTCCACTTCGGCGGCCCAGGGTTCACAGGTTCAGATCCCAGGTGTGGACCTACGCACCACTTATCAACCATGCCATGGCAGGCGTCCCACATATAAAGTAGAGGAAGATGGGCACAGGTGTTAGCCCAGGGCCAATCATCCTCAGTAAAAAGAAGAGGATTGCCAACAGATGTTAGCTCAGGGCTAATCTTCCTCACCAAAAAAAAAAAAAAATAGACGTAGAGATAGGGTTGTTGTGGTGCTGGATGGTTTGGGGGTTTGGGATGGGCTAGATGGTGACTTCAGTTTGGGACACAGTGAATCTGAGATGCTTGTAGGACATCTGGATGGAAATGCATAGTAGGCAGTTTAAAATCAGGGCCTGGAGTGGAGAGGTAAGATTAGATAGCCGACTAAATAGCTGTTAGTAAAAGCCCCGAAGTGAGTGAGATTCTTCAGACGTGCTTAGAGATCAGTCGTGCTTAGAAATAACAGCGGATACTTTCCTAGTACCTCCCACAGTCCAGCCACTCTTTTTGGGGAATGCCAACTGCTGAGGAACAAGCACAAGAGTAAGGGGTAGTTGGGGAGGTCACAGAAGAGCCTGGAGGTTCTGCCTAAGTGAGGGGTGGTAAACTGCATTGCAGAGAGGTCAACAGAAGGGACTGAAAGTGTCCATGTGATAGCACAATTAAGAGTCAGTGGTGAGGGCCGGCCCCGTGGCTTGGCGGTTAAGTGCGCGTGCTCTGCTACTGGCGGCCCGGGTTCGGATCCCGGGCACGCACCGACGCACTGCTTCTCTGGCCATGCTGAGGCCGAGTCCCACATACAGCAACTAGAAGGATGTGCAACTATGACATACAACTATCTACTGGGGCTTTGGGGAGAAAAAGGGGAAAAAAAAAAAAAGGAGGAGGATTGGCAATAGATGTTAGCTCAGAGCTGGTCTTCCTCAGCAAAAAGAGGAGGATTAGCATGGATGTTAGCTCAGGGCTGATCTTCCAGACAAAAAAAAAAAAAAAAAAAGAAAGAGTTAGTGGTGGCCTTTAATGAGAGTCATTTAAGGGACACAATGGGAATGAAAACTAGATTACGGTGATTGAGGCATGAAAGTGAAGTGAGAACGTTTAGACTGCTCACAGTTTGGTGGTAAGGGGAAGGAGAGGGAGCGATAGCTAGGAAAGGAAACAGAATCCAAAAAGTGACTGGAGTTGAGGAAAGAACACAGAATCTGTAGCAAAAGGGTAATTACCTGATTAAAAAACCCGTAGGCTTCAAGCTTCCATCAAGGACAGCATAGAAAGAAAAATTATGAACATTGGAGCTTCAGTTACAATATGTATCATTTTCTCAGGTGTGGTAAATATTTGTAAATGCAGGAAAAGAGCATGAAAGAAGAGCACAGACTTTTGAGGAAGATTCCACACAATTTTGAAACATATATGCACAGTGGGTATCTCCATTCCAAATCTGGCCAGGGGAGGCCAACCACCACTAGAATTCCAACAATTTATGGAAACCAAGACCCAGCTATGGGAATGATTGGATGAGTGTATGAAGTTGAGATCTTTTACATCTTTAAATTGGTTTACCTTGTTCTGTCTTATCTCACCCTCTTTACTTGAGTCCGCCATATATAGTTCTTCATATGGAGTTGAACTTGTGTTGAGTGACTTGAAGTTTTGTCATGCTTAAAAGTCACCAATAAGATTCCTAAGAAAAGAAGAGCTGTTTTAGCCACATTATTAATATAAATTAAATACCCAAAATTTATTTTGTGCTTAATTAAATATCCAAATGCTATTCCCGTACTTGGTCTTGGGGTTCTAGAGGTATTTTATTTTTACTCTTTTCTATAGACACAAAGACTTGTCCAGCAGTGAGGATCACACCATCTTTCTCCCTCTTGAAAGAAGCATGTGAAAAGTGGACACTCCTTTCTCTGTTACCCACAGAGTTCCTTTTTTCTTTGGCAGTGTTTTTTCTCTCTGTCCTTTGGTTCTTAAGCTCTTTTGTGGGGTCATGGACTCCAAAAATCTAATAAAAACTTCTCTCCCTAGGACATGCACCAATTCAACATTTTGGCATACAATTTTAGAGTGTTCATGAAGCCCCTGAAATCCATTCTTGGACCCCAGCTTAAGAATCTCTGTCTCTTCTGATCTTGTCACTCTAGATCAGAGGTTGGCAAACCACAGACCATGAACCAAATCCAGCCTGCTGCCTGTTTTGTACATCAAGTCTTGTTAGAACACAGCTATGCCCATTTGCTTATGTACTGTCTATAGTCGCTTTCCTGCCATGAGGACAGGGTTGAAGAGTGGCTACAGAGACCATCAGTCCTGCAAGGCCTAAAGTATTCACTGTCTGGCCCTTTACAGAAAAGGTTTGCTGACCCCTGTTCTAGAGCCCTTACCCTCAGTGAACATTACCCTCTTTAACCTCTGTTCATGAGGTTGAATAGTAAACTAGAAGCTCTGTATTTCTTTAACTTCTATATGGGAAGTTCTTGTAAGAGCAGAGTTCTGTTTTTCTGAGTATGATTTAAATATATAAGAATTCTCTGTTGAGTAACTTCCTTATTTTTCACTCAGATCCTATCCCTGGAGGCTGTAATTTGGAGTTTGATTTAGATATCGATCCCAATATCTACTTGGAGTATAATTTCTTTGAAACAACTGTCAAATTTGCCCCAGCAAACCTAGGCTATGCGAGGTATGTCTGTCTCCCGTCTCCTAAAACAACCTTTAGGACGTGCATGATTGCTGTTGTGTAGATTCAGGGAACTCTCTCAAAATCCATAGTTCTCTTTAGTAAAATTGAATGGTTTAATTTTTTTTTTGGAGTGGAAGTAACTTAAACATTGTTACTAATACTTTTTTTTTTTGGTGAGGAAGATCAGCCCTGAGCTAACATCCATGCCAATCCTCCTCTTTTTGCTGAGGAAGACTGGCCCTGGGTTAACATCCGTGCCCATCTTCCTCCACTTTATGTGGGACGCCGCCACAGCATGGCCTGACAAGCGGTGCGTCGGTGCATGCGCGCGGGATCCAAACCCTGGGCCGCCAGCAGTGCAGCGCGCACACTTAACCGCTACCCCATGGGGCCGGCCCCTGTTACTAATACTTGAGCTGTCATTTACAGTTAATATCGTCCCCGTCCATTCTTTTAAAGAGCCAGATGTTGAGTCTTTATTATGAGCTTAGAAGTACTTCTTGATTTCTGTAAGGAGTTTTAAATATAGAAAGCATTCTGGACCCATGAAACACCCTAATATTTTTGTAAAGATTTTATTATTTTAATTAAAACTCTACCTTAGTTTCTACTTTAATAGTAATGATAGCTAACATTTGAGTAACATTTGAATGCTCCTTATGCATTATCTACCATGCTGAGTGCTGTATGTTCTTTGTCCTTTAATCCTAACAATTTTATGAAGAAGGGGCAATTGTTTTCATTTTACAGAGAGGTTCCCTAAGGGTTACTGAGATTAAGTGACTTGCCCGCAGATGCACAGCTCACAAATGGTGAAGCTGGCATTTGACTCGAGGCCTGGCTGACATCTGGTTATTTAATCATACTGCCTGTCAGTGTGTTGCTTTTATCGTAATACCAAAATGGGAATCGTTGTTGCAGAAGTCTGCAATTTGAGCTTTCGGTGCCTCTTTATAGATGGGACTTGTATCGCAAGAGATTGATACTCAGTTTTGTTGTTGACTCTAGAGGCACACGTGCTCTGCCATGTGACATCGGGACGGGCCAGGACTCGAGGTGGAGGTTGCAGTATGAGGTCTATCAGTATTTCCTGCCCGAGAAGGACCTCACTGAAGAGGGCTTGCTACAGCATCTGCAGAGGATGGCCGAGGTGCCTCAGGTGCTGGCCAATGCTATCAAGGTAAATCGAATTCTCGTGGGTCGTGTGGCCAGGTTGTGACATCTTTGTGACAGTTGAGAAGGGGAGAAGCTCCCAGGAGCTTCTTTCTTTGCTGTTTTCTTGGTCTTTCTGGGATTATCACTTTAATTTCTTTTATTTCATTGTCATCTTGGGAGTCTTTGCTAGTGAAACCCCAAAGTAATTTTGGCCTTTGAAGAGATGCATGTAAATTATGTTGCGTTTTAGTCGCAGACACATATTATCACCTGGTAATCTTGAGATATGGATGGAAGTCAGTGGTAATTTTCCATATACTCTCATAACTATTAGATAAACACTTTTGGCAAGTATAAAGGTTATAGTGTTTTGAGAAAAAATAATCAGAAACTGTTTAAGGATATACTCATTGGCATTAATATTTAAACCCAAACTCAAAGTCTCTAACTTGGAGCAAAACTTTTCTCTGAGCTTTTGAACCCTTGTAAATCCTTGCTGCTCCACATGGGGGCTGTGGGCCAGCAGCATTGGCATCACCTGGGAGTTTGTTAGAGTTGCGGACTCTTAGGCTCCACCCAGATCTACTGAATCAGAATTTGCATTTTACGAGATCTGCAGGTGATTCCTGTGCACATTAAAATTTGAGACTCAGGGCCGGCCCGGTGGCTTAGTGGTTAAGTGCGCGCGCTCCGCTGCTGGCGGCCCGGGTTCGGATCCCGGCTGCACACTGCCGCACCACTTCTCCTGCCATGCTGAGGCCGCGTCCCACATACAGCAACTAGAAGGATGTGCAGCTATGACGTACAACTGTCTACTGGGGCTTTGGGGGGGAAAGAAAAGAGGAGGATTGGCAATAGATGTTAGCTCAGAGCCGGTCTTCCTCAGCAAAAAGAGGAGGATTAGCATGGATGTTAGCTCAGGGCTGATCTTCCTCACAAAAAAAATTTGAGACTCAACTGCTGTAGATTATTTTTGTAGAGGGCAAGATTTTATCTTTGTGTCTTGAAAGGTGCCTGTGCAGTCTAATTACAAGGTCACCCTTCGTTCTAATGGTTGATGAGTAGAGTTTTTCTAGACTGCTCTGATTCTTCCCAGAAGGTTGATAGATCACCAGATTATGTAGAAAGAAAGGATTGAAAACATATATGATTAGCCTAGGGGCACAGTCTGTCACAGAGCAGGGTCTCATTTTGTTGCTGTGTCACCTAAGATGTCATTGCCCCATGCTAAGAGGGGGAGCCTTATACAAGAAAACTCATTGTGCTTTTTCACAAATTAGGAAGCTCTGTCAGAAAAGGTTATCAGCTGCCTTTTTATTTTTTTTTATTTTATTTTATTTTTTTTTATTTTTCCCCTAAAGCCCCAGGTGATAGTTGTATGTCATAGTTGCACATTCTTCTAGTTGCTGTATGTGGGACGCGGCCTCAGCATGGCCGGAGAAGCAGTGCGTCCGTGCGTGCCCGGGATCCGAACCCGGGCCGCCTGCATCAGAGCGCACGCACTTAACGCTAAGCCACGGGGCCGGCCCATCACTGCCTTTTTAGATGGGAAATTTTCAAGACCATTTTTATTCTCATGATGAATGTAAGATCTCATATAACAGGGTCTCTTTAGGTTACTTTTTAAACTTTTAGTTAAGAGTTAGAATATTGTGTGCCAGAAGGCAAGGAAACTCTCAATGACTAATGAGGGCAGGTCAAAAAGACTCTAGAGCCTATTTGAAGAGGCTCGCACTGGCCCACTTTGGGACAATTCATAGTCATTAAAAAGAATAATGATTGATTGTAAGTCTTGAATAAATAAAAACAAGTCTATACTGAAACTAAAAAAGAAAAAACTCCTCATTCGCTACCATTGGAAGTGACTCTTATACCAAATTAGTCTGAAAATTGGTAAAGGGAAGGAATTTGCCCTGCCTTTTTTAAAGATTATAGTGTTTTGAAAACTATAGATAGTGTTTTGAGAACACTATAATGTCTTATAAAAGAGGAACTGTAATTCGTCTCCAGTTGATGAGAGAAAGCTATTCTTCACAGAAGAATGCCAGCTAATAAATGTAGAAGGAATAATAGAATTAGAAGATCACCATTTTGTGGCCCTCAATGAAATAATTCAGGCAAGGATCATCAGATGAAAGATTGTGGGGGGGACAGGATATTCCCAGGATGCCCAAATAGCATCCTCAGATTAATTCTAATTGCAAAGGGAAAACTACTTTTAGAGTGGAGTGATCTGATGGTCTCCACCTTATGCGTGTGGTCAAAGTTAGCTTTACTGATGGTGGGTCACCCTGCATTATGTGCTCATGTGAATGCAGTCTGATATAACCGCCATCACCTATGGAGTATTCTAGCAAAACATGTTTAACTTGAATTCAGTCCTATTTCCCTACAGGAAATAACAGGGATAAAAGTACAATTTAGGCACCTTGAACACAACCTGATAAATCCAGACTGTGGAATATTCTGTAAAACAACTGCCCTTAATCTGTTCAGAAGTCATTGGGTGGGTGGGAGAGGGTGTTGGGAAGGACTGTTCTAGATTAAAGAGATTGGAGATAAACACCGCGCGTGAAACTTGGTTGGATCTTGGTTAAGTGGGAGAAAAGCTATAAAAGATATTTTGGAAAATCTGAATATGGGCTGTGTATTAGGTGGTAAGAAATTATTAATTTTCTGAGGTGAGCTAAGGTATTGAGGGTATATAGGAGAATATACTTATACTTAGTACCTTGGTACTCGAAGTGTGGTAGATGAGCGCATATCATTGGCATCGCCTGAGAGACTGTTAGAAAAGCAGAATCTCAGGTACGTCCTCTGGCCGACAGAATCAGGGTCTGAATTTTAACAAGCTCTGCCAGTGATTCATAAGCACGTTAAGTTTGAAAAACACTGTTTTACGACATGCATGCTGAGGTATTTAGAAGTGAAATGTCGTGATTTTCTGTAACTTACTTAAAAATGGTTTAGCAGGAAAAATAGAGGGGGTGGGGAGAAGGAGGGAGGGATAGAAAAGCAAATATGGTGACTTACTAACAATTGTTGAATCTAAGTGGTGGTATGTAGCTTATTCATTGTATTATTCTTTCAACATCTAAGGTTGAACGTGTCCTAATAGAAACTTGGGAGAGTAGGAGGTCGTGTTAATGTTTTGTTGAACTTGAGCAATCCTTTGTCCAGAAAACATGTTTTCGAAGGCTAAGTAATATTTTTAAACAGCAGAAGTCTTCTAAGAGGCGAATAATTATTTACCTCTGAAACTCATTTAATTTTCTCACTTCTATTAGTAGGAACAAATCTGTGTATTATGGCTATATAGGGCTTTTTCTTCTCCTATTATCTGCGTCATCTATCTAAAAACAACCTTTAAAGGGGAATTTTTGCAGTTAAGGACTACTGCATACCAGAACTATATGTAATGTTTTCTTATTTCAGAGCCTGTTAGACAAAAATAGGCGGATCCTCTCTTTGAGATGTTAACAGACTTTGTCTACATCAGCTCTATAGCTAGTAGTAATGGCAAACATTTTTTGAACATTTACTCTGTGCCAGGCATTGTGCTAAGATTAGTGAGCAAGATAAATAAGATTCCTGCCCTTAGGTTGTTTATAATCTAGCAAATGCGAAATTTTTTTTTTGCTTTATCCTAACTAGCATTGACATGTGATTTATATCGTATTTTACTTAAATTATTAACATTTAACACTATACAAAAACTTTAGAAGCATTTTGTGTAAGAGCTTGTTTATATTAGTACATATAAACTGTGTAGGACAGCTTTTGACAAAGCTAAATGGGTTGGTGTATATTTTAAACAGGAATTATAATTTAGGGGCCGGCCCCGTGGCTTAGCTGTTAAGTGCGCACGCTCTGCTACTGGTGGCCCAGGTTCGGATCCCAGGCGCACAGCAACACACAGCTTGTCCAGCCATGCTGAGGCGGCGTCCCACATACAGCAACTAGAAGGCTGTGCAACTATGACATACAACTATCTACTGGGGCTTTGGGGAGAAAAAGGGGAAAAAAAAAAAAAAGAATTATAATTTAATATTACGATTTAATATCACGTGTAGGTGATATTAGAATATATAATAGAATAGCTTTTGGTTTTTTGGTAATCTAAACACTAATCACGCATTATTTTTGGCTTCAGGTGGCTACCCTAACAGCTAATGACAAGACAAGTGTTTCCTTCTCTTCCCTTCGGGGACAAGGTGTCATTTACAATGTCATTGTTTGGGACCCATATCTAAATACGTCTGCTGCTTATGTGCCTGCTCACACGTATGCTTGCAGCTTTGAGGCAGTGGAGGGTAATTGTTCTTCCCTTGGTGAGTATATGGATTTAAACTTTGAAAGTTCTTCTTTGGCTTTTGCAGATCTCTGTCAGCTAATACAGAACTTGAGACTGTTAAAAAATGCTTTTCTGTGGTCTTCGTTCCTTCAACAAATGCCTTTTGAGCCCCAACAGTATTCCGCTCTCTGTTCTAGGCACTAGGATACAGCAGGGAACAAAACTGACAAAATATCTGCCCTCCTGGAGCTTCTGTTTTGGTGGGGGAGATGCAATAGACAAGATAGATTTGTAGAATATATGATATGTGAGAAAGTGGTGAGTGCTAACAAGCAAAACTTAAGTAGGAAAGGGAGCTAACAAGTGGCGGTGAGAGAAGAATTTAGATAGCATGGCCAGGGAAGTCCTTGCTGGGAAGGTAACATTTGAGTCGAGATCAGAGGCGAGGCAGGGAGCCATGCACGTGTCTGGGGGAGCTGGGAGCCCCCCTGCTGTATTTGAAGTACTGCAGGGAGAACAGTGGCTGGAGGAGACTGAGGAAGGCGAGAGATGCGGGGGCAGACAGCTCATAGGTGGCCTTGTAGGTCATAGTGTGGGCGTTAGCTTTTATTGGGAGTGAAATGGAAAGGCATTGGAGGGTTTGATCAAATAGCGCCACGATCTGACTTATATTTTAATCGAATCACTCTGACTGCTTTTTTGAGAAAAGACAAGGGTAAGAGCAGAAACAGGGAGATTGATGAGGAGGCCATTGTAGTAATCCAAGTGAGAGATGAGGGTGGTTTAGGTAGAATGCTGGCAGTGGAGGTGTTGCAAGATCATTCGCTTTGTGTGGGTGTTTAATGTTTTACTTTGAAATAGTTTCACAGAAAAGATGCAAAAATAGTACAGAGAATTTCTGCATAATCTTCACCCAGATTCCTCAAATGTTAGTTAACATATTATGCTGTGTGCTTTTTATTCTCTCTTTCTCTCTCTTGCTATAGCTATATATATATATATACATAATACTCTTTTTTTCTTTGAACCATTTGAGAGTAAGTTGCAGACATAAAGACCTTTTTGCCCTTAAATAATTCTGTTTATTTCCTTACATAACTGTAGTAAAATTATCAAAATCACAAAGTTAACATTGATACAGTACTATTGTTTAATCTACAGATATGATTAAATTTCACTAGTTATTCCATTAATGTCTTTTTTTTTTTTTTTTTTTGAGAAAGATTGGCCCTGAGCTAACATCTGTTGCCAATCTTCCTCTATTTTGTAGGTGAGCCACCATCACAGCATGGCCACTGATAGCTGAGTTGTGTAGGTCTGCTCCTGGGAACCAAACTTGTGCTGCTGAAGCGGAGTCCCCAGAGTCTAATCACTAGGCCACCGGGGCTGGCCCATTAATGTCATTTATGAGCAAAATAAAATTTTGTTCTTATTCAGGGTACACTTCAGGATCACACATTGCAATCTGTTTCTGTCTTTTAAGACCTTGACTTTTTGAGGCGGACAGGCTATTTATTTTTTTAGAATGTCCTCAATTTGAGTTTGTCTGATGTTTCCTCATGGTTAAATTCAGATTATACATTTTTGGCAGATACAAAAGAGATGATCTGGTGTCCTTCTCGGGAGGCACCTGATAGTATGTATCTATTTGTCCCATTACTGGCGGTAGTAACCTTGGTTCCTTGGTCAGTGGTGTCTGCCAGCTTTCTCCATTGTAAAGTAACTATTTTTCCCTTTAAGTATCTTTTGGGGAGACATTTTGAGTCCTCTTCTCAAACTCTCACTTGTTAGTTTTTAGCCTGCAGTGATCTTTGCCTGAAACATTTATTATTAGGTGGTTGCCAAATGGCATTTTTCTAATTTTATCATTCCTTTTATGTTTATTAGTTGGCATTACTACTGTAAGGAAGAGTTTTCCCTTCTCTCCTATTTATTTAGTCGTGTATTTATTTATATAGATGAACCCCTGGATTCTTATTTAATTCTCTTGATTATAATCCATCACTATCATTATATTTTCATGTTCAGATTGTCTCAGATTTGGCCAATGAGTAGCTGCTTATATTTTGAAATAGAGCCAACAGTATTTGCTGGTGGCTTGGATGAGGGGTTTGAGAAAAAGGGGCGTAAATGATGATGCTGTTTTTGGCCTTAGCAACTCGAGAGGTAGAGCTGCCGTTCACTGAGGTGGAAGAGACTGTCAGCAGAGCAGGTTTGGGAGGACATTTCAAGAGTTCGGTTTTGGATATGTTCAGTTTAAGAACCCTGGTTAGCATTCCAACAGAGGTGTTGAATTAATAGCTGATTATGTATAGACTGGAATTCAAGGGAGAGGTCGGGGCTGGAGGTTACCTTGGAAATCATCAGATTAAATAGATGGCATTTAAGGCTGTGGACTGGATGGCATCACCTGTGGAGTGAATGTGTAGAAAAGGAAGGAGGTCTAAGCACGGAGCCGTGGGTGCTCCAGTGTTTAGAGGTCAGGAAATTGAGGATTCCACCAAGGAGACTGAGAAGGAGCAGCCAGAGTGGTGAAAGGAAAGTGATTGTTTTTGACGCTAAGGGGAGAAGGTGTTTAGAGGAAGAGAGAGTGATCAGCTGTGTCAAATGCTGCTGATAGGTCAGCTAAGAAAGAGTCTGAAAAATGACCGCTGGATTTAGCAACATGGAGGCCATTGGTGCCAGTGAGAGCCGGTTCAGGACAGCAGTAGGGTAAGAGCCTGACTGGAGTATGTTCAAGAATAAGTAGAAGGAAGGAAATTGAAGAGTTCAAATAGCTCTTTCAAGGAGTTTTTCTCTAAAGAATAAAGTCTGCCAGTTGTGTTGGAGCCAGGGATTAGGGTTCCTTCTCTGCTAGAGCTGTATCCCACCCAGTCTTCCACTGCCACGCTCAAGATCCTTGAGAGATACAATGCAAGAGACCCAGGCAGATGTAAGTTCTGTATTTTTGACTGATAGACTGAATCTTGTCTAGATTCCTCCATTCTCTTTCCCTTGAACCCTTTGCACCAGAGCGCCCCTAATCAGAAAGCCCCAGGGCTCTGTCTTTCCATGTTGGGCTGATCCTATTGTTCCTCCAACCCAAAGTTGAACCCTCCTGGTGATGGTGGTCCTATTGTTGCTTTCATTTTTAAGCTCGATGCACACAAGGATGCCTTTCCTGAGCTTGGAGTAGGGAGGATGTATCCACATTGACTTTTATTTTTTTTAAATTTTTTGTTTATTACAGTAACATTGGTTTATAACATTGTATAAGTTTCAGGTGTACATCATTATACTTCTATTTCTGCATAGATTACATCATGTTCACCACCCAAATATTAACTACAACCCATCACCACACACGTGCCAAATTATCCCTTTCGCCCTCCTCCCTCCCCCCTTCCCCTCTGGTAACCACCAATCCAATCTCTGTCTCTATGTGTTTGTTTGTTGTTGTTATTATCTACTACTTAATGAAGGAAATCATACGGTATTTGACCTTCTCCCTCTGACTTATTTCACTTTGCATAATACCCTTAATGTCCATCCATGTTGTCACAAATGGCTGGATTTCATCGTTTCTTATGGCTGAGTAGTATTCCATTGTGTATGTATACCACATCTTGACTTTTAATTAAAACCTTGACCTGTGCATCATAACCTATAGCAGTGCTGTGATGATTAAAGACACTCTAAATTTTGGCTCTCTTCTGTCTTCCCATTCCTTTCGCCCCTTTGTCTTCATTGCCCCTGAAAGTGACTGCTTATTTCATCTCGTCTTGTCTCTAGATTCTACTTATGAAACCTGCTCTACTCTCTGGTTTTTCTTGTATAATTTTTTTCTCTCCTTTCCTGGTACTGTGTTAAGAGATTCTATTTAGTTCCTCCCTGCTATCTAATGTTGTGGTGGGTTTTCTGTGTGTGTCAGTTTTTATTGGGTTGGAAGACCTTGCTATCTTGGTGATTGTACCTGCTGGAAACTTCCACTAGATTTTCATTTGAAGAAAATCATCTCGGCGAACTTCATGTTTTTGTTATCAAGATTGAATTGTAGAACAACAATCAACCACAGAAATAAGCAGAATGCGGTGTTTTATCTTTTGTTTCCTCTTCCTTTTGGGCTCTTCATTCTCAGAAAAGCTGGTATGTAGGTATATATTATGCCCTGCAAATTCTGGTCTTCTGTCTTGAGTTTCTTATTTAAATGTAGGTCTTCATGGTATCTCCATCTGAGCTATCTTAATTATTTTATGTGTTTTGATTTGTGGTCGATTTATAACATTTTTCACATGAGATTGTATAGGTGTTTTGGTTTTGTTTTTAATTCAGGGATTATTTTCTTGTGTTTATCTCAAAGGAGTCATGATGGTGGTGAATTTCGTGAGCAGATTTTTCTCTTCAGTAAGCCATATCTTTCAAATCATATTATTTATATTTCAGTTTGCGCCTATTAAGGATCATGGGTTTTGGGACTCTTTGGCATCATGAAGCGTATTGTGCTTTATTGTTAGTTATAATGCTACGTTTTTTTCCAAAGCAATGTGTGTAAAGATTGGTAGTAATTTGTTCATGTGTGACTTATAGTGTCATACATGTTCTTTTATTTTAATGTGAGTTTCAGTTAAAATTTTGTATTATGGAAGCATCAATGAACTTCCATGTACCAATTATCTGGCCTTAACCGTTTCGATTCATGGCCATTATCTTGTTTCACCTGAACACCCACCTGGATTTCTGCCTCCCTACCCTCTTTTATCACTGGATTTTTTTAAAACAAATTCCTGACCATCATTTTGCTCACAAAATTTCGGTATAAACATATATATATAAATCTTAAAGATAAGCACTGTTTTTAAAAAATATAGCCACAATGTCATCAACACAAATTTCACTTAAAAATATTGGAGATAATTCCTTAAGAGCATCAAATTAACAGCCAGTGTTTAATTTCCCCAGTCATCCCAATTGTTTTTCAGTTTGTTTTATTTGAATCAGGTTTGAGATGAGGTCTAGACGTTGTATTTAGTTGATGTGCCTTTTAAATCTCTTTTAATCCATAGTTGTCTCTCCCCCTCCCCTCCATTTTTCTTGCAGTTTATTGGTGAAGAAACAGAATTATTCGTTTTAGGCACACTCTCTCTCTCTCTCTCCTCCTTCCCCCCCACCCCCCCAAATATGTCAGGTAGCGCTGCATACCTCTATCCGGAGGCATCTATTGTCTGCTTCCTCTTTCTGTTATAGCAGCAGCCATTGATACTCATTGCCCACATAGAATAATTCATTAGGGGTGGTATGGGTATTTTAAAAATAAGTTTATAATATGTATGTATGGAATAAATTAGTGTCAGTTCACTTTGCTTTTTTCATGAAACTTTGTTCTATTAATTAAATACAAAGTATCAAGTTGGATGTATTATCCACTCAATTTTCATTATTTTTAGGAAGAGTCTCTACCAAAGTGTTCTTCACACTTTTTGCCCTGCTTGGTCTCTTCATTTGTTTCTTTGGACACAGATTCTGGAAAACAGGTATTATGTCTGATGTAGTTGCTATTTACGTGCCTCGTGGTGTTTTTTCTTAAATACTGCTCGGGAATTTATGAACTGTCGAGAGAGTAAGCAACTGCTTATCTCCACTATCTTCATAGATTTGTAGCTGGGTTCTTCTAGTAAAGGTTCTACCTAGTTGCTCTGCATTTTTATTTTTTCTCTTTTCTCAGTGATGGAGTGTGACCTCCTCTTATTAAGAGGGGAATAAAATTTGATTTGTGCAGCTAACTTCTTCAATTGCTAGATCGGCTAGTTGACTGAAGATAACTGAGGTTAGAAAGCAGGATGTCTATGTAAAAATATGTGTGGATTTTGGTGATGGTGATTGACATGTTTTCTCATAAATCAGGCTGCAGGGTTGCGGTGTACAGTGAGGTTGAAATATATGCTTAGTTCTGGGAAGTTCAGACAGCAAACAGGAACTTCACAATCTGCTCAGTGAAACCCAGTGTGGGGAGTAGAATATAAATTATGCTCACTGAAGTGATTTGAATTCTTTGGGCTGCCTTTTATATAACTAATGTTTGTAATTACTAAAAAAACCCTTACTTAGTTCGTTAACAAGGAGTATAACGGAGCATCAAGGGGAAAGAGAACATAATCCTGATCTCATAAAAACTCTTGCTTTAATAAATTGTATGGAATAGCAACTCCTTTTCCTCCATTAATATACTTTTTTTTTCTTGATTGAGAAGAGAATATTGTGAAGAATATTTAATTCCTCAAAGTGTAGAATGATTCTATAACAAAGAATTTAATTGTAGGTAAGGTCCAAAGATATTACTAGGTATTTTAATGGATGAAGACAATGGTTGATCCTAAACAGGACAGGATGAATTAAAAGAAGATATAAAAGTTAAATCTTGCTTTGGAGTATTTTGTTATATTTTTTGACCTTTCACATTTTATTTTTGTTCATGTAACGAATTAGAACTTAGTTTGTAATTTCAGATCAGACACAATAACAACAGTACTATTCTTGTTTTAAGTAGGAAGTATAAATATATTAAAATGAGCTATGAAATTAACAATTAGCAACAATTGAAATTGACCTATATACAGGAAAATGTGTCATGTAGTTAATACTTTAATATTGTCTCCATTTAATAATAATATTCCCAATGACTTCTAAATTTTTCCTTTCTTTTAGGTTATTATTTCTGAATGCCCTAATTCATAAATTCTGGGAGCTTAAGCATATATATGTAGATTAGATATTTACGTTGCATTGTAGAAAGAATGTGTAACCATAGCCTGTGTTGTTTTTTTTTTTTCTTTTCCTTGTGGTTTGCTACTAGAATTATTCTTCGTAGGCTTTATCTTCATGGGATTCTTCTTTTATGTACTGATTACAAGACTGACAACTATTAAGTATGATGGTAAGTGAAAATAATGTGGTTTGATTGGGTGGTCAGAAAGGAAGATGCTGTGTTTATATTCCACATTTCCTTCTACAGTTTGGCCGATATTGTGTGTGATATGCTAATTTGTGTGTAAAATAATGGGCCACCTAAACTCTAAACATCTTTTCTAAACTACTCATTCAGACCTCTCTTCTGGATTTTTAATCTGCACAGTGAATTCCTTGGTACTTAGGGAAATGAAGGGCCATATTGATTATAAAAATGTCCTTCCTCGTCACATTTAACAGAATGCTTATCACCCCTTCTTCCTCAGCCCCAATTTATAGGTTGTGCCAAGCCATGCCTGTCACTAGTCCTGGGAGATTTAGCTCCCTGGCTAGTTTCCATGTCTCAGACCAAGCGCTTCCTAGAGAGGGCCTCCCCATGCTGGTTTCATGGCACCACTGAAGAGCCCTCATGTCTGACCAACAGAAAGGCTAAGGCAGGCTCTGGTAATGATACTGTGTTTCTAAAGCATGGGGTCAGTTTATCTTCAAACAGTCAGTTTCATCATCAAACAGTTCATCTTCTCCCTTTGTGCAGTTCGTCTGATTCTGACAGCCATCACTGGAAGTGTTGGTGGGATTTTCTTGGTAGCTGCTTGGTGGCGCTTTGGAATCCTCGCGCTCTGCATGCTGTGTGTTGGACTAGTGCTGGGGTCCCTCGTCTCGTCAGTGACTCTCTTCACTCCACTGGGTAGGAGATGCGTAACTAATGTTTTGTGTGTTCAGTTCATTGTTTGAAAGACCTTAATCAGGGTCTCTTGGTACAAATACTGCCTCATCAGGGATTTGGGGCCTTCTGTAGAGTTCTAGAAATTTGCACTGATGATGTGGCGCTTTAGGGAGGGCCATTACAAATAGGAACCCCTCTTTGCTCAAAGGCACCCTGTACCAGAAGAATTTTAGAATGTTTTCTGTGGTAGCTTTGTACCTATTTGTTGTGATTATGAGTGTGTGTATGTTTCTGTTAGTTAGAATTAATGGAGGTAGGGCCGGCCCCATGGCTTAATGGTTAAGTGTGCGCGCTCTGATGCTGGCGGCCCGGGTTCGGATCCTGGGCGTGCACCGATGCACCGCTTCTCTGGCCATGCTGAGGCCGCGTCCCACATACAGCAACTAGAAGGATGTGCAGCTATGACATACAACTATCTACTGGGGCTTTGGGGGAAAAAATAAATAAATAAATAAAATTATAAAAAAAAAAACATTAATGGAGGTAAAGAGGATTCTTGACATATAGCAGAACAGTGGTTTTTGTTTTTTATTTTTTTGAATCTTGGAACTCTTTCTTTAGGTGACTCGTAAGCAGAAGCCCAATATATCCCACAGGTAAATTTGGCGCTGCTCCGATGGCTGCTGAGTTGGGGAACCTGGTGCTTTGTTCCCCGTCTTCTCTTGTACCTCTAACCTCCACTCCCACCCTTTGCCAAACACCAACTGTTCCTAAGGTACCTACTTGCAGTCATCCTAAGGTGGTAACACAGAGATGGTTCTGGGGATTTTTTTTTTTAAATAATTCAATTTCTGTCTATTTTTAAAACCTGGTTAACTTGTAAGTAAACTTTCTTTTGTAGGGAAGGAAAAAGTTTCCTTCTACCTTTCTAGGTTCTTTAGCTGGTCTAATTAAATTGACATACAACAAATTAATAGGAGAAAAACAAATTTAATTTTGTACTTACAGGAGCCCCATAAAAATGTGAGACCCAAAGTCAGTCAGGCAGTTGAGGCTTATATGGCATCCTATGCTTAGGAATGGAATAGGGGCCTGGGGCTTCAAAGGGGAAGAGTGCAATTCACAGAAAGATGGGAAGAGCAGATCTTTGGTAATCAGATGTTTGCCCTGCCATGCAGGTTAAGTCTTTCAGATAAGAAAGTTATCTCTGGTAATTGCTCTCTTTCTAGGTCAAGCTTCCTGTTTAAATTCTTTTAGGCAGTTAAGGGAGAGATAAAAGTTTTTCTGAATTTTCTGGGTCTTGGTTGCCTTCAGCTCAAAATAATCCACATGCCAAGTGGCACATTGCGGGGTGGCCTAGTCTGTTCCCCTTCACTTTGCAGTAGTATAATAACTTATATTTCTTGATTATTGTCAAAAATGCAAAAAAAAATAGTGTCTGTATTCCAGGGTACTGTAGTAGGCTATTTCTTTCTTGTGATAATGTTTAGTTCTTATATTAGAATATCAGATTAAAGTTGGTGGAAATGTTAGGTATAAGAATAGCTGTTGGGCCGGCCCCGTGGCTTAGCGGTTGAGTGCGTGCGCTCCGATGCTGGCAGCCCGGGTTCGGATCCTGGGCGTGCACCGACGCACCGCTTCTCCAGCCATGCAGAGGCCGCGTCCCACATACAGCAACTAGAAGGATGTGTAGCTATGACATACAACTATCTACCGGGGCTTTGGGGGAAAATAAATAAATAAATTAATTAATTAAAAAAAAAAAAAAAAAAGAATAGCTGTCTCTTGAGGCTGTCAACTCTTGAGAACACAGGATATAACAAGAGTGCAGTTGGCTCTCTAGAGACTTTTTTTAAGAGTGGAAAGAATGGACAACCTGTGTGTTTACTGACCAAGCTAAGGCCCTTTGTTCTTTTTTTTTTTTTTTTTTTTAATTTATTTATTTTTTTCCCCCAAAGCCCCAGTAGATAGTTGTATGTCATAGTTGCACAGCCTTCTAGTTGCTGTATATGGGACGCAGCCTCAGCATGGCTGGAGAAGCGGTGTGTCGGTGCGCGCCCAGGATCCGAACCCGGGCCGCCAGCAGCAGAGAGCGCGCACTTAACTGCTAAGCCACGGGTCGGCCCAAGACCCTTTGTTCTGATTGTGGCAAACCTATAGTAAAGTTCATTCCCACAGGCCCTCCTGCAATTAGCTTTTTATCTTGATGGTCTGATGCAAAGTAGCATTGTTTAGACTTGGCTAAATGACAGATTCACAGGGATGTTTGTTAAAAATGCAGATTCAGGGCCCTACTCTAGATGTGCTAAATCAAATACTACTTAGTGAGCTCCCTCCCTTTTTGTTAATGGTTGGCGGATGGGGGGCTGATAGGTTAGGGTGTTTAGTAGTTAATGTGTGTCCTTAGGAACTATCTCATTGCTCAAGGACAGTTAGGGTGAGTATCTCCTTAATGATAATGGGTGCAAATTCACATTTTTAAGCATTAAAATTTGACGAATATTTGGCTGACCTCTCAGATCTACTATTTTCACCTTGTTATGTGGCTGGCAAAGAGGTTATACCCTGAAACGGTCAGTCTTTACATGCCTGAATTGTAACTACTATTTTTAATCCATAGATTTGTTTTTTTAAGCCACATGTGTATTTTGTGAAGGTTAGTGTAGTTAAACTGGAGAATATAATCCATAAATTCACCTCACTGCAGCATGTTGCAATTCACTTTCTGAGACTGTGGGGTCCCAAGGTCAGATCCTCTTACCACGGAACTCCCACTCTTCCAGGATATAAGGGTCTCCAGATATAGGGCTATCTCCAAGTGGACTGAATAATCGTGCCAGTGTCAGAATTAAGTAATTGTCAGGCTTATATTCTTGCTGTTTAAACTTTATGTGCAAATAGGAGTTCTGATACATTCGTCCTGGGTCACCCCAAGGTGTGCTGCATTTTGGAGAAGGGTTTAGTAGGAGCAGACAAGTGGTTAGCTGCTGTCTTTCCTGTTGCATGAAGAAATCCCATCTTCCAGTATGCAGTGGCTAGGCAGGAAATGCATTGATGGTAAAAATCTGTTAAATGGATTTTGCTGCTTATATTGTGTGGGAGTTCATATGGTTGACTCTGAATGCTGTTTACTTGTATTTTTTACTTTGCAGTACAAAATCATGGAATCATAGAAATTTAGAGCTAGAAAGGATGATTTGGAGCTTGGAGATGAAGTGGTTCAATCTTCTCATTTTGTGAGTTAGGAAACTGTGGGCAAAGAGGGAGAATCCCCCTCTGCCCTTTCCCTTAAGGTTCTTATGGCTGGCCAAATAATTAACAAGACAGGTTAGCAGGAGAAAATAATACCAAGTTTAATAACATGTATACATGGGAGAAACTCAGAAATGAGCAGTTCGTCTCTCTGTCTAAGCTGCTTGCTTAAGTATTGCAGCTAAAGGCGAGGAAGGTGTTGGGGGTGGGTGGTGGTTTGGGATTTCAGAGGGAAAGAAGACAATTCACATGGAGATAGAAATGCAAACATTTGTCTGACAACTCTTTTCAGGGCCACCTATAGAGAATGTGGCCAGGGAGAGACAGAATTTTTGATAAGAGGGGCTTGGTGCCTTTCCTATTGTAACATCTATTTTGCATTATATTACAGCCATCATGATAATAACTCCTTCCTGAAACAGATCCTTTATTTTAAATTCTTTAGGCAGTTTGGGAGGGGAAACTCAAATGTTCTTCCTGAGTTTTCTGAGTCTTTATTGTCTTCAGCTCGAAATAATCTGCATAGCAGAGTGGTGCATCTTGGGGTGGCCTGCCCTGAGCACCATCAAAACTGAGGCCCAGCATCACAGCTAGTGAATGGAAGAGCTTGGACTAGTCCAGTCTCTTCTAAATTATCCTGGTAATAAATGCAGAGCATTTAGCTGCTTGATTTCCCTCCCACCCCTCTATCTTCTAGGACTCACCCTTCAAAGGGGATTGTATTGAGAGTTAAATGAAAAGAATCAGAATTCATTTCTAATTGCCAACATATTCCCTGGTTGTCACACTAAACCTTTGAGGTGTGTCTGTGTTCAGATGTTGAGAAAATGAAATTTAATGTGGCGAACCTGTTGTTTACTCTTGATTTCTTTTTGCTTTTTCAGGAAATCTAAAGATTTTTCGTGATGATGGTGTGTTCTGGGTGACTTTCACTTGTATAGCTATTCTCGTTCCAGTAGTTTTCCTGGGCTGCCTAAGAATAGTAAGTGTTTCATCAAGTTAGATTTATTCATTATCTTGTTCTAGGCCTTCAGTTGTTCGCTTATTGCATGTTTTATTCACTAGGGAGAGCTCTATGATAATCTGTATCAGATGACTGATTCTCAATAGCCTTCTTACTATGAAAGCAAGAGTTCTAATTATGATTATTACACAGTGTTTTTCATCAAGTGGAGCAGGTCATCACTGTCACTATGCTTTTAATGGTGGGAGGAGAGAAGGTGGGCTTCCTGTAATGCAGTAACCTGATGGATCATTCGTTTTAGCTGTCTCTCCAGAAGAATGGTTTTTCATCTAATTAGACTTCATTCTTGAAGTTCTTTCACAAGGAAGATATTTTCTAGGATGAGGTAAACTCTGTTCTGAGAACTCACAATGGGTGTCAAAGGTTGTTGTCAGTTTTTCTCAGGTAACCTTTGTTCAGCTCTAAGATTTGGGTCCTTTTCATGTGTCCTGAGGAAGTGGAAGTGATTCCATGTGACTGAGGCTGGTGATGAGAGTTAGAAACTAATCTTTCTATGCAGAAATAAAAGTATAATGATGTACACCTGAAATTTATACAATGTTATAAACCAATGTTACTGCAATAAACAAAAAATTTAAAAAAAAAAGAATAACATAACACTGGGGCCGGCCTGGTGGCGCAAGCAGTTAAGTGCGTGCGCTCCGCTGCTGTGGCCCAGGGTTCGCCGGTTCGGATCCTGGGCGCACACTGACGCACTGCTTAGCAAGCCATGCTGTGGCGGCGTCCCATATAAAGTGGAGGAAGATGGGCATGGATGTTAGCCCAGGGCCAGCACTCCTCAGCAAAAAAAAAAAAAAAAAAAAAAAATAAGAGGAGGATTGGCAGATGTTAGCACAGGCCTGATCTTCCTCACAAAAAAAAAAAAAGAATAATATTGGCTCATCAATTGTAACAAATGAACCACACTATTGCAAGACGTTAATAATAAGGGAAATTAGGGAAGGTTGGTGAGGAGATACTTGAGAACTTTCTGTACATTCTAAATTTTTATGTAAGCTTAAAATTCTTCAAAAAAAAAATTCTATTAATAAAAAAAAAAAAAAAGAAAGTAATCTTATTCTACCAGAGGTGACGCCTACCCTTCCATTCTTCCACAGCTCAACATACTGACTTGTGGGTTCGTTGGCTCCTATTCAGTTGTCTTGGCCGTTGACAGTTACTTGTACACAAGCCTTTCTTACATCACTTTGAATGTACTCAAGAGAGCACTCAGCACGGATTTCCGCAGAGCTCTCACAAGTGTGCCTTTTCAAACTAATGGTAAGACCCTAAATCCAAGACGCAGGGTGACAGTCAAATAGGAATGTTGGCCCACCTGTGTTACAAGAGACGCGGTAACTAGATTGAAAGGAGTTAACTGGATTAAAGGAAGGTTAACTGGACGAAAGGAAGAAACTCACACCATACAAATGCTATTAGAGCCTTTGGTTAATGATAACTCATCCTTATAGGATCAAAGAATAGAACACGATATAGTCTACACAGAAATCGAAATATAATGATGTACACCTGAAATTTATGTAATGTTATAAACCAGTGTTACCTCAATTAAAAAAATAAATAAACTTTAAGTTTGAAGTTCATACTTCTAAAAATCTGCTAAATGAACTTTATTAAGAAATTTCTAAACCAGGATTACTTCGGTTTACCTGGTCAATTCTTGGTTGCAAGAAAAATGCTGAGAATAAAGCTGTTTGGCACTTGATGGGTTGGGGTGAGATGAGAGATGAGAATGACCACTGGTTTTTTAAGTTATTCTCCTTGCCCTCCTTTAAAGAAACATGTAATTTGCTAAGTGAAAGTGAAAGTGATTTTCAATCCTGAAGTGTATTGTTTCCTCAGTTGTAAGATTCTACCCATTAAAGATTTTCCATTAACTTTTTGAAGAAAAAAAATGACTACTAAATTAAATGTTTATAAAGATTGTAAGCTATGGTGGTTTCAGAAATGGAAAAATATGGAGGATGGAAAAGCATGGCTTAGAATTGAAGATATATAAGCACAGTCGTGATTGTTATGAATTTAAGGACGAATCTTTCCCTCTACTGTCCTGACCCTGCCCTCGCTGGATAAGAGGTTGATGGTAGAGACCTCGAAATCCATGTGTCTTGGAAATTTTACGTATAAGACAATATTTTGCCAAGCCTTTTACTAGAAGCTCAGTGCAGGTTGTTGAGTCTCTTCATGCATTGCTATATCTTCTCTATATGAGTGGAGTGGGGCCCCATATAGAGTGGAAGGGGAAAAAAGAAAGCATGATGGTGTCTAATGGTCCATGATGTGCGTCTGTGAGGTATATCTAGATCGCTGCTCCCCCCCCCAAAAAAAAAAAACATAACAAACAACTGTGCCTGTGGGCACTGGTCCTAAAATGTTGGAATGCCAAGGATCCAAACAACTGATTCCTTTACAACCTGTCTGGACTTTCAAATGCCTGTAACAGAAAATTCTTTGGTTTGTAAGTAAGGAAATACGCATATATTTGGACAAATTCACCAGAAGGTCTAATATTACTGAGAAAAGATGACACAGATTCAGGCTATGAAAGGTTAAGTATTAGATCTATGTTAGATTTTAAAATACGAGTTCAAACTGTGGTTTTTTACTGTTATTTATTTATTTTTCTACTGTTTTTTAGACTTCATTATCCTGGCAGTATGGGGGATGCTGGCTGTAAGTGGAATTACGTTACAGATTCGAAGAGAACGAGGGCGACCGAGTTTTCCTCCCCACCCGTACAAGCTGTGGAAGCGAGAGAGGGAGCGCAGAGTAACAAACATTCTGGACCCTAGCTACCACATCCCTCCATTGAGAGAGAGGCTTTATGGCCGATTAACCCGGATCAAAGAGCTCTTCCAGAAGGAACAGCCAGCTGGAGAGAGAACACCCCTGCTTCTATAGATGCCAAAGGGCTTGGTGACTGTGATCTCGAAGTACAACCCAGGTACTGCCTCAGCTTTGGCATTTATGCCCAGCCTGCTTCAGCAATCTCCAGGGCAAGTCTAATGGGGAAACAGGCTTCTGTGCTTCTATGCTCTGTACAGTATTGTGGTATCTTTATTGATCTATGGTAAGTGTATGCCAGGGAGATGATGATAATTCTAACAGAGTGAGAAAGATGACCAAGAAGTTGGTGGTAAGGAGGCTTTTCCTTATTCCCAAATACTTAAGAAATTACGTTTTGGTTTACAAATATATGATCAACTTAAATAGATACACTAAAAAAAAATTTTTTTTTTTTTTTTTTTGTGAGGAGGACCAGCCCTGAGCTAACATCCAATGCCAATCCTCCTCTTTTTTGCTGAGGAAGACTGGCCCTGGGCTAACATCCATGCCCATCTTCCTCTACTTTATATGGGACGCCGCCACAGCATGGCCTAACAAGCAGTGCGTCGGTGCGCACCCGGGATCCGAACCGGCGAACCCCGGGCCACCGCAGCGGAACGTGCGCACTTAACCGCCTGCGCCACCGGGCTGGCCCTACTAAAAAAAAATTTTTTAAAAATGATTCTCCTGTAAAGCCCTGGTATTTCTTTCTTTTCTTTTTTCATTCTTTCTTTCTTTTTTTTTTTTTTTTTTGCTGAGGAAGATTGGCCCCTAGCTAACATCTCTGCCGCTCTTCCTCTATTTTGTTTGTGGATCGTTGCCACAGCATGGATGACGAGTGGTGTAGATCCACTACCAAGATCTGAACTCACAAACCTGGGCCACCAAAGCAGAGTGCGAAGAACTTGAACCACTCGGCCACGGGGCCAGGCCCCTGGTATTTCTTTTTATAACTTCTTGGACAGTTCTCTCACCCGAGTCTGTCTAAATTTGGGGGACAGGGGCACAGAGGGTGGTTTTGTTTAAAAGTGTTAGATTGAGTCTTTATTTGCCACTGTGTTTGGAGGTCTAAGGATTTGATACTGGGCCTTTGAACTTCACAGTACAAAAGGAGGAGACCTAACTTATTTTCTTGCTAAAAAAAGCAGTCTGATTACTTAGTTACATCTTTCTGAGTATCTTATATTATTAAAAGGTACTCTTCTTTTTATTTTTAATTGTGGTAAAATACACATTTACCATATCAATCATTTTTAGGTGCATAGTTCGGTAGGTGCCCTTTGTTTTTTCCTTTTATTGATTAAAATGTTAAATAGCTAAATTTTTCAATTACTTGAAACTAGGTCAATTTATATAGATAATAGAAGTTTTATATGGATGATTTATTTATATTCCAAACAACAGCGTTTGTTTTTTTTCTTTCAAGACCTTTTAAAATAATGTTGACAGCTGATCTCTAAACTGCACTGGCTGACATATGAGTTCTGTTTTTAGGAAACAAATTGTCTCCTACTTAATCTATAGTCCCAATAATGAGGAAACCTTTAAAAAATTTGCATTTTGTAGTTCTTTCTGCTAAATTAGTTATTAGCATTGATGTAAAATATAATTTCGAAAATTTTCTTTTCTGTATGAAGCCTTTGTACCATTTGTGTTTTTTTCTTTTTCTTTTTTTTTCTTTTTTTGTGAGGAAGATCAGCCCTGAGCTAACATCCATGCTAATCCTCCTCTTTTTGCTGAGGAAGACGGGCTCTGAGCCAACATCTATTGCCAATCCTCCTCCTTTTTTTTCCTCCCCCCTACAGCTCTAGTAGATAGTTGTATGTCATAGTTGCACATCCTTCTAGTTGCTGTATGTGGGACGTGGCCTCAGCATGGCCAGAGAAGCAGTGCGTCAGTGCGCGCCTGGGATAGATCCCAACCCAGGCCGCCAGTAGCGGAGCGCGCACACTTAACCGCTAAGCCACGGGGCGGCCCCCATCTGTGTTTTAAAGTGAGGGGGAAGGAGTCGGAAAGGATTCAGGTGTTTAATTGAGCCGCTTTTAATTAGGGCCTTGGATTCTGTAAGGAGAGTCCCTTTGGTTTTGACCCTTTTTTCCACCACGGGAAAGCACCTAGATGCCCTGGCTGCACACCTATCCTCGAGGCCTTTTCTCTCACCTGTCAGGGTCTCTGCCACCAGTTCTGTCTTGGATTTTAAGCTGGAGACTCTGACATGCCTGAGGGGTAGTGAGGTCGCCTGTGGTTGTTGCATATACATTTGTGAGTTAACCACTATTTAAATGATGCTGCTTTTAAGAGTTTTTCAAAGTACAATAGATTTTGAAGTTTTAGGTAACTGGAAAAATGTTCGACTTTTGCTTTAAAAGTGTTGCGGAAAGGCTGAAACAAAATGAAAAAATGTAAAACTAATCATTTTTGCTTAGAAAAATTACACACAGGTGTTCGTTTACTATTTATTCTAATCCTCACTGTTTATATAACTTCAATAACACTTAAAGTTGAAGAAAAAAATGTTCATTTTTTTAAAGTAATTCTCTGTAAGGCTTCTGGCTTCTACCATATCTTTGTACATTCTAACAAAGTTATATGGAATGTTTGTGAGTTATTTCTTATGTCATCAAAATGCACAGCCAGTGAAGATTGTAAAGACAGAATACACTTTTTTGGAAGGGAAATACAAATTGTTTAAAATTTTTCATGATAATTTGTGAGTAATAAAAAGCCAGTTTGTATAATTTTTTTAATAATAAATACCTATTTTGAAAAAAATGTTAAAAAGACTCATTATTATAAAACAGTTTCATAGCTACAAAAACAAAATTATTTAATCTGGACAAACAATTCTTTATTTTAAAAAATCAGTTCAAGCATGAGTGAAATAATACGAAATGAAGGAAATCTGGGGCAGTGTATTAAAATTTATATCCTTTGTTAGAAGGAAGGCTGATGTCTCCAATGGATTAATTTATGTTGGTGTCATTAGCACTTCAGATGTGTCAAACTGAATAAAAGTAGTAATATGACCAGAAAATGTTATACTACTCTTTAAATGTTTTGGTTCTGATTAACCTGTTACAGGTTTGCTACCAGGTTGCCAAACCACAGCAGCTAACCAGTGCTATAGACCAGTTGAATTCTGTAGAAGGTGGGATAGAAAATTGATTCTAACAAAGAAATTGCTGGAATATTAGACCAGGAATGTACTTCAGAGATCATGTTATTTGATCCTTTTATTTTATACTTGAGAAAATTCTTGACCAAAGAGTTAATTATGTGAAGTCACAGTTATCAAATAATAGTGACCAGGTGAAAATTTGGGATGCCTGACTCCCTATCCAAATGTGCTTTATCATAATGAAAATGTAAATCATTGATTATTTTCCATTTTATTCTGCTGGTGAATTGGTAGGGAGCTCCTAATGTTAACAATGCAATGATCTCTTCTTTTGGGGAGTTACTAATTTTACACAGTGAAAACATGTTTTTCCACGTTAATTCTCTGATGGACCATTTCTTATTCATTTCAAAGTACATAATAGACACTTAAAATTTCTATTATCCATAAATATTTTATTTCCACATCAGCATTTGTGTAGAACTTTTGGACATAAAATTCACTCCTTGATGATGTACTTGATACCTGTTATTAATCGTCATTAAAATCCCAGAATTCTTGGCTCTAATTTCTTGAGAACTAAGCCTCCTCTGGGGGCTTTCGCATTGTGCCACTTGGGAAGGAGGCCATCCGTGTTTTCCTTTTTGTTATGGACTGAATTGTTTCCCCCCAAAATTCATATGCCAAAGCCCTAACCCCCAGTACCTCAGAATGTGACTGTATTTGGCGAGAGAGCTTTAAAGAGGTAATTAAGTTAAAATGAGGCCATTAGGGTGGGCCCTAATGCAATGTGACTAGTGTCTTCCTAAAAAGAGATTAGAACATAGACACGAGGGGGAATTCCATGTAAGGACACAGTGAGAAGGTGGCCATCTGCAAGCAGAGGAGAGAGGCGTCAGAGGAAACCGGCCTTGATCTTGGACTTCAGCCTCCAGAACCGTAAGAAAATAAATTTCTGTGGTTTAAGTCACCCCAGTCCATGGTATTTTGTGATGGCAGCCCTAGCCGACTAATCCACTTTACAAATCCTTTTACCCTGGTTGTTGATTGAAAGATCTCTGGGCACTTAGGTCACTGCGTTTGCAAGGACCACTCTTTTTATGAAATTGAGGTAGAGAGGGGCTCAAGTTAGTGGAAACGTGGGCTGACCCGGGGACTTCCATGCAGTCATTACACTGGGGAGGTTGGCAGGTCTGGATCAAGCTACATCAGCACAAGAGGCAAAATAAAAAAATTATAATGCAATGATAGTAGTCTTTCACTTGGATCTCACCTTCACTCATTCGAGAAGCACTTGTTGAGTTCCTAAGTGCCAGGCATTGCCTTGGGCACTAGGAAGAAGACGGCAAACAACACAGGCCTGGTCCCTGCTTCCCGGCTTAGAGTGTGATAAGTGAGACAGATACTAACATAGTTATACAAAAAAGGTACAATATGCAAAGAAAATTTATAATGGAGTGGGCGTAGAGTCTGGGATGCGAGGGAAGAATTCCTTGAGGAAGTGACATTTAAGCTGAGACTTGGAGGATGAGTAGGAGTAACCAAACCACAAGCAGGCTCAGTGAATTCTGTGTAGTGGGGGAGAAGCGTAAACAAAAGCCTCAAGGCCTCCCCTTCTCATTATGGAGAGTCCCCAGTGGGAGTCTCCCTGCGTGCCCAGCCAGTCATTACTGCCCTTCGTTTTTGTGCTGGGTGGGGTCAGTTCTCCCATTCTCAGCTTTTGGCATTTTGAGCAGCTGATCCAGACAGAATGTCGTCAGTCTTTTTTCTTTAATTGAGATATAATTGGCATGTAACTGTGTAAATTTAAGGTGTACATGGGGTTGATTTGATACATTTATATATTACAATATGATTACCACCAGTTTTGTAGTACAGTTAAAATTTAAGGAGCAAGAGAAGACTGACAATAAAAATAGAACTAACATACGATCCAGCAATTCCACTTCTGGGTATACAGCCAAAGGAATGAAAACAGGATCTCAGAAAGGTATCTGTACTCCCATGTTCACTGAGGCATCTTGCTTTTTTATTTACCTTTCTTTTTCAGTTCCTCCCAAGGCCCTAGAATTTAGCAATTGTTCCCTGGCAGGTGGGTCAGAACACTTGAGTGACCCTCAAGCTGTGGCCCTCAAAATCCTTCCTTCTATTGCAGAGTCCTATACATAATGAGTACGTATAGTATACCTGACTCTGTTGCCCACAGGGTGAACTCCTTCCCTTGGAAGGAAGTTAAAGAATGGCTACAATTACCTTTTTACTTTGAAGTCTTTAAGGGCTAAAAGGCTTATTCTGTCTCATGTGAGGTTCACGGCTCCTCTGCTGGTGGATTCTCTACCGCTCAGACTAGTTTGAACGTGCTCCGGCCTGCCTGAACTCATGGCGGGCACACCAGGAAGAGCATGGACGCCTGTATCTGGGAGTTTTGAGGAAAGAAGAAGAGGGTCAGAAAATGACTGCAACTGGAAGAAACAAGTGAGACATACTAAGTGTGCCTTTGCCCGCCAGTTCTCCCTGGGCTGTGTTTTCAGCAATTGAACCAGAGCTCAACTCCTTTTTAAAATAAACCATTGCCTCATTTGGATAAGGAGACTATCTATGTATCAAAATTCCTTAAAACAACTCAAATATATGTATTATTAGGGCTGAGCCTAGGGTTCTGGAAGACAATTTCAGGGACAGGATTGAAGGCTGCTTCTCTGAAAAAAACTCATCTTGCTTATGCATGCCTGAAGGTTTTTCAACAGAGAGCAATCTTCCATTCCAAAAGTAGAACTACTCGGCTTTTTTTCCAAACCAGCTCTTCCTCTCTAATTCCTTCAATAATATATACCAGTGATTTTCTTTCTACTGAATAAAGACGGTGATGTTTTTAGCCTCTTGTATCCTATATATGTCTAGAGTCTGCATGAACTTAGGTACGAAAACCTTATGATCATTGAGCTAGGTCTTAAAATGAACATATTCTAGAGGAAGTTAACATTTGAGAAATTCATTCACTTGATCTTACATCAGCCTTTGATTTGATAGGACGGAGCACTTGACCACTGAGTGGTGCTGAAATCTGAGACAAAGCTGACAAATCCTTGTCATTTTAAAGTAGCCAAAGGCTAGCCCTATTCATCTTCAACTGTATGTACAAACAAAAGCAATGTGCTGAGGCGTGGGGTTGTGTACAACCATGACAGGCACAAGCTCTTAGGGAACACTGATTCTAAGCGGCTTTTTTTTTTTTTTTTAAAGATTTTATTTATTTTATTTTTTCCCCCCAAAGCCCCAGCAGATAGTTGCATGTCATAGCTGCACATCCTTCTAGTTGCTGCATGTGGGACTCGGCCTCAGGATGGACGGAGAAGTGGTGCCTCGATGCGCACCCGGGATCCGAACCCGGGCCGCCAGCATTGCAGCGCGTGCACTTAACCACCAAGCCACGGGGCCGGCCCAAAGCGGCTTTCTTCTTTCTTAGTTTTATAGAAAGCCCAAATGTAGCCTTCCTATCAATGTGTGATACTTGAGAAGTATATCCTGTGTTTCAAGATTAGTATATTTTTAGTCTGGGTCCAATTCTACCTACTGATATTGATTTCAATATAGTGAATTTTCCGAAGGCTTTGGTTACTCCAAGACAGTGGGTTTACTCTTTTCCTTTTGCTCATATGTTGAAAACCTTGCAAGGGATTTCACTAACTGAAAAAATCAAAGTGAGGAACCAAGATGTATATTAAGATACCAATTGTGTGTATACATATTTTTAAAAACGTATTTATAGAAAGGTTTTTATGACACAAGAAACTTGTAATGACCTCTGGGAAGACACAGGTTGTAGGAAGAGGCTGACTTACTCTGAATTGTATATTTTCTGAATGCTGGATTTTTAACCATGTACATTTATTTTTCCTTTATTTTACATAAAAGATAAATTATAACAAAGATGAACAAAACCTAACAAACTTCTTGGAATTTCTATGCCAGAAATTAAAGTACAGTGCATAAACTATGTATACGGATGTTTAATGTAGCACTGTTTTGTGTTAACAAAAAGTGCAAACAATCTGACTATCCACCAATACAGGAAATAGTTGAATAAATTATGATACATTTATACAATGATAGTTACAAAAAACTTTGGTTTGCAGACAACAGAAACTGACTAGTGTATGCAAACGATGGAATTAGTTGGAAATATACTGATGTTATTTGCTTCTGGACATTTCTCCTTATGCATTTGGTATTTACATAGTTGTAATTATATGTGCAATTTAGTATTAAGCTTTGTATTAAGCTTTGTATTAGGCAAACTGAGGTACATTTAGGTACATGTTTTTCTTCCTGTTGCTAATCTTCAAGCCATAGTATAAAATAAACCACACTGAGTAGATATGGATAATTTACTTTTAGATTATTTTTTTCCCCCTTTTTCTCCCCAAAGCCCCAGTAGATAGTTGTATGTCATAGTTGCACATCCCTCTGGTTGCTGTATGTGGGGCCACCTCAGTATGGCCGGAGAAGCGGTGCGTCGGTGTGCGTCCGGGATCCGAACCCTGGCCGCCAGTAGCGGAGCGCGCGCACTTAACCGCTAAGCCACAGGGCCGGCCCCTCTTTTAGATTATTAAATTAACTAAATTTAAATTAAATTTACTGTTTCCCTATTGTAAGATATTTAGGTTGAATCCAATTTGCTCACTCTAGCACCATCATAATGTGGCTTTAACCAGGGGAAGCAGGGGAGATGGCGAGAAATGGTAGGATTCTGATATATTTAGAAGGGAGAGTTGACAGGATTTGCCAATAAATCAGGTGCAAGATAAAGAGGAAGTGGAGTCAAAGATGCCACCAAGGTTTTTGGCCTTAGCAGCTGGAAAGAGGGAGTTGTCATCACCTGAGATGGGGAAGAACATGGAGAGATCTGAGAGTAACATTGGGAGTTTAGCTTGGACATCTCAACTTTGAGATATCTCTTTGATAGTCACAGTTGGATGATTCAGGAGTTAATGAGAGGTCTAATGAAAGCTGTAAATTCGGAAGTCAACAGCATACAGGTGGTAAAATCATGAGATTAGTGAGATCACCAAGAAAGTGAGTACAGATGCAGAACAGGAATAAGGACTGAGTCCTGTGGCTCTCTGTTAAGTCAGAGAGAAGATAGGAACAAAGGAGACTGAGGGGCGGCCAATGAGGTAAAAAGAAAGTGTCCCATCAAACTCCAATTAGAAATTATTCTTTGGCCGCCCCGTGGCTTAGCGGTTAAGTGCGTGCGCTCTGCTGCTGGCGGCCCGGGGTTCGGATCCCGGGCGCACCGACGCACCGCTTCTCTGGCCATGCTGAGGCCGTGTCCCACATACAGCAACTAGAAGGAAGTGCAGCTATGATATACAACTATCTACTGGGGCTTTGGGGGGGAAAAATAAATAAAATTAAAAAAAATATATTGAAGAATAAATTTTCAATTATTCAAAAATCTTCAATATTTTTTTTTTCAATAGGGAGGGTTTTAATTTTATTTTTTTTCCCCAAAGCCCCAGTATATAGTTGTATATCATAGCTGCACTTCCTTCTAGTTGCTGTATGTGGGACACGGCCTCAGCATGGCCAGAAAAGTGGTGCGTCGGTGCGCACCTGGGATCTGAACCCGGACCGCCAGCAGCGGAGCACGTGCACTTAACCGCTAAGCCACGGGGCCAGCCCTCATCAATATTTCATTAAAAAATGTACCCCTCTTTTACTCTGACAGTCAAAAAGAGGTAGTAGTCACCAAAAATTAAGTTTGGATTTATGATCTTCCATTCATCAAGGCAATTTAGAAATATAAAATTTTGGAAGTCACTTTGATATTAAAGAATATCAAAGAATATCAATTTGAGCAGAAAACACTTTATCTGTGATGTATATAATTGGTTTTTTTAGAATTGTATTCCCTGTATGAAATGAAAAATATAGTGGATAGATGATAAATATAACAGATGATGTATTCGTTTCCTAGGGCTGCTGTATCAAACTACCAAGGCTGGGTGACATAACAGAAATTTATTCTCTCACAGTTCTGAAACAAGAAGGCCGGAAATCTGAAATCAAGCAGGGTTGGTCACTTCTGGAGGCTCTGAGGGAGAATTCATTCCATGCTCCATGCCTCTCTCATAGCTTCTGGTGGCCCCTCACAATCCTTAGGGTTCCTTGGGTTGCCTGACTCTCTGCTTGTCTTCACATGGCTTTCTCCTTGTGTCTCTCTGTGTTTCAAATCTCCTTCTCTCTATACGGACAACAGTCATTGGATTTAGGGCCCATCCTAAATCCAGGAGGATCTTATCTCGAGATCCTTAAATCTGCAAAGACTACTCGCAAATATGGTCACATTCACAGGTACAGCAGGTTAGGACTTGGGCATACCTATGGGGGGACACCATTAAATGCACTACAGATGATAAAAAAGGTTTGCAGAATCAGCAGTGAGTTGCTAGCCAATTCCTAAGAAATACAGATCGAACTTGTTGCTAAGTACTAGTATTGTGGTAAGAAGAGACAAGAAGCCCTAAAAATAAACTATATGTAATAATAAAGGTAAGCATTGTTTTCAAATTAAATTGGAGACCATACGAATTTTATTCACTCATCTTTATTGATAAAATAGGCTCCTATGCAGTACATACTCTCAGACATAAATTTAAGGTTCTGCTTTAAAAAAAAAAAAGTATGGGATGGAAAACTGTTGCTATATAACAAAGTAAATGTCTTTAAACACAAAGATCTTAAAATTATATCCAAGTAAGAACACCAAGAATAAATTAACTCAACTTATTTGTTTACAAAAATAATTATTTATCAAGTAATGTTTTATAATAGAGCTGCCTCAATGAACTGCCTCAGACTAAATCTCAATGGTGTAACTTATTTTCTTAAATTCTGACTTGGGATGAAAACTATATAAATGAATGTACTGTCAAAGTAAGGGCTACTTTCCCAAAAATCAATAGAAAGGTTTAAAAATAAAAACTGTCATTTATTTATAAAATATCAGTTAAGGCCTCTGAATGAGAAAGGAAATCTAATGTTAGGGCCATTAGCCCTTTTCTATTCAATTAGCCCCATCAACCCCACTTACTCCAAACTTAAGATAGAAAAATTCTGAAGTGAAAAGTAGTTTTGAATTTTACCAACATATGAAATTATACATAAAAATCACCATGTGAATATTTCTTTAACAAATTATATACTCAAAAGTAGAATTTTCTATTGTGCTAATTTTTATATTTAATATAAATGAGTATAACATATTTAATCATATTTGATGCTCTTATTTTATCCTTTTATTCTATAACCACCACAAAATAAGAAAAATTTAGATTTCAATTGATGTTAAAGCACATTTCTATTTCTGGTAGCTTTTAAAAATTTACATACTGGATATGTATTTTGTAAAAAATCAAACAAATACATCTAAATCCATAGATTTTTTCCCCCTTTTGACTGAAAAGTTATAAGAAGACTCTTACAGCCTTGAGGACCAGATAGAGCTTAAGAATAGATCCAGAAAAATTATTTTTCTTTGAAATTTTATTTTTTCTGTATCTCTTAAGAGTAATTACTTTTAAAAAAAAGAGTTCTATGAGGCAGAGGAATTCTCAATTTACTTTGAAATTACCATACCTAGCTTGTTATATCAAACATTTCAACTCTGTTAGCTAAATGAGCTACATAATATCCTTAAAGATCAACCAGAGAAGAGAAAAATCTCATCTTCATTACTGATTTAGAACCAAAACTTATTCTTTCTAGAGTAGTTTAACCTACTAAATATGTCTCTTATAAGATCTTCTTTCTTAGAAAGTAGTATTCCTTCTCTTTCATTCCTGAAATATTTCATATACTTAAACAAGTTATGGATAATTGTTAGCTGAGTATTAATTATGGTAAATTAGCTAAAATTAAATTACCTCTTTTGTTTATGGTGCATATAAAAGATTCCTACAGCCTCTCAAACTGAATTTTCTTTGACAAAAATTTAAATAATAAAAGTAGACAGGCAATCATTAAAGTTGAAGTCTCATGGTACACAAGCTATTTGTTAGCTTTGACACAAAAGACGGAGGATAAAATTTAACATGACAATTTTCCATTCACAAAACCATGGCAAAATTTGTATTTTAAAATTGGGATACTTTTATGAATTCCCAACATTTATTGGGAATGTGTTTATCCAAGTATCATCCAGAAGGCCAAGAGCACTGCTGAAAGCTCCTGATATGTTCAGCCGTCGCTGTGAAAATCTTTCCTTTGTTCACCAATTAACAAAGGCTTAGTTTTTACTTTTCAATTATATTTTGGAATAAAGTCTATGACCATTAACTATGCATTTTTTGTTGCTATCTCTTAAAAATGTCATTGCCAGTGCACTGTACATATTATAGAAAAAAAAATAAAGGGCAGCTTGAGATTGATTTTTCTGTTAATTCATTCATTTTAGCAGGCCGGTCCCAGTGACCATTTGCAGCCTGGTAAGAAGCTCGCAGACTTAGAAGCTCTTCAGCTCTTCCGCAGGCTCAGGTCAGTATTGGTCACTAATGCTGACAAAGACGTACTTTCCGACACATCATCTTTCCTAAGGTTCAAAAATGACTCTCGAGTTATTTGAAGGATCTCTCTCAAGCCTTTGTTTTCTTGCTGTAAGAAGGCAAACAAAAATAAAGATGGAGTCACCATGGTGGCTATAAGAGAACAAACATAGCTTAAGAAAAGCCAAACATATAAAGGTTTGACAAATAAAAAGCAAGTTCTGTAATTGGCAGAAATGTACTAAATGATATATGCAGTTGAAGCTGACAACTTGAATCCACAGAACACTTTTTTAAAGAGATAGTAATTCTGTGTTCAATGTCTTCCACCACTGCAGAGCCTTCTCATTCATGCAGCTGTAATCATAGATGGAACCTCAGAAATTGGCTTATTTTACAATCACAGCATGGATGAAGAAAATAACATCTAGATTTATATTTATATAAACTCAGAAAGCCTGTGAATAATACACCGGGACTAGAACCTCTTAGTACTTTGGTTCTTTTATTACTTTCCATGATAGCATGGAATGCAGGACAAGCCATCTGGTTTGCTTCCCTCACTGGAATTTGACAGCAGCAGGGCTGGCTGAGTAGATGGTGACATTTTTCAAGAAGGAAAGTAAGTGGCCAAATCTAGCAATGGTAACAACTTTCCCTTTTTTTTCTAGATTAGTTACTGCAAGAAATTTGCAGACATTTAAAAATAACTTTCATAATTTATTCTTTACTACTCTGTCTTTGGTCTTAGAAAGTTTCCGTGGTATAAAGCAGGGATCAGCAAACTACGGCCTGGCTTGAGGCCTGTTATTATAAGTTAAATTTTACTGGAACATAGTTAAGCCCAATCCTTTTTTTGTGTATGGTTGCTTGTGCATTACAATGGCAGAGTAGAGCAGTTGCAACAGTGACTGTCTGGTTTGCAAAGCCTAAGAGATTTACTACCTGGCCCTATACTGAAAACGTTTGCTTACCCCTGTTATAAAGAATGACAGAACACTGTATGCTTAGAGGGAGAAATCATTTTTGGCCCTCTATAACCAATTTCTCCATCATGATTTCAAAATGAAGCTTTTCAAGTATAAAAGTCTATTCTACTGATTTGAACTATTCAACATTGTGCATTCATTACCACAAAATCAAGGACAGATGAGACAAAAGATTTTATACTCCCCAGAAAAATACAAGCGCCCAAAGAATATTATCTGTGGACTAAAAATTTCTTCCCTGCGTCACTGTGATCTCTAATAGAATAAAGAAATTTTTAAAATTACTAAATTGAAGAAGTATATTCACCTAATAACAGAAGCAACACAGCATCAAAAAATCAGTTTTCTCAAACACAAGTTACTACTGATCCTAGACTCCTTCATTACTGTATAAATGGTCTTGCATTGTACACCCATATAACCAGTATCCAGATTAAGAAAAAGAACATTACCAGTATCCCACAAAAGTACATAAATATTTAAAAATGGGATATATTTTCTGGCATAAATCTTTGTATGGACAGTTGTCACCTACATTTGCAATTTAAAACTTACTTCAAGTTGAAGTATTCGTTCCTGTTCCTTGCAACCCTGTTGCTCGTCAATTTCAATGGCTTTCCTCATTACTGCTGCCATTTCAGTTATCTGGTCAACATGTGCTTGTAATTCCTGAAAAAAAGAAATGGGAGTTGCAAATCAGTGAAACACTTCATTATTTTTATTTTTGGATCCTCTCCTTTTTATAAAATCTGCATTGCCACTTAATATGAATGCAATATTCTTACATTGTCATTTAACATGAATGTAATATATCAAACAGATATTTATAAGAAAGTTGACTGACCATGAACGTGCTTTTGAATCAGATTTCTGTTAGGACTAAAATTAAGGATAAGCAGCACAATACAACTAAACTCACTAGCAAAAATAGTACTCATATGTCACATTGCTCTCACCACAAACGATCAGCAACTTTTTCTTTTTTGCACCTACATATATTATCGATCAAAGTAACGGGAAAGATAAACATTGTTGACGCATTCAATCTCTTTTCCCCTGAAGTTTTCATGATTTACAAATCTTTTCTGTATTATACATGCCTAAAAATTGATCTCATTCCAATCCAGAACATTTTCTAGATTATAATCCTCCTTGAGAGCAGGAACTGTACCTTGTTTATATTTGCCTATTATTTAGTATTCAGTACATAACAGATAATAAATATTGAGTAAAATGAACAGAGTTCAAGTATTAAAATATTAAATGACTTTCTTTGCAAACTGTTCAAAATAAAACTTCAGTATAAAATAGACATCCACATTTCTTTGTGCAGCAAGTAGCATAAATTTCTTCCAATCTCATTCTTATTCGTTTTTGCACACCTACGATGTGCCAGGCACTGTGCTAGGCAATACCAATATGAAGCCTGTTAAGACATGTTCCCTGATTTCAAGGAGCTTACAGTCAAGTGAAAGAGACAGACAAAAGTTTAAAATCAACAGAAACTTGAGAATAATCATTTTCTCAATGAACAGCTTCTATAGACCATTGTTCACTGGCAATCGAAGGTTATTTTATTATATTAAGGCCAAATCTTACACATAAAAGTTAATAGCTTCCCAAATAAATATTGTCTCTTAAATAGTTGTATATACTGTATTTGTAAAAAGGATTTGAACAGGACCTCCCTAAACCTACAAAACTGGTAAACTATAGAAGAAATATGGAGAACAAATAGGAATATCTTTAGTAAACCACACATTTAATACATTCTTAACCAACAAAAATAATTATATTAACGGGGAAACCTATACAATGCTAGTATGCAGAAAGAAGGCAAAATAAAGGACTAATCTACACAGTTCAATATGGTGCTATTTAAATTTAAATTAATTAAAATCAAATACATTTAAAAAAATTAACAATTTAGTCCTTCAGTTGCACTAGGGACACTTCAAGTGTTCAATAGCCACATGTGGCTGGTGGCTTCCATATTGAACAGCAACAGATAAAAAACATTTCCATCATTTCAGAAAGTTCTATTGGATAGCTCAGGATTAGATTATGGCAGCAAGAATGATATCAAGACAAACATCTGTCATATTCTGCAATAGTTAAAAAAAAATGATTAAAATACCTCCCACTGTAAAGGGAGCATAATGTTTAAAAGCAAGTTAAGTACGGATAATTGCAGCAGCAAATTGAATAAGGGTAATGAGTAAAAATTTTGAATACCAACAGCTTTCTCAGTTTATGATTTGGTGTCCTATGGCACTGACCTAGATTAAAAGACTACACAGGAAGCAAATAATTCTTTACCCTTAAAAATGGAAGAAAACAAGATACCACTAATTTTTCCAGGACAGAGCCTGTTCTAACACAATCATCATGAGAAAAAAAACCCCAATAATTCAAACAGAACAGTATTTTTATAAGCCCAGTTCATCGATGGTTCACTTATTACAATAAAATCTTTAGGGAAATATCATAGATCTTTTAATGGGTATGAGAGCGCAAGACCTGTGCTTTCAAAACTGTCGTAAAGGCAAAAAGTGTCAGGAGCGTGATCCTTCAACTGTCTTGAAATGCCTTTCATTTGTAACTTTGGTTTAGGTTTATTTCAACTTTGCTCAATAGAGACCTTCCACAATTAAGTTAAAGAAAAACAAAAGACAGTTAAGACATAATGGAGAGTGTACTACTATACTTATCATAACATCTAAACAAAGGCATTTTTAGTGTGAACTCGAACTAAAGGACTATAAAATATTAAAAATCTGGATTAAAACAGTTCATTTAACAGTTTGCTTTAACAAAATTTTTATGAAATCAGATTAACATTACTGCCAAGAAAACACTTTTGATGTCCAGAAAGAGAATAACTGTTTAAAGCTTACTAAAATTTTGCAGCAACAGTTAACAAGAGCAACAAAACGAAAAGCTGGCCTAACAACCTTTAAAGCCTGCATTTATCTAATAGGCTGGGTATGACACAATACACAGAGAATTAATGACAGATTTAAAGTTTCTACACTGAATATTTTTGCACGGCCATCAAAAGCACAGCATTTCTTAAAACAATTTCATTTATTTGCTGATTTAATCTGGCAGCAAAATTCAACGTAAAAGAACTTTTTAAATGGAGCCCCCCTTCCATCCACACCCCAAAAGTTGACTGTTTTATTTAGTGTACATTCTGATTTCCTTCCAAGTGCCTCCTCTCCAGTCCATGTTGAGATGCTTCAAGGATGTGTCGAGATGCATCAAGGAAGAATCTTTCGGAGTTGTTACGATGTACCATGTCAATCTGTAGTATAGAGTCATTATAATGTTAATACGGATATTATCCGTAATTTAAAAACTGAATGAGTGTTAGTTCATGCGTGTTAGCCAACTGTTTGAAATGTTTGCTTTTTTAAAATTTCCAAAAAGGCATCTGTTCAAAAATAATGTAAAAATGAGTATTTGGATGAAAATGAGTTCTCAAACATTTTACTGATTTTTAAATGAGTGCTGAAAAACTTCTAGGTGAGGGCAAAATTCTATATTACAGTAGTCTCAAAAGGGTCTCTTACTCAAAAATGCTGTTACATGTTAACTCTGTTTGTCACCCCTAAATGTGATATAAAATTATTTTTGTGTTTAGGCATATCAGCACTAGCACCTAAACATGTCCTGGAATCTCCTATTTCTGTGCCTTTATCACACAAGTTTCTCTGCTCATCCACTTCTGCTTATGGGCCCCCACCCCAATAATTAATTCAAGGCTGGATTTAGATGGATTTCTTCCTTTCCTTGACACATTCCCAGATTCTCCTCATGAGAAATAATCTTGCTTCCTCTAGTATTCCAGTAATAATTCATATCTCTATTTTAGGATTCATCACATCCTACCTTATATTAGATGGTTATGTTTGTATCTGTATCTCCCAATACACTGTAAGCTCCTATGGTAGAGTAACAGAACTTATTCATTCATTCATCTTATTATTAATAATAACTAAGCCAGTGCAGGTGTTAATAAATGTTTAATTGAGTCGAAGTGTCTCCTTTTTGGGAAAAATCAAAATCACAAACATTAATATGTATTAGTTAGAATTAATAACAAGTAACTGAACAGTCATTTTATGAAAGGCAAGGATCAGCACTTAGATGAAGAATTCAATCTACATAATGAAAAAGGATGGCTTACAGCTATCTTAAGAAATGTTTAACTTTGCTAATTAATAAAACAGCTCTGGTGAATGGTAAAATCTAATGTGTTTTAGAAAACATTTGCTTCTGTCGTAGATGCTACCAGATGGGACTAGCAAGTTGCAGTATCTTATTCTAAGCACTTTGAGTATTCTTCTCTTTAGATCTTAAAAAATTTATTTCTTAGGTTATTAAACATAAGGGCCTTTTGGAATTTCTCAAGATTACATTTATTTTACCAATAATTTTAAGTCAATTCATCTTTGCACCTTAAAAAAAACTTTTGAGTTATACATTTAAATTTAAATGTTTTTATAATGATCGATCTCATTAACAATAGATACACTTTATATTCAAAAGATTGCCACTTAAATATCCAAGATTTTCCTTTTGTTTAGGAAATGAATAGCATAATTAGATAACATTAAACCCACATTTGTTAATTTAATTTATTATTTTACTATTTGACACAAGAAGTATCTATTACTAACTTCTTTAATATGTAAAGTTGTCACACAAAGATCTATTTACTAGGTATTGAATTTTAATAGAATAATTAATAATTTAAAAATACATACAAGCACCAAGGTGGAAGAAATATTTTAAAGAATCTAAAATGTGTTTCAATAATTGGGAAAGATAGGACCGGCCCGGTGGTGCAAGCGGTTAAGTGCATGCGCTCTGCGGCGGCGGCCCGGGGTTCGCCGGTTCGGATCCCGGGCACGCACTGATGCGCCGCTTGTCAAGCCATGCTGTGGCCGTGACCCATATAAAGTGGAGGAAGATGGGCACGGATGTTATCCCAGGGCCAGTCTTCCTCAGCAAAAAAAAGAGGAGGATTAGCAGATGTTAGCACAGGGCTGATCTTTCTCACACAAAAAAATAAATAAATAATTAAGATAAAAATGTCTTATAACAATCAATATTTCTTAAATAATATTAGTTATAACTAATAATAGCTCACCATTATCCAATACAGATAATAACCTAGTAATTATAATCTATTCTAATATTTTTATTTCACACCAGCAGTTAAAATTCAGTTTAAAATAAAATGTAAATGGGAAAGGATTATTCTACTTGCCTTCATAGCAGTTGCTAGCAAACATAGGGACATACACAAGGGGACAGACACAGGGATGACAACGAGTAAGATGAACAGAAGGAAAAACACTAATTTCTAACCAGTTCAGCTCTGTCTCTAAAAATGATGTTAACTGATACATGATTTGGCGGCAGGGGGACAAAATTTCAATATATTGGTTCTTTTCCTCTCCTTCACCCCATGGTTTTTCCATTATAATCAGGATTATTTAGAGTCTGGATGAAAATAGTCTTAAGAAAAACAAATAGTCTTCAAAAAAGAAAGTCTTAAGAAAAACAAATCTACCTTTAGCTGCTTTCAGATTTTAGAAAGTTTTGTTTTTGCAAGAGATGTCAATACACAAATCTATTAGAAGAAATATTTCTTAAAAGCGTATAACCTTATAAAAATAATTTTGAATTGAATAGACTTACCTTTATTTTCCAAATAAAGTTTATTTCTGAATATATATTAAAGCTACTAGGGAACAATCAAGCAAAATGATGTGTAATAAGAAATGCAAAAAATAAGGAAAAGCAGAAAATGTCAAAAAAATGCAGTATTCAATGTCATGTTAGATACCTGTGATTTTAAAAAATAATCTGAACACAAGTTAACTGATTGTCCTTCTTTTCCATTTCAAATTATATGTATAGAATGGATTACCTTGGAGTGCTGCTCTTTTAACTTCATTACTATGCCCGGATCATCTTTTTTGCTAGCCATTAGCAATCTAAACATTTGCTCTCGATACTTGCTCATTATAAGTTCCAAGGCAGACTGATGTTCTTCCAGGGATGTACGTAATTCTATCAGGAATAACAGTATATTTTATTCAAATGAATTAAAGTTGTATAAAATATTCTCTTCCACATTACATTTATCAAAAAAGCAACTTATAAAGAGGGTATTTTAAAAAGAAAACACGATGTATAAAAATCTAGCCATATAGAAACAAAAGATACCAAACGAAGTCCTTCATCAGTTTTTTAAATTATCATTTTAAACTCATTTTTTGAGAATAATTTCAACAAACATTTACTGAATGATTAAGTATCAGATGATGCTTTGTATTAGGAATACCAAAAGACTATGGAACTTGGAGTCTAGCGGAGAAAACAAATACATAAATAATTACAACACAACGTGGTAAGTATAGAGTGGAGCTCTATTCAAATATATAAGAGAAGTCTGTGGGGAGAAATTGGTGAAAGCTTCACAGAAGTACAATATTGAGATGAACTTGCATTCTTTGAGCTGAAAAATAAAGGAAAGGGCATTCTAAGCAGGGAGACATGAAAGTGGATGGTGGGTGGATAAGAAAATAAGCATACAGTGAAGGTTCTTAAGCAAAAGAATAACATGATCAGATATATTTTTGAAAAATCAATCTAATGCCCGTGTTGAAGATGGATTGGAGGGGGAAAAGAGACTAGAATCAGGGAGACCAATTAGGATATTTCAGGCAAGAGACTATCAACACCTAAGCTGGGGGCCAAAAGAGTGGGACTGCAGAGAATGAAACTGAGTTATTTCATAGGTAACAACAATGGTGCAAACTAGACATTGAAGATGAGAATCTAAGATGACTCCAAGCAAGGTAGACATTCATATATAGGACAGGATAAAGAGCAATAAATATGATTTAGGCATATGGACTAGAAATGAGATTAATGTCAAAATGTAAATTTAGTTGGCCATTTTCACATTTTTGAAAATATTAATTGGTCTCAAGTTGACAGTACAATTGCAGATTAAAGTTTTCTTTTTATTTGCTATCCATAGTGATAATATATCTTGCCTTTGTTCTCCTGTTGCAATTCTCTGATTTGTTTGTTTTCTTGCTGGATTCCCATAACTAATGTGGACCGTGGCCGATGTCTTGCAACTTCATTAAGTTCTTGAATTTCTTCCTGATACTAATAAAAAGATTAAAAAAGAACATGTGGGGAGAAAATATTTGAAAATATATATCTGAGATATATATCTGATAAGGGTTTAGTATCCAGAATATATAAAGAACTCTTATAACTCAACAATAATAAGAAAAAAAAAATTAAAAAAACAGGCAAACAAGATGAACAAGTTCTGGGGGTCTAATGTGTAGCATGGTGACTAGAGTTAACAATACTGCATAATATCCTTGAAAGTTGCTAAGACAGTAGATCTTAAATGTTGTCACCACACACACACACAAAAGGTAAATTATATGAGGTAAGAGAGGTGTTAACTAATCTTATTGTGGTAATTATTTTGCAATATATATGTGTATCAAATCATCTTGTTGTACCCCTTAAACTTACACAATGTTATATGTCATTTATATCTCAATAAAGCTGTAGAAAAAAAATAGGCAAAGAATTTGAAGAGACATTTCTCTAAAGAAGATATACAAATGGCCAATAAGCACATGAAAAGATGCATTAGTCACTAGGGAAATGTAATTCAACACAACAATGAGATACCACTTCACAACCACTAGGATGACCTTAATCGAAAGGACAATAACAAGTGTTGGAAAGGATGTGGAGAAACCATCATATACTGTTGATGGGTGTAGCTACCTTGGAAAACAGTCCAGCAGATCCTCCAAAAGTTAAACACACAGTTATTATATGACTCATCCATTCCACTCCCAGGTACATACCCAAGATAACTGAAAACATATGTCCACACAGAAACCTGTACACAAGTATTCATAACAGTATTATTTATAATAGCCAAAAAATAGAAACATTCCAAATGTCCATCAACTGATGAATGGAGAGACACAACGTGCTGTACCCTTACAATGGAATACTATTCGGCAATAAAAAGGAATGAAGTACTGATACATGCTACAACATGAATGAAACTTGAAAACATTACGTTAAGAAATAAGTCACAAAAAGCCACATATTGTATGATTCCATTCATATGAAATGCCCAAAATAGGCAAATCCATAGAGATAGAAAGATGCCAGGGATTGGGGGAAGGGAGAGCTAGGGAGTGACTCCTAATGGATACAGGCTTTTGGGGTGATGAGTATGTTCTGGAATTAGTGATGATGGTTGTACAACCCGTGAATATACTAAAATCCAATGAATTGTACCCTTCAACAGGGTAAATTTTATGGCATGTGAATTATATCTCAATAATAATGATAATAAAAGAACATGTGCAAAAGAAATCCAAAATTGTCTTTTTTTAAATAAACGGGAAGCTAACTTTAAAATTGCACTCCTCTATTTTCAGGTGAGTTTGATGAGCCACTTAGTAACGTATTCATTATAAGATTCCTGGTTAACTTTGGTTGTTAAACTCCTTTTTTTACAACTCAATAGCAGATATATGTTCACTGGAATGCATGAGTCAAGCTAGACAGTTAGGGAGGTATGTAATCTGTTTAGGGCAACAGAGTTGCAAAACAATAAGTAAACTTGCTCCATTATGTCCAGTAGCTTTGTTAAAAGGAGTATCCCAGGGTTGCTTCCTTTTACAAAATGGATGAGTTTCACAACAGGAGGCTATGAATACACATTCTCCTCCACTGATTTCCATCATAATATCAGAGATTTTATAATTCTCTTAAGAGTTAAAAATTTTTATCAGAAGAGAGCTTAAAATAGTAGCTAAACTCCACGGCCTACCGGAAAGTTCTTATACAACAGTAAAGATAACAGGAAGTGAAGCCCTTTTCATTTCTTCTTTAATTGGCATCATTAAATGGAAAATAAGGTAGCAAGTACAAATGCAATAACTGCACAAGGTGTAAACCAGATACTGCCTTGCATCATTTCCAAAAACTATTTTGCTGTTAAATGACATCACCTAAGTACTTTTATAAAGAAAAATATAAACATTTCTACATTATAAAAATATGAGACACAGTAAAATATGTCAATACTAGTAAAAGATATTATCTGGTGTTTGTCAAATGTATCTACACCTAATAAATTAACATATTTTCTAAATTCAAATATGCATTTCTGTGAGAAAAACAACTGATCAAGTCTACAGGTTTTAGAATATATACACATATCTATGTCACCTGAAAGTGACAAAATTGTATTTTAATCTAAAACTGAAACATACAAATCAAACTACTTTTAAATTTTAGAGAACATTAAAAAAATAATAATTAAGCAGAAGTTTATGATTCAAGCAATACATAAATGTCAATGATGGCTTTTTAAAAAATGGAATCAACGAGAAAGAAAAAAATCAAACCTGCTTCATCGCTTCTACTCTCTTGTTGAGAGCTGTGGTTTGCTCAATCAGAGACTCTGCGGCATCGTCGTGATCTCTCAGTCTTTCCACAAGAGCTTTAGCATCAGCAAGTGCCT